>NC_132914.1:110926447-111551447 GCF_047675955.1 Chlorocebus sabaeus | reverse complement strand
CGAAGAATCCTGCCCCAGGGTCATCAATGCAAATAATCAAAGTCACCGAGACAACCTCCGCAGCTCCCGGGAAAAGGCAGGCTAGATTTTCAGGCTGTTAGACGCAGCAATTCGCACGTTCGGTGGGGATGTATCAGAGCGTTTTGATAAATATTAGCGTTAAGAGCCTCCCGGGAGCATCAAAACCCAGTTCATCAGAACAACAAACCCGGTTTTATTGGTGAGGATGCTCATCTGTGACTAGCCCTGGCTCCAGCAAGAACATGCAGCCTGGTAGTCCTCCTCCTCCTTCTCTTCCTAATGATAACGGTGGTTGTAAAAATAACAGCACAACTACAGCAGTTAGGACCCCTCTTGTCCCTGGGAGCACCCCTAAATATGGGGAAGATAGGAAGTAGAAAGAGAATATTCCTGAAAAAGCAGATGTAGCCCTTCTGTTTGGGGTTAAGAGTGGAGATAATTCTGGTTATGGATCCTGAAACGTGATAAACCTGGAGAAAGGGAGTTTTAAAGGCAACCAGCCCCTTCTTTGAGGGGTGTTGGGGGTGCTTCCTCCCCACACCTTATGAGCTGACATCCTTAGAGGGCACATCACCTGCGCCCCCCCCAAAATATCTTCTCTTTTCACTAACTCTACTTTGCTTGTTCTCCAAACAAAGGCCTCAGATTTGAGGTCTGATCACCCACCCTAAGCCTCAGAAAAAGGCTGTGCAGTGAACTGGTGACTTTTTTGTTTTATACATTTCAGTTTTTCCAAACACTTGGTATCTTCTCTTGCATCCCTTAGAGATTTGGGGAGTGGGGGTTATTTGCATGTTTGTTGTTTGTTTGTCCCCGTGCCCCCACACCACCCGTCAATCCAAAAGTGCCGTTCAGGCGTCCCTCCAGACGTGGATTCCTCGATCCAGACTTGCTCAGCTCCCGTTGGGGGTGGGAAGTACCCTATGCAGGGAGTTAATTTATTAAGCAAACTTTATTAAGAATTCTGATTTACTGCTCTGTGTGCCTTGGGTAGATTCCTGGAATATTACCCTGGCTTTTTCAGTTGGAAATTGTTATTTTTGAAATGTTTCTTTTTAATGAAATCCCTGGCCCCTTTTCAAAACAGAAGAAAAATACCTATTTTTCGAGAGCCAATATAACAAGGCGAATTTAGAGGGTGGGGAGCAGGGTTTTATCTGGAGACAAAGGGAGTTTTGATTTTCTTACAATCTCATTTTCTTTATTATTTTTAGATTATTCTAAATTCCATGCACAAATACCAGCCCAGATTACACATCGTGAAAGCGGATGAAAATAATGGATTTGGCTCAAAAAATACAGCGTTCTGCACTCACGTCTTTCCTGAGACAGCGTTTATAGCAGTGACTTCCTACCAGAACCACAAGGTAAGCGCGAAGCCCGGGAACCGGTGCCTGGGGCCATCTGCTCTTTCTTTTGCATGAATCTGCAAGGGTTTCCTGCTGGAACTTTGCTCCTCTGAATGGCAGCAGTCACCAACTTCGACCCCAGGATGCTGGCGTGGGGACAACGCTGCAGCCTAAGAGTTTCAGCTGTTTTTAGTATATCCACGGCTTGGCATGACAGTCACAACCACATGTATGCACCCACACCTGTTAGAAACAAACTTGTCAAACCAGAGATAGGCCACACACTCAAATGCCACAAGAAGGCATCCCACTGACCTTATGAAATGCCTAGTGGGAAGAAAGGTTGCTTATTGCATGGCTCTGGAGCTGCCGTTTCATTTCTGGGGCCATCATTTCTGCTGGGGTCAGTTTTCTCCTCTCCGCCTTTTTAATCTTTTTCCCTCCAAGACAAGGTCTCACTCTGTCACCCAGACTGGAGTGCAGTGGCACAATTATGGCTCACTGCAGCCTTGACTTCCCAGGCTCAAGAGATCCTCCTGCTCAGCCTCCAGAGTAACTGGGACTATAGGCACACACTATCATTATGCCCAGTCAATTTTTAACTTTTGTTTTTTGTAAAGACAGGGTCTCACTAGGTTGCCAGGACTGGTCTTGAACTCCTGGTCTCAAGCGATCCTCCCACATTGGTCTTCCAAATTGTTGGTATTACAGGCATGAGCCACTGCACCCAACTTTGCCACTCAACTGGCAACAGTGCAGGTGGCAAAGTTGCCGGGATCCTTAGGATTGGACTTTCCTGATGCTTCCCTAATTGTTTCAGAAATCACTGACTCCAGACTACATTCTTGAGCAAGGTTTGCCTTGTTAAAATGAAAACAGAGCAACCTGCGCCGCCAGCAGCTTGGGATAACATTCCTAGGACTTAGACAAGAGCCTGCAGAACCACAGCTTGGTGAGGGGAGGCACACCTGAACTGCTTGGGAGAAGGTGGCTGCAGTTTGGTGTCGGGGCGGTATGCTGCCTGCCGGATGGATTGTGTGAAAGTCAGACCCCGTGAGGTTCAAAATCCAGGCACTGGTTTCGGCATTTCAAAGCTTGACAACAACTTTGGAGCAGGCTGCCTATAGCGGCAGGTTGGAGGGTAGGGGGAGGATCTTCTCTTTTTCCTTAGGAGAAAGCTTGTCTCCACTTGTCAGGATTCACCTCTGTTCCTTAGATACCCAAGTGCTTGTGGATTCGTTTTATTGCGGGTGGCAGGAGGGATTTAATGTTTCCTAAGCCTTGTTATGAAAATATCTAAAATCTAGAGAGGCAAACAATAGGTGCTGGGGGAGGGGCACCTGCCCTCATGGGGTTGTAGACTGTTAGGAGTATTAAGCAGTGATTTGGGCTTAGAAGGCTGTGGGAGGGCAAGGTGGGAGGGGGGTCCATATGGGATCTGTGAGGGCAGGTCACCTAGATGGATTTGGGGGTGGTGCGCCCCTGCCCCCCAATGCCTCCTTCATAGTTCCTGTCCCCACCAGCAAGGCTGGAGTGGAGGGGGAACTGCAGGAGCTGGGAACCAGACAGGAGAGGCCAGAGAAGGGTGAGAGGCAGGCTTAGCACCCCAAATCCTCCCATCACCCCTCGAAGTTCATTCCAGTGCAGGCTGGCTTGGCAGAGAATGCCCCAACTGAGGCCGGGACTGTTCCAAAATGCTGTGGGTAATGTCCAAATCCAGATTGTCTGTGAACTGGCCAAGCTGTGATAGACAGTCCTTTCCAGGCCACAAGACCTGTCTGGGAACCCAGGTCGAGAGAGTTTCCTGCCCTTGCAAAGAAAACTCATTCCCCTCAACACACCATTCTTTTTTAAATGGGTAGGAGGATTTTTCTGAGTATACTTCCACTTGTTGAACCAGCAAGAGCAAAACTGAGGGTCGAATGCCCTGAAAGATGTAAAACTATTTCAGGCCAATCTGAGTCTGGCTGCTTGAAACCTGTTTCCCTCAATGGTTGCTGTAAACCTGTGTTTAGCTTTGTGGTGATGGTCCCAGGAAAAAAAAAATAGCAATAAGGAAACTCAATTCTTCCTCTATATGTATATACTTACATGCTCTCAAACCAGACAGGGGTCCAAAAATATATCATATCTTTCCCCTGTCTACCCCAAGAAAGCTCAGGTTCATACAGGAGAACAGGAAGGGGTAGACATATTAAAATGACCTGCTTAAAAAGCCATCTGAGTGCTCAGGTCCTTTGGAAGAAACACCCTAAATTCTGTGTGCTTATGCTTATGGTCTTAAGACTCATCAGGTGTGGATAGATGTGGGAAAACTCGCTCCCTCTCTCCTTCTCTCTGTTGATAGGCTTATTGAGGCATAATTGTCATCCAATAAACTGCCATATTTGAAATAGACAATTAGATAAGCTTCTTGTGTATATATATGTATACTTGTGAAACTGTCACTGCAACCATTTGTGAATATGCCCAATACCCTTTACATTTCTATTTAAAAAATGTCTTCCCAATGCACATATTTAGTGATTGATGTGCATGAATGCCTGCCTGCCCAATGGGGTATGTATGTGTGAATTTTTTTTTTTTTTAGCACAATGTAGGGAATCATGTGTCTAAGAATGTGTGTCTTCAAATATGCATTTGGATATATGTGTATTTGATGGCCACACTAAGGGTTCACACACAATAATTGCTTTTCTTTTCTGTATTGATTGAGTCAGGGAGCCCAGTTGAGCTGTGCATAAAGGTCTGTTTAGCCAGCCTGACAGATTCCTTGACATCTGGGAGAGAAATTTCATGGAAGACAACCTTCTGTTTCCCTCCCCCACTTCTTACTTTAGAACACCAAAGACACCTATTTTCTTTTTCAGGAGCAAATCCAAAACTGTGCACTTTCCCAGTCAAGTGCAGGGCCCCTGCAAACATTTCCCACATGGATATATGATGTGTGATTTAAATAAGCGGGCCAGGGTTGCATGTGATTTGTGGACTCAGTCTTGCTACTTTATTGTCCCACCTGGACCGGGTGTTGAGACTTCTGACTTCATGGGTAGAAGCCAGCTGAGCTCACCATCGCATAGGGTTAAGGTGGATGACTGTGGAGGCTGACTGCTTTGGTTCAAACCTATTTGACTTTGCGCAAATGATTTAACTCCATTTCCCCACCTGTAAAATGGGGATAATAAGAGAACTCACCTCATAGGGTTGTTGTGAGGATTCAATGAGATAATTCCCGGCAAGCGTGTCATGCGGGACCTGGCAGAGAGCTAGCGCAGAGCATTAGTAATGATTGATGAGACCCTTGATTGACTAGTTAGCTGATCAGTTTATTAACAGGGTGATTCCATCTGAAACACAGACTTCAGAAAACTCTTTGCTTACTCATTCTAACTTCCTGGCTAGTTTAGAATCTGAAAGACTGGGAATTTAAATAAATTCTTATTCCTGTGGTTGAAAAACAACTGCAAATATTAGTCTTTGTGGTTTAGTTGGCTCATTCCCTGATCATGTCATCAATTCAAGGACTATTTGTCTAGCGTTTTGCCTTGGATAAATGAGCAGGGAAAGAAAAGCAATGCATGTGATTAAATTGCCAAGACAATTTGGAAAACTAAGGGCCACCGTTTTTACGGTCAAAGGGCCCATTGCCTTCAGAATGATCTTTCTCTACTTGGATGTAGGTACCAGGTGGAGATAGGTATGCTACAGGGTTCGTTTCTTAGGCTGCAATCACATACCCATACACCACAGGGCCCCTAATGACGAGACACATTTCCTCAGCCCAGCTGTGATCTCGGACTGGATTTGGGACTTATTTCCCCAGGTGGTTGACAGCTTGAAAAAGATATTTAAAAACTCAAATCTTCCCCAGCGACGTTCATTCTGTGAAACACGTTTTTGTAAAGTTTTCACTGCAGTTGTCAGCAGCTCCCAGGGCAATCCCTAGAAATATTTAGGTGTTAAAAAACGTCACGTGGGCATTTCATTTCCCTGTTCTTGCAACAATGGCTGTGTATGCAAGCAATGTCTATCCCCAGATATTAACTTAACTTTGCCATTAAAAGGCATTTTCCTCCTGCTTAAATCATTGTGTAAGGAGTCTATATTTATGAGGTATGAGCTTTCTGGTCGGGACCAGGAAATGAACCCTTAATAGAGAGACATAATTAAGATTTTTGGTCCTCGTGAGGGTTTTAAAAAATTTTTTTCAAAAGCAAGAATTCACAACAATTATTCTCATTAATTTTTACAACCTCTGTCTCAGTTGGAGCTGGTATTTATGTTTGTTTTTCCCCCACTCCCAAATCTCTCCCGGATATCCGGTTTTATGTTGATTTTGAAGGGAGTACATTTGCATGGTGAATAGAAGAAAGTTTTACCGAAGTCTTTTGGTGGAACTGGAAAATCCAGGTGTATCAGTTTGTGTGTCCACGATCTAACACACAGCATATTAGGAAGGGAATTTAATAAACATGGCTGTAGTATGTGAGTGGACAGATATTTTGACCTGCAGATAATGTATGTTGTATGTTGACATTTCTCAAGGGTAATTCTTAGGTCATATAGGCATCTATAATCAGTTTCCAAAAGAAGTTACATGTAAAGATCAACATACCTAAGTGAATATATAAGAAATGTGCTTGTCCTGTGCAATCATATTTTTGCAAGCTATGATGGTAAGCACAAGATTAGGAATAGCCAATCTGTTTGAGGTGTAAGGAATGGATTTGAGCAAAAGGTTTTTGCTGATAACATAAAATTCCCCCTTTTCTTCTTTCCTTGGGGCAATTTTTTGTTCTGAGTTCTCGGTGGACATCATGGACTGAGCACTAATTCTGATGCTCAGATCCTCGCTAAATGCTGGTATCACAGCCTCACCATCTTTGACATTTACTTCTGAGACTGGGATGGGGCAGGGTGGGGGGTGGGAGGAAAAGATGTCCTTCATCCACTTTTAAATGACCTACTTCTCCTTAACTTTTTGCGAGTCCATTAAAAGATGATTTATGGTCAACTGGGTGAAATTTCATTGTGATAAAGCCTGCATGAGAAAGAAAATCCCATTAGGTGTTGGGTGTTTAGACTCTTAAAATACAAGTGAATGCAGGAGTACACATCTTAAGATGACTTTCCAAAAGGATTTTATAGATTTTTCTACTCATTCAGAAGAGTCAAGAAAAAATCTGAAGCCAATCTGCTCACACCTGTAATCCCAGCATTTTGGCAGGTCAAGGCAGATGGCTCATTTGAGGCCAGGAGTTCAAGAGCAGCCTGGCCAACATGGTGAAACCCTGTCTGTACTGAAATACAAAAATTAGCCAGGTGTGGTGGCAGGCACCTGTAATCTCAGCTACTGGGAAGGCTGAGGCAGGAGAATCGCTTGAACCCAGGAGGCGGAGGTTGCAGTGAGCCGAGATCGCGCCACTGCACTCCAGCCTGGGCGACAGAGTGAGACTCTGTTTCAAAAAATAAAGAATAAATAAATAAATAATCTGAAAGCTAAAGGAATAGACACAGTTAAACAAAAATGGGCTGGGTGTGGTGGCTTACACCTGTAATCCTAACAATTTGGGAGGCCAAGGCTAGAGGATTGCTTGAGCCCAGGAGTTCAAGACCAGCCTGGGCAACATAGTGAGACTCTGTCTTTCTGAAAACCCCCCCAAAAAAAAAGGTTGGGGGAGGGAGAATGTGTACACACACACACACACACACACACACACACACACACACACATGGATACTTTAAAAATATTTTAAAATAGACTTTAGGGTAGCCATAGCAGCTCATGCCTATAATCTCAGCACTTTAGAAGGCCAAGGCGGGAGGATCACTCGAGCTTGGGAGGTCAATGCTGTAGTGAGCTATGATCACTCCGCTGCACTCCAGTCTGGGTAACAGAGTGAGACCCTGTCTCAAAATAAATAAATAAATAAATAAATAAATACTTGGCTCAGCTGGGCATGGTAGCTCATGCCTGTAATCCCAACAGTTTGGGAGGCCGAGGCAGGCAGATCACCTGAGATCAGGAGTTTGAGACCAGCCTGGCCAACATGGGGAAACCCCTTCTCTACTAAAAATACAAAATTAGTCAGGCATGGTGGTAGGCACACGTAATCCCAACTACTTGGGAGGCTGAGACAAGAGAATTGCTTGAATCAAGGAGGCGGAGGTCACAGTGAGCCGAGATTGTGCCACTGTACTCCAGCCTGAGTGACAGAGTGAGACTCCATTTAAAAAAAAAAACAAAAACAAGCAAAAAACAAGCAAACAAACAAACAAACAAAGAAAACCTGGCTGGGCACAGTGGCTTGGCCTGTAATCCCTGTACTTTGGGAGGCCGAGGCAGGAGGATTGCTTGAGCTCAGGAGTTCCAGACCAGCCTGAACAACATGGCGAAACCTCATCTCAACTGAAACTAAAAATAAAAATAAAAAAAATTAGCCCAGCATGGTGGTGTATGCCTGTGGTCCCAGCTGCTTGGGATACTAAGGCAGGAAGATTGCATGAGCTCAGGAGTTTGAGGCTGCAGTGAGCTATGTTTGCACTACAGCACTCCAGCCTGGGTGTTAGATTTAGGCCCCATATCCAAACAAAACAGCAAAACAAAAATGCTTCATTTTTTAGAGCAGTTGCAGGTTCACAGCAAAGTTGTGCGGAACATACCAAGATTTCCCCTATAGCTTCTCCCCACCACATGCACGGCCTCCCCCACCATGGACATCCTGCATCAGAGTGGAACATTTGTTGCAGTTGATGAGCCTACATTGACACATCATGATCACCCAGAGTGCATAGTTCACATTAGAGCCCACTCTTGATGTTGTACCTTCCATGGGTTTGGACAAATGCATAATGACGTGTATCCTCCTTTATAGTATTATAGGGAGTAGTTTCACAACCCTAAAAATCCTCTGGGCTCTGCCTATTCATCCCTCCCTCTTTCCAACCTGTGGCAACCACTGACCTTTTAACTGACTCCACAGTTTTGCCTTTTCTCGAATGTTGTATAGTTGGAATCATATATCTTACAATATTAATTGTATGTTTGTGTTTATGGTGAATACACATGGGTATACATACATAGAATAATTTTACTTTCAATGTAGAGTCTTGGGGTTAGAGGTGAACCTTGTAGGTCATCTCTTCCAGAAAGCAGAACAGACAAGAATTCCTCCTCTCTTCAAATGAAGAAATTAGAGGGTACATTCATTTATCAAGCATAGTTTCTTAAATCTGTAACTATACTACTGGGATAGACTCTAGATGATTTTTAGGGATACTTGAATATGATGAAATCACAGAGAAACTTTCTTTCTTTCTTTTTCTTTTCTTTTCTTTCTTTCTTTTTTTTTTTTTTTCTGAGATGGCGTTTTGCTCTGTTGCCCAAGCTGGAGTACAGTGGTGTGATCTCGGCTCACTGCAACTTCTGCCTCCTGGGTTCAAGTGATTCACCTGCCTTAGCCTCTGGAGTAGTTGGGATTACAGGAGCCTGCCACAATGCCTAGCTATTTATTTATTTGTTTGTATTTTTTGTAGAGATGGGGTTTCACCATGTTGGCCAGGCTGGTCTTGAACTTCTGACCTCAAGTTAGCCACCCACCTTGGCTTCCCAAAGTGCTGGGATTACAGGCATGAGCCACCATGCCTGGCTGAAAGTTGTTCTTTTTAAAATTATCTTTCTAGTATTCTATTAGAGAGGGAATCTCAGTTCAGTACTGGTTTGTGTTAACTACTCTAAAAGTGTCTAATTCCCACTTGCAACAAAGAGAAGGCAAGCTTTGGGTATGAGTAGAGACAGTTTCATATGTTTGTTTTCTTCTTATTGAATAGCAAGTGATTCTAGTTTGTCATACAAAGAACTGACATCATATTTGTGTGAAATAAATGTAAATTAAAAGTGGTTTGACTTAAATAAAAATATTAAGCCAGTGTACAGGCACTGTATACATATGGCAATGATAGTGAAAGAAAACCCTGAATGACCGAAGTTTGAGTCATGCTGCTCTCATGTATATAGCATGATTCTCTATGCTCTCTATGAAAATTCAGTTCACATGCAATTTTTTAGGAAATATTTCTAGCAAACTCCATATGGATGCATTCTGTCACCTGGGTCTGCTACTGTACATTCACACTAATATAATGTGTTGATGGATTAAATTAAAGTTCTGGGCCTGGAACCAAAATGTGTAAAAAGACCTTGTTCTGTAACTACGCCTTGTATATTGCAACACAGATTTCCAAGATAGAACCCTTTCTTCTTTGCTTTGGACATTAAAGAGGTTTGGTGCTGTTTAGTAGCTATTATATATGTTATCATTATACATATTGGTGCTTATTTCATTAGACACCATTTTCCACCAGAGCTAGCAAATGCTATCTGCAAAACTATGAAATGAACATGAAAAGAGGCATAATAGAATTTTTGAATGCAATAATCAAGACACGTTTTCTGCAGAAACACACAATGGAGTCAACCCTTCCAAATGGAGGTTACCATGCTGCCGGATGTGCAACAGTCATGTCAGCATGCACAGCTTTCCAAAGGGGAGGGGATACTGAGTATTGAGGCCTAGATGGTGTTTAAAACACAAAATGCAAGATTGGAAAAAAAAAAAAAAAAAAAAAAAAGAACCCGGCTGGAATAATGCAGAGTATGACTCCAATTAATGGGCAAACCAAATCCAGGTGTTTTTCCCCTTTTAAAAGCTGTCCAATGGAGGACATTTTTCAAAGCCTCCACTTGAATGAAGTGGTGGGTCCCGTTGACGTGACTGGCTTAATTTGCTTCTTTTGGTTGCCAGAGGCTGCATTTCCATGACATTTATTATTAGCTCATGTCCCGAGGTGGTCTTGCAGCAATCAAGTGAAAACCAGCTTGCTCTCTCTCCCTCTTTCCTTCAGATCACGCAATTAAAGATCGAGAATAATCCCTTTGCCAAAGGATTTCGGGGCAGTGATGACATGGAGCTGCACAGAATGTCAAGAATGCAAAGGTAGGAAAGTGGATTCCTCAACTTTCTCCTCCACACATACCCCTCAAATTACCCAGGTAAGCCAGCAGCAACCCAGCACCTCCCTCCACCAGCCTTCCTGCCCACAGAATGCCAGGCACAGAGAAATGGGGAGAATGAGCCCCTCTGTCCCATTTTTTGCTAACCCTCACGTGGTTGGCACCATTGGGCAACCTGGAGAATACATTTTCTAGTGGAGAGAAGGTACAAAGAGTTTGGCATTCTCCATTATCCCAGGGAATAGAAGGTACAGCTTTCTCTTCTTTCTCTGCTGTCTCTCTCCCTGTAGGGAAACCCTTTCTCTTTTTCTTCCCATAAGTCACAGCCGATGAATGCTTTTTTTTTTTTTTTTTTTTTTTGGCAACAGCTCTTGGTAAATGAAAGAGAAGTTAATGACTTGATTTCCTGAGGGTGAAATACAGACAAACTTGACACCATGTGGTGTCCAGGGCACTGGAGGATTGGAAGCTGGTGCTAAAAATTGCTCGGTATTTTTACATATCCTGTGGTCATAGTTGCTGATATGATGAATAGAACGGGCTGTAGCAAATGTACATAGTGGGAATTTGGTCTGATTTGAAAGGATTGTACAAGCATTGCCAATTTTGTGGAACATTCTCTCTACCTCTTGATGTGCTTCCAAAATAACTTACCATATGGCAAGCGAATTAGAAATACATCTTGATCCCTCCGATCAAGAAGGTTTGTGTGTGTGTTGTGTGTGTGTGTGTGTGTGTGTGTGTGTGTTTTCTCTTTTTTCTGTTTGGTGGGTTTAGTATTTCAAAATAAAATGAGATCATTTCGGATGTTTTCCTTATCCATTCTGGAAGACATGGAAAGGGAGAGTCAGGCAGAGAGACAGATACATTCATCCCAAGAAAGATAAGAGACCTATAAGAACAGAAAGGGAGAAAGACCTTAGATCTATGGTTTTAATATGAGGTTTAGAAATACATGCAATGGAAAAATTGTTTTTAGATAGTGGGCTTATCAGGTCAAATTTTGCATGCTTTTTAAAAAATAATGCTAGCCCACGTGGCATGTTCCTGTAACCCCAGCTACTCAGAAGGCTGAGGCAGGAGGATCTCTTGAACCCAGGAATTCGAGGCTGCAGTGAGCTACGATCACACTACTGCACTGCAGTCAGGACAACATAGCAAGACCCTGTCTCTAAATATTAAAAAAAAAAAAAAGACAGTGACCCTGTTTCCAAATGTTAAAGAAAACAAGAAGTGTGGTACATGTGTGCACATGTTCCTGTTTTCATAAATTGGTTTCCTATGGATTCCTGTTTGTATAAATGGGTTTCCTTCAAGATTGTGGACTCACAAGGTACTTTTTGTGGCTAAAATAGGCGAGTTCTGAGTTTGCTATTTAAAATTTATTTTTTGTTTTAAGCATCTACATTTTGAAATTGGGTCATAGGGTCAGTGGAAAAGATGACAACAAATACCGTGTTTTAGCTGAGAGAGGTTCAATTATTCATGACCCTGGGCTCAGAGTGCCAACTTTTTGTTCCTATCCCATTCTGATGGTGATTTGCCATTAAGGTAGCTTAGTCATTGCCAAACAGAGTCACCTCTCAGACCTACAGGCCAAGTTCCCGCTGTGCAGTTGGGAGCTGAAGGGAAATCGCCTTTCCAGCCGGCAATCAAAGGGTTTCATCATCTCTCACTGCTTCCCTCCTTTTTACAAGGTCAAGAGCAGGGGGTGAATAATAGATTTAAGGTGTCTTGAATCATCCCTTCAAACTTTACCAGTTACCATGTCCTACTGATCATACCTTCTAGCATAACTCAGAATTCAGCCCTCTTCTGCCAGTATGCTAACTCTAGCCACCACCAGCCTCCTAACTGATTGAGACCTAAATTCAGTCCTTGTCTCCTCCAGGGACTTTCTTTAGGCAGGCACCAAAGAGATCTTCGTAAAACACAAATCAGGCAAGGTCTCTTTGCAGTGGAGAACATGTCCAAGCCCCCTGTTGCCCTTGGTATAAGGTTTGGACTCTTGCCTGGTTGGCCATGCCCTTCCCATCTGGCCTGGCCACCCCTCCTAGGTTTGTCCTTCACCAGTGTCCCCCTAATATGTGTCAATCATGCTAAAGGAAAGGCTTCAAACTTGTGTTCTTTCCTTTATTTTTGGCCCTTCGAACACACATTTGGTCTGCGTCAAACCCTTTCCCCTCCTTCTCACCAGGCCATCTCTGGGTCTCCTTGTAGAACCATCACTGGGCCTCCTTGTAGCTTTTCCTTCCTCCAAGAAGCTTTCCCTGGCCACAGACTGTGTGCTCAGCCCATGTCTCCCGCCAGGACCCCTCCTGGGAATCAGCCACTCAAACTTTACCAGTTGCCCTCCAGGCTTTTCTGTGTCCAACTCAGGCCCGGAACTTTGGAAGCTGATTGGACGGATGACAGCCGGCCATGAAAGGAGAGACAAGCGGGCATGTGTAGGTACGTGAGAGCTCAGATGTCAGTCATTAAGGGAGTCTTTCCTAAAGCTTTTTTTTTTTTTTTTTTTTTGAGATAGGATTTCACTCGGTTGCTCAGGCTCGAGTGCAGTGGCATAATCTCAGCTCACTGCAGCCCCGACATCCACAGGTTCAGGTGATCCTTCCACCTCCCAAGAACCTAGGACTGCAGGCATGCGCTGCTGTGCCCAGCTAAATTTGTTTGTTTTTATTTTATTATTATTAGTTTTGTGCGACGGAGTCTCCCTCTGTCACCCAGGCTGGAGTGCAGTGGCACGATCTCCACTCACTCCAACCTTGGCCTCCTGGGTTCAAGCGATTCTCCTCCCTCAGCCTCCTGAATAGCTGGGATTACAGGCGTTTACCACCATGCCTGGCTAATTTTTGTGTTTTAGTAGACACGGGGTTTCACCGTGTTGGCCAGGCTGGTCTCGAACTCCAGACCTCAGGCAATCCACCCACCTTGGCCTCCTAAAGTGCTGGAATTACAGGCATGAGCCACCATGTCTGGCCTAAATTTGTATTTTTTGTAGAGACAAGGTTTCACCACGCTGCCCAGGCTGGCCTAGAACCCCTGGACTGAAGTGATCTTCTTGCCTCAGCCTCCCAAAGTGCTGGGATTACAGACATTATCCACAGCCCCTGGCCAACTCTCCTAAAGTTCTAAACACATGTTCATTTTGTTTGTTTACTTACTTCTCGATTGATTGATTGATTGATATTGAGACAGGGCCTTGCTCTGTTGCCCAGGCTGGAGGGCAGCGGTTCGATCACGGCTCACTGCAGCCTCAACCTTCTAGGCTTAAGTGATCCTCTGACTTCAACCTCCCAAGGAGCTGAGTGTCCAGGTACATGCCACCACATCCAGCTAATTTTTGTATTTTTTGTAGAGGTAGGATCTCCCCAGGTTGCCCAGGCTGGTCACACAGCTGTTTATATATTTAGGCAGATGACTCCTCTTTGGCCTGCCTTGGCTGTCCTAACCATCCGTCAAGGTATTGCAGATCGCTTGAGGCCTGGACTAGGTGTCCTTAATGGGTAGGAACTTTGCAGATGGAATGGAGGAAAGGTTTGGCTAGTCATCAGTAGAAAGCCAGTAATTGACACGTTGAGTCAAACCACTTAGCCTAAGAGCCATGTATGTCTTTGTGGCCATGTTAGGAGTTGCCCCAGAAACCAGAGGGCTGAACTAACCACTGATGGGTTGGGGGAGTAGACGAGGTCATTGGCCAAGGTCTCTGGACATGTCCTTGGGGAAGGAGAAAGAGTGAAGAAGAGTGGTTCCAACAGAGGGCTTTGGAGTCAGAAAAACCTGGGGTCAATTCTTGCTCTGCATTTATCAGTATGTGCCCTGGAGTAAGTGATTTAACCTCATGGAACCTCAGTATTCTCACCTGCAGAAGGGGCATAGATAAGTATAGCCTCTACTTTCTAGGGTTCCTGTAAAAATTATATGAGCAAAGGCCTACAGAGTGCTTGATTCCTAGTCTAATATTCAGTAGAATTTAACTAATTTGGGGGAAAACTCCCCACTACTCCCAATTTTGCCCTTGTTCAGAATTTATTTTGAGTCATTTTCCCACCCCCCAGGTTACAGTCAGTAGTGGCAAGTGGGGAATATGACTCTCCAGAGTCAGCCTTGATAACAGCCAGGCAGGAATGGCAGGCTCACTGCTAATCTTGTAATCCTGTTTCCTGTCCCCTACACACCCGGTGACAGCTGGCTATGGGAGAAAAGCAGGAGGGATGAAATTTCCTCTAATTCCAACAATTGGAAGAAGGGAGTGCGGTGGGGTTATAGATAGTTAAACATTACCTTGCACTTATTCCACAGAAATAACTTTTGGATTCGCTTGGCAAATGTCTGGCGGTTCCCGCCTCTAGCTCTTGGCCCAATTCCCTGTGTTTGGAAAACGCAGATGATGTCTTCATTATTTTCCAACATTTTTTAATGGTTTCTAGTTACAGGAGCAATCACTGCTTATTATAAAAATTTGGGAGCTATGGGAAAGCACAAGGCATAAAATCTTTTAAACATCCTGTCTCAGGCAGACCAGTTAAAGGGTGTGCCAATGTTATTTAGAAAAGTTAATCAATCTGTGGCTTAAAATATATATATAATCCTAAAAACTAATATTTCCCCAAATTTCAGTATCCTTAGATTGGTGACAAAGGATTTTTTAAAATAAAAACTATTTATTTATTTATGTGGGACAAGATCTTTCCCTGTCACCCAGGCTGGCATGCAGTGGCACAATCATAGCTCACTGCAGCCTCAAACTCCTGAGCTCCAGCAATCCTCCTGCCTTAGCATCTGAAGTAGCTGGACTACAGGTGCATACCACCATGCCCAGCGATGCAGTCTCTCTATGTTGCCCAGGTTTGTTTCAAACTCCTCGTCTCAAGCAGTCCTCATGTCTTGGCCTTCTAAAACACGGGAATTACAGGTTTTAGATGGTACACAGACCCATGGACACATGAGGCCTGTGATTTCATAGACGTTATTGCTCAGAATGAGACTGAGTTATAGGAAAGGAAGAAAAGAAGGAAGCTATGAAGGGAGGGGAATTAAGGCTGATTAAAGAGGAAATATTAACTGAATAACAGAACGGCTGGTATCAAGGTTTGGGGAACGCTGTCAAGATAGTATGCAAACCACAGAAATTTGAGAAACACACATAAAAGCTCAACCACCTACAAAGAAAGGTTTGAGAGTGCCATTACTGTTTGAAACCATCTGGGCCCTGGTTTTTCATAGAACAACTCTTTCTTTGGACTTTGCTTCAGTCTTCAAGATGTATTCAAACAAGTTCTAAACTTCCTAGGAGCCAAAGGGGCTAGAGCTGGGACTGGGGCAGAGTAGGCTTTATGGAGAGGGTAGAAGTAGGCCTCGTAGAGAGAATGGGACCTGAATCTGTTGGGAAGAAGGGTTTTCTGGGTTGGAACAAGGAAGAAGTGGGTCTAGAAGTCTAGGGGGCTGGAGTAGCGATCAGATTCTGAAGATCTCTGAAAGCCAGCTGGAGTGGCTCTATGACAGGTATGAGGAGAGCTGCTCCTAGAAGCGTGGAATTGTAGAGCTAGAAGGGACTCCAGGAGACAGCATCTGATCCACCTGCTCCCTTCTGCAGAATGGGAAACTGAGGCCCAGAGACTCATTTACTTATTCAGTTTTTGATCTGATTTGTTTGTGCAACTAAAACGTTTGTTAAGTGTTTGCTGTATGCCAAGCACTAGGCATACCAGGATGAATCAACACACAGGGGACCAGGGTCTGTGGACGGAAACAGGCTCAGGAGCTGGGGTCCAGACTACTGCACTGAGCATCTCCGGGGCTTTTCCACTCCACAGAGTGTCTGTTTCCTCATCTGTAAAAAGGAAATCATTACAGAGCCTACCTCCAGGCCTGTTGCAGGGATGAAATGAGTAACGCATGTGTACTGATTATTATTGCTGCATAACAAATGACTCCCAAGCTTAAGCTGGGCTGGCTGGGATACCCTGGCTTCCAAACGATCCCATCTGTTCTCTGTGTGTGATGCTAACAGGCCAGCCGAAGTATCCCACCTGAGGCAACTTTCCCCCACAGCACATTGGGAGTCTTCTAACAGAGGAAGGCAGTATAGGCAACCACAGCGCTTCCACAAAGAGCGCCCAGACCATCGAAGTCCCCAAGTTCCCTACAGTTGCAATCTGCTAGCCCCCAGTAATGTTCCATAAATGCTGCTCACGGCGAAAAGACCAGGCCTTGCTGGTCGCTACTGTGTGAAAGGGGAAGCAGGAAGCACCAGGGAGGCACTTCTGCTTTGTCTGCGATTGGTGGGCCATTCTTTTTGGAAGGACTCAGCTGTGCAGCTCTTGCTGGCCATCAGACGGTGGCTGGGCTGCAGGCATCGGAAGGCAGATCAGGCAGGATGTCCAGCTTGGCACACTCCTGTGACCCACAGTTGATGCTGCTTTTGGATGGGACCTCCGTTGTTGTCCACTGAAAAATCAGAACGTGGCCTCTCCAGCATGGCAGACTCAGGGCGTTTAGGCTTTCTCGTGGAAAGTGGAAGTGGAAACCGCCTGGTCCTTGCTGACCGCACCTTGGAGGACAGGTAGTATCACTTCTGCTGCATTCTTTTGGTTGAATGTGACTCACTCAGGGGGGTTCAGATCCAGGGAGTTTGAGACCAGCCTGGACAACATGGTGAAACCCCGTCTCTACTAAAAATACAAAAAATTAGCAGGGTGTGGTGGCACGCACCTGTAATTCTAGCTACTTGGGAGTCTGAGGTGGGAGGATGACTTGAACCCAGGAGGTAGAGGTCGCAGTGAGCCCAGATCATGCCATTGCACTCCAGCCTGGGCAATAAGAGTGAAACTCCATCTCGAAAAAAAAAAAACCAAACAAATAGAAAACAGATTCAAGGAGGTAGGACAAGCTGTCTCCTCTACCTAGAAGGAGTGTCAAGGAATGTCTCAACGCATTTTAAAACTGCCTCAGCAGGCACGGAAGCACATAACACAGTGTCTGGTCCAGAGGGATGCTCAGTCGCCGGTAGGTGTTAAGATACGGTCCATGGTCTGGTGAAACCAGATGCCAGGTTGACTTGCCCAAGGTCACACAGTTAGTTTGGATGAAGGGGCCTGCCTGGCTGCAGGTTTGCTTTCTTCGGGATGGAGAGAACCCCCTTTCCACTAAACTGCGCTGCTGCTTGTCTTCTTGTAACCATAAACCCCAGAATATGAACAAGCAATAGCGAAGTCCTCCATCTCGGTATTTGTTACCTCACCTCACCTCACACAGAATGGCCATAAGCAATGACTGGTCTTTTCACCATAAGAAGTATTTATGGAGCATTTTCAGGGGGGTTAGTAGATGATGGATTGGGGGGCTTGGTTGGCCTCAGAGTTCTTCATGGAAGAAATAAAGCTCCCTTTACTTCCTTGCTCTCTTAGTGTGCTGCAGACAGTGTCAGGGGGCATGGTCCCTGAACATAAGGGGTATTTTGAGGCTCTGCTTTGGGTGACTGGGATCTGAGCCACCCAACCAGAGAGTGGATGGGAAAGCTTGGAGTCCAGGATGTCTCAGTCAGACTGAAGCCTACCCATTACTCAGCTCCAGTTTGATTATTGAGAGGACTCTACACAGCCACATTGGGAACTGACCAACCTCACCTGCCTGTATGCGTGCTTATTTTCACCCTCTCTACCTTGTTCCTCTAGGGTAGGGCTTCTGAAAATAGGTGCAAGACTCTTTTTGAAAATCTAATTAAAGCAAGAGACCCTCTGAAAGACTCACAATATATGAATAGAGAAAAAAAATTCAGGCTAGGTGTGGTGACTCATGTGTGTAATCTCAGCACTTTGGGAGGCTGAGACAGGAGGAAGATTGCTTAAGATCAGGAGTTTGAGACCAACCAGAGCAACATAGGAAGATCCTGTCTCTAAAAAAAAAAAAGAAAAAAAAGAAAAAGAAAAGATAAAGATAAAAAAAAAAAAAAAGATTAACTGGATGTGATAGCATGTTTCTGTAGTTCCAGTTACTCTGGAGGCTGAGACAGGAGGATTGCTTGAGCCCAGGAGTCTGAGGCTGCAGTGAGCTGTGATTATGCCACTGCATTCCAGCCTAAGCAACAGAGCAAGACGCTGTCTCAATTAAAAAAATTCAAACAATTTCAAGGGATGTATGAAGCCTAGGTCTCCTTAAAGTTTAAAATTCTTCTATTTGAACCTTCCCTCTTCTATTCCTTCCTTCCTGATTTTAAATTAATTTTCAGCTCTTAACCTCAAATGATCATTTTTCAAACTGAAGGCTTAGCACTCTTGTGTTCTCCTGCTTGTGGTTAAAGGTAATCTGAATGCCCAATTAATGAGAAGTGGTTTTCCAGACAACGTTAGACAACCTTCTGGAGATGGCATTAACTCCCCTCTTAGGGTTGTAATTTACCTAGCCACATGGCTTCCTCCAGGGAAGCAGTGCCTTTATGTAAAACAAGAGAGGGGTTGTATCTGGGGAGCTGAGCCAGCCTAAGTGAAGCTGTAAAACTGAGTTGTTTTTCTGAAAGGATCTCATCTTGGATCATGGCTATTTATCAAGGCATGGATGCTCAGAACCCACCCCCTCCCACATTCCCGCTTTCCCACTCAGGTACCCCCACCCCTACCCAACCCACCCCCAGCATATCTGCTATTCAGGAACAGGGCTGGGAGCAACTCACTCACTCATCCATGTTTTTCCTCATCTTTAATGTGGTGTAATTGACAAAAAGTGTGTATACTTAGGTTATACAACTTGGAATCGTTTAATATATGTAAATATGAGATAATTACCGTGATCAAGCTAATTAACATATTCAGCACCTCATATAGTTACTATTTTATTTTCGTGTGTGTGTGTGTGTATATATATACATATATATATGAGAATATTTAAGATGTACCCTCTTAGTTAATTTTAAGTACACAATACTGTGCTGTTAACTGTATTCACATTGCTGTACATTAGCTCTCCAGGAATTACGTCTCTTGCATAACTGAAACTTTGTACCCTTTGACCAACATCTCCCCATTTCCCCTCTCCCCAGCTCCTGGCAACCACCATTCTCCTCTCCACTGCTACAGGTTTGACTATTTTAGATTACACCTATAAGTGAGTCATGTCATGTTGATCTTTGTGTGTCTGGCTTGTTTCACTTAACATAATGTCTTCCAGGTTCATTCGTGTTGTCTCAAATGAGAGAATTTCCTTCTTTATTTTTAAGCCTGAATAGTATTCTAGAGTGTGTTTGTATATATACACACACACACATTTTCTTCATCCATTCATCCACTCATGGATGAATGATCCACTCATGGATCCTGAGTATCATGGATACTCAGGCTGATTCCATATCTTGGCTCTTTTGAATCACGCTGCAATGATCATAGGAGTGTAGGTATTTCTTTAAGATACTGATTTCATTTCCTTTGGGTGTATATCTAGAAGAGGAATATACATATATCCCTGGGTCATATAATAGTTCTTTTTTTGGTTATTTATTTATTGTTTTGTTTTGAGACAAGGTCTTATGCTGTTGCCCAGGCTGGAGTGTGTGGCATGATCAGGGCTCATTACAGCTTCCACTTCCTGGGCTCAAGCAATCCTCCCACCTCAGCCCTCTAAGTAGCTGGGACTATAGGCACGTGCCACCATGCCTTACTAATGTTTTTCAATTTCAGTAGAGACAAGACCTTGCTATGTTGCTCAGGCTAGTCTTCAACTTCTGAGCTCAAGTTATTCTCCTGCCTTGGCCTCCCAAAGTGCTGGGATGACAGAACGTGGGCCACTGCACCTGGATGATAGTTCTATTTTAAATTTTTTGGGGAACCTCCATACTGTGTTCCATAGTGGCTTCACCAACTTACATTCCCACCAGCAGTGTGCAAGGATTCCTTTTTCTCCACACCCTTGCCAACATTTGTTATCTTTTGTCTTTTTGATAATAGCCATCCTAACAGGTATAAGGTGATATATCTCATGTGGCTTTGATTTGCATTTCCTCAATGAGTAGTGAAATTGTACATTTTTAATATAACTCTTATCTTTTTGTATGTCTTCTTTTGAGACATGTCTATTCAGGTCTTTTGCCCATTTTTTAATGGGATATTTTTCACCACTATTGAGTTGTATGTTTCATTCATCCACAATTGAGCAGGGTTTCTCAAACTTTTGGTAGACATCGCAATTACCTGGGCGGCTTGTTAAAAAAGATTTCTAGGTCTCACTCTCAGAGATTTGAGTCAGTGGCTCCAGGGATGGATCAGAAACTGCCCTTCAACAATTTTCTCCAGTGGCTCTGATGGAGGTGTCCCCTGGTCACACCTGGGTAATCCCTTGGTTCTAGAGAACGAGTGACCACTAGAGAATGCAGATGAACACGTGATTGTATTTCTGCAAACAAAGCCCATGTATGGGCTGTTTTACATAAAAGGCAACTCTTTTCTCTACTTAGTACTCAACTCACACTGAACATTAGAATTACCTGTAGTTCTTCCCTCAGTGTTCTATTACGAAAAATCGAAGGTGTGTGAGAAACATTGAAGACTTGTACGATGAGTGCCCATGTACTCACTGCTTAGAGTCTACAGTTAAAATTTTGCTAGATATTTGATCTACCACATATTCCTCCATCCATTCATCTATCCATCCATTCATCTATCCATGGTTCCATCCTTCCCTCCCTCCCTCCTTCTTTTTATTGATGTATTTCAAATTAAATTGCAGACATGGGTACATTTTACCCCAAACACTTCAGTGTGCACATCATTAACTAGGACTTAATTTTTGTTCACACTCCTTTACTTTAGGTTGAATTTATACCGGGTGAAATGCACAAATCTTAAGTACACCTCTCACTTTTTGGCACATGCACATACCTGTGAAACCTAAGCCCCTACCAAAACATAGAACATTTCCATCACCCCAGAAAATTCTCTCATTTCCCTTCTCCTTAGTCACTCCCTGCCTCCTTCTCTTCACCAGAGACAATCAATGTCCTGACTTTTTTTCACTATAGATTAGTTTTGTCTGTTATAGAATTTCATTATAAATAGGATCATCTAGTGTATACCTTTCATGGAATACTTCTTTCTCTTGGGAAGATTTTAAAAACTCCCAATGCCCATGCTGTTCCCCAGAACAGTAATATCAAATTCTCTGGGGGTGAGTTTAGGTGTCAGTACATGTATTTTTAATTCCCCAGGTGATGATGGTGTGCAGCCACGCTTGAAACCAACTCCTCTAGAGGAAGTTCCTCGTCTTTGTCCATCCCCGCCCTAAGCCATGTCCCCCAACCACCCAACTCCACTAATCACTATCCTCACATTAAAATTTTATTTTCCGAGAGACCCGCTACCTTGTAGTTGTTTTGAACAGGGAAGGAGGCAGACTTTTATATTAGCACACAAAACATTTAGCATTCATTCAGAAATAGTTGCTTTGGGTGACTTTGCCAAGGTCATCATCAGAAGCGAAGGTCACCAGGAAGTCCTTGGCTTACTTCTGAATGATCAATGGCCTTCACATGATTTTCCCTGGGGCAAAAGATGCCTCAAGACAATCCCTTTGGTACAGAAAGCAGTTTGAGAAAGCTGTAGCCTTCCAGCTTCCAGAAGGACTGAGGCCTCAGAAGACTCCTTCTTACCACCCTACCCCTGTTCCAAAATCATGTAAAAGAAAAGGCTAAACCTAAGTCATAGTTAAGCTGGTTTAAATGTTTAGTTTTACAAGACTGGACTAAAATATTGAGCTGTTCAATTCAGTACTAGACTATTTGATGAATGATTACCATAAATTCATTAAAAGTTTAGCTTGAGGCCGGGTGCAGTGGCTCACGCCTATAATCCTAGCACTTTGGGAGGCTGAGGGGGGCAGATCACAAGGTCAGGAGTTCAAGACCAGCCTGGCCAATATGGGTGAAATCCCCATCTCTACAAAAAATACAAAAATTAGCCGGGCATGGTGGTGGGCACTTGTAGTCCCAGCTACTTGGGAGGTTGAGGCAGGAGAATCGCTTGAACCTGAGAGGCAGAGGTTGCAGTGAGCTGAGACTGCACCATGGCACTCCAGCCTGGGCGACAGAGCGAGACTCCATCTCAAAAACAAACAAACAAACAAACAAACTTTAGCTTGAATTGTCCTTTTATGTCTGTAGTGTTACATCTAGCTTTTACCCACAGGATCCACACCTACCCTGTGAGATAGGCCTTTTGTTCTCTGTTATGCAAACAGGGAAACTGAGACAAAGGGTGATGTCATGAATTGTCCAAGAATCTTCCCCATGATTTCCAAACCACTTCTATGGTTTGAGCCAAAATCATTTTTTGAATCACAGACCCTTTTTGAGTAGCCAATGCAAATGTGAACCTCTTCCTAGAAAAAGTGACCAGCTCTAAATATTTGATATTTTTGGGTATTTATACCCATTGGAAGCCCTTGCTGGTTAAGAACCTCTTCTCCAAAATATATTAATGTATATTTACAAAATAGTGTTTATTGAGCAATGTGTCCCCAGTGTGTGTGTGTGTGTGTGTGTGCATATACATATATATGCTAAGCCTTTCCATGCATCATTTCATTTTATAACCCCAAAGAGGTGGCTATTTTATTATCCACATTTTACAGACAGAAGACTGAGGCTTGGGAAAAGGAAGAACCTAGCCAGCAACGTAGTGGTCAAGTTCGTGGCTGGATACTGAAGGCAGCCACATTCACCTGGCCTGACTTTGGAGCCTGAGCTTGACGCTACCACTCTGATACTGTATTATCTACACATTTAACAGGGGGGACCCAAGGCCCCAAACCAAAATTTTTATAAGTGGTGGGTACTTAAGGCCAGAAAGAGAAGTACCTTTGAGTTTCTTGGCATCCCTCAAGTCATATAGCCCTGGTTGAGTCAACAATGGGAAATTTAGGCCTTACAAGGTGGCTCATGCCTATTATCCCAGTGCTTTGGGAGACAGAGGGGAGTATCACTTGAGGCCAGATCAAAACCAACCTGGGTAACATAGCAAGACCCCATCTCTAGAAAAAAAATACAACTGTTGGCTGTGTGTGGTGGCACATGCCTTCAGTTCCAGCTACTTGGGAGGCTGAAGCAGGAGGACCCCTGAGCCCAGGAGCTTGGAGTCACTGTGAGCTATGTTCGTGGCGCCACACTCCAGCCTGGACAACAGAGTGAGAGTTTGTCTTAAAAACAAACAAAAGAAAAAACCGGCAATGGGGAAGTTTTATAACCTCTTTGTGCCCTCACCCCCATTCTTTTCTGAGATTTGTATAAATTTAGAGAGTACAAAGGTAGCTTTTATACATGGATCTATTGCCTTGTGGTGAAGGCGGGCTTTTAGTGTAACTATCACTTTAATAGTGTACATTGTATCCATTAAGTAATTTCTCATCCCTCACCCGCCTCCCACCCTTCCGAGCCTCCAATGTCTGTTATTCCGCACTCTACGCCCACGCTGTACACATTCTTTAGCTCCACTTATAAGTGAGAACATTGTGTCCCCTTATTCTCATCAGCAACATGGTACCCAGCGCCCTTCTCCAGCTTGCTGGTGTAGTGTAAACTGAGAGAGCACTTGGCAGACTTGAAGAGGCCAGTGATTATTTACTATTTGCATTAGGCTAAATCCAGCCTTGGGTGTGCCCTCCGCAGTCCCTACTGTGTTCACGCATGTTAGATCAGAACAACTTCCTCAAGTTTATTAGAATGTTAATAAATCAAGAAAGCTCTCAAGGGGTGATGTGGCCCCCTTTTTAATTTTAATCACAGATTAAAATACTATTGAGAAGAGGAATTTGCTCCAAGAGAAGAGAGATTTTACAGTCTCTTGCCTTGCCCCAGTGCACTGCTTTAGTTGTTTGAAAAAGGCTGCCAGAAATTGGGTAAGGATCACCAGGGGAAAACAAACAAACACGAAAATCCGAGCATGCCAGCGCCCCTACCACCTGCTCCCGTGAAAAGGCCAATTCAGTCAGCTGTGGTGGAAAGCGTTCTCCGGGGTGTTCATTAGCTAGAGGGAGGCTGAGGATGCAGTTTGGCCATGGATTTCAATATTCCCTTGTAACGTTTTACAACCCAGACCCGGCGACAATGGCGTCATTCATTGCCCTTGCTCACGTGGAACAGAACGTGAGAGAAGGGCAGAGCTGGGGAAAAGCTGGTCTGTGGGTGCTGATACCCAAGGCCAGCCGAGGTACTCAGGACCCCCTCGTGTTGGGGTGGGGGGGGCCCAGACTCTTGTCAGAGCTTGTCCGTGGGATGCAGGTATAGCTGCTTGATACAGAGAGAGCAGTGAGATTTGACTGTTGCAAACTACAGTTTCTGCAAACAGTAGAATTGATCAGTAGATCTTGCTATTGCCCGGGTGGAGCCAATGTTCAATTCTCTCATTACCGGCATGCTTTCTAAAGTGAGATTTGCTAATTAGTTGGTATGGAGGTGACAATTGCTTATTATTAGGTATTAGGTGGCTGAAATATTGGGCTTATAGGAACTTTTATCACTCACCCCCCTTCCACTATTCCCCTTGATATAGGGACTTGGAGGGAAGGGCAGGAGGGGGATGAGGGATAAAAGGCTACATATTGGGTACAGTGTACACTGCTCGGGTGATGGGTGTATCAGAATCTCCGAAGTCACCATTGAAGAACTAATCCATGTAACCAAACACTACCTATTCCCCCAAAACAAAAAATTTTAAAAATGTTATGTGAAAATAATAAACAGGATAACTGATAGGAAAAAAAATGGTTAAATGAGGTCCTAAGTGTCAGGCTTGAATCTCATAGGATGGTGGCCTTCTAAAAAAGAGGGAGAGAGAGAGAGAGAAAGAGAGAGAGTTCCCCACTCTAACCCTCCCTGCCTAACAGGTGAGGACACTGAGGGAAGGGGGCCATTACAAGCGAGGAAGACAGGCATCACCAGAAACTGACTACACCAGCACCCGCATCTCCAGAACTATGAGAAAATACATTTCTGTGTATGTGCTTTTTTAAAAGTATTAGGTGGCATGAGATTTGGAATAGGACTGACCCTGGGTGAGACACAGCCTCTTAGCTGTGTGGTCTGGGACAAGTCACTTAACCTCTCTGCACCTGCTTTTACTTTTCTTTCTTTTCTTGTCTCTTTTCTTTCCTTCTCTCTTTTCTCGTCTCCTCTCCTGTCTTCTCCTCTCTTCTTCTCTTTTCTTTCTTTTCTTTTCTTTTCTTGAGACAGAGCTTCACTCTTGTTGCCCAGGCGGGAGTGCAGTGGCATGATCTTGGCTCATTGCAACCTCCACCTCCCAAGTTCAAGTGATTGTTCTGCCTCAGCCTCCCAAGTAGCTGAGATTACAGGCGCCTGCCACCACACCCAGCTAATTTTTGTACTTTCAGAAGACACGGGGTTTTTCATGTTGACCAGACTGGTCTTGAACTCCTGACCTCAAGTGATCTGCCTGCCTCGACCCCGCAAAGTGCTGGAATTATAGGCGTGAGTCACTGTGCCTGGCTTGTCTGCATTTTCTTATCTCTAATGTAAATCTAACTATACCTGTGAAACGAGGTTCTTGCCAGGATCAAATCAAGATAAGCATATAAGTCAAGCAGTACAGTGGCTGGAACATTAGGAGGCACTTGAAGAACAATGTAGATGAGAATGATAACAATGACGATTATAAAAAGAGCAAACTTTTTTTGCCGCCTGTATTTCCAGAGACACAAGGGCTTTTCAGCTTTCACTTTAATTCTCTTGTGTCCTTGCTTCTTCATGGATGTTCTTAGGCTGTACAAGAAAATAGTTTTATCTTCTCATCTGGAGGACTTTAGAGATTTCTGCCATAATGATACTAACCACGTTTCTTTGATTGATCGTTCCTTTGATCCATGGATGGGCTCTGTGAAAATTGCCCCGCTGTTGTTTGATTCTAACATTTTCTTTCCTTTGCCTGTGTAATTCTATAATGATTGAGAAGTCACTTCCCCTTTCCACGCCCGTATTTTGACACCTGTCAGAGGGGTTTGGGGACATTGTATTTCAGGCATTAACAGAGATGTTCATGATCGGTGATAGAGATGATGTTTCAGGCTCCTTAGAGGGAAACAAACTGTGAAGGACAAGTGGTTATTGGGATAATATTGCTTTTCCCACTTCTGTGTTGGTAATCAAAAGCAGGACTTGGCCTTTCCAGAGAGCAATTTTGCAATTTGGCTGTACTGGAACAGAGAATTCCACGGAGTCCATTGATATATTTTCTTGTAAATTCTCTCAGCCAACATTTTTTGGAGGTTATTTTCTTTAATTAAAAAGCAAAACCTTTCCTATTAAAAATATAAAACCAAAAGAGATTTCCCCCTTCCTCTTGGAGCTCTGACAGCGAAATATTGGAACTAAATAGATCTAAATAGAGTTGCCAGCGAGTTTTGACAACTTTTATAATGTTTTATTGTTATTATAATTTTTCTTCTTTTTCTTTTTCTTTCTTTCTTTCTTTTTTTTTTTTTCCATTACGTAGCTTGAACTACAAAGCAAGAGCCATAAAGCTAATCCCATTCCCTTCAGCCTCCTGGCCCCAGGGGGAGATTCTGATTGGTGCGGCCGCTCGGATGGCTCCAGCTTTGGTTCTGAGATGGCACAGGGAAGCTGGGCTAGGAGACCCCTGGGTGTCCTGAGGGTGTCTATAGCCTCATGGAAACTTGGCAGATGCTCGGTGTCCCTGCCTGGCCACTCTGATGTACTTTCACATGACAAACAAAGGCAGGGATATAGGGTGGAGATGTTCACACACTTGAGGGGGTAGAAGTGGAAAGAGTCTTATGCCCCCAAACCCTGCTCCCCTAAAAGCATATTGTGTTGTAAAAATTGAAAGACGTCATTGGGAGACAATGCAAAAGTTATGAGGAAATGGTTGGATTAGAATTCTAGTTGTGTCTCTTTCTAACTCTGATCTTGAACAAGTTGCTTCATCTCCCTGGGCCTCAACTTCCTTGTCTGTAGAATGGGATCAAAAATAATACCTACCACATAGAGTCACAGAAAGGATGAAATGGACAAATTCAAGATCCTTCAAAATCCATTATGTGTAGCTCTTTGCACATGAGATTATTTCAGGTATACTCTTTAATTTTAATAGTTAAGCATTGATTGATTGATTGATCGATTGATTGAGACAGGGTCTCGCTCTGTCACCCAGGCTGGAGTGCACTGGTGCAGTCATAGCACCCTGCAGCCTCAAACTCCTGGATTTAGGTAATCCTCTTACCTCAGCCTCCTGAGTTGCTATGACCATAGGCACATACACATTTGTCTTAATTGCATTAAAAGAACTATAATTAGCACCACAAGCCTGTAATTTCACAGATATGATCATTTATAGTGAAGCTTAACTTATTTGGATAAATGATTAATTTTTAAAATGTCATAAGTTAAAGAATGGATGGTTCTATGTCATGGTGAATATTGTGTCTGACTGAAGTTTGGGATTTACTGGCACATGCTCCTTCTGGGGTTCTTAACCTGTTTGATGCCATGGGTTTCTCTGGCAGTGTGTTGAAGTCTATGAATCATCTCTAAGAATAATATGATTCAATGCATGAAATAGAATACATAGGTTACAAGGGAAGCCAGTTATGTTTGAAATATAGTTACCAAAATATTTTATAAATGCTGTATAGCAATATATGCAGTTTATAAATGCCATAAGATTCCCTATCCCCATCCTAAATACTGGATATGGGACGTTAGGGGTCAAGCTCTTCTTGTTTCACATACTTGGCTATTTCTCTCTTTGCCCCTTTCATCTTGAAGCACCTCCCCCCACCCACTTCTCTCTACTCCTCTGCAACCTCCCACATCTGATCCATTCCCCACCTCTCGCATTTCCTTTGAGCCTCCTCGTGCTGCACAGCACGACTTTCCCTCTTCCCAGGAGAGGTTTCTACTGAGTCCTTCTAAGGAAAAGAAATGGGAACACCTGGTATGAAATCTGAAGGTAAGGAAATGTGGAGGACCAATCCTAAGAGTGTGAGGGGCCAGATTTTGAGCACATTGAGGGATGCTATACCTATGATGTCATGGAATTTTTATTATGCTCACTTTGCCTGTGTGAGCCCTGAAGCTCAGGGGAGGGTTGCGTGTCAGATGGACACACAGCCCATAAGGGATAAGGATGGGGCCTGAATTGGGAGCTGTGTAATCTTAGATCCCATGCTGTTTTTCTTTCTTTTTATTTTTTAATCTTCTATGTCCTTGTTCCTCCTTCTTTCTCATTTTCTTTCCCTCCCTCTATTCTCTCTGCCCAAAAGAATAACAGTAATGATGATGGTTGCCATTTGTTGAGCATTTACTGTGTGCCATGTACCTTTCTGAGTCTTTTCATGATTAACTCGTTAACCCATTTCTTCTATCAACAGCCCTTTGACCTGGGGACATTCATTATCCCTGCTTTATAGATGGGAAAACTAAGGTGTGGAGAAGTTAAGTTCATCAGTGGTCACAAGGACAGAAGCTCAGCAGGAAATTCTAAGACACTAGCAGCAATCTATCCAGATGAGAGTAACCTAGGATTATACCTGACCTTCCTAGGTGGTCAACTACCAGTTTTTACTAACTTTGGGCAATGACCTGAGCCCCACCTTAAAGATGGACACCCACAGTTTAAGTCTAAATAAATACTCAGATTAACTAGCTTTCAAATTAGAGAATTTAAAGACATACGTATACGAAATTGACATATTTCAAAATACCATGTGTGTTTATTGATTGTTCAAAGCGGTTCTTAACTGGGGTTGTTGATTTACTTTTCTGCTTAGGTATAGAACTGTTGGTAAATCTACTTGCCTGATGTATAAGGCATGAAAAATTAGTACCCAAATATAAATTTGTGAAATGTGACGGACATGAATATAACTGGATCATTTTATTCATTAAAGACCCCTTTTTTTCCTTATTCTGTGACTTTTCTGGTGATTCTCTCATGCCTGGTTCAGCCACTCAGGAAATCTGTATCAGGGCACTGATAAGCATTATCTCCCATCTTTTCTCTTTCAGTAAAGAATATCCCGTGGTCCCCAGGAGCACCGTGAGGCAAAAAGTGGCCTCCAACCACAGTCCTTTCAGCAGCGAGTCTCGAGCTCTCTCCACCTCATCCAATTTGGGGTCCCAATACCAGTGTGAGAACGGTGTTTCTGGCCCCTCCCAGGACCTCCTGCCTCCACCCAACCCATACCCACTGCCCCAGGAGCATAGCCAAATTTACCATTGCACCAAGAGGAAAGGTGAGTGTGATCACCCCTGGTCAATTTGCTTGCTTTCTTACCTTTTCCTTTCCTTGGGTTGGGGTTCGGGGGGAGGAGTATGCATTTATTTACTTTATTTATTTAAAAATGTAAACAACACAAAAATATATGGAGATAAGAAATTTAAACCATACAGCTAAAACTAAAAGTTCCCTTGACATGTTCCCACCTCCAGTTCCAGCCCCTTCTTTGGAGAAAACTTATTTGAAATATTCAGGCCTATTGTATTCATTTATGCACACACACACACACACACACACACACACACACACACACGTGGAGAGTGCAGAGACTGAACTAGATTTATTTTTACTTTTTTTTTTTTTTTGAGACAGAGTCTCGCTCTATCACCCAGGCTGGAGTGCAGTGGTGCAATCATGGCTCACTGCAGCCTCAGCCACCTGGGCTTAAGTGATCCTTTCACATCAGCCTCCCTAGTAGCTGGGACTACAGGCATGCATTCACATACTCTACTAAATTTCTTTTTGTTATTGTAGAGACAGGGTCTCACTATGCTCGGACTGGTCTCAACCTCCTGGGCTCAAGTGACCACCTGCCTTTGCTTCCCAAAGTACTGGGATTACAAGCATAAGCCACCACACCCAACACTTAAAAAAAAAAAAAACCTTTTAATATGGATGAAATCACACTGTATGTATTTTGCAACTTGCTTTTTTTTTTTTTTCCCTTTGAAACTTTAGAATGTGTTTTGGATATCTTTTTATGAACCTAGACTGCATCATTTTATTTTTAACTACTAAGGAGCAAGAATTGACTGGAAAGCTGAAAACGGAGTTTATTTTGCAACCCCCTCTGGTAGGCAGGGAGGTTGCTTGAGTGGTCCCTGATTGTATTACAAGACATGATGTAGGAAAACCCCTTGTGACTGTCCCTTGTGACTGTGAATGTTTCTCTGGCATATGTGTCAGTGTTTCTCCCGAGTGGATTTTGAACTCTTTTTTTTTCTGATAAAAACCAACACACACACACACACACACACACACACACACACACACAAATCACAAATGATTTTCCCATCTCATCCCCCATTTAAATCTACTAAGCTGAGGCATTCCGTGTTTTTTGTTTTTTTTTTTTGCCACATGAGAAATGAATGGCTTTTTTTTCCTAAGTCATTCAAATCTAAAGGGGCTATGTGAAAGAAAGAATTTCCTGGTGGCCCTTCTTGGGAGCCAGAATAGAAGTGTGCGGCACAGGTGGTGTGGTGGAGTTCAGCTCGCTAGAACCATTGCTTGGCGTGAGCTGTAGCTGGCATGGTGGGGAGACTGCAGGCTTTGGGGACAGAGAGATGCGGGTTCAAATCTCATCTCTGTTCCCTGCTTCTTGTGTGACCTCACTCAGGTCTAGCCTCTCCCAGCCTTGGTTTCTCACTTTGTAAATGATGATGTTCCCTAAAGCATCTGATAGTTAGCAAGTACCCAGTAGGTGGCAGCTATGATTGGCTATGTGGCAGGTATCACTCCAGAAGGTGATTCCCAGGAGGAATCTGCCTCTTGTCTTTTGGGCTGGCATTGATTTAATCAGTCTGCCCAGAGAAGACTGCCTCTCTAGGTGAGAGCTTGGGAAGACAGATGCAGAGGGGATGGTGTAGGCTAAAGCTTACATTTATGGTCTGCAGAATAAATCAGGATGAAGTTCACCTCGCAATTTAAAAATGTTTATAAGTAGTGACAAGTTACTTAACCTTTCCAAGTCTCATTTAAAAAAATCTGTAAATTTGGCCTCAGGGTAAGACTCATCTCATAGGCTTGGTGTAAAGATGTCAAAAAATCATACACATCATATGTTATCTCAGGGTTGACTCAGAAAGTAGTAACTATTTTGCTCTAAACAACACCAATGTTAATCTACAAAGTGGCCTGTTGAACCTCACAGCCTCAGTGGTCAACACGAGCTTTTGTGAATCCAGTGCCCAGTGCCTAGACCTTTAGGAGAAAACAACTTGCTAACAACCAATGGGAATGGATGCTTTGGTAGCTTTTTCTGGAGCTGGGGTTACATGAGGAAAGTAACACAGTTTGACTCTTTGACACTTACCAATCTCGTGTTTTAGAGGAGGGAAGAGCTGTCATTGGTATTTACATGGGGCTGGGAGCTGACCTGGGTGAGGCCTGACTTCCAGACTTACCTGAAGCCAATCCAAACTCCTTGAATCTCAAAGGCCTGAGCAATATCAGTCCAACAGGCCCCCTGGCATGACTCCCGGCACATCTGCTGCCGGATGGACTGGAGACCAGATGCCTGCAAATATGTCTGCCTCTTTAGGCACGAGCAGGAGGTTAAGAATGTCCCATGGGATACAGGTCCCTGAATAGAGATTCTGTTTTATATTATATTTAAGGGTGCCCTTCCTAAGTCCCAGATCAAGCTTTTTCGACAACACTATGGAGTAGATGCTATTATTAGCCCACTTTACCAATGGGGAAACTGAGGCTCAGAAAGTTTCCAAACAAAAACTACCAGTGGTTCTTGAACCCCAGCCTGGTCTGCAGATTCTAAACCGGTGCGTTTCACCACCACTCTATACTGTCTTGGTTACCTTTGCTCATCTGCTACAATCTCAAAATTTCATTTTCCACTGAAGATCTGTCTTTGAGACCGGGTCAGACATGCTGATTAAGAGCTCACCAGGTTTGAATTAGGGAGCTCTAATCGATTAAATTAATGCCAGACCAAAAGACGGGCAGGAAGAAGTTAAAAAGGATCATGGTGCTTTTTAGGTTCAATATTTACAGCAGCATCCTTATAAATGCATTCCTGAAGGCTGTGGCGGGGAGGTTTTGAATGCAAGGTTCACAAACCTCTTAGGTTATGACTTGACTTTCATGGAGCATTTAATGGATCCTCAGATGAACTTAAAATCAACTTGGAGGGGCCACTGCGGGAGATGGAGTTGGGGGCTGATCCATTGTAGAAATACTCACAGTTGCCGACACTTTGCAGCTGTGTGCCCATGGGCGAGTTGTTTTACCTTCCTGGGCCTCAACTATCTTTTGTGCAAAGTGAGAATAACAATAGGACCTGTTTGATATGGTTGTGATGAGAGGACATGAGATCATCCACAGAAAGCACCTAGAACAGTGCCTGGCACCTATGAGTGCTCAATAAACACGTGCTTGCCTCAGGCCTGCCCTTATGAAGCTCACACTGTTGCAAGCAGGTCAGACATTACACAAGTAATTATAAATTGCTTAATTGAAATTGTGAAGCCTGGCATGTGATTCCCACCTGTAATCTCAGCATTTTGAGAGGCTAAGGTTGGAGGATTGCTTGAGCCCAAGAGTTGAGACTAGCCTGGGCAACATAGTGAGACTCCATCTCTACAAAAAATAAAAAATTAGCCTGGTGTGTTGGCACATGCCTGTGGTACTAGCTAACCCAGGAGGCTGAGATGGGAAGATTACTTGAGCCCAGGAGTTCGAGGCTGCAGTGAGCTGTGATTGCACCACTGCACTCCAACTTGGGTGACATAGTGAGACCCTGTCTCAAAGAAAAAAATAAAATAAAATAAAATAAAATAAAATAAAATAAAATAAAATAAAATAAAATAAATGATTGAATGCTATAAAGAAGATATGCAAAGTGTTAAGGAATATCAAACTGGAATGTCAGTCTAGGGTGGGAGATCAGGGAAGCATTGAGACTGAGACTGGAGGAGAGTGAGTGTTGGATAGGAGAAGTGGGAGGTGTGAGGGTATCCACACATAGAGGAAAGCATACATGAAGCCCCTTGGCTGAGGGAGAGCCCGCCCCCTGGGACTGAACAGAAGGCTGGGATGTTGGCACTCAGGGCGAGGGCAAAGTGGTGGGGGATGAGGGCTAGAGAGAAAGGCAGGGACCAGCGAGATGGCAACCTGTATAAGCCATTTTAATGAAGGACGTCAGATTTTATCCTACCACCAGTGTACATCCATTGGAGGGATTTAGATTTGTGAGTAACATGCCTAAGTTCTTTATTTGGAAGCCGTCACTTTGCTATGATAGCACAGGACTATTTAGTTGGCACCAGAGACCCATTGAAAGGCTGTCATGCGGTCTGAAACAGGAGATGGTGGCTCCGACCAGGGTGTGGGGAGAAGCTGGAGATGTGGGTGGAATCAGGTCTTAGTGGCGGGTTGGCGATAACAAGGTGAAGAATTGCCCCTTCTTTGTGGATTTGGAAACCAACACTGGGGAACTTACCCGAAGTCACCCAGCTCATGAGTGGCTCGGCTTGAGATGTACACTGAGGCCTGTGGGCTTGGGGTGAATGGGGTGTGCACCCTGGAGAAATCCTTTCACCTTTCCAGAAACCTCTGCCCTTCTCACCTCCCTCCACCCCCAAAAGGGAGCTCCCAGTGACAGGGAACATTCCAGCCAAGGGCTCTCTGTCCTGCCTAGGAGACAACAAATAGCAATTCATCATCAGCCTCCACATTGTAAAGTGATAAGGAATCAGCTGAGGTTTCCTTCCAGTTGGGATTCTCGTTAAGTGATAACTCCATGGGTGGTTTTCCCCCTGGCCCCTGCCTGCCCCACTATCTGACTTCCCCTCATTGTCTGTCTCCTTTCCAATGAGCCCAGGAGTCAGGCTCAGGCAGGCAGGCCAGAGGGCTCCTTGTGTTTGGAACCGGCTGTCTCCAAACTATCTCTCCCAATGGATTGAGCCAAAAAAGCTGGGAAGGTCTTTTATCAATGCCACTCAATCAAATCCAGGACCCCAGGGCCTGGGAGAACACTTGTCTGTCTTTCTCCCTCCCACCCCTGACTCTCACCCCAACTCACATTATAAAGCAAAAGCAACCCAAATAAAGATTCTAGCATAGCCAGGAGCTGAATCAGATATTCAAAGGAAAGTTAGAGATTGAGAGGGGAAGGGGAATTAGATATGGAAAAGGACTTTGCAGGGTGCATTTTCTCAGTGCTGTGTGTTTTAAAATGAGATTTCACATCCATTCCTTTGCTGATTCTCCAGCTCCCTGCAGCAGTCTTTGAACCAGGGGAGATGCCACCCATCTCTATTTTGCAGGGGTCTAATGGAGGACCAAGAGACAGAGTTAGATTCTAAGCTTATGTGGCTGATGAGTGGCAGAACTGAGATGGATGCATCAGGTTAATCTTCATTTATTGAGCACTTAATGTATAATGGACACTGTGCTAGGTGCTTGGGATAAGTGGAGGACACGGTGGAAAAGGCTCCTGCTCTCAAGAAACTTGTATTCTTACTGGATGGGACATATAATAAGCCAGTAAGTAAATCTAATGATTTCAGGTAGTGACTAGGTGATATTTGGAACTGACTCTTTTGATTTCTAGTTGAGAATCTTCCCACAATACCATTCCAACTCTTCCTACTTTATGCTAAGAGCTAAGAGCATGGGGACATCAAAAACAAATAACAACAACAAAAACAAAAAACCAGTCATCCACCCACTCATCTGCCCACCCACCCATCCATCCACCCACCATTTACGTGTCCACCCACCCATCCACCCACTCACTCATTCCTCCATCCACCCATTCATCAATCATCTATCTATCCACTCACTCATCCATCCAGCCACTCATCCATCCACCCACTCAACCATCCACCCATCCCCCAACCCATCCACTCACCTATCCACCCACTCATCCATCCCCCTACCCATCTATCAACCCATCTGTCTACCTACCCATCCACCCACTCATCCATCCACTCACTCATCCATTCACCCATCTATCCATTCACCCATCTACCCACCCACCCATCCACGCATCCATTCACCCATCCAACCACCCATCCATCCACCCACTCATCCACCCACTCATCCATCGATCCTCTCACTCATTCATCCATCCCCCCATCCACCCACCCATATATCTACCCATGCATTCACCCACCCATCCATCTATCTACTCATCCATAACAGCCAAGGTTTGCTACCTTTTCATGTTGGCTGAGCATGTAGGGTTGCATGAAATGGAAAGCCTGGGGCCATCTCTCAGAACGAGCACCGCTTTGTGAGTCAGAAGGCCTGAATTATAGCCACCTTCCCAACTTGCTGAAGGTCACTCAGCTAGAAAGATTACTACTCTGAGTTTCAGGGTCTCTGTCTGGGAAGACTCGACAATGGTTCTTCATCTGAATGAACTGAATTGGAAAGAGAAATGACCCATTTGGGAATAGTGACAATATTTGCTCCATAGGATTAGTATTTGAAAGCACTCTGTGAGCTTTCCAGCTCTGTAATCTACCCAAATACTTTTAAGTATGGGACAGCTTTCAGAATGCTATCTATCCAGTCTTCCAAAAGAGAAAGAGGGAAAAGAGAATGGACCCAGGTTATTTGGACAGACAAGATTTGAATGCCTTATGTGCAAGGAAGATAAAAACTCCACTGCACTTAGTATTACCTCAAATTAAATCTCATAAAAAGCTCAGGTATTATCTCCACTTACAGTCAAGAACTAAGATTGGAATGACCCGGTGATTCATCCACAGTCACATGGCCAGTGAGCACTGGAGCCATAACTCTGTGCCTTAATATGTGTGCCCTGGATACAATACTAAAGTCACTTTATCTAGAATCAAAAACATCTAGAAAAGTCCAAAGTACTAGGGTTTTCTACAGCGCCATGATGTCATGAATGGTCAGAATCAGGAGGAACTTTACTGTTAGCTAAGAGACTCATTTGGGTTTGGGATAGTTGCAATGTAATTGACCACTCTTATATGCAACTTCTGAAGCCGAGTTGTGGACTCATCTCATCAGAAGACTTGATACTTAACTCTAGCCCATTTACCAACCCTGAAAGCTAATCATGACTTGGCTGGAGATAGGTCTTTGCTGTTGAACAGTTATTGGGCTCTCAAAAAGAAAAAAGAAAAACAGAAACAAACTGAGCCATAACCAAAATAAACACAGAGATTACATCCAGAGCATTTATCATGACTGACCTGAAATGTGGATCCTTGAGTTGGAATTTCTTCACAATGTGATGAGGCCTGAGAGGAATTTGAGAATATTCAGTACTTGCTTTTATCAATAAACCAAGACTGAGTTTTTCTTAGTGCTCTGCATTAGATCTTTGGGGTATTAAAGACTGGAATGTATAATTTTACGATTTTCCAAAATGTGTTCCGGCCGTTTTCTTATTATTCTTCCTTTTTTACTTGTAACAAATCTGGAAGGGGATCAGAAACTTGAGAATAGTTTGCCTTTTTTTTTTTCTCTTGCCAAGGATGCCCTGCAGCTGTACTTTCTATTATTGAAAAGGGGAACAGCCTGGTTAAATGGAAAACCCAAAAGTTATGATTCCAGCAACAATGGAAACACTCAGGTTTATGAATCTGGGGGGTGGAAGGAAGAATGGAAGGAAAGGAATCAAGGAAGGTGGTGGTGAGGACAAAACGAAGCTGAGTATAGCAATGTCTTCAAGACTCCACACACACACACACACACACACACACACACACACACACACACACACACAAAACCGCACAGTTAAAATGTGAAAAATGTGGCCGTACACTCATCTGGATGTTTTCAAACATCTGCATGATTGGCATGATGTAGATAGAACACCTGGAAGAATGTGTTTTTCATAGTTTTTTTTTTTTTTTGGTACAAACTTTTTGGGTATCCTATAGGTCCCACATGTGGCCCAGAAGGAGTCTAGCTGAAAATAAGTTTGCTTGCCATTAAGTGGGCACAACCCTAACACAGATATGTTTTGTTTGTGGACACTTTTGGCTTATCTGTGGGTGTCACTTGGACATTGATACAAATGGAGCTGGTTGGTGGAACCCAAACCCAATCTACTCTACCTGGGTTGGGGAACTGTTTTACAAGCCAGTCCAAAGTCAAAGGATTTACTCTTGAGTCAATGGCTTACTTGTGTCTTTATATCTGAGGACCACCTCTCAGTCACAGAGTGTCAGCCTCCCTCACTTATTGCTCATGGTAGGATGGACTGGGATTGAGGACATGCACCAAAAACAGGATCATGTCTACCCTGTTCACCACTCTATCTCCAGCACCTGGCACAATACCTAGCACTTTGGAGCAGCTCGGTAATTATCTGTTATATGATTGCATGAGTGGCACTGGATATTAGAAATCTAGAGAGTTGGAAGCAAGGTGTGTAGGCAAGGTCAATCCAACCTGGCTTGGATTCCAGCCTCTGTTCCTTCTCAGCCATGTGACCTTGGGCAAGTCACTTCTCTGAGCCTTAGTTCTTCCTTTATGATACAGGCATTACAGCAGACACTGTAATTGAGGAATTACTGTGAGATGAAGAGTAAGGTCACGTAGTAGGTACTCAATAAATAATAGCTCTGATCATTTCCTCTTGTTATTTAGTTCAGCATTCTGTTTTCATGGCCATCAGCCATCACAGTGAGTTGCATGGATGCCCCAGTGTTTCATTTTTCTTCACTTCTCCAAAAACAGACATAACTCCTTAACATTTATTGACTAGAAAGAGACAGAAAGATGAGTAAAGAGAATTTTCAGTTTGGAAGGTAAAATTTCAGATAAGTAATGAGTCTGTGTTGAGGTTTACACCTTGGTAGATATCCCCAAGCATTGCTTCCCCTGAAGGGAATACCTTGAGGGTATTATTGTGAATTATGTCTGCCATGAGCTTGACTGGTGGTGTTACCCCTGCAACAAGAGCTGTTCATGTTGACGGAAATCAGGAGACTTATATGCTCAATCTTACTTAGTTCTTAGCTACCCAGTAAGGTAAGTATTAGTCACTTTGATTCAGAGATGATGATGAGTCTCTGAGCATAGATGCCCTGCTGGTATCATACAGATATTAAGTAAAGGAGCCTGATTCAAATCCAGACATGTCTAGGCTTCTTAACCTGGGGTCTGCGTTTTAGGGAGTTTTTGAACTCCCTGAAATTGTATGCAAAGACTTGTATGCACATGCAGTTTTCAAAACATTGTGTTTCAATGTAGTTTTCTAGGAAAGAGCCCAGCACTTTTGCTTGTTTTCAAAGGGGCCAGTGGCCCCAAAGTGGTGAAACGAGACCCCCTTTCAGAGACAGAACTATCTCCACTGCCCTACACTAGGAAATAACTAGTGCACAGGGAAGGGAAGTGACTTGCTCAGCAGGAAACAGCAACACATTAACTTGTACCAACTTAACAAGTATTAACTAGGCACCTGCTCACATAAAGAATCAGGAAAGCATTTGAACATTCATTCAAGCTCCCTCCCACTCATCCATGCATCCATTCATCCATCCATCCATCATACAAATATTTATTGCATGCCTTCTCTATGTATCAAGACAGTGAAAAACAAGGACTTTGTAGTCAGACTGCTTGGATTCTAATCCTGGATCTACTGTTTATCAGCCATGTAAAACCTTGGGCAAGTTTCTTAACCTCCATGAGTCCTTTTTTTCTCATCTGTAAGATAAGGATAATAGTAAATCCCACCTGGTAGGGTTGTTGTGAGGATTAAATGCGTTAGTTTATGGAGAGTGCTTAGAATCGTGCTACGCAGAGTACACACTATATGTGTTTGTCTTGACTTATTGTTGATGCTCTTGTTAATAGTAGGTATTTACTAGGTTCTGGGAATAAAGTGATGGATAAGGCAGGCAATGTCCTACTTTTGTGAAATTTACATGCTGGAGAAGAGGAAAGATAATAATAATTGCTATTTATTTATTTTTGAGATGGAAGTTCTCACTATGTTGCCCAGGCTGGTCTCAAACTCCTGGGCTCAAGTGATCCTCTTTTCTTGGCCTCCCAAGCAGCTGGAACCATGGGCATGCACCACTGCACCTGGTTAGTTGCTATTTATTGAGTGTTTCTGGGCTCTGGACTAAGTGCTTCATGTATTTTCCCTTTAATTCTTAACACTGCCCTTTGTAGGAAATGCTATTATTGCCCTTTCCATCTTATAGATGAAGAAGCTGAACCCAGAAAGGTCAAACTATTTGCATAGAACTCCATAGCCTAAGGTCTTAACCATTACAGTCCACCCCCCTTCTTTTGTTTTCAGAATGGTAGTTAGGGCTAACAATCTCTCAGGCTTTATTCTTCAGTACTTTGGCCAAATAACTGTCTCCACTTTTAGCTGCTTGGTGCCTGCTCCTGGCCTCACTGCTGTCTCTCCTGTCTTCACAGAGGAAGAATGTTCCACCACAGACCATCCCTATAAGAAGCCCTACATGGAGACATCACCCAGTGAAGAAGATTCCTTCTACCGCTCAAGCTACCCACAGCAGCAGGGCCTGGGTGCCTCCTACAGGACAGAGTCGGCACAGCGGCAGGCCTGCATGTATGCCAGCTCTGCGCCCCCCAGTGAGCCTGTGCCCAGCCTGGAGGACATCAGCTGCAACACGTGGCCAAGCATGCCTTCCTACAGCAGCTGCACCGTCACCACCGTGCAGCCCATGGACAGGCTACCCTACCAGCACTTCTCTGCTCACTTCACCTCGGGGCCCCTGGTCCCCCGGCTGGCAGGCATGGCCAACCATGGCTCCCCACAGCTGGGAGAGGGAATGTTCCAGCACCAGACCTCCGTGGCCCACCAGCCTGTGGTCAGGCAGTGTGGGCCTCAGACTGGCCTGCAATCCCCTGGCACCCTTCAGCCCCCTGAGTTCCTCTACTCGCATGGCGTGCCAAGGACTCTGTCCCCGCATCAGTACCACTCTGTGCATGGAGTTGGCATGGTGCCAGAGTGGAGCGACAATAGCTAAAGCGAGGCCTGCTTCACAACAGACATTTCCTAGAGAGAGACAGAGAGAGAGAGAGAGAGAGAGGAGAAAGAGAGAGAAGGAGAGAGACAGTAGCCAAGAGAACCCCACGGACAAGATTTTTCATTTCACCCAATGTTCACATCTGCACTCAAGGTTGCTGGATGCTGATCTAATCAGTAGCTTGAAACCACAATTTAAAAAATGTGACTTTCTTGTTTTGTCTCAAAACTTAAAAAGACAAACACAAAAAGCTGAGTCCCACCCCCCACGACCACCACCCTCATCAACCAGCCACATTCACACCACTCCCCAGCTCTCTTCCCCCATTCCTTCTTCTGGGCTCTAGAAAGTCTTGCCTCATTGAGTGTTTTTCCCTAGTGCGTAGCTGGAGTCTTTCCCTGTCTTGGTGTTAATGTTGACATTGTTATATAATAAATGATAATATATTTTTTTCTTTCAATTTTCTTAATGGGACCCAGTCCCTTATTTGGGGGGAGGTCTGAGGCAAGTATATATCAAAATGTGTACTTGCGGGATTCCCTTCAAGTAAACCACCCCTGAAACCTAAATTCACCCTTCCCCTTGACTAAGAAAAGCACCTACCTCTGCCATGCGATGTTTCTGAAAAGCCTCCCTATGTCCCCATTTGCTTTGGTTTTGTCCTGCCTTCTCCAGTATCACATGCTCAGTTTTGCCTTTACTTACCCATAGAGTCAGGCTAACGCTGACGCCCCCTGGCATCCTGTCTTATTCAGCCCTACCGTCTTGCCAGCTCTGTCTTTCCAGCTGTCTGTCGCTAAAATGGCCTATAGCTTCCCTTCCGGAAAGCTTGCTTTGAAAAACTTAAAAAGCCCCGGTTTACATGCAGGCAGGACTGTGATAACAGTGCAAGGTCTGTGTTGACAAGAGTTGTGGACAAAAAGCCAAAATAAATATTCTTCCTGATTTAAAAAAAAAAAAAAAATTGAAAAAAAAAACAAGGCCAGCCCAACCTTCCAAACCTCCATCATCAACAATCCAAACTGGATGTGAAGCAAAATGCGTAATTCCTACAGAAGAGGCAAGATGCGATCAACGATGATGTCTCTCCAAAGATACCACGCCCACACCAATGCCGACACAAAACTGTGTTTACTGAAAGCCGAAAACAGTATTAAAAAAAAGTGTGTAAGTAAAGTGTTATGGTAGGGTTCTTCAGATGTAATATTTTACTGGTACTATTTATTTATAAATAGGAATTCTAATTAAGTAATAACATGAAATGAAACCCAGCATACGAGCTGGCCAAGAGCTTTTAATTTTATTGATACTCAAAACCAAGTTTGTGTTTTTTTGTTTTTTTCCTCTTTCGAATGTGCTTTGCTTTTTTTGATTAAAAAGAAGTTTTTTTCCTTTTTTTTAAACAGACCCTAATAAACAGAACAGGGTAAGATGTGAGGCTGAGTGTGTTTAACTACGTGAGAGAGTGCGAGTGTGTTTGTAAGTGAGTGTCCCTATGCGATTATGTCTTTTAATGTTGCTAAGGGGGGAGGGTGAGGACTAAGTACTCGTGCCTTATATTTGTGTGCCAATTAATGCCTAATAAATACCATGTGCTTAAACAAGTACAAGGAACTTGAACACCCTTTTTTTTTTTTTTTTTTTCCATATTCTTTCTACCGACTGAATAGAGGGGATAGGAAGTGGAGGAAACAGGAAGGGGTTGTCTTGCATGTGAATTTCTCACCCCACCTGATTTCTCATGCCCATCTCAGGGGAATTTGGGATCCATTGTCCTTGAGTGTGATGAAGCTGAATATATGTACCCACTGGTTTATAACCCTGGAATGAGGTTGTTTGTTTTAATGGAATTTGTGTAGGCATTGGAGAAGAAAAGTCTTTAGGAATTCCAACTGATTTAAAACGGTGTCGGTCATACTATATGTAACACCTAATGTTTGGGTTTTTCAAGAATCTCTTTCTCTGAATTAATTGTTGGAGCCAGGCATTTTGGAGGTTCCACTGCAAATAACTTTATGAACCATTAGTGAATCAGATATTTATTTTAAATCCATGGATCTAGGATTTGTGAACTTGACCTCTAGAACACATATGGGACAGAAGAGAGCAGCAAATTGGTGAGTACATTTGTGCTGCAGATTTGTTCTGTTTTTGTAATTTTGATGCCCACACCCCTCAAATTATCAAGAGCTATCAAAGATGCCACATCCCCTTGAAAAAGAAACAATTGGCTTGTTGATTACAAATTATTCATTTAATCAGGTCTCCTGGGACCTTTCCCAGGCAAAGAAGCCCTGAGAAGTGTGAATTAATTATAAAGAAATGACAATTCAGCTTCTTTCAAGTGCAATGGAGAAACTAGGTCAATGGCTTTCCTGTTCCCCCAAAGGACTGCATTAGTAAAGTTTCACTGAACAGGTTCTGACTGTGCTCCAAATAGATATTTATTCTGATGGGTTCAGTTTTTTTCTTTTTTTCTTTTTTTTTTTTTTTAAAAAGAGTTGCCTTTGAAGAAATTGCCTTTGAAACTAATTTTATCAACTCTGTACAACAGTCAGTCTTACCCTTTCAGAGGAACATCATCCAAATTAGGAATCAGCGTCCCCACGCCACAGCTCAAACAGTTGCCACCATTGGAAAATCATTAAAAACATGTTCACAGCAAGTTTCACAAATCAGACAAGGGACACTGTCATTTCATAACCAATACGGGTTAACCCTCTTTGGGTTCCAAACGATTGTTATAGTGGATCTTTTCACTGAATCAGTAGGATTAAGGATACAATGTCCAAGAGTTAATGTCGTTTCATCATGGTGTTGATAAAACCATGGTAAAGCACAACGCACATTGTTACATTCCGATAATATATTTGGTGGGTGCTTGCTTTAGACTGGACGTGTGGTAAGTACCGGGGACACAGCAGTGAACAAAAAGAGAGGGGCTGTCTCCTTTGGAACTTACGATTTAGTGAGAGAAACAGCCTTTAGGAAATTATGTGCATCCTCAGTGGATTGCGGCAGTGGAAATTACTACAAAGACAGACTGCACGATGGCATAAAGGGATAAGGCAAGGGGTCCTAACGCCATCTGGGGGAGGTGACTCTTGAGCATAGCCCTAGTGATGAGTAGGAATTAATCAGGTAAAAGGTTGGGAGGAAAAGGATTGCAGGCAGAGGAAATAACGTGTGCAAATGTCCTGAGGCAGAAATAGTGATGGAGGAATGACATGTAGGTTTGTCGATCACCGAGTTCACATTCCTTCATTCAGTAACATGTAGGAAACTTCCACTATGTGCGGTCGATATCTTTACTCGTACAGGACCTACTAATTGTGATAGGCTCTTTTCCAGGTAATTTCTAAAGTCGCAGAGGACAGACTCTGGATATGTGAGATGGTAGGTTTTTTTTTTTTTTTTTTGCGTTCAGGAGAGGAGTATTACAGCATCTGCCTGGCTTCTGGTCCTCTACAGTTTGGGACCCACGCTTATAGGGTAGAAGAAACACAAGAACTTTCAAGAGGGTCAGCTCATTAGTATTCTTGAGCTCAGAGAGGTTGAAAATTCCCCCCAGATTACACAGCTGGTGTGTGGCAGGGTTTACCATGAAACCTAAGTTAGCCCAAGCCTTAAGTTTCCTCCTCTATAAAAAGGAGATAATTGGCTGGATTTGGTAGCTCATGCCTGTAATTTCAACACTTTGGGAGGCCAAGGATGGAGGATTGCTTAAGCCCAGGAATAAGTCTGAGCAATATAGCAAGACCTCTGTCTCTACAAAAAAAAAAAAAAAAAAAAAAAAAGAAGATATTCTACATGCTTCAAAAAACTGTTGTGCATTTAAGTGAGATGATATCCATGAAAGTTTCCAGTGAAGTATTTAACAAGTAGATGTTCAACAAATGCTTGAAAGACTTTAATCAATGAAATGCAAGTTAAATATAATTTTTTAAATCATTGACTTGGCAAATGTATATTTAAAAAATAATATTACCTATCGCTAATGAGAAAGTAGGAAATCGCATAAACTAATGGTTGGTAATACAAATTAGATAAACCTTTGCAAGAAGAGTTTGCAAAATATATCAAAAGTCTTAATGTGCAAATCATTTAATCTGATAATTCTGCTTTGAGGAATTGGTCTGAAGGAAATAATCAGAGATGTATATAAACATTTATTTTCTAGGAAGTCTATCGTGATTTTTTAAAATCATGCAAAATAGGAAACAGCCTTAATATCCAATAATATGGAGTTGGTTAAATAAATTAGTGCATGATGAAATACCACATGGCCATTAAGAAACACATTTGTGGGCCAGGTGCGGTGGCTCACGCCTGCAATCCCAGCACTTTGCAAGGCCAAGACAGATCACCTGAGGTCAGGAGTCCAAGACCAGCCTGACCAACATGGTGAAACTCCATCTCTACTAGAAACACAATAATTAGCTGGGCCTGGTGGTGCATGCATGTAATTCCAGCTACTCGGGAGGCTGATGCAGGAGAATCACTTGAACCTGGGAGGCAGAGGTTGTAGTGAGCCGAGATGGCGCTACTACAGTCCAGCTGGGATGAAAGAGAGAGACTCCGTCTCAACAAAAAAAAAAAAAAAAAAAAAAGAAAAAAAGAAAAGAAACACATTTGTGGAGATGTTTAAGATTCACTGCAAGCAAAAGAAGCTTCAAGTAGCTTGCACAGCAGCTTCCAATTTTATTAAACACACCAGCACACATTCACACTTGAAACAAAAGCACTCTTAGGATGTATAACGATAACAGTGATGGAACTGTGGGTGTTCAAATTTTCTTTGTTCTTTTGGGGATGTCCCAGTTTTCCTCGTGATGAAGATGAATTATCTTTGTAACTAGAAGTAGAATTAGTAAATAAAATCTAGCTTGTTTGTTCATTGAAATGAGTCTGTGAGGAAGATGGGACATTCCTGTCTACCTTGAGGAGGAAGGGATAAAGCTTCCATAATGAGAGCCATTGGCCCCATCAGTGACAGAGCTGGGTACTGGTACCAACCAGCCGACTGCTCATCATGGAATGTTCCATATTCAACTAAAAGACAAGGTGACACCTGGATATTTCTCTTTGTCTTCACTTCCTGAGGGTGCTATTTGTGTGCTTTCTTGGTCCTTTTTGGAGGTTAGACTATGGCGTGGGATGAGCTATTATTCCCTTTTAATAAACACAACACACATGTCGAATCAGGTACTCATTTATCTCACCTTTGTTCTCTAATTGAACTGGGTTATAAAATTCAGTCTGTCACTTACTGCCTTTGTGACCTTGGGCAAGTCACTGAACCTCTTTAACCTTCCATTTGATCATATGTGAAATGGGGTTACTGTGAGTATTTATCCCAGAGATTCCTCGTTTGTCTGAGGATTCAATGAGACAATGAGCATAAAATGCTTAGCACAGAGCCTGGTGTATTAGTCTGTTCTCAGCTGCTAATAAAGACATACCCAAGACTGGGTAATGTATAAAGAAAAAGAGGTTTGATGGACTCACAGTTCCACATGGCTGGGGAGGCCTCACAATTATGGTGGAAGACAAAGGAGGAGCAAAAGCACGTCTTACATGGTGGCAGGCAAGAGAGCTTGTGTAGGGGAACTGCCCTTTATAAAACCATCAGATCTCGTGAGACTTATTCACTACCATGAGAACAGCACGGGAAAGACCCGCCCCCATGATTCAATTATCTCCCACCAGGTCCCTCCCAGGACACGTGGGGATTATGGGAGCTACAATTTAAGATGAGATTTGGGTGGGGACACAGCCAAACCATATCACCTGGTATAGAGAAAATGCTCAATAGCTGTTAGCTCATGAAAAGATTAACTAGGATTTATAATTTTTTTTTTTTTTTTTTGAGATGGAGTTTTGCTCTTCTTGCCCAGGCTGGAGTGCAATGGTGCGATCTCGGCTCACCAAAACCTCCGCCTCCCATGTTCAAGCGATTCTCCTGCCTTAGCCTCCCGAGTAGCAGGGATTATAGGCATGTGCCACCATGCCCAGTTAATTTTGTCTTTTTAGTAGAGATGGAGTTTCTCCATGTTGGTCAGGCTGGTCTCGAACTCCCGAATTCAGGTGATCCACCAGCCTTGGCCTCTCAAAATCTTGGGATTACAGGCATGAGCTACCACGCCCGGCCGGATTTATAATTATTAATGCTGCTGCTTCTTGTCTTTCTCCTCTTCCTTCTCTTGTTGGAAAATTTGCCCCTATAATCTTCGACTATTTTTATAATAGACCTAAGCTCAGCAAAGGTTAGAAAACATCACTATCATCATCCTCACCACCACTGCCACCACCACTACCGTCATCAGTATCATCACTTTCAACAATAATTAAAACGCAGCTTTCCCACAGGCATCATCTTAAATCTTATTTAAATATCTGACTTTGGGCCGGGTGCAGTGGCTAATGGCTCACACCTATAATCTCCGCACTTTGGGAGGCTGAGGCAAGAGGATAGCTTTGAGGCCAGGAGTTCAAGGCCAGCCTGGGCAACATAGTGAAACCTCATCTCTATAAAAATTTTTAAAATTAGCCAGGCATGGTGGAATGCACCTGTAGTCCTAGCTATTTGGAAGGCTGAGGCAGGAGGATTGCTTGAGTCCAAGAGTTGGAAGTTCCAGGGAGCCATGATTGAGCCACTGCACTCCAGCCTGAGTGACAGAGGGAGACCGTTTCTCTGTAAAAATAATAAAATACAATAAATAGCTGGTTTTGTAAGTGACTGTCGACTTTGGACCTTTGTGGCAACAAAGAAGGAAGAGTAGTTTTTATACCTCTAAAGACTGATTATCAGCACCTCACCTTTTCTTTTCTGACTTCAAAACGCTTTTTCTTTTTCTTCTTTTTCTTTTTTTTTAAGAGATGGGATCTTTCTTTGTTGTCCATGCTGCTGCAGTGCAGTGCCAACTCACTGCAGCCTCAACCTCCTGAGCTCAAGTGATCCTCTCGCTTTAGCCTCTTGTGTAGCTGAGACTATAGGTGCACACTACCATACCTGGCTTTTTTTTTAAAGAGAAGAGTTCTCACTATGTTGCCTAGGCTGGTCTTCAACTCCTGGCCTCAAGCAGTCTTCCTGCCTCAGCCTCCTGAGTCACTGGGATTACAGGCAGAAGCCCACTCGCCTGGCCAGAATTCATTTTGATTCCACTTAGAAAGAAGTCATGCGTGTTAATCCTAGTGAATATGTTGGTTTAAGCATACTTGGTTCCAGTTCCTAGAACTGTGAGTGTTGGGGTGGAGGAGACAGCCTGGTCTGCAAGTTGAAGGTTGTTCCTGGCAGAGTTTTGATATTTGACTGATGTCCCTCCAGTGTTGATAATAGTAGTGGCAATAGCAATAATAGCTTTCATTTATGTACCGTGTGCTAGTCCCTATACCAAGCAACATGGTGAATGTCCAGTGTTCCCCAGCTCACGGTGGCTTGTCTTCCACTCCACGCTGTCCAGACTCCTTTAGGGGATGGAATGATTCATGTCATCGCTGTCCTTTCCCATGTGCCTAAAAGAAGAGAGGGAGGGACAGAGGGAGATGGTGGCTGGAGTGTAACAGAGCAGTGCTTTTGGGTGTCATGTCCTTGGAGATGCCAACCTCAGGACAAGTAAAGGAGGATTTGTAATCTTGTAGTTAAAGACTGGCTTTCTGGTCTTGGAAGCCCAGCTAGCCCTCTAGCGTATGAGCAAATTATTAACTTGCCCCAAGCCTCAGTTTCCATCTCTGCAAAGTGGAAGTGATAAGATCTATTTTGCAGACCTGAGGTAGTGATAAAGGGAGAGAGTTTATGTAAAGCAATCAGCAGGGCATCTGGCCCTCTCTACACATTTAATAACAGAGCCTCAAAAACCATAACTTCCCTCAGGAGGACTTTGCCGTCCTCACGACACAACCTCATGACATAACGAGTTAGGAGAATCTTCTCTTTTTTTTTTTTTTTTTTTTTTTAAAGATTAATCACAGTTAACCTACTTTCCTTCCTTCCTTCCCCCTTCCTTCCTTCCTTCCTTCCTTCCTTCCTTCCTTCCTTCCTTCCTTCCTTCCTTCCTTCCTTCCTTCCTTCCTTCCTTTCTTTTTTTTGTAGAGAAGGAGTATCATCATGTTGCCCACTCTGGTCTTGAACTCGTGAGCTCAAGTGATCCTCCCACCTCAGCCTCTCAAAGCACTGGGATCTTCTCATTTCTCTAACTGTAGATTTTTTCCTGGGACCAAGAGAGCTTCACAGAGGCAGGATTGCTCCAGTCTTAATTGCTTGTATTTTCACCCTGGAAGGTGTTCACTATGATCTGAATAAATGGATTAAGAATGATTCACCAGATGTGCTCATTGGAGGACAGGGTTCTACCTGTCCAGTTTGCTGTAGCAGAGGATTCCTGTGCTATGTCTTGCATCCTCTCTGCCCACCTCTAATTTCAGACATACTAAGGGCAGAGGTTCGGTGTATGCTGACAGCATCCCACCTTGAGCTCCACCACAAATCTGCTTTTCTGCAGCAGGGCTGTCTCTAAAGCTGAGGCTCCCTTGGCCTGAAGGCAGGCACAACCCAGAAATAATGACTCTGGGAACACTCTCTGTAGAGTGGGTGGGGAGTTGGTGGAAAGAGGCCCCAGCCTCCTATCCTTTGGAGGGACAATTTGGAGGTACATTCTACACAATTTCTCAGAGGGTCCTCAGAGGCCTGCACTCTGGTTGCCCACAGCGGTAATCAGCTCAATAAGTCAATCACTTAGCTTTTTCTCCTTTCATCCTTCTTCCTCCCTGGGATCACCTTCCAAATCCTCCCAAATCCTGCCCTCGGGGTGAGCCCAAACTAAGTCAGGGTCTGACCGGCTCTTGCTAGGCCTTCCTTCTCCAGACTCATTGTATTCTCTCTCTTTTTCTTAAACTCTTTTAAATTTTTTTTTTTTTTTTTTTTTTCTGAGACAGAGTCTCATTCTGTCACCCAACCTGGAGTGCAGTGGCACAATCCTGGCTCACTGCAACCCCTGCCTCCCAGGTTCAAGCGATTCTCATGCTTCAGCCTCCCAAGTAGCTGGGATTACAGGTACACGCCACCATGCCTGGCTGATTTTTCTGGTATTTTTAGTAGAGACGGCGTTTCGCCATGTTGCCCAAGCTGGTCTCAAACTCCTAGCCTCAAGTGATCCACCTGCCTCTGCCTTCCAAAGTGGTGGGATTACAGGTGGGAGCCACTGTGCCCAGCCTCTCTTAAACTTTTTATCTTGAAATAAGTGTAGATTCACATGCAGTTGTAAGAAAACACAGAGAAATCCCCTGTACCCTTTACCCATATATCCTAATACCTTGCAACACTTTAGCACAATAGCACAATGAGGACATTAATGCTGGTACAACCACCAATATCATGCAGATTTCTCCAGTTTATTTGTACTCAATTGTGGGTGTGTGTATTCAGTGCCATGCAATTTTAGCACTCATGTAGTATCTTCTACCACAGTCAAAACACAGAACATTTCCATCACCGCAAGGATCTCTCGTGTTATTCTTTTATAACCACATATAACCCCTGCAACCCTTTTTCTAACCCCAGACAACCACTAATTAATCTGTTCTTCATGTCTATAATTTTATCCAAGAATGTTATATAAATAGAACTATACAGAATGTTATATAAATGACAAGAAGGTTATATAAATAGGACTATTTCAAGAATATTATATAAATAGAACTATACAGTATATAAGCTCTGGGAGTCAGCTTTTTTTCATTCAGCATACTTCCCTTTAGATTCATCCAAGGCATTGGGTGTATTAATAGTTCATTCTTTTTAAAAAAATCACTGAGTAGTATTCCATGGTATAAGTGTACCTTCTGGCTGTCTCCTCACATGGTCCCTTCTCTGTGGGCACATGAGGGTGGGAAGGAGAGAGAGACAGAAAGAAAGAGAGAGAGAGTGAGAGATCTGGTGTCTCTCCCTCTTTCTATAAGACTAGGAAACCCCCTTATGAACTCACTTGACCTTTATTACCTCCTTAAGGCTCCATCTTCTACTACAGTCATATTGAGGGTTGGGGCTTCAACATATGAATTTTTGGCAGTGGGGGCTGGGCAAAATTCACTCTGTAACTGGCAGGCTGTGACTCTCAGTTATGGTTAAAGCTGCTGTCCACAGGCAGAATGTCTTCTTTCTCTTTAGGGAAGCCTCAGCTCTGTTTTTTAAGACCCCACACGAACTCTCCCATCTAAGGTCCTTCCTGTTGCAGGCAAATTCTGAGCTCAGCTGTGATGTGAACTCTCAACCCCCATCTGATAAGGTGGGGCAGACACTCAGTGGACGTCTCATGCTGGAGAACATTCACTTAGCCTTTGCTTTATGTTACAACTCTGAAACCACTGGGAGAGGAGCCCCTGTTTTTATCCCCGAGGTCTGAGGCCCTTGAAAATGTCAGATATTATTCTTCTACAGAGTTTTGAGAAGGGGAACCTGAAGCCTGAGTATCTCCAAAGTGGAGTCAGTGACTTGCTCAAGGTCATAGGGCTGTTTAGTGGCAGAGATGGGGCAAAATCCTGGGCAAAATTGTACTTGTTCTGGAACCCTTGTGTGACTGCCATTAGGTGACTTGTGACCTCCCTGAATCCATTTCTTCTTCTTTTGGAGATACCACCCCAATTGTTTTTGGTGGGAGGCATTTATCTTTCTCTTTTTATGACTGATCTTGGCAAGTATGCAGATGTTGTCAGTGCCTGGCCCTATCTCCTGGGCCCATCCTCCAGGTCGCCTGCAGCTTCGGTGTGTAGTTCTCATGTAGGCCAACAACTTCCTGCCTCCCGCATCTGTATCTCTCTGCCTGAGGTCTTTCTCTGGCCACAGATGTGTAGCTGGCCTGTGTGTGGGTCAGGCTATAAGTGCCAGGGAATTAAGGCCTCCTAGAATGTCCCCTAAGCAATGAGAGATGGGGGTTGGTATGTAAATATCCAGGTCTTCTGTCTCCTTGGTGAGACAATTTTGAGCATGTTCCACACGCTTTCAGAGGATCTCCAGCAGGGATCAGTTGCCAGCAAGCCCCAGTTGCCCACAGAGGTGACCTACGCATTAGCACATTACTACTGTAACACATTGGCTCCCTTCCCTTCCTCGTCTCGTTTCCTACCCCCCTTACCCAAATAAAATGCTGCATCCAAATCCTCATCTCAGGGTATGCTTTACTAAGAAAGTAAAGCTGTTAACCAAAGAGCTTTCTCCTCCTTAGACAAGGGGCTGGGAGTAGTTGACTCATGGGCACTTATAGACTTTCTTTCCGAGAGAATCTTGAGTGGAGAAATAAACAGACCAAAACTACTGGTGCTCATTTAGTCCCTAACAAAACTCTTTTTAGTTCCTTTGATCTAGATCCCCAAGATTGCCCTTTATTATGATTATCTTTGAGTTTCCTTTCAAATCTTCCATTCACAGTTTTACAGCTTGTGCACAGCACAATCCTAAGGGTAAGTCACTCACATTGATACTCCATCTCAGTGGTGCCTCTTGGAGTTGTGCAGTGCACAACTCACCCAACTGTTCGTGTGGTTCTGTGTGATGATATTTTCAATACATTTTTTTCTTTCAGGTTGTACTATAGCTGATAAAAACTTTGATATGAAAATAACTTCAAGATCTTCTGTCCCAGCCCTCTGCCTTTTGTAAGTTAATGTCTAAGCCATGGGCATGAGATAGTTGTGGCGTGGTTGCATCCTGCTGAAATACAATTCAGGTATTCTACAGGTTAAAGTTTGTCCCTAAAACAAGAGTTCTAATGAGAAAAATTCAGTTATTGCAAGGAAAAATTGGGGTAGAAGATTTGACTTTGCGCTCTCAATACCAATTGTATAATAGAGTTGAGACTTATTTTCTTGCTACTTTTATACACTTGAAATAAGCAGCCGGAAACCTATCTATTATCAGTGGACTTTTCTAGCTCTTTCTGCTACCTGTCTCCTGCTCTAGAGAAAAATACAATTGAAGAGAGAAAAGAGAGAGAGAGAGAGATAAAGGAACTCAATGAAAGCTTTTACATTGCTCTAATTTCTAAAACATAAAAGCTATTCTTTTAGAGTAAATCCATTTTTTCCCAGCGGCATTACGGATAGAGAAATTCCTAGGAAAATAATTTGTCAAGTCCCGACTGATCAAAGATACATATGAAAGAACCCCACTTTTTTTTTCCTTCCCAAGGAAAAAACCAGCCCCCATCTCAGCTCAGAATGAATTGGCAATTCATTTACTGACTGTCAGATAAAGTAGCACAATCCCCATCACATCTTTAGCAGGGACAGGACCAGAAGGAAGCAATTCTGTGCCCACCGAGTGTACAAGCTGGGGGTATGTTAGTGATTAAGGGATCCTGGCCTGGGGGAGGCAGAGAGATATGACTCAGATTCGCCATTGCACCATAAATCTCCCTCTTTTATTCAAAATGTGTGTTTTATAGTCGTTTCCTGGCCAATTGCTGCCTTGAATAAATATATAACATATCTGGACTTAGCTTTTAGGCCCAGAGCTGGGGTTTGTCTTGAGGGCCAAGTATTCTTGATATTTCCAAGAGCAAGCAAGGAACAAATAATGAGGCACCCTTTTCTTCCTGACTCACCAGCCACATCCTACATCAAAAATAAAAATAGCAGTCAGTGCTAATTGGGCCAAGAGAGACAAAGCAAGACCTGGCCATTGGAGCTAACTTCTTGTGTTCTGCAAACAGGTTGCTACTCCCACCTGCTCACTCAACACCCCTCCACTAGGCACACCCCAAAGAGGCTGCAACCTCTGAGCATCATTGACTGTATTTGGTTAGATCTACTAACTCAGACATTTGGCCCAAAGATCTTGGCTTGAAGGATCAAAGCCTTACCAAAATAGGTTTTTAGGAGATTTCCATTAGTTCTTGAAACACCAAAGCCCGAGTTTCCATCCCATTGCACTGAGGCTCCCCCTTTCAGAGGTGGGGAAGGGAGAAGACCAATGACTTCATTCAATCTTTTTCTTCCCTTTGCCATCAACTATAATGGGGTGCAGAGCAGAAGACCCAGAGTGCTCCCAAAGCCCTGTTTATTGCGGGCTGATTACGTGCTAAGCATTTTATAAGATTATCATGCATAGGTCTCAAAATTGCCCTTGAGCTTTTTGGAAGTCAGAGCCAGAAGGGAGACCTACTCAGTTAAAGGATTCCCAATATTGCCCCGTGAGGTGTGCAGGAAAATATTCTTATTCCTGTTTTATGGATGAGGAAATGGAAGCTTAGAGGGTTGTCACTTACCTAAGGTCTCATTCCTGGGATAGACAAACACTTCCACTTTCTTCATTCACCATGCTAGGTACATTTTGTAATGTGCCAGACTACAAAGCCAAACAACCCCAATCCCTGCCCTCAAGGAGATCTCAGTCCAGTGTGACATGGACTGCTTTGTTCTTGGATTCATGAGCATTAGCTCAGTGCTGGGCCAGAAGTGGGTGCTCAGAAACACTCTGCCTCGTTTCTCTCAGGCTGGCTGATCTAAGTTGGAGAGCATGCTAATTTTGATGAATATGAAGGGGTTACTGAATACTCTCTTATTCTCTCCTGGCAAAAGTGGCATTTCAGAACACTTGGTGGTCAGGGGAGATGTTCTGCAGAGGAGAGGGGCAAATCTTGAGTAGCCTTCATGTTACAACACCAGGTCAGGCCCTTGGTGTGGAATAAGGCTCAAAGGATAAGAACGAGGTGTATGAGGTGGCTACCTGGGCAGAGCTAATCAGACGGCCTGGAATTGAACCCCACCTCTGCCACTATTCAGTTATGTCAGATCTGGTAAACTTCAATTTCCTGTGCTCTACTTTTTTCACTTGCAAATATTGATAAGGGGCTGTTTGTGAATTAAATGAGTGAAGGCACCAGGAAGGAACTATTTGTACAGTGCCAAGCACATTACAAATACTCAGAAAATGGCACTGGTCACAGCTGTTGTCTACCTTTTGCCTGTTTCCATAAAGAATTGGAGGCTGCTTGCAAAAATACATGCCACCCACAAAGACAACAATGTACAAAATAGTGATAAAGCCAAGAGTAACGAGCACCTATCACTGAGTTCCATTTGGTCTTGTGTGGCATTATTTTTCAAAAGGGCCATAGCAATATTTTTACACTCCTGCTCCTTCAGAACCTCGATGTGTCTATCAAGGGGTGGAATGTGATTCTTCTCTTTATTATGGGTTGGATCCAGCAGCTTATTTCTGACAGATAGGATGTGCTAGGGGGTTAATGTTACCCAGCACTAAGAACTGAGATAAAAATAGACCAGGCACTAGGTTGGGGAAAATGGGGGTTACCGCCTCAGTCTGCAACCCTTCTGAAGCTAAGTCATAAAAAGGTGGTACAACTTCCACCTAATTTCCCCCATTGGAACACTTGCTCTTGGAAACCCAGCCACCATGCTATGAGGAAGCCCAAACTAGCCCACAGGGAGAGACCACAGGAGAGGCCTACGTGGCAAGGAGTTGAAACCCCCAGCCTAAACCCAGCATCCACCATCAGCCATGTGAGTGAAAAGCCTTCAGATTATTCCACCCTCAACTCTCAGCCTCATGGTCCAGAGACAAGTCGCCCCTGCTATGCCCTGTCTAAATCGCCAACCTCAGAATCCAAAAGCATAATAAATGGTCATTTTACACCAAGAAGTTTTAGGGTATTTTGCTTACACCACGAAGTTTTAGGGTATTTTACTTCTTAGCCTTTAGAACTGGAACATTCTGTGTAGTTAACAAAAATATATTTGGCTCTGAGCTTCCTAGCTGCCAAAACAAGTTGAGAATTATAGTCAGCTATAAGAGCTCGTGAGTTCATAAAAGACAAACAAATTGAGATGTTTGCAAAAAACCAGGAGCAAGTTCTCCCTTGGGTTCTTGTAAAGATGTTGCAGTGCTGCATAATTTTTTGATGATGTTCTTCGTGATACCATCATGGTAAACCCAATGGCAAATATTATAGGACTGTTTCTCCTGGGTTCCCTAGATGTGCTACAAAATCCCAAGACACAATTTGGGGACATGTAGTGTTTTGGAGGACAAAATGATAAGGGCTGGCTATCAAGGTGTGATGGTTAATACTGAGTGTCAACTTGATTGGATTGAAGAATGCAAAGTTTTGTTCCTGGGTGTGTCTGTGAGGTGTTGCCAAAGGAGATTGACATTTGAGACAGTGTACTGGGAGAGGTAAGCCCAACCTCAGTCTGGGTGGGCACCATCTAATCAGCTGCCCATGTGGCTAGGATGAAAGGAGGCAGAGGAACGTGGAGAGACTAGACTGGCTAAGTCTTCTGATCGTCATCTTTCTCCCATGCTGGACGCTTCCTGCCCTTGAACATCAGACGCCAAGTTCCTCAGCTTTTGGACTCTTGGACTTACACCAGTGGTTTGCCAGGGGCTCTTGGGCCTTTGGCCACAAACTGAAGGCTACACTGTTGGCTTCTCTGCTTTTCAGGTTTTGTGACTTGGGCTGGTTTCTTGTTCCTCAGCTTGCAGATGGCCTATTGTGGGACTTCACCTTGTGATCATGTGAGTCAGTACTCCTTAATAAACTCCTTTTCATGTTTACATCTATCTTATTAGTCTTATTAGTCTAGAGAACCCTGACTAATATACAAGATCTCTGCAGGTCTTTTTTTATAAGGCTTAAATTATTTTTATTGATTAAAACATTTTTAAAATTAATTAATTTTTGACTTTTAGGTTTAGGGGCACATGTACAAGTTTGTTATATAGGTAAACTCGTATCATGGGGCTTTGTTGTACAGATTATTTCGTCACCCAGGTACCAAGCTCTTAGTGCCCAATAGTTATTTTTTTCTTCTCCTCTCCTTCTCCTTCCACCCTCCACTGCCCCAGTGTCTGTTGTTCCCCTCTTTGTGTCCATGAGTTCTCATTTTTTAGCTCCCACTTATAAGGAATAGCATGTGGTATTTGGTATTTGGTTTTCTGTTCCTTCCGCAGGTTTTTTTTTTTTTTTTTTTTTTTAATGGAATCTAGCTCTACAGCCAGGCTGGAGTTCAGCTGCATGATCTCAGCTCACTGCAACCTCCACCTCCCAGGTTCAAGCGATTTTCCTGCCTCAGCCTCCTGAGTAGGTGGGATTACAGGCACGTGCTGCCATGCCCAGCTAGTTTTTGTATTTTTAGTAGAGACAGGGTCTTACCATGTTGGCCAGGATGGTCTCAATCTCCTGACCTCATGATCTACCCACCTTCGCCTCCCAAAGTGTTGGGATTATAGGTGTGAGCCACCAAGCCTGGCCTGTAGGTCTTTTAATCTAGGGGGGGCATTAATAGAAATTGATCAGCAATTGAGGCCAGGCCTTTATCACCTGTACTCAGAGAAGAGCCTGTGACAAAGGTGATTTGCAGGCAATGTTTGTTGAATGAATAAAGAATGAATGGCTAAACATATTAAAGAAAAAAATCATTCATCAATGGAATAGAAGAGGAAACCCAGAAATAAAGCGGCATACCTACAACCATTTGATCTTTGACAAGGCCAAAAAATAAAAATAAAAAAAAGAAACAAACAAACAAAAAACAAGCAATTGGGCTGGGTGCAGTGGCTCATACCTGTAATCACAGCAGTTTGGGAGGCCAAGGTGGGCAGATCACCTGAGTTCAGGAGTTCGAGACTATCCTGGCCAACATGGTAAAACCCCATCTCTACTAAAAATACAAAAATTAGCCAGGTGTGGTGGTGGGCACCTGTAATCTCAGCTACTCAGGAGGCTGAGGCAGGAGAATCCCTTGAACCTGGGAGGTGGAGGTTGCAGTGAGGTGAGATCCTGCCACTATACTCCAGCCTGGGTGACAGAGCAAGACTCCATCTCAAAAAAATAAAACAAACAAACAAAGAAAAAACCAAAAAAACTAGCAATGGAAACAGGATTTCTTATTCAATAAATGGTGCTGGATAACTGGCTACCCACGTGCAGAAGATTGAAGCTGGACCACTACCTTTCACTGTATACAAAAATTAACTCATGATGGATCAAAGATTTAAAGGTAAGACCTCAAACTATAAAAATCCCAGAAGACAACCTAGTAAATGCACTTCTTGACACTGACCTTGGCCAATAATTTTTGGCCATGTCCTCCAAAAGCAATTGCAGCAGAAACAAAAATTGACAAATAGGACCCCATTAAACTAAAGAGCTTCTGCACAGTAAAATAAACTATCAATAGAGCACACAGATAGTCTACAGAATGGGAGAAAATATTCACAAAGTATGCATCTGACAAAGGCCTAATATCCAGAATCTGTAAGAAATTTAAATCAACAAGCAAAAAACGACCCCATTAAAAAATGGGCAAAGGAAATGAACAGACACTTCTCAAAAGAAGACATACACATGGCCAACAAACATATGAAAACATGCTCATCATCTCTCATCATCAGAGGAATGAAAGTCAAAACCACAATGAGATACTATCTCATACCAGTCAGAATAGCTACTATTAAAAAGTCAAAAAGCAACAGATGCTGGTGAGGCTGTGGAAAAAGGGAACGCTTATACACTGTTGGTGGGAATGTAGATTAGTTCAGTCACTGTGGAAAGCTGTCTGGAGATTTCTCAAAGAGCTTAAAATAGAGTTACCATTTGACCCAGCAATGCCATTACTGGGTAAATATCTAAAGGAAAATAAATCATTTTACCAAAAGACTCCTGCACTCATATGTTCATCACAGCGCTATTCACCATAGCAAAGACATGGAATTAACCCAGGTGTCCATCAGTGGTAGATAGGATCAAGAAAATGCAGTGCATATACACCATGGAATACTATGCAGCCATGAAAAGAATAAAATCATGTCCTTTGCAGCAACATGGATGCTGTTGGTGGCCATAATCCTAAATGAATTAATACAGCAACAGAAAATCAAATACCACATGTCTAACTTTTAAGGCAGGGCTAGACATTGAGCATACATGGATATAAACATGGGAATAATAGGCACAGTGGACTACTAGAGAGGGAAGAGAGGGAGGGAGGAAGGGAGGGAAGCATGGGTTGAAAAACTACCTACTGGGTGCTGTGCTTACTACTGTGTGACGGTATCATCAGCATCATGCAATATTCTCATGTAACAAACTTGAACATGTACCCCATATCTAAAACAGAAGTTGAAATTTAAAAAAATCATTCATGATGATTGTTCAAGATGGCAAGGCAGCCTGTTCAAGGTGGGGGAATGATCACAATAGGTGCAGGGACCAGTGAGATGGAATTTTGCAGTCGGGGAGAGAAATTGGGCTCAACTCTGAATACAGCACAAGCAAGTGGGAATTTATAGCCAGGAAGCGGGGTTGGGGGTCAGCGGATAGAATATTACTGAAAGGAAGCATTAGGGCTCAGGGCAATTCTGGCTAAACTGACCTAACAGGAGTCTTGCTGAAGACAGGCCAGGGTGGTCAGACATCGCCTGGGGAGTGGTAGAGGGTGAGGAACCTGGTCACATATGGAGAGGGATCAGATATGGAGAGTGATCAGATATGGAGTTTGAAGATACAGGCTAACCGGACTTAGCAGGGCTCTCGCTAAGGTTGGATTTTACAAGGAAGTACACAGATGGGCCCAGGAAAAGATTCAGAAACATGACTAAAAGTCTGGTCAAGCCAATGAGCTTTGTAAACATCAATTCAGACCAATCATTGGCGGCATGATTTCTCATCACAGAGGAGATGCAAGAAATACCCTTGTTAGAGGCCAGAAGTCAGCTTTGGAATTTATTTTATTTTTATTTTCGTTTTTTTGAGGCAGATTCTCGCTTCGTCACCCAGGCTGGAGTCGTGCAGTGGTGCGATCTCGACTCACTGCAACCTCTGCCTTCCTGGTTCAAGCGATTCTCCTGCCTCAGCCTCCCAAGTAGCTGGGATTATAGGTGCCTGCCACCATGCCTGGCTAATTTTTTTCTGTTTTTAGTAGAGACGGGTTTTTGCCATGTTGGCCAGGCTGGTCTCAAACTCCTGACCTCCAGTGATGCACCAGCCTCAGCCTCCCAAAGTGCTGGGATTACAGGTGTGAGCCACCACGCCCCACCAGTTTTGGAATTTAGAGAAGTCCAAGTCCTAATCCTACCCAATACTTCTGATTAGCTCTGTGAACCCAGTCAAGATATTTAACTTCTCTGGGTCTCAATGTCCTTATCTCTGAGACAGGGAGAATACTCAGACCTATTTCATCACATAAAGGATTTTTAAAGGATAATCATATCTATTTCATAGTATAGTAAGAATCACGGTGAACACGGTGCCTTTTGAAGGACCCTTTAAAGGCAGGAGAGCTGAGGTTGGTTTGGCCTTTCCCTTCTGCTCACTCTCTCTATCCTGGGGCTCACACTCTCTCCCGGCCACTTGAGAAAGACAAGTTGCAGTTTCAAGTGGTTCCATTCCCCTGGGAATGGGGCCCCAGGTAGGGAGCCAGCACCAGCCCATCTTTCCAGCACTCAGGGTTGAGCTAAAAACAGGCTGGGCCCAGGGTGGAGGAGGGGAGGGGTGACCTCAGTCTGCAAGGCGTCCCTGCTCTTTGGGGAAGTGGGCCAGTCAGGGTGCCCTGTTCTGGAGGCCCCACTTCCTCCCCTCCCCCAGCATCCCCAGGTCAGGCCTCCTCCCTCCAGGAGAGAACTGTAAGTACTTTAGACAACAGGCCGATAGTGTCAGGAGAGATGGATGGGCCAGGGGGCTTATCTTGCTTAAAGAGACACGACTGGCTGGGCCTTTGCTTCTCCCCCTCCTCTTCCTGCCCAGCCTGTGAATTTGATTTTCTTTTCAACACACGCACACACGTGCACATAAACACACACAGAGTCCCTGGGAAGCCTCTTTCTGTCTCTCAATACAGCTTACCTCATCTTCCTCTCTCTTGTCCACTATTCTCATTATGCATAAAATGAGAACAACCAGGACAGAGGCAGTGACCTTAATGAGACTGAGAGTAGATTCTGGAAATTCGAGGTAGGGGCAGGACGAGGGAAGTATCCACCCCTCCCCTTCAGCCGGAATTACTTTGTAAAAAAGGAGGAGAGAGAGAGAGGAAGGAAGGAAGGAAGGAAGGAAGGAAGGAAGGAAGGAAGGAAGGAAGGAAGGAAGGAAGGAAGGAAGGAAGGAAGGAAGGAGGGAAGGAAGGAAGGAAGGAAGGAAGGAAAAGAAAAGAAAGGAAAGAAAAGAACAAAAGAAAAGAAAGAAAGAAAAGAAAGAAAGAAAAGAAAAGAAAGAGAGAAAGGAAGGAAGGAAGGAAGGAAGGAAGGAAGGAAGGAAGGAAAAGAAAGAAAGGAGAAAAAGTGCATGTCCCATATAATCCAGTAACTTCCCTTTTGGGTTCCTCCCCAGAGCAGTCATTCTCAACCAGGGGTGACTTTGCCCTCCCCGCCCCCGCCACAGATATGTCTGGAGACGTTTTTGATGGTCATGGTGTGTGTGTGCACGGGTACTCCTGGCACTGGGTGGGTAGAGACCAGGGATGGCGCTCAACACCCTACAATGCACAAGACAGGCCCCTCATCACGAAGAATTATCTGGCTCCAAATATCAATAGTGTTGAGGTTCAAAAACCTTCCCTAGAGAAATAACGGCACAGATGCACAGGGAAGAATGAAAACAAGATGCCCAGAAAGGCTTTTTTCCCCCCTCCTAATAGCAAAGACTTGGAAACAGTTTGAATATGTATTAACAGGGGACTGGTACAGGACTGGCTAAATGAATAAGCTTTGACCCTTGCTGCACATTAAAATCACTGAAGGATTGTAGCACACTGATGCCCCGGCCTGAACTTTGGAGTTCTGATTCAACTCTGCCAGGGACGGGCCTTGGCATTCATATTTTATAAAGGACTCCTCCCTCCCTTACATAAACACACACCCCTCAGTAATTAATATGCAGCTAGGGTTGAATAAACTAGGATTTATCTACCCTTAGGGATGCTATGCCTTAGTAAAAAAGAATGAGGTTGTTCTGTATAGACCTATACGGCATCATTGAACAAAAGAAACCAGGTGTAGCATCACATGTTCAAGATAGTGCTATTAAAAAAGAAAGAAAAACAAAGCAAATCAACGTACTCCAACTGAAAAGTCTACATATTAATATATACACACACAAAATAAGCCTATCTATTGAATGAGGTACAGAGAAAGTCGAGCATAAAATAAGTTCTGGAAAGAGACATATATTCCAAAATGCTATCAATGGTTACTTCTTGGGAGACAATGAGGAGACCAAGGTGGGGTGGGGCCCATGTACCCTTATCTGTAGAGTTAAGCAAGAAGAACCTATTCATGTATTAAATGTATAATTATACTTAATGACAGGCCAGGCACAGTGGCTCACACCTGTAATCCCAGCACTTTGGGAGGCCGAAGGGGAGGGAAGGTTTGAGCCCAGGAGCTCAAGATCAGCCTAGGCAACACAGCAAAACCCCATTTCTACAAAAAATATATATATATAAAAATTAGCCGGGCATGGTGGCACATGCCTATAGTCCCACCTACTTGGGAGGCGAAGGCAGGAGGGTCAATTGGGCCCAGGAGGTCTAGGTTGCAGTGAGCCATGAATGATCACAGCACTGCACTCAAGCCTGGGCAACAGAGCAAAACCCTGTCTGAAAAAAACAAACACAAACAAACAAAAAACTTAACAACAATAGGAAAACAGGAGGAAATTGGGGATGTAGTACCTAAGGCTGTCAAAATCCAATGAGATTGGGGAAGTCTAAGGGTTCCAGGCCTTTCTCAACCAAGTAGCACAAGCCCAGGCTTGCTTCTGAGTTTAATATCTGAAAGCAGTGACTTCTCACTTGTCCCCCCACTTCCAACTTCCAGCTTTGTGGCCACCCTGAAGCCATGTCTGCCCTGCATGATGGATAACTAATTGGAGCAGAGCTGAAATCCATTCCTTTTATTAATAAGTGTCATGTTCAGGGAGCTTAAATGGCCAGATTTCTCTCTCTCTCTCTCTCTCTTTCTTCCTTCCAAGAAGACTGCTGTCAGTGATCAAAGCTGCTCTGCATCTCTGGCTGGGGTGGGGGGACGCAAAGGGGGCTGGGGAAGTTGTCCCATGGCCAGGCAGCTGAAGATCCCCACCTGGATTCAAAAAGGAAGGGGGAAGGCTCAAAGCAGATAGCAATATTGGGAGTCCACATGGCTTGGGTGGGGAGGAATCATTTCACTTTCAGGCACTGAGTCAATCCCCATTTATTGCAGAACTACTGTGCACCAAGTCCTGTTCCTATAATGGGAATAAAGAAACAAAAAGGCACAATTATCTCTGCCCTGAGTGAGAGAGATAAACAATCATTTATCTATTCAACAAGTATTTTTTTTGTGTGTACCTACTATGTGCCAGCATTTGTTAGGTACTGGGAATGTGAAGGTAACAATAATAATAATACTAATTATTATTATTATTTCAAATACATATATAACACATATTATGTGAGGTGCTATGTGAAGCTTTTAATATACATTTAACTCATCTAATCCTTATAATAATCTTATGAAGTAGATTTTATTCTTACCTTTATACAGATGAGGAAAGTAAGGCACAGAGAGGTTAAGAAACTTGCTCAAGGTCACTCTGCTAGTGTGTGGCATGGCTGAGATTTAAACCCATGCAGTTGGGCTCTAAAGCCTCCACTTTTAATCACTATTATGCTTTTGGCAAGATACATGAACATCATTCCTGCCCTCTTGGAGCTGAAATGCAAGTGTATGGGAAGTGGGGGAGGTAGGGATAGACTTAGGTGAACACCTGTCACCTAAGTCTAGGTGGCTGATGTATGTGATGGTGTAGGAAAGTGTGAAAGCTGCTCTGAGGAAGTATTCTTCAAGCTGCAATTAGGAAGATAAGTAGGAATTAACTAGCAAAAATAAGGACCAGTTGTTCTCCAGGTAGAGGGGACACATGTGCAAAGGCCCTGAGGTGGGACTGAGCTAAATCAATTCTAGGAACGGAAAGAGGTCAGTGTGGCTAGAGTGCAGGGAGCTGGGAGAGCAGAGGTGGTGAGGGCCAGTAAGGTTGGCAGAGACTGGATCACAGAGGGCCTTGGGAACTGGTTGAAGGAATTTCCTCTCTACTCTTCAGAACATGGAAGACAATGTTGGGGGTTTCAGCAAGAGAGCACTGTGGCAAGTTCACACTGGTCTCCATCAGGAGGGAACATGGAAGATTTCAGGACAGCAAGTACAAATGTGGGGACAAAAAGAAGGGCCCTGAAACCAGGCAGGATGAGCGAGAGGTCAGTCAGGATTTCCTGTCTCTTCATGCTCATCCCCATCCAATCAATATCTCCAATTCTTCCCTGCCTCCATTCCCTCAAACACAACCACTCAGTACTCAAGGGTTCTGTTTCTCCCCTGTTTTCTCATATGTGTTCACTGTGGCCTCAAATGATTTCATTCATGGCTGCTCTGTCTCTCTGAGTAGACTGGAGCATGGATGACTTGACACCCACCTTTGAGGCCCCCTGAGCAGATGCTCTCAGTTCCTTCCCTCAAATATATCTTGTTTCCTTGCCCTGATCAAGGCAGCAAAACACCCATGGAAATCCCAGTTTCTTGTTGTTGTCAAGTACTCACTTTCCCAGCTTTCCTTACAGCAAGATGTGGCCTCATGATTCAATTCTGGCCAAAGAAACATAGAAGAATCTTGTTGAGGGGCTTCTAATAAAAGTTTCCCTTCCTGTTAAAACAATTTTTTGTTGTTGTTGGGTCTTTCCTTCCTGATTTGGATACTAGAGTGAAGTATGATATTTGGTGCTCTGGTAGCTACAATATGACCATGAGATGACACGAATGAGACTGGAAGCCAACATGTTAAATATGGTGAAGAGAAAGGATTGAAAAAGTCTGCACATATATTAGTCTCGATGGCAAAGACATGGACTCAACCTAAATGTCCATCAGTGGTGGACTGGATAAAGAAAATATGATACATACACACCATGGAATACTACACAGCCGTAAAAAACAATGAAATCATGTCCTTTGCAGGAACATGGATGGAGCTGGAGGCAATCAACCTATGTGAATCAACACAAGAACAGAAAACCAAATATCTTCTCACTTATAAGTTGGAGCTAAATCTTGGGTACAAACAGATATAAAGTTAGGAACAATGGACACTGGGGAGAGTGAGGGAGGGGGACAAGGGCTGAGAAAACTTCCTGTTGGGTACTATGTTGGCTGTCTGGGTAATGGGATCAATAGAAGCCCAAACCTCAGTATCATGCAATATATCCTGGTAACAAACCTTCACATGTACCCTCGGAATCTAAAATTAAAATTAAAAAAAGAAAAGTCTATATCTTTGACAAAATTGTTGAGCAGCTGCAACAGTTCTGGAGATTTTAATCTTGTTAATGATATTTTAATATACATTTTGCTATTGCTATATTTAGTTGTCTTTTCATTGCACATGAAATCCTATTCATTGCACATATATCCTAAATGATAGGGCGTGACAGAGAGAATGGGGAGCTCAGACACTGTTTCATTCGATGCTCGTATTGGACAGAGGAGGAAACCAAGGCTCAGAGAGGGGAAGGGGCTGGCACAGGTCAGACAGTAAGCCACTGACAGAGAAAACTTCTGCCTCCTTGGTCTCAGTAGGAACCTAACATATCCCAGGCTTGTACTCTCGTTTGTGCTTCCATGGGAAGGTGACAATGGATAACAGGAACATTAAAAAAATGTGCATACCCACTCCATTTTCCATTAAAGAGACATGAGGCACATTAGGGAAGAGAAGTCTCATGTTTTGTGTTGCCATTGACATAGAGGAAATAAAAAGTTCTTAAAATGACCACACACATTAGCTTAGGCCTATAGGCAAGGGCTTGAGAAATATCAGACCTCTGTGTAAGGACATCAGGCAGCAAGGAAGAAAGTGTTGCTATCCATCAATTCATCTATCTATCCATCCATCCATCCATCCATCCATCCATCCATCCATCCATCCATCTTTCAATTTCTTTCTCACTCTCTCCCTCCACTCATCCGTCTATTCATTCATTCATCCATCTGTCCACCTCACTGATCCATGGGTTGGGGTCTGCCTCCCTGGAAGCATATGGTCATTTCAAGGAGAATCAAGTATACAAATCGGAGTTTAACAGCAAAACAGAAAAGGGAACAAGTAGATATTAAATAGGTGTCACAGGTTGGGTTCTCTGAGAAGTAGACCTTAAGTGTTTAGAGTGCAAGAGATTCATTAGAGAATTGCTATGGTTTGAATGTCCTGGCAAAAACTCATGCTGAAATTTAATTGCTGTTGTAATAGTATTAAGAGGTGAGGACTTTAAGAGGTGATTAGGTCATGAAGACTTGCCCTTATGAATGGATTAATGCCTCACATGTCTCTATTTCATGTTCTCACCAGGCACTAGTGCCATGCTCTTAGAATTCCCAGCCTCTAGAACTGTAAGCCAATTGAGCCAAATAAATTTCTATTGTTTTAAAATTACCCAGTCTGTGGTATTCTGTTATAGCAGCAGAAAGTGAGTGAAGACAGGAGTGCTCTTGGGACCAACAACTGTGAAAGGGAAGGAAGGGAAGCAAGAGTAAACAGAGGAAGGAGCAGGACAGTTGTCTTTTTTCTGTTTTTGTTTTTGAGACAGAGTCTCACTCTGTCACCCAGGCTGGAATGCCATGGCACAATCTCAGCTTACTGCAAACTTCACCTCCTGGGTTCAAGTGATTATTCTGCTTCAGTCTCCCAAGTAGCTGGGACTACAGGCACACACCACCATGCCCAGCTAATTTTTGTATTTTCAGTAGAGATGGGGTTTCACCATGTTGGCCAAGCTGGTCTTGAACTTCTGGCCTCAAGTGATCTGCCTGCCTCAGCCTCTCATGTAAGAAGTCTTAATGAAGTCTTTAGCCAACCCCACAGAAAGCTTAATATTAGTGGTCTATTTCTATATAACAAATTACGAAGTTAGCAGCTTAAGATAGCACACATTTAGTATCTCACTGTTCTGGTGGGTCAGGAGTCCAGGCATAGCTTTGCTTGTCGTTTGATTCAAGGTCTCTCACAAGGCTGCAATCAGGATGTCAGACAGAACGGGAGGCTTGGCTGGTGGGGGCATCTTATTCCAAGCCGCTGTGGTTGTTGGAAGAATTCCGGTTCTTGCAGATTGTATGCCTCAGGGCTTCCATTTCTTGGTGACTGTTGGCAGGAGACCACATTTAGTTTTTTTGCCACATGGGTCTTCCCAACATGGCCACTTGGTTCATCAAAGTCAACAAAGGAAAGAACCTTCTGAGAAGTCAGACCTTACAGTCTTGTGTGACATAATCACAGTGACATCCTCCCCTTCACTGTGTTCCATCACAGTGAAGAAAGTCACAGATCCTGTCCATGCTCATGAGGAGGAGATGATACAAAGACATGAGAATCAAGAAGCAGAGATCATTAGGACCATCTTAGGGACTCTCCATCACAAGCTGTGAAGCTGGGATGGCCTTTTTGAGCTGTCCCAAGTTGGGGACAGGAAGAAAGAAGATCAGACTTTTGTTCTGCTTTGTTTTGTTTTTGGGACGGAGTCTCGCTCTGTTGCCCAGGCTGGAGTGCAGTAGCACGATCTTGGCTCACTGAAGCTCCGCCTCCCAGGTTCATGCCATTCTCCTGCCTCAGCCTCCCCAGCAGCTGGGACTACAGGTGCACATCGCCACGTCCGGCTAATTTTTTTGTATTTTTAGTAGAGATGGGGTTTCACCATGTTAGCCAGGATGGTCTCGATCTCCTGACCTCGTGATCCACCTGCGTTGGCCTCCCAAAGTGCTGGGATTACAAGCGTTCGCCACTGCACCCAGCCAGAAGATCAGACTTCTATATTTCCCCATCAGTCCATCACTGGACGTAGGCCATCTCAGGAAAGGATTGTGACCTTAGAAGAGGTAGCTTTCCGCTGATGAGGCTATTTCTGGCATCTGAAGGCTGTCAGCTGACAATCTTTCTGGTGGAGAGTCAATCCTTCAATTCTAAAGAAGGGATCTAGGAAAAGAGCAGGCAACAGTATCTACTACAAATACTATTCTTCTCTACAAATGAGAGAGTTGAAAGTTAAGCCTTGCCAGGCCTGGTGCAGTGGCTCACGCCTGTAATCCCAGCACTTTGGGGGGCCGAGGCAGGTGGATCACAAGGTCAGGAGATCGAGACCACCCTGGCTAACATGGTGAAACCTCGTCTCTACTAAAAATACAAAAAATTAGCCGGGCGTGGTGGTGGGCACCTGTAGTCCCAGCTACTCGGGAGGCTGAGGCAGGAGAATGGCGTAAACCCAGGAGGCGGAGCTTGCAGTGAGCCGAGATTGTGCCACTGCACTCCAGCCTGGGCAACACAGTGAGACTCTGCCTCAAAAAAAAAAAAAAGAAAAGAAAAGAAAAGAAAAGAATGTTAAGCCTTGCCTAAGTTTACACATTAGAGTGCATGATTAAGCTGTATTCAAACCCCAAGTCTGCTCGATTCTAGAGCCCACATGTTTAACCACTGTTCTATGATTCCTTGATAGAATTTAAAGTCTAATTAGTGGGGCAAACTGATAGCCTGATTTACAGCAAATTAAGTACCAACTAAACAGTTGATGTTCCTTGCCACTGGATATACCACTAATCACAGCTGCTATGGCATTTATAAGTGAAGATGAGTTATGAAAGGCAGTATGTAAGTAGGTGGAAGTCATATCTTGCAAACTGATAGGCTTTTCTGAATCTAATTGTATTAGGATAGGCTAGGTAATGCTGCAGCAATAAACCCCTAAAATTCAGTGGCTTCATTCTCACTTTCATCACATGGATTAGGCAGCCATCTTTGGCAGCTCTCCTCCAGGTGGTGATTCAGGGATCAAGACTCCTTCCATTTTGAATACACAACCTCCTAGGTAATTGAGGAAAGGAAAGAAGATTATGGATGATTGCACACGGAATCTCATGGCCAAACCTGGAAGTGGTAGGATATGCTTGTTTACCTCCCATTGGCCAAGACCTAGTCACATGTCCTCAAACTAACTAAAGATTGTGGGAAATAAAAGATTGTAATAGAATTCTATGAATACATAGCATTATCTCTGCCACACCCACCAAAGTGTCCAATAAAGGGAGCAGACAATGTGAAATGGCAACTCTCTAAAACAAACTCCTATTTACAGTTGAATTTGGAAAATCCAACATTTTCAGCTTCAAGCCCCAGCTTTGAGGATTAGATTTCCTTTGCAGTATATGTGCTGGTGGAAATATCAAACATTGGCAATATTTACCAAGCCTTTGGCTGTTGATAAATGCCCCTAGAGCCTGTTTGACCCTCTCCTGGGTTTTTCAAAGCTTTCTGCAGTCTGTGGATCCTGGGGGTCTCAAGTTTGAATCAAGAAATCCTGAGAAAGAAAAGAAGCTATCTGGCTTTAAACTGTTCCCAGACGAGGAGGCTCTTAGCGCCTAAGCCTCAAGGGGAGAGACACTCTGCTTGAGAGACTGTCTGAGCCAACACCTGGAAGAGATTGATTGAGAGACAGGTAATATGGCTGTGTGATTTATGAGGAGGAGATATTGCAGCCAAGGTGCAGGCTGTGGCAGGGGCGGGGGCGGGGGTGGCGGAATAGGGAGGGCACAGGCAATGTTAGGTACTTACTGCAGGGTCAGGAAACACTTGATAAAGTTCTACAGTGGAGCTTATTGCTGAGGAAGGAAGGGAGCCCGCAGGCAGTATTGGGAGCTGGCTCCAAGTCTAAGTGGGGAGGGGGCTGGGGCACGTGAGGTGCTTCCCTGTGGATGCCGGTTTCTATGGGACCCTGGGCTCAGCCTCGCCGCCTCACATCCATCATGTGAATGAATGGTTCCACATGAAATATCACATCTGTCAGGAGTCCTCTGTGCTTGCTGCGTCCATGGCTTTGGCCTCAGCTTATGTCTATCCAGAGTCTATTTTGTGCCAAGTGCTTCATTCACACACGTGTCTGAAACCAGACATCTCTGGGAGAGTAAGCGTTCCTCAGGCTTGCTGCTCTCTGCACCTCGCTTCCTTTTTCTGAATTAATAACAACCATCTCTTGCAGATGCATAGCTGATCCTTATGCTCTTTAGGATGTATTTGTGACTTTCTGTAAATTTCCCTTTAATAATCTATACTTCAGGTTCCCATCTGCAAAATGGGGATAAGCAGATCTTTTTTGCTTCCCTCACAGGACTTTGTAAAGATGAGATGCATAATACTAGTTCCTTGCTTAACATCAAGGATCTTAGAGCCAAACAGACTTGGGTTTGAGCTCTGGCTCCACTCCTTACTAGCTGCGTAGCCATGAGCAAATCACTTGACTTCTCTGAGACAGTCTCAGCTTATTCATCTATAAAATAAGTCATACCTCCCTCTTAAGGCCATGTGGAATGAATACAATGATACAGGTAAAGTGCTTACCCCAGGGGCTTGTACACATCATGAACTCAACAAATGACACATAAACTAATGACTGCTGCTGATAATAACAACAGATAAAAGGCATGCACAAGAGAGTGTTTGCGAACATAAGCAATTGTTACCATTGACTATACACCCAGGGATCATGGCAAGCTCTGTGAAAGAGAGAAGTTCTAGAATCTCCACGAACCTTTTTAGGGATTCCTTTAGCAGGTTTCGCACATCCTGGCCAAACACCTATTTACCAGTTGGAGAACAGACCCTGAAAAGGTCTATATTTAGCTTGCATTGTATACAGAATATTTCTCTGAGAAGCTCCATTATGTATAGCTTCATAGGTCAGTGGAAGAGACATTGAAATAGATAATGGCACCTTATGGAGTCAGTACAACAGGGACAGAGCAACACTGAAGAGAGTGACCAGAGGATTATTTCTGGAATGATTTAGGATAGACTTCCAGGAGGCGATGACATTAGAGCTGGGTTTGCAAAGATACTAGGAATTTTGCAGGTACTTTTTAAGATTCCTGATTGTTTTATTAGTGGGTGCACAGAATGCCTATGCATTTTCTTGGCTGATAGTGTCATTTGTATCTCCAGGGAAGACTGAAAGTTCTCCCAAAATACCTAAGTGCTGGGAAGCATGAATAATGGAAAAAGGAAGAATCAAAGTTGTAAGGTGAATTTTTTGTATAAATTACTCGTAGCGGCCCCCTTGGAGTTTTCACTGCCCTACATTTATTCTCCCTTTTGATAGCAGAATTTTCCAGTTTTTCCTTAAGAGAACCACTGATTCTCTGCTGTCATTGTGGTTTAGGTAGAGTTGACCCTTCTGTCCAGCTCACGGTGTGTCCATGCCTCTCAAGCCTGGCCAATCAGGAAAGTCAGTTCATCAGTCTTAATGATTGGCTTAGGGATGGTCATGTGACCAGGCCAAGACGATTCAGCCTTGGTAGTTTTTCGGGTACTGTTGGAAAGAGAAGTTCTCTCTTTCTGAAGGTCTTACAGCTGAGTGGCGAAATCTGTTGTACAACATGGTGAGTATAGTTAATAATAATGTACTGCATTCTTGAAAATTGCTAAGAGAGTAGACTTTAAGATTTTTCACTGCAAAAAAAAAAGTATGGGAGGTAATGTGTATGTTAACGAACTTGATTTAGTAATTCCACAATGTACACATGTTTCAAAACATCATGTTATACATGATAAATATGTGCAATTATTATTACTATTGTTGGAGATAGGGCCTTACTCTGCAGCCCAGGCTGGAGTGCAGTGAGATGATCATGGCTCACTGCAGCCTCGACTTTGCAGGCTCAAGTGATCCTCCCACCTCAGCCGCCAGAGTAGCTGGGACCACAGGCACATGTCACCATGACTGGCTAATTTTTTAATTTTTTTGATAGAGATGAGGGTCTCACTATGTTGCTCAGGCTGGCCTTGAACTCATGAACTCAAGCAATCTTCCTACTTCGGCCTCCCAAAGTGCTCAAATTATAGGTGTGATCCACCATGCCTGGCCTGTACAATTTTTATTTGCCAATTAAAATAATAAACAGTAAAATGTGGGGAAAGTTGGGTAAATACAAACTTGAAGTTTAAGGAGCCACCATGTGAAGACGGTTGGATTGGGAATAAAGCTAATAGGGAAGAGAACAGAACTCAGCAGAGAAGAGAGAGCAAGTCCTGATGACATTGACATGCTCTGGCTCTTCAGATACTTAAGTGTCTCATCTCCTATGTTTGAGTTGGGTTTCTGTTGCTTGCCATCACAAGAATTCTAAACAGTATGCCATTTAGTCTGCAAATATTGATTGACGCTGACTACATGCTAGACACTGAGGATAGCACTGTGTTGCAGGTTGAATTCACCCAGAAGGCTGACTCTGAGATGGAGATTACTATGTGCGATGAGAGAGAAGGAAGCAAGATTAGACAGCAGGAGAGACTGAGCAGTGGTGCAGTTATAAGATGTTGGCTAGACCCACAGGGACTGCTGGAACTGGGACAGCCTTTCTGAGTTGTCCTGAGTTGGAAGAAAGGGACCAGCATGAACCAGTCATTGGATGTTGGCCGAGGGAATGTAACCTTGAGAGAAAAAGCAATTTAGCCAAGGGCAATTCCAGGGAGGCTACCAGCTGGCAATCAGCTGGCAATATTCCCAGCAGGTGAGGGAATAATGCTTCTATCCAAGGTGGGATCTGGGCAATCAGCACAGTGCCCACTACAGCATCGACCCTGCTCTCAGTTGCTCATCATCTAAGGTAGCATCTTTCTAGTTTTTTGTGCCTTGCATACTCAGCTCTGCATATTCTTTAAATGTCTGCCACTGTGAGTTAGATAAAGAATAGGAGAGGAAGGAGAGGTGGGTGGAGGAGAAAGACTGCTGGAGGAGGCAGACAGTCACATAATTAGACAGGGACTTGAGAATCTTGGCCTTCCAGGAAATATGGAGTCCACTACTCAGAAAGAGAAAAACACTAGCCTGCTGCACTGGGGCTCCACAAGAGCAGGAGCTCTGTTGCTTGCTGAGCTATCCCCGGTACCTAGTAGTGGAGGTGGCATGGAGTATGTGCTCAATAAATGTGTATAGTCTGGACTGAGCCCTCTCTTATACACTGTCCCCTTTAACCCTCAAAATGAACCTGCAAAGTAGGTAGATTTCCTGAGTCTCTTTTTGCAAATAATGAAAGAAACTTAAAGGGATAGATAACAGAGCCAGGCTTCACATTCCGGTCTGTTAGATTTCAAAGCTCTTGTTCGGGCTATTCTCCATAAGAATACTCACCTTAGACCTTTTTGCATGGAAAGAAATGTGGACTCAAGGATAGAAATAGAAATGGAGCTGTCATAGTCCAAGTTTCAGAGCCTAAGCCCTCAATTTGCAGAGGAAAAGGGGCAGGGGGTGGGAAAGAGAAAGAAATGAAATCATTCATTTAAAAAATTTCTTTATTCAGCAAACATTAAAAAATACCACATGTAAAACACTAAAATATTTAATAATACATTTTAAACAGGAGAACATTTTATAATATATTTATGACATAAGAATATTCAATAATACATTTTAAATACGTATATAAATATTTACACATATTAAAACACTTGGTACTGTAATAATACATTTAAGACCTTAACACATTTAGTGATGATTGTAATTATTATTATAATTATTGAGTTTGGCCTAGACTATACACAGCTGTCGCATTTAATCCTTGCGTGGATTCTAGGAGGGAAGTTCTATCATGATCCCTGTGTACTGATGAAGAAGCTGGCTTTAGAGAGTACAAGTCACTTGTCAAAAATCACGCATGGGTCAGTGGAGTTTGAATCTAGAAAGTCTGATGCCCCGCTCTGCCCACACCCAGATCTGTGCTGGTTTTAGGGATAAGAAACTAGATGAAACAATGCCTCATGTTGCCAGGAGCTCAGTCTAGTGGAGAACCAACCACTCAGTAGGGACAGAGAAAAGGGCCAGGGATGGGGTCTGAGGAAGTGTGGTGGCTGCTCATGGAGCTCACAGGACTGCTGGCTTGTCCATTTTGCTTTGCTTTCATCAGTCCTCCCTCTCCTTAAGTAGCAAATAGAAGTGAGTACTCATCTTCCATCTTTCATTCAATCAGTTATTTGTTTGTTGAATTTATTCATTCAACAAACCTAGTTTACAGCCAAGCGTTGTTCTAGATTTTAGAAACATGGAAGTGAACAAGACAGATAAGGACTCTCCCCTCCTGGGGCCTACATTCCAGGGTGGGGAGGACGGGGTGTGCTGTCAATAAGCCATTGAAGATCTAAACTAACAAGGTAATTTATCATAATGAAAAGAAAACAAACAGGGAGATGTGATGCTCTAGGTTGAGTAGTCAGGGAAGGCTTCTTGGACGAGATGACAACTGGGTTAAGAATTTGATGGTTGAGAAGAAAGCACCCATGGAGACATCTGGTGGAGGCTTCTGGATGTGGGCCTGACCACTTGCCATGTCTTCATCATAGGAGAGGAAGAAACTAAGCTCCCAGCCTCAAGCTGAGAAGACTAAGTGTAGAGATTTTGTTGACCAGCCCAAGAACAAAGAGAACTGTGTCCTCGCACATCAGCTGCTGCTGAAGAGTGGAAAGCCTCTTCTAGTTGGGGCAGTTAGGGCCCTTCCTGCTGGGCATTTGAGGTTCTGTCCATCCTTCCAGAAGCCAGCCTGGAACTTCCCAGAGGACCACGGGGGCGTGTCAGCTCTGAGTTAAAGGCCAGGAGGCAGCCTGTGCCCACTCTGCACTGGGGCTAAGAGAATTAACTCAAAAGGCGCTCCCCTCGGGGTCTTCTACAAAAAGACAGCAAAACCAGGCTCAGATCCCAAGAAAGCTTTCGTAAGCTTTTCCTTGCCTCCAGATAATAAAGACAGCTGCTTTGAAACCAATTTGGCTTCTTTGCTTTTATAGGGGAATGAGTTTGCTCATAGCTCCCAGGGACTGGAGGGTCATAGAAGAGCGCAGATGCTGTGTTATGAGTTCTAGGGTGAGGCTGACCATAATAACACGCAGCAAGCCCTGGTTACCGCCTGTTTAGGCTGCGGGGGCTGGTAGTTACTAGGGTGTTCTGGTCTTATAATAAAAATAATAGAAGGAAAGATAAACTCCATCCTGCCCAGTGGTGTTGGTCATGCTCTGTGAGTTTTTCTTACTGGGTTCTCAATTGCTATGGTAACTATGGTAGCATGGTTACCGAGTGGTAGTTTGTTGGGGGTGCTTAGGCTTTGGGCTTTGGGTTGCCATTGACCTAGATTCAAATCCTGGCTCTGCCTCTTATTGTCATATAATCTTGACTATGTGTATGTAATCTGTCTGATGCTCAATTTCCTCATCTGAGAAATGAGGATGGTAACGGCAATAACCTGTATTAATGGAGGTATGAGTGAAACGCAGCACTTAGCACAGTGTCTGCGACATTGTAAACCCTCAGCAACTGAGAATTGGTATTTCTCCTAATACTGTTATTTATGATAGTAATAGTCTTACCAGGCATCATAATTAGTAACAGGAGGTCATGACACATTTCCAGATGAGGAAACTGAGGCACTGAGCGATAGGTATCTTGCTTTAGTGAAACCTTGCCATTGTCCGTGTCAGTAATGGGCTTTACAGACCCAAAGAGTGGGATTTTAAAAGTCTTCCCCATAAATAAACGAGAAGAAAGCAATCTCTTGGCCCCGGAGACCACTTCCCAGCCTAGGATAAGCAAGTAAGATATTTACGACGCAGCCTCCATAGAGGGGACATTGTTCTGGGTGAGCTGAACGGGCGGTGGTCAGACCACATCTAAAATGCTTCAACTGGTTTTTGCTGTGGCTTTTTCATAAAGAAAGATCTTATTGCCTCTGAGAGAGAACAGTGGGATCATTCCAGGTGGTAGCATGGCTCTGAAAAAACCCAGGAGAATATTGCAAGCGAGGTAGGATTTGGAGGGGAGCAAGATGAATTATGTCCTCGAACTTGCAAGGAAAGGAGAGGAAAGCAGAGAAATGGAATTAAAGCTAGCGAGGGAAACCAGCCAAGGGCCTTCGGGCATAGTAGCAATAACGATGACAGTAATCGAAGTTGGCAATTATGAAGTACCTACTGTGTGGTCTGTTCTCATCGACACAGATTTTAGTTTTCTCCTTGATTCTTAAAACAATTTGGTAAAAGAGATACTGATTTTCTGTTTTGCAGATGAGGGAAGTAAGGCCTAGAAAAGTGAAGTCATTCTCCACTGAGCCCCGGATTCCAATTCAAGCTTGGCTGGCTGCTTTCAAAGCCCATTTTTCCACCCACTATCAGATTGTGGAGCCAGACTAATGAAAGTGGAGTGGAGAAATCTACCCTAAGGAAAGGGAAGCCTGCTTTTGTGGGAGTGTGGGGTGCGTGCTTGGCTCATCCCAACGTGTTGGCCTCCTGGCTAGCAGGAGGAATTAATTCTGGCCTCTGTAGCAGCGCTTGCTTCCTTGCCAAAAGGCGAGAGGCTGGAGTCCTGCTTGCAGCTCCCTCCTCCTGCCACCTACACATCCACGAGTCACTTCCAAGGGTGGAGAAGCCTTTGAAGTCGGTAGTGACGCCGTGGAGGGTGAAGCCTTCGGAGAACTGAAGAGGTGAACACAGGGCCAGCAGATAAGCAACCTAAACAACCAAGAGTGCACTCCCAGGCACAGAATGAAGAATTTCCGACAATGAGTTTTTGCCTGGCTTTTGCTTAGTCTAGTTTTTAGAGCTATGAAGGATGATGTTCCTGAACTTGGCTAAGCCAGAAATGGAAGAAACTATTAGCTCAGCAGTAGTCTATGAGCTTTCTCCCAGAGTTAGAGCTCTGGGATCTCTTGCCTCAGTCGGGGCTTGCCTGTAGCCCTCTCTCTCTTTCTGTATTGAATAAATCAATCTAGGGCCGACAAGAGTCCTGGGAGATGCATTTTATGCGAGTGTCCATTTTTCTTCTGAGAGTATTCAAAGTCTTCATTGGAGCCTGTGGGATCCCTCCTTGAAAAAGTTAAACCTTGTTGGAAGTAAACAAATGAAAGGAATGCAAGTAGTTACCACCTAGGTAGAGGATGCCAATTACTTTTCATTAATAATAAAATAATAATGAGTCACCTCTCCTCTTAGCAATGTTCCCTCAGAAGTAAACCCCAAGACAAGTATCTGAGTGCTCATAAATTTTTATTTCATTTTGTTTTGCTTTTGGAGGTGATTCCAGTAAGCACCAGTAAGGGAGTGGAGAAATTTGAAAGGCGAGAAGTTCATACAGCATGTGTTAATGAGTAGGTTACCATCATGGGAAACCGAGGCTCACTCCTGCTGGGGAACTCTGAGACACAGTACAGAACATGCCTTGGAGTTGTCCCACCTGAGGGATAAAAAGATACAGTTCATGTCTTCCAACCCCCGTCTGTCATTGTCTGAGGGCTGTTCCTGGGAGTGTCAGCTCCCCAGAACTGCTGGTCTACCTCAGGAGGAGATTCCAGGAGAAGCCCTCAAAGGGAGAGTTGTGGATGCCTGCATTGGAGCCATCAGTATGCACAGGAATGGTGTGCACTGGGAGCTTATGGGTGAACTCCCAATGGTGTATGCTACATCTATAAATTCACATTTGTTGGTTCCATCTCTGAATGCTATTGCTTATTGGAGACACAGCTCCCAAGATGACAGCCTTGGATTTTGCAATAAATTAGAAACAAGGCTCATATAATATTAATCATAGAAGTATTTACATAAATGCTGTGGGCTTACAGGTGAGCTGCTAGGCTGAAGCATCATAAAACATTTCATTGCACAGAAAATAAATATGTGCCAATGTGGCAGAAGAACTACAGGAAATGTGAAATTAAGGGACTTTAAAGTCAGGCTAGATTTCTATAGCTAGCTGAAAGTTAAGAGCTTGGGTTCAGGATTCAGATAGTTTGAGTTGCAGGTCTGACACTTTTGCAACCTTCAACAAATTGCATAACCCCTTGAGCTTCAGTTTTTGTCTTTTTTTTTTTTTAAAGTGTCAAATGGTAAAAGTTCCTATCATAAACAATTATTGTGAGAATGAATTAAGGTAATGCTCAATACCTCAAGACAATAGTTAAAGATTTCATTATTTGTTTATAATTCTTTCTTCTTTCGCCACGCTTGTCATGGTTTACTGTATCAGGAATATACTTCCTTGCCCCACGGACTTCAGTCTTGCTCCTGTGGTTCACTTTGCCTAATAGATGTGAGCAGATGTACTCTATATCCCATCTGAGTAGAAACTTTAAATGTGCTTATATAGTATTGGTTTGTTCCTTTGTACTCCTGCCCCGAACCATGAGAAGAGCATGCCTTAAGTGGTTGGTGAAGCTTTAACTTGGGTTTCAAAGTGATGGATACATAGATAATAACTGAATTCAATCCCATAGCCTGAAGCTGAGGCATACTAGCTAATCACAGGCCAATGAGTGATTAACTGATATCTTGCTCAAGATCATCCAGTCAATTAGGATAAAAGTAGAGACCAGAACCTAGGCCTTCTGACTCCCAACTCAGTACTTATTTGAGTCAGAGGCAATAATCATTCTCTTTCTTCTTCAATTAAAGTCTTATATATTTTGCGGGGGAGTAAGATGATGTCAAGTTAAAAAGCAATTATACTTTGCAGCATGCTTGCAGTAGGGATGGCCAAAGAGATAGATATAAGCAGAAGTTATTGCGTGGAACTTCCAGAGAGCTTTTGCCCCTTCTTCCTTTCCTTCCTCTTCCTAACGTGATGGCTGGAGCTCTAGCAACCACCTGCGATGGTTGCCTGTGATCATGAGGCAACCTTGAGGATGAAAGCCAGTGCTAAGGATGGCAGAGCAGAAAAACACAGGCAACCTGAGACACTGACTATGTCACTTGCTAGCCTTTGTTTCTTAACTTCAGGGAGCACCATTCATTGTTTATGCTGTGAACAGAGGTCCCTGGAGTTAGGCAACATGGTGGCTCTACCTACCTCTGTAGTTTTTGTTGTTGTTGTTGTTGTTGTTTTTGAGATGGAGTCTCTCTCTATTGCCCTGGCTGGAGTGCAGTGGTGTGACCTCAGCTTATTGCAACCTCTGCCTCCTGGGTTCAAGCGACTCTCCTGCCTCAGCCTCCTGAGTAGCTGGGACTACAGATGTGCGCCCCCACATCCAGCTAATTTTTGTATTTTTAGTAGAGACAGGGTTTCACCATGTTGGCCAGGATGGTCTCGATCTCTTGACCTCGTGATCCTCCCGCCTCGGCCTCCCAAAGTGCTGGGATTACAGGCATGAGCCACTGTGCCTGGCCTGTACTTTTCTTTTTCATATGAGATAAGATAAATCCCTATCTTGCTAGTCCTAGGTCTCTTTGACTAGTAGAGTAATGCAATCCTGACAGACACTAGATTCACATGCCAGGAATCTTCCATTTGCCCTTTCTCATCCATTCTACATCTTACTCCACCCATGTGGCTGCCCTGTAAAGATGCTATCATTTGACTTCTTGTCTCTGGCTCCCAACTGGATTCAGACAATGGGATGCACCATAAGTGATGTGAGGGGTAGGGGACAGTGAAGTTGGGACCTTTGTTTCCCTGGTTCCTTCACTGCCAGGTTGCCTAGGGCTGGCAGTGTCTTGACCAGAAGTCTCGGCTTTTGTCAGGAGACCTCTCTTCTCTCTGTCTGAGTTTCAGTGACATTCTCTTTCTTTGCTCCTTCGGACTAGTAATACCACTAGCTCCTCAGTGTCTCTGATGTGCCTCTCCACCCCTTGCTGATTTCCTTAGCCCTGCCCACACCTTTATGAATAGCATCCTTAAATTCTCGCAGTTACTGCATTTGACTGGACCCGGTTTCCTGCCAACAAATGTCATCGGAATTCCTGCTGATAGTTTTTCAATTCATGCTGGCTGGGACTTCTCTTTCCAGTCTCTCTCCTAGTTTCTATCTTTGATAGACTTGCTTGAGTCTCTATTCTTGTTTCTCCTATTACCCTAAGAACTTTCTACTCCTAAACACTGTCCAGATTCATTATTATTGTTGTAAAAACCACCATGCAGTGAATATTTACTATATACCAAGCACCAGATAGGGCATTTTATGTACATTGTCTTGTTTAGTCACCACAAGAAGACAGTGAGGTGGGTCTTACACCTATTCTAGAGACGAGGAAAGGAAGTTCCCCAGACCAAGTGACTTACCCGAGTTCACAGAGCTAAGAGAGTGGTAGGGCTAGGATTGGAACCCAGGGTTCTCCAGTTCCAGTGCAGTGTTACTAGGCATGATGCTGCCTTGTCTCTGATTTGAATATAAATATAACCATGACCCTAGTTGTCATGTTAACTCTGAATACATTAGGACATTCCCAGAGGAGGGAATCAGGTGGTGAATTGGAGATCAATAGCAGAGGTGGTTGGGGTCTCTTTTGTCCTAAATTGTGCATACTATCCACCAAGGCATGCAAATTCAAATATGCACACACACACTCACACATGCACACACCTTCAAAAGTGCACACACATGAACATGTTCACATACTCACACCTACACATTCTTCTCACATGTACTTTCACATACACACTCACACATACTTATACACTCAAACATGTTAACATTCTCACACACTCTCATATGCACACACTCAAACCTAATCACACATGCACATTCTTACACACACACTCAAACATGTCCACACACACATGCACACATCTTCACACACACATACACACTCACATGTGCACACAGGTTCACATACATACTCAGAGTTCTCTCCCACACTCACACACACTTTCATATATACACACTCATGCAGTCAAACATACACATGTACACTCCCACATACATATACACTCAAACATGTACACATACACATTCTTATACACTCTCACATACATGCACACAGAATCTCTCACATTCTCACATGCACACACTCAAACATGCTCACACACTTGCATGCACACACTTGCATGCACACACACACACATACATTCGCATGCACACACACACTCGCATGCACACACACACTTACGTGCATATACACACATGCACACACACATGCATGCACACACACTCGCATGCACACACACACGTGCATATACACACATGCACACACACACATGCATGCACACACACATTCGCGCACACACACACACTCACATGCACACACACTTGCATGCAACACACGGGCACCTCTCCATGTCTGAGAGGCCCCCATACCTCCCGGCCCTTCCTTGGCAGAGGATGCCTAATTCTGCAGCAGGTGGGGACGTTTCTGCTCAAGGCTCTTTTTGACTTACAACTTAAAAATAAGCCCTCTAGCTCTAGGCACCCTGGCTCTGTCAGTTTCCCCAAACTTCACACCCTGACTGGTTCCAAAGAAAACTTCACCCAGGCCCAGGGAGCCAGAACACCTGCTTTGTCAACTGCAGAGCGATGGAGACGTCACCTGTGTGTTTCACTGGAACTGTTGTGTCTGAGGCCTTGGCTGGCACATGTGTCCCTCCACGCCTCGGTCCCAGGTAAGCAGGGTTGAGGTGTGACAGGTTCTTTCTCTTCTCTCAAGCCAGCTGGGTGTCAGCGTAATGAACCAGTGAACATCCACACTCCCGTATGGGGCTAAGGAAGGATGAAGAATCCAGCAGGAAAGACTGAGAGCACATGGCTTCAGAACTGAGCTTTGGCACCAGATACACCTCAAACCAACTCTGGCACTAATGTTGGCATGTCCTGTTCCTGGAATGCCTTTATGCTGTTCGAGATTCAGTTTCCTGACCAGTAAGTGGGGACAGTAGTAGCAGCTTCTGGTGGTTTCTGTGAGGGTTAATGGAGATAATGCACATGAAATGCTGATGCTAGTATCTGCCACATAGTAAGGTCCTAGGGGAAAAGGGGGAGTTTATTTCGAAAAGAAAATAGACAAGGAGGAGAACCCAGAGTCCTGATCACAGACTGCAGGTAGCTTTAATCTCTCCTGGGGCTTGAGATATCAAGAAAGTCTGCCAGCTTTAACACACAGCTGCTTTTTGAATTTGGTAAAGTTGCATCTTCTAAGCTGCTGGAGGTATGTAAAGTATAGGCCACACTGGCTGTTTAATTTGACCAATACAGGTAAACAGGAAAATGTTCAGACACCAAAATTCAGGACCTCTTGTTACCCCTTCTTAGTAGTGACTGACTTGGGGACTGCAGCATTTTGCCTCTGTTTGTATTTTCTCTGAATCAAATTTGAGCCTGACACTTTAGTGGTGGGTAGATGAAGGAACGTAGGTATGTTATTTCCCTGATCTGTGCCTCAGTTTCTTCATCTGTAAAATTGTGTAATACTATTTATGTCACAAAGTAAAGATGTAAAACCCCTCACACAGTGTTAGGTACATAATAGGTGTTCAATAAGTTCCTATTCATAAAAAACGTAGCTTTCAGTTGTAGAAACAGTTAATAAGTATCTTGGAGAAGATGTTTCTGTGTTATATAGATTTCCTCCAAGTGTCTGAGGAAGTGAGTAATGTGAACATTACTCACAAGATAAAGAGGTAAAACCCCTCACACAGGATTAGGTACATAACAGGTGCTCAATGATAAGTTCCTATTCATATAAAAGTAGCTCTCAGTTGTAGAAAAAGCTAATAAGCAACTTGGAGAAGATGTTTCTATGTTATATAGGTTTCTTCCAAGTGTCTGAGGGAGTACATTCTTTGTGAACTTGGACAGAGGACTACAAATTTTAAACATTTTTCACTTTCACTAGTATAAAAAAAATTGAGAGTTGGGTACAGAGGCACCTGTGCCTGTAGTCCCAGCTACTTGGGAAGCGGAGGCAGGAGGATCTGTTGAGTCCAGGAGCTCAAGACCAGCCTGGGTGATGTAGCAAGACCCCCATCTCAAAAATAAAACAAAAGTTAGGATGGATGATATATATATGCACATATACCTATACATGTTCATGTACATTAGGTTTATACGTATATATGCAGCAACAGAAAACCAAACACTACATGTTCTCACTTTCAAGTGGGAGCTGAACCATGAGAACACATGGACACAGGGAGGAGAACAACACTCCCCAGGGCTTGTCACAGGAGGGGTGGGTAGAGGAGAGCATCAAGAAAAATAGCTAATGCATGCGGGCTTAATACCTAGGTGATGAGTTGATGGGTGCAGCGAACCACCATGGCACACGTTTGCCTATGTGACAGACCTGCACATCCTGCACATATATCCCAGAACTTAAAATAAAATAAAAATAAAAATAAAGTTTTAAAACCCCACTATGACTAGATGCAAAAATTAGAAATGAAAGGGATGAGCTACAAAATAAATAGAAGTTCTGGTATCTTCCCTCAAACCCGAAAGGATTATTTTATGTACACTGCTTTGCACACCACTGTCCAGGTCCTCGCTGTTCAAAGTGCGGTCCTGAACTGGGAGCTTTAGCATCACCTGGGAACTGGTTAGAGCTGCTGAATCCCAGGCCCTACCCTGGACCCACCAAATTAGAGTCCCCTGGTGACCGGGTGCAACATTAAAGTCTGGGAACCACTGCTTTCAGGAACATAACTGGGGGTAACCCCTCAGTTTTAAGTTTCTTTATCTGTCTTATTACTTCTCCTTATTACTTGAAGTTGGATGAGTTCTTAGCTTTAACTAGCATATAGGAAATTAGCTGGACCCCTTCAGCATTGCACCAAGTTCTGTCAAACCTGGCTTGAAAGAGACTGCCCATGCCAAGCTTGATGAATGTTTTTCATTTGGCCTATATTTAGCAGTGCCAGCCAGTTTGGAGACATCCCCAGAGAAGAGGCTTCTGGTGTCCATAGTTTGAAACATGATTGCCAAGCAATACCATAAATCTGCTTCAGAAAGGCCTGGCAATTTTTTTGGGGGTGTAGGGGGAAGGTTCAAAAAAGCTAGCAAAACGAATCCCTGGCTGTTTGTTCCTTGAAGTGGACGCAGATGGAAATAAAATCTTTCCACAAAGTGAGCTTTGGCCTCACTTCCTTATTTCTGGTCCAAAAATGACTTTCAGAGAGCATGTTAACAAGAGCTCTGGCTGGAACTCGGGAAGGCAGGCCTGCAGTGAAGAGGTGGAGGCGGCTGTGTCACCAGGGAAGCACACTAATGGGCTGGGCTGCACAAACACTATTTTTTAATTCTGAGGGTAAGAGCAACTGGTAGAGAATTCATCAAACTCTAGACAGGAAAAGGGCTTGATTTCTGCTGCCCTGGCCCTGCCCAGAGCTCAGGATGGAGTTGAGTCACCTCCAGTTATTTGGAACCCAGCAAAAGACAGGACTCCGCTTACCAGCAGGACTGGTGGACTTTATGGATTCAGGAGTGGGGTGGTCAGGCCATTTGTCCAGACTGAAGTCTGTAAAGGGGCTTTCTAGAGACTTGCTGGTAGATGGTAGGATTACACTAGGCAGTACCATGATGTAATGTGCCTTTCTTCTTCTCCACCCTAGTTTTCTCCCATTGGGCCGCCATGTTGAAAGCCAACATGAGTGTAAGGGAGACAAATTACGGAGAGGGACTCTTCTTGTTCCTTTTGTGTCTGTTTTTCTCAAATCTACTTCCTGCTCTTCCTCGCCTCGCTCCTTTCCAGTGGATGGCTGACTGCTACAAATTACAGCTCCCAATGTCCCTTGCTTCTGGTTGGGTTCAGCCAATGTAAGTCTGCCATGGAGGATTGGCAGATTGGAGGATGGGATGGTGGGAGATGTTAAGGTCATTCTCCCATACTTCACACTCTGTCTTTTGGTGTGGTGGAGACTCCAGCAGTGGCTGTATTTCCTACATGGTTCCAGCTTCATCTGTGTTCCTCCATGGCCCCAGCTCCCACTGGGTAATCCCTATTTCTGAGCTCTAGTAATACCACCTCCTCCCTCACTCGCTCCTGTCCCAGGGTTGTAGCAGATTTCTGCTCTTGCAATTCTCCGAGGTGTTTCCCATGTCCTGTTTGTCTTTTCAGCACCTTTGTAACTAGTGAACTACATTAAATCCTTTCTTTCGAGCCACCTGGTTGGGTGCCTCTATCTTCCAGACTAGATACTAACCAAGAAACATTTAGACTTTACAGAAACAATTTGAATCACATCAAATGAGTAAGCAGCCATAAAGCATTCTATCACTTGGCAGTTCATGCTAACTTAAACAGCTTGTTTCAAGGACACAAGTTATGCCAGTGATTTGAAAGAAAAGCTGAACAGCAAAACAAACGGTAAGCTTCTGGAGTCTTCCAATATCTAGGTAGCAAGAGCTACTGTCCTTAAAATATAATGTTTGAGATGATTAATCAGCTCTCATTGCTTCCCGTGAATGTTTCGGGATACTCATTGTTCTTTTCTTATAAGAGAGAAGGTCTCATTTGCTTATTTTGGGTCACTCAACAACTAATTGACCATACACCACAAGGTGTCTTGACTGACAGTCCCACCAAAACTGCAAACAACGGGGAAAGGAACCTGTATTAGAGAACAGCATAAGTTGCTATAAGAAAGGGTCTCACAACATGTATCTTAAACAAGATGGAAGTTCATTTCTACTGTCCTAGAGCTGTTTGGGGTAGGTGCATTGCTCTTCTTAACTTGTAACTTCTATGTCTAGGTACAAGGATGCCTGCTGCTCCAGCCATCATTGCACACCAGCCAGCAGGAAGGAAGACGATGAAAGGGGAGGGCCCTTTTCTTTCAAAACAGCATCTGGAAGTTGTGCTCACATCCCACTGGCCAATATCTAGTGAACATGACCATTCCTGGTTGCATGGGAAGCTGCAAAACACATTAGCTAGGTGGTCATGGGCTCTGATCAAGCTCTCTTACCATGGAAGAAGATAACAGATACTGGAGGAAAATCATCAGTTTAACCACAAACGTTATTCAAAGGAAAACTGAGATGCTGCTCTCAGAAGAAGTAGGCATCCAAATCAACACAGACCACTAAAAAAGCACTTAGGTTCGAGGCACTCTGGATTTGCTGTTTTACGTAGGACACTCTCTTTCTTGAATTAATTAAAAGAACTGTTATAGACTGAATGTTTGTGTCCCTCACAAATTCATGTGTTGAAATCCCAATCTGCAATGTGATAGTTTTAGAAGGTGGGGCCTTTGGGAGGTGATTAGGTCAGGCAGAGGGACTTCTCATGAATGGGATTGACAGCTCTATTGAAAGAGACACAGAGAGCTTGGCCCTCTCCGTCTGCTCTCTACCATGTGAGGATACAATGAGATGGCTATCTGTGAACCAGGACAAAGGCTCTACCAAGAATCTGACCTGGCTAGCACCCTCATCTAGGGCCTTCGGCCTCCAGAACTGTGAGAAATAAATGTCTGTTGTTTAAGTTACCTAATCTATGGTATTTTGCTATAGCAGTCTGAACAAAGGCAGAAGCTAACTCAGAAGCACCTCCCTATTTAAAACTCCAAGGAGCTCCACTGCGCTCAGGACAATATCCAAACTCCTCCAATAGCCTACAAGCACCCTCGCGACACAGGCTCTGCCTACTATACAGCTTTATGATGGAATCATACTCAATTGCCTGATGAGATCTGACTCCAACTCCTCCTTTGAAACCCTGTGAGTATGCCTTCCTCTAGGAACGCTCTAGAAAAGGTAGAACTAACCCTCAGGGCTCCAGAGTGTCATATATATATATATAGTCTTCTATTATGCTTGAATCATTGGCAGGCACTTAATTATATCCATATCTGCTTTTCTCTCCCCAGCCCCAAGCGTTCCAGTTCCTCAAGGGTTGGAGCAGTGTTTTATTCATCTCTGAATACCCAGCACTAATACAGAGGTGCTCAGTAATAATTCTTTGAAAGAAATCATTAAATTCATTGTATATATTGGGCACCCACTAAGTGTCAAACCCTGTTTTTGTTGCCAGCGATACGGTGGTGATCAAAACAGCCATGGTCCTTACTGTAAGCAAGCTTGAATATTCTAATAGTGGGGTAGACAGTAAGGAAATAAGTAAGTCTATATGAAATTGGTAGTCAACGGGGCTAGAGAGAAAAGAAGAACAAGGTAAAAAAATAAAGTGTGACAACTGTGATCAAGGCCAAGGATGATCTCTCTAAGATGTTGAATTTTGAGCAAAGACCTAAATGAATTACGCGAATGAGCCAGGCAGACATCTGAGGCAGAGAAAGGCATGATCCCACCAGATAGGTAAGGTTAGGATGAAAATTATAGGCAGAGGTGTGAAATATTCCTGCCCAGTTAAAGAAGTACATGTGGCTGAATAGCATTCTATCATAAAAGCAAGTGCGAAGGTCCTGAGGTAGCACATACTTTGTATGCTGGAAAAACATCAGAGGATTCCTGGAGTGGGATGAAGAAATGTGAGAATGGTAGGAGGTGAAAGCAACAGATCATCATGAAGCAGTTCCTATAGAGGCTTGAAGATGGTGGTAAGGACCCTGGATTTCATTTTGAGTGAGCTGGGAGCCATTGGAGGGTTTGGGTAGAAGGGGGATGGAATCGGATATGTTTTACATCAGATCACTGACCACTTGCTCGATCAGATCTAGTAAGGCAAGATTGTTATTCTTTCATATGGTCTATACTTTACATATCGGCCAGAGAATGACTGGATGTTATAAGGTAAAAGAATGAATCAATATTGAAAGTTAAACAAAAAGAGATTTAAGAGCTCAAGATGAAACTGAAAGGGTTGCTACAGGCCCATGAAAGATTTGTTGTCAATTGCAGGGAATAGACAGGATTTACTCTGGGAAATCTGAGGTGGGAGCAAACTTCATCCTGGGAAGAACAGGAAAGGCATGATGAAGGAGATGGGGTTTGAGAAGGGCTTGAAGGATGAGGTGGGCAAAATCCAGTCCGTGCCATTGCAGGAATTCAAAAGCTAAGGGAAAGCATAGACCAGATGCATCTACCAGTTATTTTCAGGCCAACCAGGATTATTAATCCATCTAGGCTGTCACAGATGGGGAAGTGATAGATGGCTGTTGTTCTATTAGCACTGGCTGAGTCTGTGTCTTCCTCTAAGGCTCTGAATTCCAGCCCCTCTGGCTGGCAGAGTCCGGTTTCTAGATGAAAGATAAGTGGGTGGGGTACAGCAAAACACCCAAGCCCCCTCCCCAAGGAGAGTACAGATAAGTGAGAGAATGAGATGTTTGACAAATAAAAATGACACATCTCATTACAAATATTGCTGAATAATAGGACGGAAAACATTCAGGTGGATGAGGGGTGGGATGGAGGGATGTGCTCCTTGGGGAAGTGACATTTGGGTTGAGAGTGGAAAGAGTCTCAGGTTTTTGTGCAAAGTTGGAGGGAAGAACCTTGGTGGCGGAGGGAAAAATAGCTGCTAAAATCCAAGCCAAGAAAGAGCTTCCTGGATTCAAGGAAATGCAAGAAGGCAAGTATGTCGTGGGCAGTGAGAGGAGTGGTATGAGATGAAGATTCTCCAGCTGTTCCTTATTTTTCCATGTAAGTGGCAGAAAAGTAGAGAAGGAGACACAGGCAGGAGCGTGGAACTTTTGGATTGCTTTATTGCAAGTAATTATTTATCATGTCTAGAATAATGCGGAGGTGGGCAGCTGACTATCAGTGATAAGTCACTCTACTGATTTCAGGATTCTCATCAGGAAGTAATATCCTCCCAGCCTGACCAGCAGTAGAAACAAACTTTAAATTTTTGTCTTGCCAAACACAGAGTTTTGCCTTCCTGGTTCAATGGTTTGATTTGTCTAGCTGCGAAGTGTTTTGCCCCTAAGGCTTTGGTAGTCTAGACTGTTTGCCTAATTGTCCCTGCCCTGGGATGTCAGATAGCAGAGTCTTTTTTCAGATGAAAAGAAGCTGCACTATGGACTACTCCAAGTTGCCAAAAAACCAATCCCAACTACTCACTGAAAAGCACCTGCTGTCAAGCAGACCATAGGCACTGGTAAGCTCGGGAACATGCCTTAAAGTAGTTTAGAAAACAATTTGTCTGGGGGATATGGGGGATATTCCAGCCGAATCCTTTTTTATTTCAAAATCATTTCATGTTGCAGAGGATTTTAATTCATGTGATTCTGATTTATTCGCACCCAATTCATCAAAACTGATTTGTTTGGTTTCAAAGTCCACACAACACTGTTGGATATCCCAGAAACTTCATGATCCTTGCAGTCACCCCTGCACCAGCCGGTGGCATCCTGTCAGTTCTGAATAGAATCCAAAGTGAGTTTGGAGCCCAGCAGTTGGGAGCCTCATCAGTGGTTGGCAGTTGTGTTCTTTAGTTTTAATTTTGTGTCCAATTTGAGAAAAGGATCGGTTCCTGGATAGTATTTTAAAGAGATTCCTCTCCACCTTTCCGTTCCCTGTGACAACGATGATCACTCATTCCACAGGCATTTATCAAGTGCTTCCTATGTTGCAGACACTGAGCTAGAACTGGGGAAATAAGAAGTAATATACAGCATAGGTATGACTCGCACTTTGTCCTAAGTGGAATTCCTAAGTGGGATCTGCAGTCTGTTAGGGGAAACAGACTGTAAACCATAATGACACATAGAGTAATTTAATTGCAAATATGATTTTTCAACAACCCCAACAAATGCTTATCGAGCATCTACTATAGGCTAGACAACATTCTAGGGACAAGGGATATAGCTGTGAACCAAAAGGACATCACCAAAATGGGGATATTAATAGTACTGAAGTTGAAATGAGACAATGCACATAAAGCCTTGAGCTCAGAGACTATTAGGAGTTTTCTTCCTCTGCTGTAAACCTTCAATGGCTCCCCAGTGCTCTGAGGGTAATAATGTTTCATCTCTTTGGGTTACAAACAGCTGGACTTTTCTTCTTTGCCAAATCAATCTACTCCTGATTTTACCACTTACCGGCTGTGCAACCCTGGGTAAGTTACATGTGGTTCTCTGAGCCTCCGTTTCCTTTTCTGTAGAATGGGGATAATGACATCAATCACAGCATTGTTGTGGATTACAAGAACTGTGTCTGGGGCAAGAGTAAGCGCTCCACAAATTTTAGCTATTATTATTATTGTTTTTAAAAATTATTGCTATTTGTGGCAGTCTTGATTATTTGTTTCCTCCAAATAATTCATAGTAATGGAATCTGTAGCTTATGTGTAGCTACCCAACATAAAAAAAAATACATTTCTCAAACTCCCTTGCAGCTAAATGTGGCCGTGGGACTAAATCCTAGCTAATGGAGTAAGAGCAGATGTGATTTGTATAATTTTCAATTTGCTCCCTTAAAGGGGAGGAATGTGCCCTACCCTTCTCCTTTTCTTCCCTCCCTCATGCTGGAACTCAGACATAATGGCAGGATCCCGAGCAGCTGTCTTGGATCATGAGGTGGTAGCTGTGTGGTGGAGGTGGAAGAGCAAAAACTGGAGAAATCTTTTGGCGATTGTAGAGTCACTGTATTGACCCTGAGCACCTTAATGGGATTTATATGTGTGGGAGAAATGAACTTCTGTTTTGTCTGAACCACTGTTAGTTTCACTCTCTGTAAGAGCAGTCAAACTTTATTCTAACCAATATATTGTTACCTCCTGTACACACCTCCAGGGCAGGCTTGGATGATCTATTAGGCTTGATGATCTATTAACTGTGCCTGGATGATACTTTGCATTTTACTGACTCAGCCTCTGTATTTACTGTCATCCTTACCTGGATCACTTGCTCTCTTTTCTCTCCTTGCTCCCCTCTCTCCCCCCAACAATCTTTCAGCACTCACGTCAATACCTCTTTCTACCTGAGCCTTCCCAGAGCGCTCCACATTCAATGAGTTCACTTTCCACTAATTCCAAGCTTCTGGAATCTGTACTTAGAGGTTGGCTCAGTTCAAGACACATTAATTGGCCATCTACTCTAGTAAGTAGGGTTTTGGTTAGAGATAAAAAGCAGAGGTTCTTCTTTCAAGGAGTTTAAGGTTATGGGTTGCCTCTGAAGCCTCTTGAATGATATTCTTCATTCATTCATTCAACAAGCATTAATTTGGCACCTACTTGGTGCCTGGCAGTGTTCCAGGCTCTTTGGATCCTAAGGAGAAGAATATATGGCCTCTATTTCCAAGGAGCTCTCAAACCCTTCGTCTATTATTTCATTCAACACATATATTTCTGGTCCTACTATGTGCCAGGCAGTAGGCTAGGCACTGGGGATTCAACAGTGAACAGAACAGAGAGGATCCCAGCCCTCCTGGAACTCATGCTCTCGTTGAGGTAGGGACAGACCATAAGCACATAAATAAATAAAAGTGTGAGGTAACTGCATGTGATGTGATAGAGGAATATGATACAACGTGAAGTGCAGATGCAAGTCTACAAATGACAGTCAGGGGAGGCATCTCCAGGGAGCTGATGTTTCAGCTGAGACATTGATGATAAGAGGAATTATTCATGGGAAGATGTGGGCAGATGCTTGTGTCAGGCAGAGGAAACAACAAGTGCAAAGGCCCTGAGGTAGGAAAGAACTTGGTGTGTTTTGAGTAACGGCAAGAAATACAGTAGCTTGGGGCAAAGCGATCAGGGCTTGGAGGTAAGAGATGGTATTGGAGAGGTCGGCAGGGGTGTGAGGAAAAAAAAAATCTAAACTCCTTATGCTGGTTACAAGGGCTCCTTGTAATGGAGGAGTGAAATTATGTGATTTGTACATTTAACATCATGCTGGGTTAAAGGGGGACCTGAGGAGGATCAGGGAAACCTCTTAGGAGCCCATTGTAGTCACCCAGGGAGGAGACGGTAGTTTCAATAATAGACACGCAAAGAAGTGGATGTATAATGGATGTATTTTGGAGGAAGAACTGACACCACTCTGAAGATGCATGGAGTTGGGTCCCCATCTGGATGACAAACTGCTTGAAGATATAAATATAATACAATATTACATATATATATATACACACACACACACACACAAGATATAAATATAATACAAATAAATATAATACAATATGCTACCCAAGATGAGAAAGCTTCACACACACCTCCCTTCTAACTGAATCGCCATTGATCTTGTCACATACCCAGCTCTTCTTTTCTACATAAAGTTCCTTGAGAGCCTACTCTTCTTCGCATCCTTGAAAGCTTGTGACCTGAGGCATTGCACCCAGTAGTTGCTCCACAAATATTTGCTGGCTGCCTTTAGACATAAATCAATCCAAGTTTATTATTATTATTATTGTATTGCTCTGTCACCCAGGCTGGAGTGCAGAGGCACGATCTCAGCTCTCCACAACCTCGACCCTCTGGGTTCAAGCGATTCTTCTGCCTCAGCCTCCCAAGTAGCTGGGATTACAGGCACACGTCACCATGCTTGGTTAAATTTTGTATCTTTAGCAGAGATGGGGTTTTACCATGTTGCCCAGGCTGGTTTCGAATTCCTGAGCTCAAGCAATCCACCTGCCTTGGCCTCCCAAAATGCTGGGATTACAGGTGTGACCCATCAAGCCTGGCCATCCACGTTTATTATTAATAACAATATAAAGATTGTTACTATTTACTGAGGGCTCATGGTTGATGTGCCAGGTACTTTGCTGAGCGTTTTGCCTTCAGAGTCTCAAATAACCCCTACCAAATCCCTTTAAGGTGGATTTTTTTGTTAGCCCCATTCTATAGCTGAGCAAATTGAGGCTTAAGAAGGTGGGACAACTTGTCCCTGAACATGCAGCTTGTAAATGGTGGCATCAGGATGCAAACCTTGTTCTGCCCGGCTCTGGAACCCAGGCTCTTAGCTGAAAAGTTGTATTCATGCCTCCTTTATGAATAACCAAGACTCAACCCTATATTTCTTTTTTCTTTTCTTTCCTTTTTTTTTTTTTTTTTTTTTTTTTTTTTTTTTTTTTTGAGACAGGGTCTAGCTCTGTCACCCAGGCTGCAGTGCATTGGCACGATCATGGCTCACTGAAGCCTCTACTTCCCAGGCTCAGGTGATTCTCCTACCTCAGCCTCCTGTGTACCTGGGACTACAGGTGCACACCACTACACCCGGCTAATTTTTAAATTTTCTGCAGAGACAGAGTTTCACTCTGTTGCTTAAGCTAGTCCTAAACTCCTGGGCTCAAGCGATCCATCCACCTCAGCCTCCCAAAGTGCTGGGATTATGGGCATGAGTCACCATGCTGAGCCTACCTTGCATTTCTTAAAGAAGAAAATGAGAATAAACGGGTGTGCTGCAGAGCTCCTGGACCTGCATCCACATCGGCTTTCTTGCTTCCTAGCTGCACACCCTTGGGAAAGTTGCTGGCTCACTTCTTCCTCCCATCTCACAGTATCCGTAAAATTTGGTGGGTTAGGATGGAAAGACTGTCCTAGATCACAGCACACGATCATTTATGCTTCTCCACAGGCTTATGGTGAATGGAAAAGAACTCCAGCTGTGGCTTAGACAGCTCAGCTTTGCCACTTACTGGCTGTGTGACTTTGGGCAAGTTACTTAACCTCTCTGAGCTTCATCTGTAAAATGGGGATGATGATACCAACATCTATCTCCGTGGTTGCTGGAAGAATTAAGTGTGCCTGCAGCAAGCACTCAAAATGTGCTGGTGGTTGTTATTTCTATCCTAGAGGTGCAAATTCAAGATTAATAAAATGGAGAAGGAACTACTTCAAGGACCTGTTTCTAAAGTCACAGAGTGGCGTAGCTGGATTCCTCTTAAGTGCTGCACACCCCCCACTTCTGTGATCTCAGGATTCCGCATCCAGGGATTCCACCTTGGGATTCCAAGGCCCAGGAGCACCTTGGAATGAGAAGGGTTAAGTATCCATCCAGCTCACAGATGCAGAAAATCTTCACAAAGATGCAGGGGAAATATTTCCATTTCTGATAAGGAGTAAAAATGGAGCAACTCATTCCATATGGGCTGGCGAGAGGGGCAGGAAGGGGCTGGTGGAGTCCGCAATGCACAGGGCGGGGCAGCTCCAAGCTGATGGATGACCGGCTGGCCTGGGACAGGCTGACCGGTCTCCACCCTGGAGGCATGAGGAGGGAATGGAGAGAGAGAGAGAGAGAGAGAGAGAGAGAGAGAGAGAGAGGATCTGAGTCTGAGACAAGGAGGAGGGGCTTGCAGGAGTTCACCCAATTTTTCTTGCGGGTGGCAGCAAGAATTTGTGTCAGCATCTGTCGTTTTGAACTAAATAGCAGCTTTAACCAGAAAGGGATGTGGGACTGTGGGAAGGGCACCGACATTCATTGTTTTTCAGCTTTGAGTCAATCTGGGCAAGATCTGAATGGATTTTCGAGAAAATCACAAAGTGCATCTTGGTGGGCTGTTAGACAAGACCAAAGTATGTTATTTTCCTTAAAATGGGTACCTGAAAAATAAATTAAATATTACTTGAGTTGAATTAGATTACCTGGGCATTTGGCTGGATTTGTACCACCGACGTGGGTTACCTTCTTTCCTGTTCTGTTCCCGTCCTCCGGGTTATTACTTACGCTGTGCTCTCTGCCTGGAAGTACTGTTTTTAATTTTTTTTTTTAACCTGGGAATTTAGCACTTATGAATGCTGTTTCTTGGTCAGGCATTTTCTAAGTGCTTTCTAGAACATTAACTTCTGTAATCCTTCCAGTAAAGTGGTAGAGTTAGTGCTATTTCTGTAATCTTTCCAATAAAGCTATAGGGTTAGTACTCTCATCATCCTACTTCTGTTACAGAGGAAGCTGAAGCACAAATAGATAATATAACCTGTTCTCACCTCTCGGGTGGTGGGTGGCAGAGTGTGGGTTAAACCCACATCCCAGAACGGCCTGGCTTCGACTTTCACACACTTACCACTACTCTACACCCTCCTCTGACTCTCCCTGCACCTTCAGGCCTCTCCATCAATTTTCCTGGTCATGGACACTCTCTCAGACAGCCCTAAGAGCCGGGTTCCTGAGTCCTCTGCTCACCTCTTCAGCCCATTTAATTGCCCTCATTAGGGTGTGAAAGATCCCAGCCCTGCCCCAGGCCAGATCTCCTTTCAAGAAAGAACGCTCTGCCCAGCTGTCAAGAAAGAACGCTCTGCCCAGCTGCGAGCAGCACAGGAGCCCACAGATCTAGCTGCAGCACCTTCCAGAGTCACCTTGGCTTCTGGCTAAAGCCAGGTGCTTTCCTGGCTGATGACTGCACATGAGCGAGGTATGGGCCTGGGCAGTTTTTCCCGGTGAGCTCTGCTCCAAACCTCCCTGCTGTGTGGACCGAGGTGCTGCTGTTCATCTCCATAGCAGTTGGAGGCTCTCCCTGCTCATCCCGCTTCTCCACTTCCCTTTTCACGGGTGGGGGCCCATCTAGATTCCCGTGGTCTTCCCAGTCCCTAACTCTGTACCCAGCAGACACTCGCTCGATATTTGTAGTGAGGTAATATTTTGAAAACATTAAGTGACTTTTCTTTTGATATTTTGATATTTACTGGGTTTTGTTTGCTTTTTTGAGATAGGGTCTCACTTTGTCACCTAGGATCATAGCTCACAGCAGCCTGCAACTCTTGGGCTCAAGGGGTCCTCCCATATTAGGGATCCTCCCATGTTAACTAAAGGAAGTCCCATAAGACTTCCCTTAGTTAAACACTTACTGCTAAGCACTTTAAATTTTTTTTTTTTTTTTTTTTTTTGAGACGGAGTCTTGCTCTGTCACCCGGGCTGGAGTGCAGTGGCCGGATCTCAGCTCACTGCAAGCTCCGCCTCCCGGGTTTACGCCATTCTCCTGCCTCAGCCTCCCGAGTAGCGGGGACTACAGGCGCCCGCCACCTCGCCCGGCTAGTTTTTTGTGTTTTTAGTAGAGTGTTTTTAGTAGAGTGTTTTTAGTAGAGTAGAGACGGGGTTTCACTGTGTTAGCCAGGATGGTCTCGATCTCCTGACCTCGTGATCCGCCCGTCTCGGCCTCCCAAAGTGCTGGGATTACAGGCTTGAGCCACCGCGTTTTTAGATAGGGTCTCGCTCTGTTGCCCAGGCTGGAACAGTGGTGCGATCATAGCTCACTGCAGTCCTGAACATCTGGCCTCTAGCGATCCACCTGCCTCAGCCTCTGGAATAGCTGGGACTACAGGTGTGTGCCACCAATCCTGGCCTCTGGAATGGCTGGGACTACAAGTGTGTGCCACAAGCCTGGCTACTGTTATTCTTTGCATTGTGCCAGTCACCCCCAACCCCCAGCCCATTTTGTCACTCTCTACCTCCATTCCAAATATGTGTTTGTTTTTTTGTACTCCTTGTTTCAGGGAAAAGTTGAGACAGCAGAAAACAAAGGAAAATAGAATCTCCCTCCAGCTTTTGAAATTAAAAATTCTATGTCGTTTAATGAGGACCTCAGGTCACAGAAAATACATTTGGTATTTATTATGAATAAGGGTAGGCATCAGCCCCTGAGCCAGAGAAAGGATATCTACGCTGGAAGGGAGGGGGAAAGATAGGTAGAATTTGAGAGGGAAAATAGATAAAGGAACCAAGGGGAAAGGATCTGACCTAAAGAGGTGGACAGACACAAGAGGCTGGATCAACCTCCACCTGAAGGCACATTTTTCAGGTAGGATCTGAGCAGCATTAGATTGCCCAACTTCTGCTCCAGAAAGTTCTGGGGATCACACTAGCTGTCTTTCCTGGTAGCATCTGGCCAGGGTCTCTCGTCCATCATAATCAGCATGCTACTTGTTGGACGTTCACCCTACAGAGGCCCTGAGATTTGCCAGCTCCCAGTGTGACCTTCCCATTGCAACAACCTCTCCTTTCATCATTCCAGGATACTCATAAGCCCTAGAGATGGAGGGTAGGGTTGTGAATAGACTGAAGGGGCTGCTGGACAGTACTTAGACCAGCCCAAGTTTTCCATGGAACTGGGGTAGTTATAAAAGACTCTGCTGGTCAGTGAACATCTAGCTTTATTCAGGTATTGGCTCAAATGTTACTCTTCCAGAAGGCCTTCTCTGACTTTGGACCAAGGTCTTAGTTATTCCCCAACTTAGCCACAGGTCTGTTTCCTTCCACATGTTACCATCAGAAGTAATCTTCTGTATTTACTTGTTTAGTATCTGTCTCCTGCCTAGTAGGTGAACTCCACAGCTGTAAGATCACACGGTCTTGTTCACAGTTCTGTGCCCAGTGCTTGGCCCAGGGCCTGTCCCATTCTCATCCTGTAGGAGGTACTTAATTTTCTTGAAGGAATAAATGAGCTCTTCCTTGTCTTCAAAAGAACGTCCAAACCTCTCAATGTGTCAGTGCAAACTTCTTATTGGCAAATGAATGAATGAATTCATCTGGGTGTAAGGGAGCAAGTGGAGGATTGGGAATAACTGCTGCAATGTTGTCTCCAGTCCCCAGTAGTTGATCAAGAAGGGGAGGAAGGAGAGGCAGGTCAGAACATGGGGGCTGGTCTGTTCTGGAGGGTTAGGGAGTCAGACTGGTCATGGAAATAGAGACAATCTCATCTGGAGCCAGGGGCCTTGTTGTTGCACTCAAGAGACAGAAATGGTCCAGGTGGTCATCTGTTGCTTGAAGTAAGCAGTAAGGACACCAATCTGCCTGTCACATTCTCGCTGCTATGAAGTGGACCTTGGCCAAATTTAAAAGTCTAGCCTCCTTCCTCCCAACTTTCATTTCAATCGGATAAAATTCCTGATCACTCAACTCAGTTTATGGTCTCTTAAAAGTTTCTCCGCTGAAGTCACAAATCCTTCAAGGGCCATCCCAAGTGGGGAACACCATCAGCTTGCTTTCTGCATGAGTCCTTGATGGGCACTGAATTGGTCTCATCTGTTCACTCTGCCTTCAAAGTCAATGATAGGAGCTGCTTGCCAGGGCCCTCTGGGGAGGTAGATCTTCCCTGCAGAAGGTGGAGGGGTTTTCTGGGGGCACTTTGAAGGAGATCCATATTCTCTGTTTGATTCAAGGACCCAGGCGTATCTCCAGTCCCCAATAGTTGGTCAAGAAGGGGAGGAAGGAGAGGTGGGTGAGAACATGGGGGCTGGTTTGTTCTGGAGGGTTAGGGAAAAACAACCAACCGAAGAACAGCAAAGGTGAGCCTAATTAATGAGCACGTAGGGAGCCTTACCAAAAATGTATTTGGAACTCTATATGTTCCCAAAGTAATCCATAAGTTTAAAATAAAAATTAAAAAACACAGGCAAGCCAAAAGAAATAAAACATATATATATTTCTAATCCCTCTGCCTAGACATAACATCATTAACATGTTGTGGTTTAACTTTCCGATACTTTTATGCATAAATATATATGTTTTTATTAAAATAGAGTTATACAGTATATACTGTTATATAACCTCTCAGTTAGCAATATGTCAGGACGTATTTCCTTGAAAATAAATGTAGAGCTACATCATCATTTTAATTGTTACATAACAGTCCAATGTATGGAAGGCCCAGAATTAAATAGTAATTTAACCAGCTTATTATTGTTGATAATTAGGCCCTTTCCAATTTCAGGCACTCATAAATTACAGTGTAGTGAGCACCCATTGATTTTCCTCTTTTTGTACATTTCTGCATATTTCTTTAAGTTAAATTTCTGGTCAAAAGGTATGCACACTTTTATGGCTTTTCTTTTTTTTTTTTTTTTTTTTTTTTTTTTGAGACAGAGTCTTGCTTTGTCACCCAGACTGGAGTGCAGTGGTGCAATCTTGGTTCACTGCTACCTCTGTCTCCTGGGTTCAAGCCATTCTTATGCCTCAGCCTCCCAAGCAGCTGGGACTACAGGCACGCACCACCACGCCTGGCTAATTTTTAGTAGAGATGCAGTTTTGCCCCACCACACCTGGCTAATTTTTAGTAGAGATGCAGTTTTGCCATGTTGGCCAGGCTGGTCTCAAACTCCTGACCTCAAATGATCTGCCCATCTCAGTGTCCCAAAGTGGTTGCATTATAGGTGTGAGCCACAGTGCCTGGTCCTTTTATGGCTTTTCGGATATATGTTGCCAAGATGCCTTTCTGAAAAGGTATCAATTAAATTCTCATGAGAATTATTCATGAGAAGATGCCTTGATAAAAATTGCTTTAAAAAAGACAATTAGACAATACAGAAATATAAAGTAAAAGGTATTATTTTTTAATTTTTCTTCCTAGAGAAGATTGTATTTTTACTGTACTGATATCAGATCCCAATTTCTAAATGATCTTTATAGACTAACTCTACTCTCTTCGTAAGATTTACTACTGGACCATAAGCTCTGAGAAGTAGAGGTGGTATTTGCTTTGTTCATTTTTTGCATGCTACTACGTAGCTCAGGGCCTGGTATGCAGTGGGTGCTTGTTGTATTAGTTATCAATTGCTGCATAACAAATTAGTCCCAAAGTTAACAGTTTAAAGCAATAAACATTGATTATCTCACATAGTTTCTGGGAGGTCTGAAATCTGGGAATGACTTTGCTGTGTGGTTCTACTTCAGGGTCTCTCATGAGGTTGCAGTCAATATATCAGTTGGGCCTGTGGTCTCATCTGGAGGCTTGATGGTGGCTGGAGGATCCTCTTCCAAGATGGTGTACTCACATGGCTATTGGCAGGAGGCCTCAGTTCTTTGTCACATGGTTTTTTCCACAGGGCTGCTCAAGTGTCTTCATGATATGACAGCTGGCTTCACCCAGAGAAGTGATCCAAAAGAGAGGGCAATGTGGAGGCTGCAGTCTGTTTTATGACCTGGCCTCAAAACTCATACTCTGTTATTTCCACAATATCTTACTAGTTACATTAGTCAGCCCTATTCAGTGTGGTAGGTTCTTATACAACTAATTCCAGGAGGCAGGAATGATTGGGGGTTGCTTGGAAGGCTGGCTACCACATTTATTAAAATGAGCTGAATAAATAATTCAGTGAATGAATGAAAGCCTCAGAACCAGAAGAGGTTAATGACACTCACCAAGCCTTCCAAGCTGTTCTGTGTAGAGATGTTGTAATTATCTGAGAACTGAGTTTGGACTAAGCTGTGCATTCACTGTAGAAGCTGCCAGTCTGAATTATTCCTCCCTTGAGTCAGGATAGGTGAACAAAGGCTAACAACTCCCAAAGACATTTGGAAAATTCCCAGGGGAGGTGGGGTCTTGTGGTTCAGACCACAGGCCCAGAAGGAGGCTGGTTCTTGCTGCTGTAAGAAATGCCAGGCCTACATGTCAATCAAGACATGGTGGGTCATTTGGGCCAAGAGAGGTCACTCTCATTATTGAAATACTCAGTAGTTTATGACCTCTATAAAGCCATTAGCCCAGGGAGATGAGGGAAAAGTGGTTTCTAGCACCCTTTGCTTCTCTGAGGTCCATTAGTGTCAGGGTTGTAAACTCAGTCTTGGGCTGTGGGTAACTGCTTTTATTATCCATTGATTACCTGTGCGTGTCAGCAAGTCTCAAGCATCCTGCAAGCATAGACTCTGGCCATATAATCATGGGCAACTCCTGGTAATTCAGCTGTACACTCTAGGTCTCAGTTTCCCCATCTGTAGAGTAATGGGCTGGACAAGATCCACAGTCCTCACATTTCTCACCATCAAAGTCAACTTATTTTAGTTTACTTATGTCAGGTTTATACCATGTTTAGAATAATTTCTCTAGCAAGCAGTCTTCCTTAAAAACTTATTTCTCTTCCCCATTAAGATTACTAAGAACAGTTAACTTTATAGAGAAAAAAATGTATAACTGACAATCAAAAATTCTGATTGCCACAGGCAGGCAGCTCTCATGGTCACAACATCTCATAACATCTTCATCAAGCTGAGAACTGCAGGAGTAATTGGTCTCCAAGGATTGTTCCCTCATAATTGCATCCAACATTTTCAGACAGCTTTCTATATGCCAGACACTGTTTTGAGCACTTTGCATATTCTAAGTTCCTAATCTTTACAACAACTCTTTGAGATACGAACTACTACCATGAGAAGATTGAGGCACAGAGAGGTTTCGTCACAGGCCAAACAGCACAGAGTTTATGTGTAATGAAGGCAGGACTCAAACTCAAGCCATCTAGGACAAATGCTTAGCTGTTAGCCACTAAGCCAAACTGCTTTTCTCTGACCGCATTTCCTCAAGCTTCTACTGTGAGAAGTGCTCATTCAACATGTCTGCTGGAAAAAGTGTGCTTGGGTAGCCAACCTACTCAGTTTAGGCTTTGGAACTAGAGAAGTAGCCTTTGAATCATTGTGGGTAAGCCCCTTCGCCTCTCTGAGCCTCAGTTTCTTCCTCAGTAAGATGGAGATAGTCTTATCTTGCTCAAGATTGCTAAGGAGATGAAATGACATACAGTGTGCAAGGTACTAAGTTAATAGGGACTAGTTAATGTTTCTATTCTTAACCAAAGGACGTGATGACTAACATGACAAAGGCAATTTTTTTTGTACCTGCAAGATGAAATTAATCTCCCAGGTAAACAGGTGGGGGTATATGCCAATGGAAAAAGAAATAGTGGTTCCTTATTTGGCAAGAGGTAGTATAGGTGGAAGCTGGGATAGGTTGGAGATTGGGAGAAATCATGCCTGTATTATCCATTGAGTTTTCTGGAAGCAGACACTGAACCAGAGTTTGGGGTACAAGGTGTTTATTGGGGACCATATCTGTGAAAAGGAGGGGGTGTTTATTTCTCCATCATGTTTGATCTCTTCTGCAGGCTGTTCCAAGAAGGGCATGTCCTCGAGTGAGGCGAGGTGACTCTCTGCAGTTGAGAAAGGCCCTGAAGGGTCTGCTGTCCATCTTTCCTGCCCCTGGACAGCAAGTCTTCCTTTGAAGAGGGATCTGGAAGGTGCATCTTCATGTCTACCAAGTCTGCTAGGCTGACGGGATGATGAAAATCAGGAGAGGAATGATGAGGTTTTGGGGCTGAATTGACAAACCATATTTTAGCACACCATATTTTAGCACACTTTCTGCAACTCCTTCTGATTCCCGTAGCCTAGGCTGGATACATTGTGTCCCATTGTCCAAGTCCTGTCCGGCTATCAATAATGCCCAACAACACCTCCCCATGTGGCTAGTGATACCAGCTTTCGTCTTTGCAGAAACTCTCATGTTGATGAGCTAGTCATCACGGAGCTCAGCTGGGAATTCCAGAAGTTTTCTACCAGCCTCCTCACGACTAAAGGCTTGCAATGGGAGCTTTTGAGGTTATTCACACTTCAGTCATCAACATTTGAGAACACAAAGAGACAAAGTCTTGGCTAAATATGCCTTACAAAGACAAACTGTTTCTGGGGTGCTGAGGAGGAGGAATGGTTGGACCCAAGGACTTCAGGGAAGTCAGAGAGCCCTAAAGGAACTCAGGCTGTGGGCCAATGGAGAAGTCAGGCTGAGGTCCTGCTAAGTTGTGTCTTTTTGCTTCCTTAGGCTGTTGAAGAATGTATGTATACTTCACAGAGTCGGTGGATTTCTGGAGCATCTCAAAAACAACTCAGCATTGGAAATCACAAGAGAAATCAATGACAGAGGCAGAGTCAAAACAGAATCAACAAAACTGTGAGGACAATTGTCATGTGAATTGGAATTTGATGACTTAAGAGTCTGAATAATAATTATAGTGTACCTTTGCATAATGTAATTCATCATTTATTTTTATAATAAGATATTTATATAATCAAACAGCAGTATAAATGGATAGCAACTAATTATTATTATGGCTGATATTTGTTAAATATGACTGGCTGCTTTGCTTGCGTTATTTCATTTCATCTCTGAATAACTCCATTAAGGGAGATACTATTATTGTTTCCATTGTACAGATGGGGAAATTTAGCCTCAGAGAGATTAACTCATTTGCCAAGTTCCCATGTAACTAGTAAGCTGTTGAGCCAGTTGAAGTAAGTAGCAGGCTTACTCAGAATAACATAACGTGACTTGGCTTTTAAGAGCACAAGTTCTGGAGCCAGATTGCCTGGGTTTGACCTCCAGCTGTATCATCTATTAGCTATGTGACTCTGGACAAGTTTCTTAGCCTCTCTGTTCCTCAGTTTCTCATTTATAAAATAGGGTTGGTAATAAGTGCATACCACAGAGAAGTGGTAGGAAGATTAAATGAGTTAACACATGTGGCTCTCTTAGAATAGCACCTAGCACACAACAGGTATTGGATAAGTGCCAGTCCTAATTATTTGTATAGATGTATCTGGTCCTAAAGCTTCCAGCCATTTGAGCCCTGCCATGGTGATGAGAATAATGGTATCCTTCGACTGCTGAATACAGGACAGAGGGCCTGTACAAATGTCATAAATAATGGCTCAAAGGTCCAGCCACTGTATCTGTATACAGCCAAATACTGAGCTCATAATTCTGCAGGTCAGCAATTTGTGCTGGGCTCAGCCAGGTGGTTTTCTGGTTGCAGTTGTGCTCACATGCATTTGCTGTTAGCTGCAGGGGTTGGCTGGGGGCTGGCTTCTGTGCTCCATGTAGTCTGCCTCCACTCAGCTAATTCTCACAGTGATTGGGCAGGTTTCTAAGAGGAAGAGATGAAGCTGTGAGGCATCTTGAGGCCTTGACTCAAAATAGGCATAGCATCACTTTCACCATATTCTATTGGTTAAAGCAAGCAACAGGCCAGCTCTAATTCAAGGGCTGGAGAATAGGCTCTGCCTTTTCATGGGAGGAGATGAAAACTCATGTTGCATTGGAGCCTGTACACAGAGAGGGGGATAAATGCACCTTTATTTGGAAACAATCCACAATTACTATACAACCTACATTCAGGGTTGGTTACAGTTTTAAATGTTCTGCTCTAGTATCACAATAGGCTAACTTCGACATGTTCTAGAAAGATCAGCCTGTTGGCATTCAACTTTATCCATGAGTCTCTTGTACCCTGTATCAAAACAAAGGTGTTTTTCTGCATATATGGCCCAAATTGTAGCAAGAAAGGTAGAGCTTTCAGCAGTGTTTAACTTGACACTTTGAGGCCAGAGACTTGGATTCAAAACCAAACTCTACTCATTGTTTGCTCTATGGCTGTGTTACCCACTTCTCCTCTCTGAACTTCAGTTTCCTCATCTGACATTGGAATTACAAGAGTTTCTTGATCACCAGACTGTTGTAAGGATTAAGAGAGACAACAGGCATGAAGCACCCAGAACAGTATCTAGTCCCTGGCTCCATGGGTATTTAATTAATAGTAATATTATTATACCCCTACCACTGACAATGGGAACTACTTTTTCCATCCCCACTCTACAAATTATACAAGCAAGGAGTGTGAGTGATGCATTGCCGCCTTGCAATCTATGTGAGGAGCTCTGGATATTTTGAATCTCATATCCTCCTGCTGGGAGGATACACTGAGTCACTTATCTTCTCTGAGCCAGAAAAGCAAGACAAAATGAATAACTGAGTACAATATTTAACCTTGTGGTGCCCCAAAGAGAGGAGACCAATTGGAAGGATTAGAAAACAGTTTGGAAATATGAAGTACGGTGTCTATAACTACTTCTTTGGTTAGCTTGTTTTTAATTTGGGGTGTTTTTGTTTTTGCTTTGTTATTTTGCTTTTTTGTTCTTCCCCTACATAGATCTCAACAGCCAGAGCTCCAGACCAGGGTGTCTTAAAGTACCACAAGTCACATTGGAGGGTTTGCTCAGTATTAAAGAAAGGGTGATCTGGGCCAGAGAAGCTTGTGTCTGGAGGTCTTCCAGCTCAGCTCTGTGGCTCTGGCATGTAAGAATATGGTTCTGATCAACACCCCCAGATTGGAGTCATGCACATCAGCTCTGGATTAGGCTTTGCTAATGGGTCCTGAAGGGTTCTTGGGTTGGGAGAGACTGAGAGGCAGGTTTCTACCAGCCAAGACTCTGGCTCAGCTTGGAAAAATGTGACATTTCTGAACATCCTGCTCAAAATTCCTGACCTTCTTCACTTTGTGCTTTGTTCTGTTAAGCCTGGGGCTCAGGGCAAACCTCTCCTCTTGAATAGCACCTGGGGCAGTACCTTCAGAAATGGGGAATGGATAGAAAGAATTTGTCATTCAGAGTTGGAAGCACAGGCTCTGTGGCTGGTTGACTGTTTTCTGAACTCCTCTGAACCCCGAAGATTCTTTCCACTCTGATAGGTGGGTAGACGGGCATTATTAGTGCCTTCTATCAGATGGAAAAACTGAGGTCATGATGGTACTGATAATAATTAAAGTTTGTTGAATGTTTCCTACGTGCCAAGCAATATGCTAAGTGCTTCAGATGCTTTGTTTCATTCAAGCCCGTTCATTTTTTTCCATTTTACTAATGAGTTCACCAATGCCCAGAGAAGTGAAGCCACATGCTTAAGGCCTCATAACTGGTAAACAGCAGAACTAATGTGCCATGCTATTCTTCATAATCGTGCGCACTCTTTCTAAATCAAATGCACTAGAGGTTCTGATTTGCTAATGACATCACTGTCCCTTCCTCCAATTACATACCCATGTGGCTTAGACTAGCATGGTCTCCAAACTTTTTCTTTTAAATGGTTTCTGTTATTTATTCCTGCATTAAAAGAACCATCCCTCAAGCTTAGTCAAGTAAAACAAACATTTTCTCATGGTTGTTTTTGTAGGCCAGAAATTTGGCCATGGCAGAGTAAGGTGGTTTATCCATGCTCTGCAATGACTGGGGACTCAGCCGAGGGGGCTGAAATAGCTGAAATGGCTGGGACAGATTGCCTGGAGCCACGTGTCTGGGGCTGTCAGTTAAGTTCCTCGTTTCTTCTCCAGAGAATGTCTATTGAGGCTGGAAAATCCAAATGTCATCTTCACATCTGTGTCTAGGCTAGGATGTCTGGAGCAGAGTGGGCTGCTCATGGGTCTCTCTCTCTTTACATGCTCCTCCTGATGGCTAGCTTGGCTTCCTCATAGCATGCCAGCCTAAGGGTAACTAGACTTCTTGCATGATTTAGGTTTCTAAAAGTCCTCATTTCAAGATGCCTAGGCAGAGGCTACAATGTAGTCTTCTTAGGAGCAAGCCTTGGAAGTCCCAGAAGGTCAGCCAAGGCCCTAAGCATGGCAGCCATGGGGGTGTACCACTTGGAGCTCCCCGCAAGAAAGAATTTACCCTTCTGCTGGGTGCAATGGCTCCCACTGCAACCTCCAACAACTGTACCTTTAGGAGCTACTGCAGCATTCCAGCCAAGAGAGCTTCCAGCCAATGACTGAGCCTGGTGGAGTACTAGGGCCTGGCCATTTCTGCCCAATGCAGAACTCCTCTAATGAGCAAATTGCTCCACAGTTCCATATCAAGCTGCCCAAGACTTTGTCCAATCTGCACTGTGGTGTAAGGCTCTTCCTGTTCATTTCTGTTTCCCTTTCCTTGATCTTTCAGGAGTGCTTTGCTACGCCCAATAAACCTCTTGCACTCCTAACTCAGTCTCACCAGCTGCTTATCAGGGGAGCCAAATTGATACACAGAGGCAAAGCCAGATCCAAGGAGAGAGGAATTAGACTCTACTGCTCAGTGGGAGGAGCAGCAAAGAGAATGCAGCTCTCTTCATCTGCAGCATCGAATTTTTATTGGTTCAAAACATATAATAGAAAAGTTTATACAACACAAGGCTGCGGCTTAATGAACTATCACAAAGAGGACATGCCCACATATTTACCACCAAGATGAAGAAATAAAACCTTACCAGCACCACAGATGTTCTCCAGGGTCCCCCTTTCACATCACCACCCACTGTCCTACTCAACAGTAACTAATATCCCAACTTCTGACACTAGAACTCATTTGACCTGGTTTTGTATTTTATGTGACTGGAATCATGGAACATATACTATTTCATGTCTGGCCTTTTTCACCTCATATTAATTGTGTTTGAGATTCATCCATGTTATTGGGTGTGACAGTATTTGTTCATTTCTATAGTTTTGCGTTGTATTCTATGAATAGATTATAATTTATTTATACATTATTATTATTGTTATTTGAGAAGGGTCACACTGTTGCCTAGGCTGGAGTGCAGTAGCATAGTCTTGGCTCTCTACAACCTCCGCCTTCCCAGCTCAAGTCATCTTCCCACCTCAGCCTCCCAGGTAGCTAGGACTACAGGTTCATACCACCATGCCTGGCTAATTTTTTGTATTTTTTGTAGAGACAGGGTTTTATCATGTTTCCCAGGCTGGTCTCCAACTTCTGGGCTCAATCAATTTGCCAGTCTCAGCCTCCCGAAGTGCTGGGATCACAGGTATGAACCACAGCACCCGACCTATTCTATTACCGATGGATATTTACACTTTGTTAATCGTGCACCCTATTATAAAGAAATATTTGAGCATGTAATATATATATATTATATATATATACACACACACACACACAAATAGTATATGCACCACTATAGTAATATATTTTCTACACTGTAAAGCACTTACAGAAATACATAGATATTTTAAAAGAAGAGGTAATCTAGAAGCTTTCATATTTTCTTTCTGTATCCCAGTAGATCATTCCCCCCTGCCCCCTGCTTTATTGATTTCTGGCTTAGGGAACAAGATTCTGATAACATGTCTACTTCAATAGGAGACCATGTGGCATATTCGGAAGACCATGGGTTTTGAAATCAGACAGACCTGGGTTCGTCTCTGTGTACTAGCTGTGTGTCTAAATAAGTGATGCTATATGTAGAGTTTCTAGTTTCTCACTTATAAGCCTTGCATTCATCTAGGGAATATTTAATGGGCACCTACTATGTGCCAGGCATAATTCCAGGCACTGGGAAGACAGAAGAGATCCCCCAAGTCATATGGTACAGGGCATAGCTGTATGATTCTAATCCTGGGTGGAAGTGAAGAATTGGACCCAATGATCCAGCATACCCCACGGGCCAAAGGAGCCCAAGGTGTTTTTGATAATTCTGGAAAAGGTCCTGTGTTGAAAGCAGATAACACAGAGCAAGCTCTCAGGTTGCTCTTCCCTGAATTTTCCTTCCTTGGCCCCTCTCATCCAGGGATTTCCCTCCCCCAGCCTCTCCTTTACTACGCAGTGGTGGTGGGGGTGTCTCTGATGGCAGTGGGAGGAAGTTAGAAGAGATGGGGGAGGCAGAGATGGAAAGGCAAAGGGCAGAGCAGTAGAGATTTCAGAGACCAACTGGTTCTATCAGCCACCCCCTCCGCATGCCCACCTAATGGTACCCTCCTCTCTCCCTCTCCCCAAGTTATCTGCGTGGTGTGTCTAATTGAAATTGAAGACCTGCTTAACTGTGCACCTACCCAGTCTGATCTCAAATGTGGGCTACCACAAAATATGCGCTGGTGCTTCCAGTTCCCAGGAATCTGACAAAGTGATTGATGCCCAGCAAAACTATTTCTTCAGAGGTCTGGAGCCAGTCTCTTGTTTAAGCCTTGAAATTGAAGATCCTTCCAACACACCAATCTTGCGCTAATGAACCTAAGAAGACTGAAGTGAAATGTGTGCCAGGCAACCCTGAGAAACACCCACAGGCTTGTGTTAAAGCTTGTATTTGTGCTATAAGACTGCCTTGCAAATAAACCCTGAGATTTTACCAGCCCACAAAAACTGTAAGATAGATGAGGCCTGCTTGTCACTGACAGCAGGCAAACAATTCTTCATCCACGTGATCAGGGTGGTTTTAAATCAGGAGAACATTGTCTTGAAAAACAAGGGATTTTCTTTTTCCATCACAAATCCCTTGGAAAATCTGGTAAAAGCTCTAAGTCCTTTGATCAGGAAAAAAATGCACATGTACAGATACATAAAATTGTACATAAAATTCTAATAATAACAATGAGAATTTAAAACAGCACAAGTACTCTTTTAAGTTCTTAAGTTCACTAATTTAATCCTTATTAAAATTTCATGACATAAACACCACTATTATCCCTATTTATCCAAGGTTGCTCAGGTACTAAGTGGGGGATCTGGGAGATGAGTCCAGAACTCTGAGGTCAGTGTCTTGTCTTTTCCTTCTTTCTTTCTCTTTCTTTCTCCTTCCTTCCTTCCTTCCTTCCTTCCTTCCTTCCTTCCTTCCTTCCTTCCTTCCTTCCTTCCTTCGTTCCTTCCTTCTTCCCTCCCTCCCTCCCTCCATTCCTCCCTCCCTCCCTTCTTCCCTCTCTCGCTCTCTATCTGTCTTCTTCCTTTTCTTTTATTTTTTTCCTTTTGAGATGGAGTCTTGCTCTGTTGCCCAGGCTGGAGTGCAGTGGCGCGATCTCAGCTTACTGCAAGCTCCGCCTCCTGGGTTCACGCCGTTCTCCTGCCTCAGCCTCCCAAGTAGCTGGGACTACAGGCGCTCACCACCACACCCGGCTAATTTTTTATATTTTCGGTGGAGACAGGGTTTCACTGTGTTAGCTAGGATGGTCTCGATCTCCTGACCTCGTGATCCACCTGCCTCGGCCTCCCAAAGTGCTGGAATTACAGGCATGAACCACCACGCCCGGCCAGTGTCTATGTTTCTAAGCACTACTTCCAAAGTACTTGGCAGAGAGGGACTCTGATGGGAGTGACCCAATTATAATTCGTTGTGAAATTAATGATTCAGGTTTCAAAGTGTCACACTTTTTTAAAAAATTTACATTTTACACACTCAGGTGGATGTCTGTTGTTTTTGCCTGTCTGACGTCCTTTCCTCTGTGGCCTTCTCCAGCCCCCTGCCTTCAGTCTTGGTGCTTCCAATGAACTTGACTCCAGTCTCCGTGGGATGGGCAGGTGTGTGTCCTAGACTTGGCTAACGAGACCCAGCATTCCCCTGGCTATGAGGTTGGTTTTCGAGTGACTACATAGTTCAAGCTGGACCAATCATCACCATAAAGTGTTAGACCAGAGACTTTCAATGGAATTACTGGGAAAGCCTCTTCTCTGCTGAGATTGCTAAAAAAAAAAAAAAAAAAAAAAAAAATCAGTGTTAACATTTTTGGGGTAATCCAATAAATAAACACCCTTGAGAATGAAACTAAAACAGAGGAAAATAAAGGCTAGAGATAAAGAGAATTGAAGTCAAAATTTTTGCTGGTTTTGATCACCTTAATGCATCAATGTCTGATCTCCTCTTGGACAAGTACACGAAACAATACTTTGGCTGTGGGAGTTCTGTTTGGGGCAGAAAGAATCCTGGTAAATACACATTTTTATCATTGCTCTCCTTTTTGTCTCCAAATGCAACCTCTCTCCATGATACGGATGGCAACATGAGGCAGCACTGTGTTTAAGACCATACAGCTTCATACAGCGCTCACTGGCTACAAAGACCACAGACACCTTTCCTTTATATTATGTTTCAGACACCTCCAGTATAGTTGTGGGGTCTCCCCAGTCTCTTCCTCACATGCTCAGCATACACACATTCTTAAACAGCAGGTGCTCCATCATTGCTTGCCAATGTCATGGAATTGTAAATAAGGCTTTTGCTATCCTGGAATTTGAGCCAAACTTCAAAGCTGAGGCTCGTAATGGCTCTTGAGGGCTCAGACATTCTAAAGAAAGGGTCTGGACCCCCTTGTCAGGATTACTTGCAATAGGGGACCTAAAACTGTTCTTATCACCCATGACACAAAGCGGCAAATATGAAGGAAAAACTAAATTGTGAGGATTTCCTCAAAGAGAGTTGTTAGAGCACGCGTCTTTCTCTTCATGCTGTTCCTTCTTCCAGGGTGATCCTTTCGCCTTCATTTATCCTTAGAACTCGGGTTAAACATTGCTTCCTCTGGGCCCTTTCCGTGTTTTCTGTAGCTAGACCTGTTGCTCCTGTCCTCTGCCCTTTCTCCCAGAATCCTTAATGTTTATTTAGGTTATAGTCCTTGAACATGGACCCTAATAGTGTAACTGTGTGACATGTGTTGTCTCTCCTGTTAGGCTAACAGAGCTAACCTGGTATTGACCTGCACTATTCACCTCTATACACGTGAGGAGGGAATGGGGTGAGCTGCGTGCAGCTCTAACAGCTGCTACAGGCAAGCCCCTTTGACTTGCTCAGCATTGCCACAGGCTTGCATTTGCAAAAAATGGACCTTGAAACTGAATTTGGGAGCAGAGCCAGAGAGAATGGCATTGTTCTGTAAAATGGAGTGTGGAGAATTTGGAGTTCTACAAGGTGGCCCACAGAGGTGGGTTGGGGTAGAAGTGAGAAGCGACAGGAGGGGAAACAGAGAGATGAGGAGGTGGGAAGGACCATGAGGTTGTCACACGCTGCCAGGGGTCCATGAATAGATCTGTCTGCTGGGGTGGTCAGGTTTCTGACAACAGAGATGTCTATTATTCATTTGAAATTTTAAAGTATTTCTGCAATAAAACTCCTGTTGATATCCTTTAGTCTTAAGTGAAAATCTCTGACATAATCAGGAATCTTATGAGACTGCTTTAGTTTTAGTCTTTTTGTTTGTTTGTTTTGTTTTGCAATTTGAAATAAGAAGGCCCGATTCATAGATGGGCGGACAGTATGACAGACAACGCAGTGATCTGCAAATAGAATGATTTTAATCAACACTCACATCCAGGGTCACGAATGACAATCTTGATATTGCAGACACCTTGGGTCGGGCTTTGAGTGTCTGTAAGGCACAGAATAGGGACTTGGAGCCAGTCTTGGGTAGAACTTATGCAGCAAGGAGGGGCTGGGCATGGTAGCTCACACCTGTAATCCCAGCACTTCTGAGGTCAGGAGTTCGAGACCAGCCTGGCCAACATGGTGAAACCCTGTCTCTACTAAAAATACAAAAATTAGCTGGGCATGGTGGCACATGCCTGTAGTCCTGAGACAGGAGAACCTCTTGAACTCAGGAGGCAGAGGTTGCAGTGAGCCGACGTTGCACCATTGCACTCCAGCCTCGGTGACAGAGTGAGACTTCATCTCAAGGAAAAAAAAAAAAAAAACGGTCCAAGGTGATGCTGTTTGCTGCGTGCCTGGCACCCGAACTGGCACAGTGGTTCTTATACCACCTCCAGCAGCAGCAGCCCTGGGGCGCTTGTTGGAAATGTATATTCTTGGTCCCTACCCCAAACCTACCTTGTCAGATTCCTTGGAGGTCCCGGCCATCTGCAATTTCACAAGTTCTTCTGGTGATTCTAATGTGTGCTAAAGTTTCAGAAACATGTGTGAAATCCTCAGTAGCTTTGTGTTGAACTAATGAATGAAAAGCTTAGGGAAACATAGTGCGCTCATGGTAGTCTCTATTTTTATGTCTTTAAAAAATGTTAACTCTGTGCTGAATCATAATTCATCAACAGCCAGGCTTCCAGCCCCAAAGAGCTGTGCCTGAGTGCTTTGCTCTCTGGCAGCTTAAAACCAGACTACTCAAATCCCAGGATATAGGTTGGTGTGACTGTCTTGGTGTCATCCAACGAAAGCGGATATTCTGAGGCCTCCCTGGACCCACAGTCTGATGGCAGATTTCCTGCTGGATCCAAATACTGCATTCTGTTACTTGATGGATAAGGAAAGGATAGCACTTGCTTTCCTTAAACATGTCCAGGGACTTTTTAAAAAGCACGCACCCTGGCAGATTCTCCCAGAGAGGTACAATTCTTATGCCTGTCAAGCCAGGATATTAAATTAAGCAATTTTCATCAGATAACACATCTTCTGGTTCATGTAAACGTCCCACAAATCGCTGGGCTCGTAACTCAGCCTGATTGAAAGTGAGCCGCTAATCCATTTCACTTTGTAGATGGGTCATGGGCTGGCTACGAGCATGTCCTTGCCTAGGAACCCCAGGACGGCCATGCTAAGACATCCCCTCTCCTTCCTCCTTCTCTTGTCAGTCTAGAAGTATTGTTTAGCATTTAGTACCCTTGGCCTCAGACCAAGTGACAACAGGGGACCTGGTCTCCAGCTTCTTAGAGGAGATAGTGCCCGGTTCTGAGTGCAGGACACATTCAAAGTAAAGTTGTGATGTGGATGACATTTGCCATGGTGTCCTCCACCTCCCTTCTAACCTTCCTCCTAAACCCAAGTCTGAGGACCTGATCCTTGCTTTTACTCCTGTCCTAACAAATGATAGCTCCAGCCCTTACTAGCTGTGGGCCTTGGTCTTCTTATCTGTAAAACGGGAAGACTAACACTACTTACTTGTAGAGTCATGAACAATTACATAGAATAACATCTGCAAATGCTCATCACAGTGCTTTATACATTGTCCCAATAAGTGTAACCATTACTGTTACTATTATTATTATTTGCTCTTTTGCTCTCTATCTTCATCTCTAGATGTCTGCCTCTGTAAAAAGTGATTACCCCATTTATTGAGTACTTACTATATCCTAAGCATTATTTGACGCTTTCAATATACTATCTCAGCTAATCCTCATAACCCAATGATTCCATTTACATCTCTGTGGGTTCAATTCTCTCACCTGTAGAACGGGATTCAATGCAGGGTTCTTTTGAAGATTTGACATGATATCTAAAAAGCACCTAGTAGAGTGCCTGGCAGAGATGATGCTCAAGAAATGGCATCTAATATTACCAGTAATATTTAATGTGCTTGGATGTATGTGGCTTGGGAATTCAGAGCAATATCACTTTGATGAGCAAGGATTCTCCTAGGTTGAAGAGACGGCAGGACATTCAGGGTGGAAGGCACAGGAAAGGCACAGGCAAGACGGTGGAAATGAAAACGGGCTCTTTGTGTGTGCGTGTGTGTGTGTGTACGTGTGCACACGCACATGCGTGTGTGGTCAGAAGTGCATCCCCGGTACTCTCTCTCCTTCTCTCTTTTCTGACTGAATTAGAAGAATGGAGCGGTGGGATCCCCCTGACATGATGTGGGGGCCCAAACACGTACTGAAAAGGTCGACTAGGCACTGAGGTGCTCAAAGTCGCCTAAACACACTGCCTGTCCTATTTATCACATCCACGCTCCCACCTCAGCCCCCTTCCCTGTGCCCCACTTTCCCAGGCAAAACTACATATGCGACTAAGTAAACCCAGCCTATATTCGCCTTCGTTACATAAAAACCAGGAAGGAATAAAAACCAGTCTTAAGGAGAGACTCCACGTGCCCACCTGGGATCTTGTTTACTCAGACGGTTGGCATGTGGCCACATGCTTAGAGTCACCAAGTAACAGATACAGAATACACAGTCAAATTTAATTTTCTTTCTTTTTTTTTTTTTTCTTTTAAATGACAGGGTCTCACTATGTTGCCCAGGCTGACTTTGAACTCCTGGGCTTAAGAGATCCTCCTGCCTCAGTCTCCCAAGCAGCTGGGACTACAGACATGCACCACTGCATTTTAAATAAACCACAAACTTCTTTTTAATATAAGTATATCCCAACCATTGCCTGAGATGTACTTATGCTAAAAACTTATTCAATGTTTCTCTGAAATTCAAATTCAAATTGAACTGGAGGATATATTTGTGTGTGTAAAATATATATTATATTTAATATATATAATTTATATATATTATATATAATATATAAGATATATATAATGTATTATATATTATATATATATTTTATATATATTAGGTGATCATCTCTCTTAAGCTTCCTGAGTAGTTAGGACTATGGGCCCACACCACCATGCCTGGCTAATTCTTCTATTTTTTATAGAGAAGGGGTTTCACCATGTTGCCCAGGCTGGTCTCAAACTCCAGGGCTCAAGCAATCTGCCCACCTTGGCCTCTCAAAGTGCTGGAATTACAGGCATGAGCCACCATGCCCGTCCGAAGGTTCTACATTTTTATTTGCTAAGTATGTCAGCGATACCCTCTGTTAATCCCTAAAGACTATGAGCCAACCTTCAAAGAATCCCTGGCCTGCGTCGTCTTCTTGTGCTAATCACAATTTGATGCTCGGTGGCACAATAATGCTACAGCATAATTGATTTTATCTGGTACACAAATAGATTGTCTCCTCTCTGTTAGATAAAACTGTAACTCATAAATTGCAAAATTAAAGATTTTCCCCCCAAATTTATACTCACTGTAGACAATCTAAAAACACAAAGAAAAACAATTTATAAATGGACTATCTGGAGATAACTTCAATGAATACTCTTCAGTATTGCCTTCTTTTTTTTTTTCTACATGGACACATTTTTTCCACTTAATTCTGTGTAATTCTGTACCTTGATTTTTTGACTTAGCATTATACCATAGACATTTCCATGTCATTAAAAAGTTCCTGATATTGTCTTTTTGAATGAATGCATAATTCTCCATTGCAATGATACATATCAGGTTTACATTTTCTGATAATATAAACAGCCCAGCGATGAGCATATTTGTGCATAAAATTGTCTTTATACTCCAGATAATTTCCTTAGAATGGGTCCAGAAGTGAATGGCTATAAGCACAGCTATTTCTCTGTCTAGCCAAACATTTATAGTTTTTTTCCCCAGATTGTAAAAGAAAATCATTTTCTGTGGATTAAATTTGGTAAATACAAAAAAGTAAAGTTGAAACCAAAATTCCATTTGTAATTCTCCTACCAGTAGACAGTCACTGTGAACACTTGGCAGTGCTTGCTGCTGCTATTTTTTCCTATGAAAGTCTAAAATGAATAGTTGTAAAACTATTGAAGCTCATTGCCAAGTCACTTTCCAGAAAGGTTGTATCATTTTACACACTAACAGGAAACAAATTGTGACATAATCTCCACAATGTCACAGTTTCTTTGATACTGTCTTTAGAACAAATTATTGCAAATTTTCTTGTTGTTTTAATTTGGGAATCTTTTTTTTGAGATAGGATCTTTCTCTGTTGCCCAGGCTGGAATGCAGTGGCACAATCTCGGCTCACTGCAGCCTTGACCTCCCCAGGCTTAAGTGATCCTCCCACCTCAGCCTCTCAAGTAGCTGGGACTACAGGCATGCACCACCATGCCCAGCCAATTTTTGCATATTTTGTAGAGATGGGGTTTTGCCATGCTGGCCAGGCTGGCCTTGAACTCCTGAACTCAAGTGATACACCTGCCTCAGCCTCCCAAAGTGCTGGGGTTACAGGCAAGAGTCACTGTGCCCAGCTTCTAGCATTCTAAATGAATGATGTACGCTTGTTGCATGTGTGCATCTGTCTGTCTGCCTGCGCATCATATCTTGTTAACATCCAGCCAACTCATGGCCTCTGGCCAAGTGTGAGCTCCTTGTGGGTTGGGACACATTTGCCACTGCTTACCTTTCTCTCAAAACTCCCCCTCGGTGATAGACACATAGTAGGCACTTTAGTCATTACTAATTAGTCACTAGTTGATTCCTTCCAAAGATGTCTCCAGAAAGAGATCTCAATTTGAGGTCATTGCTTCAGAAGCCCTTCTGAAGGTGCTATCATGATATCGGCCACTGTGGCTCACACTCACTGTCCATTTTAAGACGATCAGTTTTTATGGCCTCCTGGAGGTGTATAGTAACATATGAAAGGAGTGATTAAAATGCCTTTAATTGCTAGATGATGAAAATCATGGGATCTCAGACTTAATGATTCTTTTCTCTGTGCAAGGAAAGATACACCTTTCTGTCCATATCACCCATCTTGCTACCTCATTGGAGAGCATGGGTGGGACAGATGTGGATGGAGAACAGAGGAGCTTTGTGAATGCAAGACTTTAAAATCCTGCTGGAGTTTAACACTCAGAGGAAATAGGGTGGTTGGTACTCAGAGGGGAGAGCAGATATAATTTGTTGGTCCCAGAGCGGAGACTTCTTCTTCTTCTTTTCTTTTTTTTAAGAGATAGGGTCTCACTCTGTCACCTAGGCTGGACTGCAGTGTCAAAATCATAGCTCACTGCAGCCTCAACCTCTCTGGCTCAAATAATTCTCCTCCTTCAGCCTCCTGAGTAGCTAGGACTACAGGGACATAGGACCATACCTGGTTAATTTTAAAATTTTTTGTAGAGACGGGGCCTCTGTATGCTGCCTAGACTGGTTTCATCACTTGAACTCCTGGGTTCAAATGATCCTCCTGCCTTGGCCTCCCAAAGTGTTGAGATTACAGGTGTTATAGCAGGACAAGCTGCAGACAAAACCCCACAGACACTGAGTTAAAGAAGGAAGGGCTTTATTCGGCCTGGAGCTTCGGCAAGACTCACGTCTCCAACAGCCGAGCTCCCTTAGTGAGCAATTCCTGTCCCTTTTAAGGGCTCACAGCTCCAAGGGGGTCCGTGTGAGAGGGTCGTGATCGATTGAATAAGCAGAGGGTACATGACTGGGGGCTGCACGCACCGGTAATCAGAACAGAACAGGACAGGGATTTTCACAATGCTTTTCCATGCAATGTCTGGAATCTATAGATAACATAACCGGTTAGATCAGGGGTTGATCTTTAACCAGGCCCAGGGTGTGGCACTGGGCTGTCTGCCTGTGGATTTCATTTCTGCCGTTTAGTTTTTACTTCTTCTTTCTTTGGAGGCAGAAATTGGGCATAAGACAATATGAGGGGTGGTCTCCTCCCTTAGTGTGAGCCACCATAGAGCAGAGGCTATTAATTGTACCTCTGTATTTATCCTGTGGATAGGATTAGAAATAAACTCCAGATCCAATCATAGGAAACGTAAAAACAGTTCAAGTTCATCAATAGGCTTGAAGACTTCATCCTGTGTCTTTTCCTCCAATGGAAAAAATGTGCTTCTTCCGCTGGCATTGGTGGGAGAATTGCATTCAAATTACTTTTAAGTTGAGTTACTATTTATCTCTGTATTTCATTCTATGTGGAACTCAAGAAAGGTCAGGTTTTTTCACCTTAGTTGTTTAAAAAATTAATTAGAGTTTTGTTTTTTGTTGTTATTCAAGTAGTGTATTGTCATTGTAATAATTTGGAAACATCAAGAAAATTACAAACAAAATACAAATTTCCATTAATAAATATTTTGATCTCTTCCAGATTCTCCCTTCTCACCTCATATCTCCACCTTCAAGAATTTTCTTTTTTGGTTTATCCTGAGCCCTTCTCCTGATCACTCAAAAATATTAGAAGATATGGCTTCAATGGCTGCAGACTTAGCCTATGGATAAACTTCCATTTCTTATAATTAGATATTCAGTTTATTTCTAATCCTAATCTTTTGGACTAATTTTAGCTTCAAATTAGTTTCCTCTATGTGATAGCCAGTATTTAAGATGACCTCCCAATAATTTCCACTTCCTGTTCTTCTTGACTTTGAGTATGGGTCAGATTTAGTGACCTTTTCTAGTGAATACAATATGGCAGACATGACACTATGGCACATTTGAGATTAGGTTACACAAATGCTGGTTTCTGTCTTGTACGTTCTTCCTCCTGCACTCTTCCTTGCTTACTCTGGGAGAAGCCAGCTGCCATGTCATGGGCTGCCCAATGATGAGGCCCGTTTAGTAAAAAAGTGATGTCTCTAGCTAACTGCCAGAGAGGACTGACACCCACCAACAGCCACGTAAGTGACCTTGGGAGTAGATCCCCCCCTTTCTGAACCTTGAGAAGACCACAGCCCTGACCCTGAGCCAGAACCAAACTGTACTCAAATTCCTGACCCACAGAAACTGTGACATAATAGATGTTTGTGTTTTAAATTGTGGAATTATTTGTTATGAAGCAATGGATAACTAATACTCTGTAAGCCTTTACTTGTCATCAAGATATCTTTTTATAATTTGAAATGTTTAGGCCAAGGGCAACATGGGGTAATAAAAAAATCAAGTTTGGAGTGCTAAAATAAAAATTTCAGCTGAATTAAAGTTAAAGGAGTTTAACTGAACAATGAACTACTGGTGAATCGGGCAGCTCTTACAATCACAGCAGACTCAGAGAGACCCGTGTTGGAATAAGATTTATAGACAAAAAAAGGGAAGTGATGTAGAGAAATCAGAAGTGAAGTACAGAAACTGTCTTAATTTAATTTAGGAGAGCTAAATAATTAAAAATGAGGCCAAAGTACATAGAAAAGCGGCAGCCTTTTATTGCAAATATGCACACATTCTCGGGGGAGGTTCTCTGGTCCTCAGGTATGGGAGCCAGGGAAGTTGCACCAGTGCTCTCAGGTGATGTTCTCCGGTCCACAAGTAGGAGGGGCCGAAGAAGTCACACCAGCTCCTGCCGGCAGCGGACTTTTATGCATTGGTACTGGAAGGGGGAGGGCAGTGGGTGGGATAAGGGCGTGATAAGGGCGTCTCCATAGGCGTGGCCGGGTAAGTTTCGATCTCTACAGATTGACGTCACGTGGCGCATGCTCGGTTGATCTGCATCTTCCCAGGCGCAGGCTGCATTTTCCCGCATGGGAAAGTTGGTGAGGAAGAACCCGGAAGCAACATGGATTGTGCCTTCTTGTTCACCTTCCTCCATCTTGTCCTTTCTCCCTCACCCAAACAGAAACAACTGGATTGGTTACAGCTCAGCATTTGCCTTATTTAAACACAGTTTGAACACAGCAGTGTATGAGTGGCTGATGTATGGCGGCTGGGATTGGCCAAGACTCAGCTGTTGTTACAGGTGCATACTCCTAATTTAGGTTTTCAATCTTGTCTACCTATTAAGTTAGGTTGTCCACAGGACTCAAATATAGAAGTACAGAGTCCTTCTCAGGCCATATTTAATTTGCTTTAACAGGAGTCAGACAGATGAAAACTTAAACTCTGGCCTTGTGCTTTCCCAGCGGGGTGGCTTGGGCAGGTGAATTTCCCTGAGGGTCAGCTCCTTAACTGTACCTCTGGCAAAACAATTCCTCATCAGAGTCTCACTGAGAGTTTTGAATGATATGATGTGTGCTAGAGGCAACTTGTCTGATGCATAGAAAGTGTTCAGCCAATGCAACTTCATCTCCCTCACAGGTGGAAATTCTGAGAAAGCCATTCTTTGCTTAGATGACAATCTTTTTAAAGGCAAACTTTCTAAATTGTGTGGCATATTTCCCGCCTTTGTAAACAGTTGCGCTTTTCTTGATGCCTCGTTGCAAATACCAGTTCTTATCCCGAATTCTATCTTTTGGGGTCCCCAGTGGCTGGTGGTGGAGAACAACTTATCCCAATGTTGACTGGCCCCAGACTGTAGTTTATTGAATTTCCATGCCTTTTCTTAATGTTTGACGTCTGTCTTCTCTGCATTACAAAGTCGCTTCTGCCAAGACAGGTACACTGACACTGGGGAGAACATCTTTTCCTTCAATAAGTATTTGTCCAGTGTATCTTTTGTGAGAGGCACCGGAATTCAACAGTAAACAATGCAAGAAAAGGTCTTTGAGTTTCCTCTTTCTCTAGATTCTGGGAAGAGTTTGCAACATGCTTATCAGTATGACTAACTGACCAACTTCTGTGTTTTTGGCTTGATTCTAGATACTTGAGGTTGCAGGAAATAAATGACCCAAACATGATCCCAGATAAATCAGGTTTTGGCTCAAACTGAAACTGAAGAAACTCTCTACTCTGACTCAGTTGGTCTTGTTCCATTCCTTGACCATGATGGGCCCCCAACTTCTTGCCAGGCTTCCCACAAATGTGAGCCCCCAGGAATTGATAGTGCCAACCAAGGATGGAAACTGGACCAGAGAGAGAATTTCTCTCCCCCTTTGAGATGAGCAAGTCCATTCTGATGATAGACTTGCTGATGGCTGATTGTTTTTACAAATCAAAGAGAACATTACTCTACAATCAAATTTTCTAAAGTGAGTTTTACTGAACTAGTTTTGCGGAACGCTGATATTTGCCATGTGCATATTCCATGGAAAATGCTGGGCTAAACAAAGGATAACAGGATCTTTTTCTGCAGGACTCCTCAGAGCCTTTAATATGCTAATGTGGTTTGTGAGTTTCCAGGAAGGGTAAAGGCTAGACGATCCAGAATTTCTCCAACTCGTCTGACCACAAAACATTCTTTGCATCTTTGCTCTCTCTTTTTTTTTTTTTTTTTTTTTTTGCAAAACATTACATGAGTTTGAGAATATCATTTGGTTCACACTGTTAACATTCCTATAGGTATTTTGGTAGTAACACATAACAAAGTTAAAGACGTTGACCAATATATAAACCTAAGAGAGAAAAAAAAATGTGAAAGTCCTACATAGATGCTTGGCCCAAAGATTTATGCTTGACTTTTAAAAGGCCAGCAAATTGAGTAGTTATAAGACTAAGAGTTAGACCTATTGTTCCCTGACGAGTTTCCTTATTTGGATAGGATTTAATTGTGACATCTACACCTTGGAGTCTCTTCCAGTCATCAGTTAGACAAACTGGTGAGAGAGAAGCAGCCATCTGATAGTGCCTCTTTTGCTTCCAGGACAGGAACACATGGGTTGTTGCATTTTGGAAAGTGTCCTGTAGCTGCCGCTTGACCCCTTCTTGGAACTTTGAAAATCTCAGATCAGCTACATGCAAGAAATCCTCCCCAACATTCTAACCCTGCCTCTTTGGGCAATAAATTAAAAAGGCATGGGGGCATTCTGCTCCGCTGCAGAAAAGCGTTCAGTGGCTGTCAGAGCAAAAAGGTGCATGTATGAGTTGGGGTCACTGCACGTTCCTACTAGAAGCAAATGACTCTTTCTGGAAGTTCTCTTCTGGATCCCCAGAGACTGTGCCTCTAACTTTGATCTCTAAGACCAGAGCCTCACAGAAAAGCAAAAAATGTTAACAGAGTTGAGTCTGGGGCAGGATCATACTTGGAATTTATTGCTGGAATGGATAATGACAAGACTAAAAATGTAGAAACGGGGCTTGCGATGGCTGCAGCCACCCTTCCCAAAGACACTGCTAAACCATGTGCAAAGTCACCCCAGAAAGGGAATGTCAAAGGGCTTGCCTGTTGCAGCTGCTGTCCTCATAAACCAAGAATGTGAGCAGGTTGTTTGAGGCTGCTGAAGAATCGATGCTGGGATTTCATTTGGAGAAAGGGTTTGAGAGGTAGAGAGTGGAGTAAAAAAAAGAAAAGGCAGTAAAAAAGGAAAAGGCAGGAGTTGGGAGCTGGGAGTTTGAGTGTGAGCTCTAACCCAACTGTTTATTTGCTTTGCCATTCTGGAAAACAGGTGGCATTTTACTTCTCATTTCTACCTGTAAAACGGGAAGAATACTCATACCTACTACTACTCTAGGGTTGCTGTGAGAATAAATAAGATTACCCAAGTGATACGGTTTGGCTGTGTGTTCCCTCCAAATCTCTTGTTGAAATGTCACCTCCAGTGTTGGAGGTGGGCCCAGTGGAAGGTGTTTGGGATCTGATTGTTAAAAAGAGTCTGGGACCCCTCGCCAGCTCCTGTTGCTTCATCTCTCACCATGCTGGCTCCTACTTTGCCTTCTGCCATGATTGGAATCCCCCCGAGCCCCCCACCAGAAGCAGATGCTTCCTGTACAGTCTGCAGAACTGTGAGCCAAGCAAACTTCTTTTCTTTGTAAATTACCTAGTCTCAGGTATTCTGTTATAGCAACACAAAACGGATTAATACACCAGGTGACTCCTTTAGAACATTGTCTGACACTCAGTATACAGAGACGAGCAAACTTAACGGCTCTTGGGCCAAATGTGCCTGCCACCTGTTTTTGTAAATAAAGCCTTACTGGAACGCAGCCATACACATTTGTTTATGTATTGTCTATGGCTGACTTCACATGACCTTGGCAGAGCTGAGTAGTTGGGACAGAGCCAGTATGGCCCAAAAACCCAAAAATATCTACCATCTGGTCCTTTACAGAAAGCAGCTGTCAATCCCTAGAGTGGAATATTAGCTATTCTTATCCACATGACTAGTACCAATTCCATAGAAATATAAGAATAAAATGAGGATGAATACGTCAACAAACTTTGAAAATGTTTTAAATGAACCTATGCCTGACAAAGAAGATGGTTAATTCAACTGTCTATATAATGGAATTTGATGTTGAAATTTTTAATGATGTGGAAGAAGACTACTTAATTATATGGGAGCACACATGTATACACACACAGGGCTCACTGTGTGCTAAGCCTTTGCCTGGTATGATGTTTGTCCTCAAATAACTTTATGAGGCAGGTACTACTGTGAGCTTTAATTTACAGATGAGAAAATTGAAGCTCAGATTATTTAAGTGGTGATGCCTTCAAATTTACACAAGGTGTAAAAGGCAGATTCAGAACATAGGCCTGTCTATTGATTGTTTTTTTTTTTTAAAGAATAAAACAAAGCAGTTAGTAAAAACGGTACACGCAGCAGTATCTAGTTTGTGTAAAAAAAAGCATAAGAGTGTGTGTGTGTGTGTGTGTGTGTGTAGACACACATTCAGAGGCTACAGAGAAGACATCTCTTAAAATATTAGAAGTTATTTTGTGGTCATAAGATAATAGATAATATTTTAAAATTTTCTTCTTCATGGCGAAAAATATATTCTCTTGAACATATGTAATAACGAAGAAAAAAGAAAATGAGTTAGACAAGAAAATGGTTTATGCGCTGCCTAAGTGTCAAATATCTTCTGTCAATGCTCACACTTCAGACTTAATTACCTGCTAGGTTAATAAGGTTCGAAAGCAAATGTTCACTCCCGTACAATGTGATTCCAAAGGAAAAGTGTGATGTGCCAGGCGTAAGTGTGTGCTGAGCTCCCCAGTTTTCCTCCATGGCTCGTGCCTGCTTGTCCTCCCTCATCCCTTCCTTGTTGGAGGTTGCAAAGCAATCATGCTTTCTTCTTTTTCTTGGAGGTCTGTGATTGTCTCCTGACTTTTAAGAGCCCTGCTGCTTTTTATAAATATTTTGGAAGCATCTCAAGCCTTGAAAAAAAGCTACTTAGAAGAGATGTATCTTGACAAACTGAGGATTCCATGAGATCATCCTCCAGGTTTTATTGTATTTTCCCCTACTCCAGAAAGCGGGAATATATCCAAACCAGAATGTGCACCACCCTGTTATGTTTCTGAGAGAATAAAAGGAATTTGGCCGTGTCCTGCAAAGCATCCGACATTCACATATTTTTCTGGCGGAGACATTTTGCCAAATGTCAATGTTACTTGCAGAAATGTGGCTGTTTTTATTTTAATCTGCAAATATCACTCCTGTGAATTATGATCTTTCCCTGGTTTGGGTATTAGAGTGGGAATCAGGGAATCAGTGAAAGTTTATTCAGGCAAGGGAGCAACGAACATTTTGGGAAATGCAAACTTAAGAGGTACCCGTCAAAACATTCTTGTAAAAAATATATTCCCCCACTACTCATTTTTAGAAACTTTTTCTTAGAGGTCTGGAGCCACCAAGGCTCTTCCCCTGGGGTTTAATTTTTACTAGAGTCAGTTCATACAGGTGGGACTGGAAATATATGCTACTTAAGCAACAATTTGTGACAAACGCTTTGTCACGTGCTGGGATACATAAATGCACAAACAGAGTTCCTGTTGTTATGGAGATTAGAAGTGAGTAAAGAATGAACAATTTAATGATGTCATGGATACAAAGTGTTTTGGAGGATGTCCTGGATATTATGGGAGCATATAATGGTTTTAACCTAATCTGAGGGGTCCTGGGAAACTTCTGAGAAGTGGGGACAATTGAGCTGACTTACTTGAAAGCTGAGAGGATGACAGTGGAGTTTGGGGTGGACAGGTGCCTTAGGCACAGTGAACAGCCTACATTAGGGCCCAATGGTGGGAGAAAACATGGCACATGCAAGAAACTAGTTGCTTTCTATAGGGTTGATGATGGGTAGCGATGATTAATTATCCTTTAAGAACCGTATGGCACTTAAGTACATGCATTGTAGAGAATTGTGTGTACAGCTGTAGATTTCACAGCCCAGGTCATTCTCTGTTTAACATCCAAGAACGGGGGATCAAACATCTTTGCGAATGTTGATTTATTCCTATTTCAGTTTCAAATGCTAATGAAATAATGAGACATTGTAAAACAAAAGCCATAGATTTTTTTTTTCCTTAGAGGATGTATGAACTCCATATAAGTTCCATGTGTTTCTTCTATTATTTCAAAAGCTGAGGGAATCACTGTAAATGGGAGAAAAAGTCACATGAATTGGCATTCTGGCTCGGGAAAGAGCAATTCTTTACCCCCACATGAATCCTAAAAGATCTGACTCCCTCATGCTCAGACTCCGGCCTCAAGATATTTAGGACTGAAATCAGAGTGCATAAAAAGAAATATTAATTAAGCACCTACTATGCACAGAAGCTTAATATACACATCTCTCTTTAATTCTAACTACTACATTAAGAAGATATTCTATTATGAAGATATTACCATTTCCCATACATACGGGAAAACAAACCTCGGTCTATAAAACCTGTTTTTGTTTGTTTGTTGTTTGTTTTCCCCTTAACCATTTGCCTCTCCTTGATTGGATTATCCATGAACCACCCTGAGCCCCAGGAGGGTTGATCTCAACTGTATGCATCTTTGAATGACATCTTCTTTTATTTCCTTTTCATCCCATCTCCTCCTCACACTAGGTTCTTTCTGAAGTCACTGGAGGGAGCAGAAAGTGTGATTCAGGGAATATTTCAGAACCTACAATGCAAAGAAGCAAGATCAGAGAAGCTTCAGCTTCTTCACTGCCATATATGTAGCGAGGCGATGGTAAAAAGTTTGCTTCACTTTGAGTGTAACTGGGATATCAGACAAGGCATGGATGAAGGGGTGGTCATAAAACAATTTTATTTTTGTTTCCCATTACTCTGTAAAATGTATTCAGAGCGTGTATGTGTGCATGGGTGGGTGGGGGAGGAGTTTTCCCACTGTCCCTAGGTGAAAGTCCATGCAGTTTCATGCTCCTCCTACCTTTTCCTTAATAATAAAAGATCCTCTGGTCACTTTAATTCACCAGACACCATCTCATTACAGAACTTAGGATGCACAGTCCCATCTAATTTTCAAACTTCAGAGTGGATTTTAAAAAAATTTTATTTAGATTTAAGAGGTACAAGTGCAATTTTCTTACATGGATATATTGCATAGCAGTGAAGTCTAAGCTTTTAGCATACCCATCACTTCAATAGTGAACATTGTACCCAAAATTTTAGCCCTCATCCTCTTTCCACTATCGTATATGTTGGAGTTTTCCATGTCTATTATTCTCCTCTTTCAAACTGGCTTTAAAATTAAATCATCTTTTTTTTTCTCTCTCTCTCTCCCAGGTGGACCTGCCAACTGGCCTTTCTCTTGTTTCTCCATGTTTCGGCCCTAACTAGCTAACTTTGGCTTCTGGGTTTGAGCAGGTGGGGGCCAGGCAAGGAGGAGAAAGGAAAGGAGTATAGAAGTTCTTGCTTCACTGGTACTGTCTGAAGATGACTGGTACTGTCTGAAGATGGTTCTAAGCTCTCTGCACTGACTTATCCTCTTGTGGGCACTTATGTAAATTCCCTGGAGTTGTCCCATCACTGGCAACCCCTCACCTGCTTCTCTTTTGACTTCTGCTCAAAGAGCACCACCCTAGCTCATTGTTTAAGCCTTCAGGAGCCTCCAGGAATTATGCAATACTTTGGCTGCTCTCTGCTGGGACCTGCACACCCTTCCATGTGTCCCTGTTGACTACAGGTGACCCACACCAGCCAACAGCTCTCTCTCAACATAGTCCACAGTGGGTTCACAGGATACACTCACAATCCTGGGCTCCAATAAAGCCTGCAAGTGAAGATATTTCCTAAGGCAACCACTTCTGTTTCAGCTGAGCAGATAACCCATCTATTTTTTTGTCTCCTGTTTCTCATATGGGAGCCAAATACAAGTTCACAGTTTATCCCATACTATGGGGTCTTATATGAAATTCTCTGGGTAGTTTTCTTAAAGTTCCCTTTTCTTGTCCTGGAGTGAAAAATATTATCTCCACCCTGCTCCTTAGGGGAGGTAAAACTTCCAGGATAAATCTCTAAAAATAAATATATTCTCCTTAGTTCTTCTTTTCTGACCCTCACATATCCTTGATGTGGTGAGGGGTATTAAGAGTCACCTATTATAATATTAGTTAATTATATTAGTTAATTATTAGTTAATAATATTAACAGTTAATAACTAATAGTTAATTCTTGGACAGCTACTTGGGGATTTTTGTGGCACAATCTACGTGAAACCACCTTGTTATCTGTGATAATGCACATTAACAGCTTCCCCTCTTCATGCTGCCTGGTTTTCGTTCCCTTTGCCAAGTGACTTTGGAGATGCCCTCACCAACAGGGCAGAGTCTATTTCCTCATCCCCGAAGCTGGGCTGGCCATATGATCTGCTTCAGCCTGCAGTGACAGCATGTCAGTACTGAGCCTCGACATCAAAAGGCCTTGTGTGTTTCCTCTCCTTCTCTCCCTCTCTCTCCCCTTTTGCCATCACTGTGAGGACATGCCCAGGCTAGCCTGCTGGAGGGTGAGAAACAGGTGGAGCAGAACCAAGCCCTCCCAATTGGCCAGCCAACAGCCAGCCACCCCCAGTCATGTGATCAATCCCAGCCAAGATTAACAGAGTCACCAGGCTGCCCACCACAGACACATGAGCAATGGACATTCAATAGGCCACCAAGGCTTTGTGGTGCTTGATCACACAGCATTGTGTTGGCTTCAGATAACTGAGAAGTATCTGATATCTATATTGTAGTAGATGTATTTTAATACATTTAATATATCTTAATAGATATATTTTAATCTAATATATTCTTAGGACTCCATTTGAAATGTTATATAGTCACGAATATTTCTTAAAAACTCCAAATTAAAAAGAAGTTTATTCATTTCCTCTCTTCTTTCCTTTCTGATACTTGAAAAACAAAACCAAACTCATGGCACTTTGCTTATTTTAAGTACATGTAATGATAATACAGATTTCACAATGTGTGCTCCATATAAGCACAGTCCCCTGAAATGTTCCACAATGTGAGATGGCCAAGGTTATGTTTCACAAGGTTAGGATGAGGGTGCAGGGAGGAAGGTGCTTGTCCAGGGCACAAAATCTGTGGGGGTACCAAAAATGTGAATAATCAAGATGACTAATATTTTAGTGAGCTATTTTTTAAAAATCAAAACTCATAAACATCCATAACAAATAAAATACCAAAATTTTAAATAAAGACAAGATCATTAACAGTGCCATACCAAGCCACATTAGAGCCTGAGGCAGAAAGGGTGATGCCCCTTAGAAATACATGTTGTCCCCCAGGAAAGTTCTAGCAGTTGACATTCCCTCCAGCAGTGTATGAGGGTGCAGGGTCCCCACATTCCTACCATGCTGGTTGCTTTCACTGCTTTTCCTCTTGACCAGTCTCACTGTTTTAATTTTCAGTCACAAGGTTTGCAGTAGGGTGTGCCATTTAATAGGTATGTCATTTAATAAGTGGCCACAGGTCCCCTCTTCGGGTGGGTGGGTTTCCTAGGATCAGGTTTGGCAGTGGCTGACTATGGAGCTGAGACCCCAGCTCCTGTGATCACAGCCCATGATGAACCAACCCTGAAGGGCTCAAAGTCTCTTTCTCTCTCTCAGGCTCCATAACAGGTGGAGACCAGAACTGGTTCTTGTGCTAGATTTGCTACTAACTTGCTGTGAGACCTTGAGCAAATGCCTTCCCCTCTCTGAGCTTTAATTTTTACAAGTGCAACATAAAAGAGAAGAATAGATCTCTAAGGCTTTGCCCAGACATAAAATTCAGTTTCTATTATGCAGGTTCCTAACTTATATGCTTTCATGTCCTTAGAAGCTCAAAGAGATAGAAACCTAATGAAGAGGGAGATAAACTCCACTGTGTGAAGGATATATTGTTCTTTTCCTTTTAAGACAGTGGTTCTTAAAGTGTGGTTTCCTGGTCCAGCAGCATTGGTATCCTGCGGAAACTTATCAGAAATGCACATTCTCAGTCTCCACCCCAGAACCCGTGAGTCAGGAGCTCTGGGGCTGCGGTCTATCTGTCTGTGTTTTAAAGAGCCCTTCTGGTGATTCCAGTACACGCTTAAGTGTGAGAATCACTGTTCTAAGTCGCCTGGAGCTCATTTCCAAGAGGGTCATTGTCAATCATCATTAGTTATTGTCAGCATCACTGTGTGCTGACCATGTGCAAAACACGTGCTGAGGCTTTACATACATGTCTCAATGAATCACCACAGAACCTATGAAGTGGGTGCTATGATGTTCATCCCCATTTTACTGATGGGGATGATAAACAAACTGATGCACAGACACATTAATTTGTCATGTGTTACTCTGCAATTAAGTGGCAGAGCTGGGACTAGAATTTAGATCCCTCTGTTCTAAAGCACATCATATACCTGCCCCTCTTAGGGAGATCTAATTGCCAGCTCCGTAGCACAAGGGAAGGGGAAATAATTGGATTTAGCAAGATCATGAGACTGGTCTTGGAAACTCACCTCTGTGTAAGCATCAGAATCCCCTGGGGAGGTTTTTAAACTTCCTCATGCCCAGGCATCACCATCTCTGGACAGGGGACCTCAACGCTGCTTCCAATATGCAGCTAAGGTTGAAAGTCACAAATGTAAAGAGTTTCCTTCTCAGTTGGAGACTGGCTTCTACTTCCTTTCACTTCTGCTCAGTGCTGTACCCACACTTCCTTAGAGGGTATTTCCTTCCATGGGAAGAACCCACAGAAAAAGCCATACATTCATAAATAGATCCTCTGCAGTTAATAGAACTCTAACCATAAAGCTCACCATCATTTTACAAATTGGGAAACAGAGGCTCGGGGGGGCCAGTGGACTTCCCAAGCTTGCACAGCAAGTTCTTGTGGGGGAGGGTCTGTTAATACCCCATCCCAGCAATTGAATTTTCCTCAAGCTAAACAGCCCCCCCCCCCCAAAGCCTTAAACCCTTTCACTTTGAGAGAAGCTCTCAAGTCCTCTTGCGGTTTTGATTCCTCTTTTGCAATAGCACTTTGCATTTTCTCCTAAATTCCTTCCAGCTGTCAGGTAGGAGAGCCCCCTGATAAGGATTTCCCCAGTGTGGGAGAGAAACATTTACCAGAGGTAACTCAACACACCAGGCTCCCTCCCAACAGTTTCCAAGCATATGGAATATATTGTGGTCGGAGGGAAATATATTTTAAGAATTTCTCCTGCATCTTTTCAGATACATTCCACCAAGGATTACTACAGGTGTCATGAAAAGTGGGCTTTTGCTCTTTCCCAGGAAGGAGGGGGCAGACTTTGGCAGCAGAGTCAGCTCCATGGGTATGGGAGCCAGAACCAGCCTCAGCCAACTGCTGGAGATGGAGCCCTAGATCTAAACTCTCTTGAGTTCCAAGGTTTGGTTGCTTCTGTTTTCCCTGGTGGGTGTGTCAGCGTTGAATATTAGTGAGAATGATAAACATGTATTGAGTGCTATAAAATTAGCATCCCCCCACTCTATCCTCTTACCATATATTTTTTCCTTCTAACCTATGGTGCATTCATTTGGATTTTTCTTTCTTTGTGGTCAGCCTTCCCCCATGAGGGCAGCAATTTTCCTTGTGTTGTTCCCCCAGTTTCTAGAATATCTCCTTTCACATAGTTGGTACTCAATAAATATTTTGATGAATGGATGGGCTAAACTTTTTACGTTCAGTCTATCACTTAATGTTCACAACGATCCCATAGGGCAGGAACGGTTCTTAACTTTCATTTTATAGGTGGGAGGAATGAAACTCAGAGAGGTTAAGTAACTTGACACAGGTCACCTAGCCTATATCTGGTATATCCTAGATACAAACACAAGTCTAACTAATCCCATAGCTCATCTTCTTAACAGTCCATGGGAGAGACAAGAAAAGCTTCAGGAGGCCAAGTCTTTGGGTACATAATCTAATGCCCAGTGTATGTCAAAGCCCAGGCTGTGCAATGGTGAATAAGACACAGTTGCTGACTACAAAGAATTTACTACTAATGGAGAGAAATGAGTCAGTAAGTAATGGCAATGCAGTGTGGTGTTCTGATAGGGGGATGTTCGGCGGACCAGGAGAGCACAGAGCACCCATCTTTGTCAAAAGCAGAGAAAGCTTCCTGTAAGAGGTGGCATGTCACCATCATCATCATCTTGTCTGTCTTCATCGTCATCATGGTCCTCAAAAGTTATAATTTACAGAGGTCTTTCTTTGTTCCACACAGCATGCCAAATTCTACACATTTTTAAAACATAATTCTCCAAATAACCTATCAATGACATTATTATTCACGTTTTATAGATGAATAAACTCAGTCTCAGTGAGGTTACATAATTTGCCCAAGTCCCAGAGTAAGAGACTGGACTGGGATTGGATCTCAGTTTTTTCAGTGCTACAGTCAATTGCCACCATATTTCATTTGAGAACTGAAGGATATGTATGTGTATGTGTGTGTTGTGGGGAGGTCACCCATATAAAGGGGAGGAAATGTGTTCTGTGCAAAGGAAATGACACAGACAAATGTTGAGAATTAAGAGAAGTAGCTATCTAAGGCAGAGGCAAGAAGAAAGTTTTAGAAGCCTTACCCCAAGGCCCAGGTTACAAACTTGGGTGACCTCACCTGCGACATAACAGACTCTCAGACATGTGCATGGGCCTCTGCCAGGCTTAATCAACAGAGGTCATGAGGTTGGCATTCCATGGCACAAAATGTGGTTCCTCAGGTAATGGGAGTTATGGGCAAGGCTACTGCCTGTGGCCAGAGTGGGCAGAGGTGGGCGATGATGCAACATTTCATTCAACCAACTTTCCAAGACCTATTCCAAGTTGAACCCAGAGGTTACATCATAATCGCAGTCTTAGATCTCAGACCCTGTGAGTCTTCCTGGTTGGAATCCCTTCCACCAGATAGATCCATCTTATTATTGGAATAATCAAGGGGCCCTGACATTCAGATGGAGGTATAGCTTTCTTTTTCTCACTGAACCTTACAGAGTCCAATTTCCTGTTCCCCTTCTCTACTTCCAGCACTGTGTCATCATCCCTTATTGATGCAAGATCTTTGTAATGGCTTCATTTTTCATTTGTCTGGGGTGGGGGAAACACTCGCTGCTGGTTCTGTCCACCTCTTCAGACGTATTCAGATGCTGAGCTCATAGCTCCTGGAAGAATCCACATCCACATCTAGGCTAAGTGGGCAAGGAACCATGTGGTGTCTTTCTAATGGACCGGCTGATCTGATCATGTGATTCCTCAACCATAGCTGATTGGACCAGCTGATTTGATTATGACACAGCTGGTTAGGCCATGTGATCTGTCAGCCGCACAGATAATTTAAAGGACAACAGTCCACAGTTTGACAGGATACCTGTGGGGACAGGACAACAAGAATGAGTTGGTTCTTCTGTTACCACTTTCTTTTGTGTTATATAAATATTTTAAACGTAATTTTTGATTCCTGTTATTTTTAATACATTTTTAAAATTATTTTCTTCGTGATTGTTTTGGGATTATAATGTAATCTTAATTTGTTATAATCTACTTCAGATTAATAGTAATTCAATTCTGGTAAAATATAAAAAGCTTGCTCCAATATAGCTCCATTTTGTCCCCCTCCTTTATACTCAATTCTCTGAAATCTGCTTATTATACAATGAAAAAATATATATAACACTATCATAAAGTTGTTAAAATATACTGAACATTTCTGTGATTCAGGCTCTATGCTAAGAACTTATGTGCAATATCATCTAATCTTAAACACAAAGAAAAACAAAATCATAAGGTGATGCTATAATTACCTTCATCTTAGGCATAAAAAATAAAGTGTAGAAATGTTTGAGTAATTTGTTAAAAAATGCACTGCTAGCAAGTGATAGAAATGGAATTCTAAGTCATGACTTTTAACAAACTTGGTAACAAACAAAACTGTTTCAGGCCAGATTAAAAGATGGTGACTGCAGATTCACTTTATGGGTAAAAGAGGAGAAATTCAAGGTTGAGTTATAGAGCCTGAAGCCCAGAGATATAGTGTCTCTAAGATTTGTTAACTTCTTTCTTTTGAGCAGCATTCAGTTTAAGAGTTGATCAACACTTAGTGAACATCCACAGTGTCACCAGGGATGGCAGAGTGATGTCACAGATGCATCTGTCAGAAGCTCACTGTACCCTGACCACTTCTCACTTTATATCCTCTACTCTGAACCCCTCCCCCATGCATTCATTTGGAAGACATTGGATTGTCCCAGTAAGGGAGCATTAAAAATGCAGCCAAGTGCAACTTGCATGTTTTCCACCTTCTCAGCGAGCCTGAATTAATAGGTCAGTCCAAAGTGACTCAGAGGAAATCAATACACTTCCCCGGTCCCTGAGCTCCACAATGGACCTGACTCAACTGTCTCCTTTTATTTAACCCTTCCCTGTAATGTTGGCAACAAAACATATACGATGACTCACTAAAAGTTCTTTCTCGTGTGGCAGAAACTCCTCTGAGTTTACTCTCCCCAGAACTCTAGCTGAGACCACCTCCCCCTTTTTTATTCCCCTAATCCCCAGGCCTATCTGCTTTGAATCATTGCCAATCCAGAGAGCAGGGATTCCCCTTTAACAAAAGGCAGAAATTGACTTCAGAGCTGATTCAAGTCTTGGAGTAATTTCATCCCTCCTTACTCACTTGAATCTAGCAGAAGTCAATAAATAGAATGGTGAGGAAGGTGTTGATGGCTCTGACCACCATCCCAAGGACTCTTCACACACCCCATCATCTCCTCCCGTGAGACAGATCTGTGTCACTTAGCCAGCTTTCAGAATTTGAAAGCACTTTCTTCTCTGGCTCTCAAACCATTGTTTCAATTACTATCAAACGGATCCCACTAATCTCTCTGAAAAGCTAGTATGTGACTGAGCCAGGATTCGAAAACAAGTTGTCTGACTTCAGAGCTCAAGTTGTGTCTTGCTGGTATCCATTATAGTCCATCATGGGGCTACAATACCTGCCCCTGCGTGATGCTGATGACTATTCTGCCAAGACCACCCTGACAGCAGGAAGATAACTGCATTTTACAGAGGGACAAAGTGTAGTGTACGAGGGAGAGGAATCTGAGCCTAAGAATTTTAAGATGGAAGAAACAGAAATGGAAGTTGATGTTGCTACTTACTATCCTCACCACTCTCCACATACAGATGCCTTGAGAACTTTCCTTCCTATTTCCAAGCAAAATGCCCATGACTTAGTTTGACATCTGAATTAATCGGGATACAGTTTCAACTGCTGATACAAATACCCAAACTGATAGTAACTTAAACAAGATAGTTTGTTTCTCTGTCCTGTATCAGTCCACGTCTAAGCCATCCTGGGCTGAAATGGCGGTTCTGTGGTGTCATGCACTCAGGCTTGTTCTGTCTTCTTACATATCATTGGCCTGTACTTAGTCACATGACCCAACCAACTGCAAAGGAGGCTGGGAAACATGTCTTTAGGTAGAAGATCACTTTGTTAGCTAAAATTTGAGGGATTTCTTTACTAAAGAAGAGGAAGATAATGGATAGTGAGAGGCAAACAGCAGTTTCTGTCATAGCATTTCAAGAAGTACAGTAGTTACCTCTTATCTGCAGTTTTATTTTCCTTGGTTTCAGTTATCCAGGGCCAACTGCAATCTGAAAATATTAAATAAAATATTCAGGACATAATTCATATGTTTTAAACTGTGCACTGTTTTGAGTAGCAGGATCAAATTTCACACAGTTGTGCTCCATCCTAGATGTGAATCATCCCCTTTTCTAGCATATCCACTCTGTGTTTGCTACCCCTCTGTTAGTTACTTAGCAGCCATCTTCATGATCAGATCCACTATCACAGCATTGCAGGGCTTGTATTGAAAAGTAACCCTTATTTTACTTTATAATGGCCCTGAAGCACAAAAATGGTGAAGCTGGCATATTGCTATAATTGTTCTATTTTATTACTAGCTGGTGTTGTTAATATCTTACTGTGCCTAATTTATACATTAAATTTCATTGTAGCTATGTATAAGAAAAAAACATTATATATATATAATGTTATATATATATATATAAAACATTGTGTGTGTGTGTGTGTGTGTGTGTGTGTGTGTATCCAGTGGGGGTCTCAGAAATATATCCCCTGTGGATAAGGGGGGACTACTATATTCAAGTAATTGTCAGTGTCATATATACCTCTGTTTGTGTGTGTCTGTGTGTGTCCTATGTATTTACTTTCACACAGATAATCATAGATGACATATCAGTCTGTGTTCCTTCAGGAAAGTAGAACCACTATGAGTATTATAGAATAAGGAATTTATTACAGCAATTAGACCTTACACCATTGTGGCAGTTGCTGGGGAAAGTAAGGCCTGAAAGGAGAGTTAAAAGAACAGAGATACGTCACTCACTAGTCCTGAGTGAATGAGTTGAAGCTTGCTGGGAAATCCTAAGCTAGGTTGTTCCCATTGCTAGAGTAGAAGTGCACTCTACTCTAGATCACTGTAGAAGTCTATGGAAGGTTGTTGGTTCTTCATGGCTACCATTTCTGTGAGTCTACAGCAAAGCATTTGGCTGTAGGCTTAAGGTGGTTTTTGGTCAGCAGATTCATTGAGAAGGAGAGCTAGACACAGAACAGAAAAGGGGGAGTATAAATTGGAACCCATGGGCACCTCTGTGTCTGTTTCCTTCAGCCTCTAACCAACAATGATATTCAAAGGGTAATGGCTGCCACCTCACTTTCACCTCCCGTATCTTACCCAAGTTCTAATCTGTAACAATATGGGAATAGAATTCTGGAAAATGTAGTTCCTGGCGCAATCAAGTTGACAAAAGAACAACCCAGCACAAATGGGGAGCCATTACCACCCCTGATTATGAAGCAGTCAACTAGGACCTGGAAAGATGGGCTATGTGAAGAGGGACACATCTGCCAGGTGTTACCTGTCAACTATAGATGGAGAGACCCCACTAATCAATAGCAGCACTGCAGTGAAGAAGCTACAAGGCTAGGAGAATTAAAACCCTGATTTTATTTTCCTCCTGCACTCTGAACTTCTGCTGGTATCATGCACTGGAAGAACTCAACAGAAAGCCAGAGGGCAAGGGAGCATGTTGATGCAGTCCATAGAGTCAGCCCCTGGGACATATGGCAGGATGGAGGAGGTGGAGAGAGGATCTTCAGGGGCAAATGGGAAACGTTCAGTACATGATATATATGTATAGACACTTATTAAGTATCAGCACATATTTGAGCCTCTATGATAAGCAGGTCTTTCCAGCAGTCTACAATGGTATTATAATCAACTGAAATGGGAAAAATCCCAAAGTCATTGTGACAAAAGAAACAGAGTCTACTGAATCTCTCCTACTGCCTAGCTGCTGCTCACTGCCAATACAAATGTACTGATTGTCTTGCTGCAAAGCTATGATGGTGTTCGTGGATAGTAACACAGATGTTTTTTTGGAGTCAGACAAGCTCGTTCAGTCATGTATTCAATCAGGAGCCACTTGTTGGAAGAATGAGAGAACAGTATGTACAAAGGTCCTGAGGTAGGAAACTGCTTAGAGTATTTGGGCAATTCAAAGAAGACAAGAGGTTGAGGTACAAAGGGTATGGGAGGTATGGTTGGGGAGAAGTGGCTATAGGATGTTGGTGCATAGACAGAGGCCAAGTAATGTGAGTCCTTGCACACCAAGATAAGGAGTTTAGCATAACTTACATGTCCGAGAATAAAGGAGATTTGAGTAAATTCTTCTAGAATCAAGTGATTAAACTCAGGGCAATCATTCAAAATCATGTGATAGAAAAATATTTAATAATATGAGAAAATTTTTAAAATACATGAAAAAGTGAAAGGCCAGCTGTAAAACATTATGTGCAATTTGATCTCATTTCTGTAAAAACAAAATATTGCTTGTATAGCCATAAAAATATCTTGGAAGGATATTTTACCATTGCCATTATAGAGTGAAATGATTAGGGACCAACTGTATTTTTTTCATTGTACTTTTCAGTGTTTTCCAAGTTTTCCATTTGGAACATACACTTTTGTAACAAATCTATCTGTATTACCTATCTATCTGGATGTATGTATATACGTACATGTATATACACACACATATATCTACATAAGAAACGTGTGCATCTTGTTTAAGCGCAGTGATTATTTTTTGTTTGTTTCTCTTTATGCCTAATTTCTTTTGGGAGTGGATATGAGATAGATTGTTTTGAAACTAAAGACAACTTTCAATCTTCTACTCTCACTTATTTGCTGTGTGATCTTGGAATGACCACTTAACCTCTCTAAGGTTATGCTTATTTGTCAAGTGGGAATACTTCCACCTGCCCTTATTTCCTCTGAGAGCTCTGATGGGAAAGGAATGACAAGAAGAGTGGAAATGTTTTCCTGGAGAATAGAACACTCTACAAAGTGGACACATATTGGTGAAACCCAATCAGGGATTCGTAATCCAACATGCCCTTAGCTCTTTCCTCGTCAAAGTTAGCAGCTTCTACAAGATCAGCTTAGCCACGAACCTACTATTTATTTGGCCCTGCCCCAGGAAGAAAAGTCATAGCAGGCCCCTCACTATGCTCTTCAAGGCCCCATGTGAATTAACCCTTGGCTACCTCCTCAGCTTCATTTCTCTTGCTTCCTACCCTCCAGCCACCATGGCCTTTTTCTATTCCTTGACCAAGCTGTGTTCATTCCCACCTCCTGTCTGTTGCACCAGCTTTTTCCTCTGTCTAGAGTCCTCTGTCCCCATACTTCCCATGACTGACTCTTGTTTTGTTTCGAGACTAAGTCTCACTCTGTCACCAGGCTGGAGTGCAGTGGTGCGATCTTGGCTCACTGCAGTCTCTGCCTCCTGCGTTCAAGTGATTCTCCTGCCTCAGCCTCCCAAGTAGCTGGGACTATAGGCACGTGCCACCATGCCAGGCTAATTTTTGTATTTTTAGTAGAGACGGGGTTTCACCATGTTGGCCAGGATGATCTTGATCTCCTGACCTCGTCATCCTCCCTCCTTGGCCTCCCAAAATGCTGGGATTACAGGCAACTGCCTCTTTTATACACTGGCGGTCTCTACTTAAATCTCACCCCCCTCCCATAGAGAGACCTTCCAGGAACACTCTGTCCAAAATAATCCCCATGACTCACTACTATATCACCTTGTTATGTAATTTTAACAGCACTCATAATTCTTCTTTTAAAACCTTATTCATTTGATTACTTATTATTTTATTTATTTATTTATTTTTGAGACAGGGTCTCACTTTCTCACTCAGGCTGGAGTGCAGTGGCACAATCTCAGCTCACTGCAGCCTCCACTTCCTGGACTCAAGCAATCCTCCCACCTCAGCCTCTCAAGTAGCTGGAACTACATGTGTGCACCACCACACCTGGCTAATTTTTGTATTTTTTGTAGAGACAGGGTTTCGCCATGTTGCCCAGGCTTGTCTTGAAATCCTGGGCTCAAACAGTCCTCCTGTCTCAGCCTCCAAAAGTGCCAGGATCGCAAGCATGAACCACTACACCCAGCTTGTTTGTTTACTTTATTAGTCCATGCAGTAGGATGTACATGCAATGGAACAGGGACTTTGTTGCAAGAATGGCATCTGGGACCTGTTAGAAACTAAAAAACATATTAAATAAAAGAATCAGGATGCCTAAGAAGTGAGGGGAGCAAAATCTGCATTATTAGCTGGTGGGGAAGAGACAAGTATGTATAAAAGATATCCCCGTTCAATTACCATGGCAGAGAATATTCAGTCTCTCTAAACACCTCTCTTCCCTTTCCTTAGTAGTAGACCCTCCAGATTTAGCTAGACACTTGGCTAATTATAATAAAGATCACATTCTCTAGCCACCCCTGCAGCTAGATGTAACAATGTGATTAAGTTCAAGCAGAAATGATGCCTGCCACTTCAAGATAATGCCTGTGAAAGGAAGAAATGTGTGCTGCCCTTCCTACTTTGCCCTACTCACTGACTGGAATGCAGTCTTGATGTCTAAAGCCGGGGCAGCCATGTTGGATCACAAGATGGATGCCACACATTAGAGATGGCAGAGCCACAGACAGAAGGAAGCCATAGACCATGTACCCAGATTTCTACTTTCATAAAGAGTAAATTTTTTTTCATGCTCCAGTCACTGTATGAGGGGTCTCTTTGTTAAAGTGGCTTAGTCTATATCTTACCTACCTACTTTCCCTGTAATTTCATAGTTGAATCATTTATGTTGCTATAAAAAATTTCACACTGCATTTTCCAATCTCTTTTTGATCATAGTTCTAATAACAGCTGGAAAGGCCTCAGTTTTGAAAAAGTTACTCACAGGACCCGATCATCCTCTCCTCCACTTTTAGCTTCTGACACAGATAAATTTTGAGATTTGGTTTCTCATGGGATTTTTGAAACAGAGTTAAGAGAGATCTTCCCTCCCAGTTATCTGTGATCCCCTCTTTGAAGCAAGCATGCTGGTTTTTGGTTTGCTACCTTCTCAGTGATAATTTATCTCCTCTGTTTATGAAATTCAGGAAATAGTTTCTGCGGATGTTTCCTAATCCTAATACACACTTGGTGTGTGTTTTCCCCCGCAACTTTCAAATTCCCATCAGAAAAGTCAGCATCTAAATTTAAACCAGAACTTGAAATCTCTGTGCCTCTGAAGTGGGAGGTGGGAGGACTTGCTGACTCTGGGATAGGTTTTGTTGGAACACATTTGGAAGTTTCTTTTAATGAGATTGTTTGGTGTATTAGTTTTTTTCTTTATAAATGGACACATATATATTTTCCACAGGGATTCCTGGAAGCCAGAGCAGAATTCCTTTTTTGCATAACCTTGATTTTATTGCAAAGTGTGGGCTGCTCATATTTAACTTCCTTGGAAAAAAACAGAGCCTGCCATGAAACTGGATGCTATTCCAGGGTGGAGCACAAAGTCTGGAAGTCTAGGGCCCCTGTGCCAATGCAGCTATTCCTTAGTGCACACATATAAGGGGCTCAACATTGTGGAACACAGGTAGATTTACCGGGTTGCACAAACGTCAGAGTCCCCAAGACCCGTAAGTCCCTTTCTGTGTTGGGGAGGGCCCAGCAGTGTGTGTGCATGGCCATATGTTTTGTAAAATTTGTAAAAGGAAGAGTTAAGACCCTTTTCTCTTTCCACTCCAACTTCCTCTTCCTCTTCATTATACTTTCCCTCCTGTCAGTTGTGGCCTCAGGCATTTTGGAGTTCCATCTAAGGGGAAGTTGAATTGGTAATATGTTTAGTTTTGGTTTAGTGGTATATTTTTCTGTGGTTTGCAGTTATTCTGTGTATAGTGAAGTTATTGCCAGGCTGTCTTAGTGGCTTCTAGGAATATGCCTATTGCCCAGTTTGTGGTATGAACATGTTCTATGTCACCTCACCCCAGAAATATATGGGGAGTGGAGGAAAAATCTTGTTGGAGGAAAGATTAAATTCTCTTGTGCGAAAGATATTAGAAAAGTAATAATTGTTATAGGAAGAGGCAGAGTATGCAACCCTCCAAAAATGTAGAAAAAATATTAAACAGTGTGTCAGGCAGTTCATTAATAAACCACGTTGTGTTATTTTAATGGATTTTGTGCCATTTATGAGATTCGTGAGGTTTCAAAAATTTGTTGTAATCTCTTTTCTCATGCTAAATAGTTACCTTTATACCTAATTTTGCATCCATAATTTTGTTTTCTTTTCCTTAAATAGCCTTCTGAATAGTATAAACTTTAGGCCCCTCCAACCCAGAATATGACCTTGGGTATGGGGAGGGCACAGTGGCACATGAAGAGAAGACACTGAGACACATTCTCAAGAATTGTATTTACCAGAGTTTTTATTTTACAGCAGAATGGATTGATACTTTGAAAATTCTCTATGACAAGAATTGATAAACTACAGGGTCTGTGGGTCAAAGTGGCCTGCTGCCTATTTTTGTAAATAAAGTTTTATTGAAACATGGCCATGCTTACTTATTTGTATGTTGTCTATAACTGCTGTCACATTACAATGGCAGAGTTGAGTAGCTACAAACAAAATCATCTGGCATACAAAGCTTAAAATATTTACTATTTGGCCCTTTACAAAGAAAGCTGACCCCTGCTCTATACCATGGACTCCTCACAGAGGGCTAATGACAGGTCAAGCCCCTAAGAGGTTTGGTTAGTGTCTTGCCCATATAGCTGTCATGAAGAGTCATGAGGCTCTCTCATGGACCACACCAAACCACGAAATATCCCACTAAAACCACTCTTTTCCATTCAAGCCTTGGTTATGTTCCTTCTCTCCTGCTCAATAACTTTTGACGGCTCCCCAGTGCCCACAGAATTTTAGCCAGGCATTCACACTCTTCTCTGATCAGATGACATCCCATCTCACCAATATCCTCCCCTTACCCTCCCACATATTCCCTCTCCTGACCCCAGGGGTCACTGTGGATATTTCTGTCTCAGTATCCATTGATCATAGGAAGAAAGTTGAGGAACTGGAGTCAGACCCTGGACTGCCTGCCTCCAAAATCTACACTTTAAACCACCATATTAGACTGCTGCACTGGCAGAGACTTGGTTATAAAATCCTAAGTTGCAGGTGGTGACATGGCCACCCAGATAAAAACTATATTTCCCATTTTCCCTTGCAGGTATCCATGGCCATGTGACTAAATTCTGGCCAATAGGATGTGAGAAGGAATAACATGTACAGCTTCCTGGTTGTATTACCAAAGAGCAGGGGTGTAACCTCCACTTCCTCTTTCCTCCTCCCCTGAGTGAACAGCAGTCTTCCTAGACCATGGTGGGGAAGCCATATGTTGAGTTTGGCAGAGAAACTTAAGGCAAAGAGCCTGGATCTCCCACTCTGAAGAGTAACCCCAATACTGGATCACTATATTCAGACTATAACAGGGAAGAGAAATAAATTCATATCTTATTTAAGTCCTATTTATTTTGGGCTTTGCAATAACAGCTGAACCTCTATCTTGAGCAATCATACTCATTAATTTTGTTCGTTTTGTTTTGTTTTTCTGAAGCAGGTTCCAGGAGAGGCTGATACAATGGTCCTGTGGGCTAGTAAGTCTTTGATGTTACTTGCAAGGCAAGGACATGAACACCCCAAACTCTCCCAGTGCCATCCACTTTCACCAAGTAGCCACAGCTGCATTCTCAGATCTCAGATCCAGATCTCAGGGCAGCTGCCTCTGGAACACACCATTTTGTCCAGTGCTCATTCCCCTGGTCAGGGCTGTATTACAGGCAAAATAAACAAGGTTGACTGTTTCCATCGCAACTTCATGTTTTACAGGAAGGAAGTTGGAACTTGGACAAGGGACAGGTTTTCCTCAAGAGGAAGGGAACAGCCAGTTTTGGACTCTTCTTGAAGTGGATTAGGCTCAGCTGAGATTAATAAGTGTCAAGGACAAATAAGCTTGGGATTTGCCTCATGGACTCTGCTTCTACTTGGCTGTTCTGGGGTCCTCCTTCCCCACTGGTATCAGTGAAGTGCAGCAATAAGTGGAGTTGTGCAGGAAAGCTGTACTCTATCACAGAATGTTTTTTTCCAACCCAGGGGTTACACTGCCTAACATTCTACCAGCAAGAAATGAATAACTTTGGCTTAAGCATTACTCTCGTCCTCCCCAGTCTTCATTTATGGGGAAAGAACAGCTGGCCCTATAAAAATAATTGGAGCTACAATTTATGTTGACTAGGTTTCAACTTCTAAATTCTGCACAGTGCTTGGTGGAGAAAGCCAAGAACAGCTTCACTCCTGTTCCCCAGCAGAGTTTGGGAATGGAAATGCCTTTGAAAGAAGCAGAATGTGGGTAGCTCATTAGCGTCTCAGTGTGAATTGAACTAACAGACCCAGTTTTCCCAAGTAGGAGATTTTGCTCTTCTTGCTCAAGTCTCGGGGATTTGAAGACCATCATGCTATGGCATTTAAAGATTGACTTGATTTAAGCTCATGAAGATGTGCAGCATATTGTTTAGCCCGCAACATAGGCTAAGTAAATTTTGTTGATTGAAAAATAATATTCCATTCAGGATTATTTCCCAGAAGAACAAAAATGGTGTCACAAATTGGATAATTTGAGAAGAGTTTAATAAGAAGTCTACTTAATAAAAGTGTGAGTAGGATGTAGAGGTGCTGTAAGTGTTAGGGAATGTTTTGTGAATAATAACAGCAAATTTGTGAGGGGAAGGGTGTCCTATGTTTAAAGAGATGAGAGGAAGTAGCAGTTATTGGAACTCATGGAAAAATTCATGTGAAGGTGGCTACTTGAGAGGAGTGTTGACCCTTGGTTGAGGTCACATTCAGCCCAAGGCAAACTCCCCGAAGTAAGTATCCCAGTCTAACTCGATTCCTATTTTCCTGCTTCCCACTGGAGCTTCCTATTGGCTGGATCCAACCAGAAGCTGGTGTGCGTGGGAGCCCATTGGTGCTATCTACACAAGTTCACCTCCCAGGCACAGAGCCAGATGGAGAAGGGTAGGGAGTAGACCTAGAGGGCACATGGAAAATATCTGTCCCAAGGAGATATGAGCATGCTCAGATATTATTAGAACTTGAAATGACTACCATTCGGCAGAACCCCTCCCACCATGATGTGTTCAGGGGTAGAAAGCCAGTCAAAACAATAACAGGTAACAATTATTGAGTGCTTGCTGCATGTTAAGCACTGTGCTAGACACTTTACATATATTATCTCAGTTAATGTTCACAATAAGCTGATGAGGTAATCCCTCTTCTCACCCCCGTCTTACAGAAAAGGAAACAAGGCATAGAGAGATTAGGTAAATTGTCCAAAGTCAACACAGTCAATGTTGCTGGTTGGGCTGCCTGAAAAGCCAATTCTAAGACAGAGTTTGTCATGCAGAAGTTTGTATGAGAGGATATTCTTAATGTCAGTGGGAGGGAAGAGACAGAGAATGCAAGGGTAGGTAGAAGTTGAGCTGTGTCTAAGGCTCAAAAACTTACTTGACTGAATGAAAGCTCTGGAGTAAAATGGCCCTTTAAAGTTGTCTCAAGTTGGGCCCAAACAGCCAAGCCTTTATATCCCATCTGTCATTGATTATTATATGCTGGTCACTCTTGGAAGAGTGTGATCATAGGCTCTCTGAAGTTGATGGGATCCCAAAGGGGCTGGCAGCTGAAGGCTCTCTGTAGCCTTTGCTCCCAGCATCTAATCATCACAGCACCCACCACTGCAAGTGATAGAGTCAGGGACCCCACTTCACAGAAACAGTGCTAAGCACAGTGCAGCACTTTCTTTAGAAGAAGATGCCACACAGTCACACCAAGCCTCACGTGTGTCAGCTGCAGTCAGACTCTGACAATTACTTCATGGGGCAACCTCATCTGCAAAATCCATTTCCAACTTGGCAACCATTGATGGTTTCTTCCCATTCCTGGGCAGGCATATGAGACTCCGGGGTGCTGCTGAATGCACTGAGTCATTCTCGGGATTATACTGAATATATTGCATCTTGGGGTATCCCAGAACATTTTTACAAATCCATATCTAGTTATCTACCATCTCTTCCCCTTCATTAAACCTGTTTAGCAGTCTCTTCGAATGCAATGGGTACCTTCTAAAATCAATATGACTCATGGAAATTTCTTAGAAAGTGCCAGTTTGGTCACCAACATATATTCTCCCAATCAGGCCTAACAGGTTATTTTTCTTCCCCAAAGTTGGACTAGATTGCTTTTGTGTAAGCATCAGTGAAGCAATAGGCTTGACAAACTTCGGGGCCATGTTATATTATAATAAACATCTTTAAACTCCTGAGTCATACTCAAACCAAGTGAGGCTCACAAGAGGAGAGGCCCATGCAAACAGAGAGCTCATCAGGTCCATTCCTCACTCTTGCCCACTCTGCTCTCAGAAGTTGACCATGATGGCCTGAGAAAGATGGACTCCTTTGTCCTCTGGCTTCTGATTAAATTTGGCCAAAAGGAGTCACCAGCAGGAGACCAGATGCGTTAAATAATTCCTCTCTGTCTTGGAGGGTGGGAGGGAAGAGGAAGAGGGATATTTGTTCCCTCTATTCCCTACCTGGTGGGCTGTGGTTTAGCAGTGGCTGCCTTCCAGTATGCCGCAGCTCTGGCTCTCTGTGCGTTCTGGTATCACTGTTCCCTTCCTGCCTCTTCCGACTGAGGGTAGTAACTGCTCCCCACTGTTAATAATCCCAGGGTGCCTTACCTCCCTGTGTTGTTTTCCTTAATCCTGTTCATTTTTCTGCAAATGCTTCCTCATTTTAACTCCTTTCAAACAACCCTTAGGTTTGTCTTTGGTTTCCTGCAAGGACCCCAATTGATACATCTCCCCTCTTACCTTCACACTGGGTGGACACTCAGTAAATAGAGAGGTTGGAGAAACCAACTGTACAATTAAATCTGCTTTTCTCTCTTTCCCTAACCACACACAGGAGAATTTTTCTAAATGTAATGCAGATCTGATCTGATTCCATTTAACTCTTTCATTTCCCACCTTCCTGAAAATGACAGCAGCTGCCTGGCTAGTCTTCTGTACCCAAGACAAAGCCATTGTAGCCACCTTCACACATATCACAAAGGAATTATGTAACTGAAAGAAAATATTTCACCCCAAAGTATACTCTTTTGTAAAAAGCATATTTTAAGATAGCTGGTCAGAAGGCCTGCAAACAGAAGAGGGCCTACAAACCTGTCTTCTGGGAGGGGACATTTGCACTTGTACAGAAAATCTGCATTAATGTAGTCAAGTCTTCACTGAGGTCTTCCCTTCTCTAAATCTAGGAAAGATGAACTGAGAGTCTGTATTAGTCTGTTCTCACACTGCTAATAAAGATATACACAAGACCAGGTAACTTATAAAGGAAAGAGGTTTAATTGACTCACAGTTCTGCATGGCTAGGGAGGCCTCAGGAAACTTGCAATCATGGCAGAAGGGGAAGAAAACACGTCCTTCTTTACACGGCAGTGGCAAGGAGAAGTGCCAAGCAAAAGGGAAAAAAGTCCCTTATAAAAATATCAGATCTCATGAGAACTCACTCACTATCACAAAAACAGCATGAGGGTAACTGCCCTCATGATTAAATTACCTCTCACCAGGTCCCTCCCACAACACGTGGGGATTACAGGAACTATAATTCAGGATAAGATTTGGGTGGGGACACAGCCAAACCATATCAGAGTTTGACACATTTTAAAGGTCTGAAAGGAACAGCTGCCATCTATTCTTTCTGAGACCTGCTAACTGTGAAGTTTTATCTAAACAGCAAGACCACCTGTGATAGCCAGGCCTCCTCTTCTTTGCCTCCCATAATTTGTTTTGCCATAATCCAAGTCCCTATTCTTTCTATAACCTTAAGATAGTATTTAAGCTACTATATCCTATTGGGGCATTGTGGGTAATTACTCTGCAGTTCTCCCCTGTGTTCATGCTAATAAATTTGTATGCCTTTTCTCTAATTAATCTTCCTTTTGTCAGTTGATTTTTCAGTGATCCTTCAGAGAGCCAAGGAGAAGCTTTCCCTTGGCCCCTACGTAAGCAATGGATCTAGATGGGCCACATCACTCCTTTCTCAGTGATAGCCAGCATGTAATTTGACATTCATAAATTTCAATGTTTATCTTAGTTTAAGAGTCCAGTTTCCCCTTCAGGAGAGAGGTGGTATAAGGTGTTTTAGATCGAGGTTTCTTGAGCCAATTTATTTCGTGGCTTTGGATGAGTTTTATAATTTATCTCTGCCTTGATTTCTTTGTTGGTCACATGGATATTATGGTGATATCTACCTCATAGGCTGTCCAGAGAATCGATAAGACAATGTTTATCAATCTTAGAACAATATAAGGCCCAAAAAAGGTGATCAATACTTATTAATCACTAATTCCCCCAATGAGGCCTCTTTCTTCATTCAGTCCTCCTCCCTCAATAATTAAATTAATATTTGCATCTCTGCTGTGTGCATTGTTCCTAATTTCCTCTAGTGGCGGGTACCTAACATTTATGCACCTTAGGCCAACATGGTTTGTACAGGAAAGTCTACCCCTGCAGCCCCTGAAGAAATATCTTGGGCTCAACACAGCCTTACTGTGGACCACAGCCTTGACATGTGTTTTCTCATGGAACTGTCACTGGAAAGATTGAGGCAGAAGATGATACACCTAATTTATGGATAAAGAAACTCTAGCTCTAATTGCAAGCATTGATGAGAATGTGAAACAACAAGGGGCTCAACCAGTGTTGTTGGGTTGTAAATGGATAAAATCCACTTGGGGAACAGGATGGCCTTGCCTGCTGAGGCTGACGGTGCACATACCCTGTGAGCCAGCAACCCGAGGCCTAGGCGTGGGCCTGAGAGACATTCCTTTGTGTGTGTTCTGGGAGACACACAAGGCAATGCTCATAGTAGCATCATTTGTAAAGCAATGACTGGGAATCAATCCAAAGGTCTATCAACAGCTGAATGGACAATTAAAGTGTGGCATATCCGCATACTAGAACACCAATCAACAGTGAAAAATGAATGTATTACAGCTGCATGCTTCAACAGGGGAAGACTCCTAAAGACATCATGTGAAGACAAAATGCAGCTCATGGAGGGATACGTAAGCCCGTTTCCCTATATATGAACTGCAGAAAAGCAAAATAAAGGCCATATATTGTTAGGAGACAGAGATGTGTAGTAAAACGAGAAAGAAAAGTAAGAGAGTGATTGTTACAAAAAAATTCAGGGTAACGGTTCCTTCTCAATGTGGGTGGGGAGCAAGAAGAAAGCAAGGGAGGAGGGGTCCTGAGGGACAGCTGAGATATTTCAGATGCTGTTGCATTGGTGTCCATTTTATTGTTACTCCTTAAATTGCTCGTTTATACTTGCTATACTCTTGAGAAAGGATGCTCTATTTCAAAATAAGACTCTAACCAAATCCTGAAGCTCAGAGAGGCGAAGCTGCTTGCCTTCAGTCACACAGCTGATGTGTGGCAGATCCCTGCTTCTGGAGGCTCAAAACTGAATCACTCCCTCTTTAATCTCTTGGGTAGTGTAAATACAGAAGGATAAAATAATTACTAAAGAAAAGGGATGCATAAACAGATGATTTATTTTTCATACAAGAAATATTTATTGAGTAGCTACAGTGTGTCAGGCACTGTCCAAGGTGCTGGTGATTTAGAGGTGAAGGACATGAACCAGGAATCTACCCTCAGGCACCTGGCATTCTATGGGAAATGGAGGCTAAACAAATTTCATAAGTATGACACATAAGCTTTTTAAAAAGATATAACTCATTGTAATATAATCATATGTTTGCACAGCTTTTAAGCACCTGAGAATCTGATTTGGGGGTACCAGTGTATGTAGGTTTCTAGTCTTTTCTAAGATCAGTGTTTTGTTTATTAACTTCTTTTGGTACAGGTGATAAATCTACCTGTCCTGGCAGGTATCACCTATATTATTTGTGTGTTTATTAGCCTTCTGGCATTTTTAAAACATCAAAGTAGGACTCATTTAAAAGCCATTTTAAGTTTGTAAGAAAAAAATATGTTTTACCCCACAAAACGCCTTTCTGAAAATACATAATGTATGTATTTTTTGTGTTTTCTGAGTTCCTTTGATCTAGTTTCAGGTCTGAGAATGGTGCTTACTTTTTCTTGCATGATTGATCCCTCTCACGCCCATGACATTTCATTGCTTATGGCTTTATCAGTTTGGGGCAGAAGCAGATGATTTTCAGGAAGAACCTGGACAATGGCCTTTACCCCCACCTGCATGAGGCCAAACCTGACTTTCCTGAATAATCCAATGAAGGGGTTCAAGGACATAATCAGTGATCTGTCAGCCTGGCTTAGTTGGGCTCATAGGGCTACTGAAAGGGATTCAGGCCCCAGAGAGCTAAATATCCTAACTTTCCTCCCTAGAAGGCCAAAAAAAAAAAAAAAAAAAAAAAAGGATGCAGGATGACAAAAGAACCCATCAGACTTATTACCAAACACATCTTACTCACAAAATCTCATATGTTCTAAGATGGGCATTATTGGGCCCATTTTACCTACTGAGAAAATTGAGTCTTAACGAGGTGACTCAACTTGTGCAATGTCACATGGAGGCACAATTGGCATCTGAACTCCTGGCCATTGGCCTGCAGATGCAGAGCTCTTGGATGGGCATCCCCAGTGAAACAGTCAAAGTTCCAGGAAAGATCGGGACAGTCTCAGGAGAGAGATGGAAACCATGCCCTCTTCTTCACCCCATCCCCAGTCCTGAACCTGTTCCTGTGGGGCCTGGGAATTAGGTCAGACAAATCAAATATACAAAGTGTAGCCTTTGTTTGACTGTCTTATCTAATGTGCCTTCTCCTCCCATGGACAGCTGTGTCCTATCAGATGGGTGGGCGCTAGGGAGCCAGTTAGGGCCTGCCGTACTGTGAGACTCCGCCTGCTGGCCTTTGAATCTGCAGGAGATCAGGAGAGCTTGGGACATGGGGGGACTTAAAGACAAAGAGAAGAGAGAGTGCTGTGTTGTCAGCAGCCTGCCTTGGACATCTTTTCCTCCATTAAAACCAAAAGGATGAATGTGAACGTCTTCTAGAAACTGCTAATTTCTTGGAGATGAGAAATGAACATCATGACACATGAAGAGCACCATTCAGGTGCCAGCCACCATACCAACTGCATTTTCAAGTAGTGTCTTTGTAAACATCCTGATGCATATACTGTTATTACTGCCTTTGACCAGAAGACTGAAGCCAGCTGCCCAAGGGAAGCTACCCAGTGGGCTGTAAAGCATAGAATTGAACTGGACTTTCTAAAAGTCCAGGGTTTCATCCCTCCCTCCCAGCTAGTGAGCGTTTCGTCAAGCCTCACCCAAAGTCCCTTGAAGGACCCTCCCCCACCATATTTTTAGCCACCTGTGGTGTGGGGTGAGTGCCCATCTGAAGAGAAGACATGGGAGCTCAGGCAAAAATTGAGAGCAGAAGAGAGGAAGGAAACAACAGATAAAAGAGAATGCACCTTATTAATAGGGAATTTAGATAATAGAAAAAAGATAATACAGAAGTAGGAATATTTTCCTACATCTTCTTCTGTTTCCCTAAAGTAACCACCATTAACAATTTGTTCTTTATCCCTCAGGCCCTTTCTTCTATATCTATATATATAATGAGAGAGACCCCCAAACTATACATAAAATAGCTTGTGGGTATTTGAGCTATGTCAGACCTTTAACACAGAAACTATACTAGGAACCTTATTCTACAGAAACTCACATGTCTGTGAAAGGTACAAGCATATTCATTTTGATATTCTTTGTTGAAAGAATAAAAAATTAGGACAAAATATACCTTTGTCAATAGAAAATAGCCTGAACCACCCCCAAAACTATATATCCATAGATATATCTATATGGATAGATAGCTATATATCCATAGAACTATCTATATGGATAGATATTCATAAATATATCTCATATATATATATCTATCTAGCCTATGGATAACTATGGATATATAGTTTGGAGGGTTGGTTCAGGCTATTTTCTATTTTCTATAGATACATCTGTATGGATAGATAAAATATCCATAGATATATCCATATAGATATATATTCATATGGATATATCTATTGATGTATCTACGGGTATATAGTCTGGGGGGTTAGTTTAGGCTATTTTCCATTGACAAATATATTTTTTTCTAATTTTTCATTCTTTCAACAAAGAACATTCAAATGAACATGCTTGTACCTTTGCACCGTATATCCATTCAGATACACAGCTTAGGGGATTGGTTTTGCTTTCGTTTCTATGTTTTTACATAAAAGAAAATATCCTGCACATATGGTTTCCTTTTTTCTTCTTCATTTAGCTCTATGTGCTGGATGAATTCTTTCTGCCCATGTATATCTACCTCTACCTTTCTCCACCTGGTTCTGCACCCCGGGGAACTGCATCATTACACTCCCTTGCTCTCTAGTTTCTGGCTGGGTTTGGCTAATGAGGCACCCCAGCTCCTCTTCCCCGCTCCGGCCTACAGTGGTAACAGCTCCCTCATGTTGCTACACTGCCCCTTGTTGGTTTCTTTAAATCCTGCTCACACCTTCACAAATAGACCCTTTGTTTAACTCTTTCTAAATGGCTCAGCTTAAATGTGCCATCAGTGTCCTCCTGGGGCCCTAAAGAAAACACTATATAATCTGAACATCTTCTCCGATTGGAACGTACAGGATGGCCTCATTTCTTTAATGACTGCCTACTAGTCTAGAGTATGGATGGAGCAGAGTTTATTCAGGCTATTTACTATTGACGAAGATATATTTTTTTCCTAATTTTTCATTCTTTCAACAAAAAATATTTAAACGAACATACTTTTACCTTTGCACAGACATGTGAGCGTTTCTGTAGAATAAGGGTCCTAGTATAGTTTCTGGGTGAAAGGGCTTACACGGCTCAAATACCCACAAGCAAAACTCCTCTCCAAAAAGAAGGTACAGGCTTATATTTTTAGGGGGTCACTGGCATTTATCCAGAAGCCCCAAGACTTTCAGAGATTGAACAAGAACAGGAAGACTGATCCCAAAGATGGTGGGAAAGAGGGTTCAGGGGATGCAGATGCCAGGGAGGTAACCCCAGCCTGGCTGGCTCTCATCTCTGGGGGCTGCTCCTCCATCTTCAATGCAGACAGCAGCACTGAGCTTGGGGAGAGAGGTTGAAAGGATAGAGATAAATGCTAATCTCTAGTGTAAACAGTTCTCAGGGCTGGACACTCTCTGGACATGCCACAATCCCCCACTGGGAAGGAGATGAGATAGCTCGGGAGGCCGAAGCTGGATTGGGGTAAAGGAAAGGGAGATTGGGAGAGACGGGAAGAAACAGGGGCCAAGGAACCCATCATTTATGTGTCTGACAGCCATGGGAGCAGCCCGACTGGAGACAGGGAATCCTCGAACGGGACCAGGGGTAGAGGAGAAAAGCCGGTCATGACGAGGCATAAAGGGCAGCAGGGACCCTCCCCTCATATATCACAGGGAAGCCCAGTCAAGGTACTGTTCAAGGGCGATGTGCAACCCATAAACCAATTAGTAATTTGAGCCAATGACCTTGAGTGTGACCTTAGCAAGTTACTTTCCTTCTATGGCCCTTGGTTTTCCCATCTGTCAGATTGGGGTTGTATTCCCTGCTTTACCTATGAGAGTAGAGACAGTGTTTTTAACTTCCATGGTTCTAGGTAAAATCAGGTGAAAATAAAGAGCAGGGTATTTCTTGAAAGACAGAAGAATTTCTCAAGGACAGGCAGAGAGGGGACAGGGTGGAAGAGGAAAAGGGAAGTTGTAGGCAAAACAGCATATTAAGTGTGTCTAGGCTCCTGCAGGCCTGGGGTTGAATCTCAGCTCCTTCATTTGCTAGCTGAGGGACCTTGGGCAAGTCACTTACCCTCTTGATTTTCTATTCTACATTGTTACAGGAGTATAAAGATGATAGCTGCCTTACAGAGTTATGAGAATGAAATGAGATCATTCATATAAACTGGTTAGCTCTGTGCTTGCCGCTCAGTAAATTCTCAGTAAACATTGGGTATTGTCTCTACCCTACGTATGATGGCAGTACCTGGGCACCATGGTTAATAGCATTTTCCAATGGTGCCGGCAAATAATATTTCTCATTTGTCATTCTCTTCTGCAGTGTTACCTTGTCACTTCCCCACCAAGAGGTGGAGTCTAATTCCTTTCCCTTGAATCTGGGCTGGTCTTAGCAACTCATGTATAACCAATGAAATGCAGCAGAAGTGACGTAGCATAATTTCTGAGCCTAAATCAGAAAAGCTTCTGCAGCTTCCTCCTCATTCTCTTGGAACGCATCTCCTCTAGATATTCCCTCTTGGGGTATCTGGAACCCAGCTGCCATGCTGTGAGAAGCCCAAGCTACAAGAAGAGCCCACATGTAGGTTTCAACTGAACCTAGCATTCCAGCTACCCAGCCCAGACACCAAAGAGATGGTTAAGAGGCAGGTGGATTACCTGAGGTCAGTAGTTCAAGATAGGCCTGATCAACATGGTGAAACCCTGTCTCTACTAAAAATAGAAAAATTAGCTGGGCATGGTTGTGGGTGCCTGTAATCCCAGCTACTTGGAAGATTGAGGCAGGAGAATTGCTTGAACCCAGGAGGTGGAGGTTGCAGTGAGCCTAGATCGTGCCATTGCACTCCAGCCTGTGTGACAGAACAAGACTCTGGAAAAAAAAAAAAAAAAAAAAAAGAAGCTCCCAGATGTTCCCAGCCCCCACTGTTCAAGTCACTGCTAACCATGTGTCTTCCAAGCTGAAGCTCCAGATACTATGGACTAGAGACAATTCATTACCCACTATGCCTTGTCTGACTTCCTGACCCATGGAATCTGCGAGCTTAATAAAATAATTGTTGTTTTACACCATTAATTTTGGGACCATTTGTTATGTGGCAGCAGATAACTGGAAGGTGAACTGTGAGCTGATAAGATTCCGGCCCTTTATAGTACAAACTCGTCTAAGACCTCTTATCCCTGTTGTTGCCTTGTTCAATTCTAGGAGCATAAATAGCCCCTATGCCTAACCCAAAGTATGTTAGGGATACCAGGGCTTGCCATCCCATTGGTCATATTCTAGGGGTCCTGCCAAGAGGCTGGGCATTTTGGGAATTTGCCTGGCAGGATAATGTCTCTTTCTCTTCCCTTCTTAGTCATGTTAGATCAGAGTCCTAAGACATGTTTATGGTATAGCAGTGATACTGAAGGCAAGAAATACCACAAATGATACAAACTACAAAGCTGGGTGGATAATATGATCTTAGAATAACAGATCCCAGAGGGCACCATCTCAGAAGGAAGTTTCATATAATAGGAACAAAAATAGGCTACTGTAACTGACAAGTGATAGTAACAATAATGGCAATAATAATTGTATTAGTTAGAATTTTCCATCACAAGTGACAGAAAACTTAACAGTAGCTTAAGTCCCAAAGGCAGTTGATTGGCTAAATGCAATAGATTTAGTAATGGGTTGATCCAGGGACTGGGTCTTTTTTTCACTTTCTTTCAGGAGTGGATGTTATTTTCTTTCTGCCTACATTTAGTCTACCTCAGATCTGCTTTTCACAAAGTAGTGGCTGCTGGCAAATCCAGGCTTACATTTCCATCTCTAATAAGACAGCCTGTTTCTCCATCAAAAAAGCCAGTGAAAGTCTATGATGCATCTGTCCCATTGGTTCTAATGTGGCCACATGACATCTATGACTCCCTAAGGCAGGAAGGAGCTGTGATTGCCCATTCTGAGTCACCTGCCCATTGTACCTGGGAGTGGAGTCATGGCACCTAAACCACCCTAAGCCAGGAAGGAGCTGTGATTGGCCATCCTGAGTCACATGTCCATAGTAGCTGGGGGTGGAGTCACAGCACCTAAACTAACCTAAGTTAGGAAGCAGCTGTGATTGGCCATCCTGAATCACATGCCCATAGTAGCTGGGAGTGGAGTCACAGCACCTAAACCATCTTAAGGCAGGAAGGTGCTGTGATTGGCCACCCTGAGTCACATGACCATTGTAGCTGGGGGTGGAGTCACACCACCTAAACTGCACCCTAAGGCAGGAAGGAGGTGTGATTGGCCATCCTGAGTTACATGCCCATTGTAGCTTAGAGTAGAGTCACAGCACCTAAACCACGTGGACTGGAAGTAGAGGGAAAGGCAGTTTCCCGGAGGAAAACCAGAATGATGTCATTAGAAAAAAGAGAGAGTTCCTGCTGAGAGGCAAAGATTTACGCATGCGGACCCCAGCCACTATTTACTGAGGGCTAGATTGTGTCAAGCACTTTACCTGTGCTGTTATCATGTAATCCTGTCAAGTAAGTATTATCCCTATCTTGCAGATGAAGAAACTGACACTCAAAGAGTGTCTTGCTTAAGGTCCTACGGTGACAGAACTGAGATCAGAACATGGTCACCTGACTGCAAAATTCATGCCTTTGCCCCTCTATGCCCCAAAGTCCTCCATCTCTTTTTTATACCAGAAAAAAAATACACAAAAAAACCCAAAACACGTGTGATGAATGACATTCTCACATACAACCTGTCCTGTGGGGTTAGACTCAATTCCTCTTGTGAGACCTCTATTCGACCCTTCTCTCTCCCACTCCAGTAAGCATTCTAGAATTCAAGATAATCGAAATGAGGTCATTAGAAGACCAGCCTTATGATCTTTAATTTTTATTGTAAAAAATTTCAAACATAAACAGAGTAAACAGAATAGTATAGTGTATCCCTCTCCCTGTACCTTCTGCCAGCTTCAGCAATTACCAGCATCTGTATTGTCACATCTATTCCTTCCCCTACTCTTCACCTTTCACCTGACAATGACGTTGATGATAGTTTTCATAGGTTTGTGTGGTTTTAAAATTTTACTTGAATTTGTTTTTGAAGTACAAGGAGTTACCTTTTGTGGGGAAGTTAAGTTCTAAAATCAGTGAGAAAGGCAAAAACCATACATGCACAAAATACTCCTTTAAGCACCATTGTCCCTTGAGTATAGCAACAGTTTGGTATTCGTTCCTTTGAAGGGGCCAGATGAAATGGCTGCCTGACATTTGGGAGCATACTGTACAAAACACTATCGTCTTAATCTCTAGACTCAATCTTAGCACACAGGGACCAGAGAGAGCCAAGGAGATCCCGTTCCCATCTGGCATCTCATACCCACTTTGGGGTACGTGCTCATTAAATAAAATGATGGGCAGATCAACACCTCTGCTATTTAGATTATCTTCTTCTCCCAGTTCTGTTTCCTAACAGTACAAATATAAATGGACGATACCATTTCACCCTCAAAGTCTTTCAAATTATGGTATGTGTTTGAATTCCCCTCCAATGCTGATAGCTTGTGACATGTGCTGTGTGCTTGGACCAAATCCACATTATGCAGTAAGCACCCCATATGCATTTCAGCTGTGACAACCCTGGTGAGAGGCAAGGTCAGAGGGAGCAGGTTGCAGCTACCGGCACCCCAAAGCCTGCGGCATCCGGGGCTCTCCTGCCTTGTGCCCTCTGGATCGTCCTCGCCTGTGGCCGTGGACCATGAACCTGGGAGGAAAGTGGTGAGCCCACCTCCCATGGCTCACCTTCTGGGGCCGGTCGACTTGCTGGGCCATTAACTAGCAAAGCCGCAGCAGCAATAAAATTAATTTCCTTCCTAATATATACAAGACTTTCTGCAGGAGAATTATGGACCGATTTGATCAAAGTGTGTAAGTGGTGTGCTTATGCTATCAGTTTCAACCCCTTAATGCCCTCCTGTCAAAACAAAATCCTCAAGAAAGGCTTTGAGGGGAATCACATGGGCATAATGGCTTTCCAAAAGAGAGCCCTAAGTACTTGGTAACATATACAGAGCCGACTATTAGATCGGCTGGTGTAATTGTCCTTATATTTTAATGTAAACACGCTTATATTAGCCGGGCACTTCATCCCTCCACAGACACGGAGGTGCAGGATGAGCGGGGGAAGGGAAGATGGCTTTAGCAGGAACACCAGCCAGGGGAGGAGGCTGTCAAGGCGGAGACATGCAGAGGAGGTCAGGGGGCGTGGAGGGGAGGGGGATTCTGAGGAGGGAGGCACAGGCAGATGGAAGAGTCCTATCTGGCTTTTATTAATAACACGAATGCCTGGCTCCTGGGTGGCACTTTGAACTTCTGTTTTCCCCAGAGAGCTTTCCCATCCAGGTTTTGCTTTGCCCTCAAGGCAACCTCTGCAAGATGGACTGGGAAGGACAAGGACTCATTTTATGGATGGGTAAACTGAGGCTCAGAGAAAGCTTTTATGTCTCGGCAGGAAATAGATGCACACTCAAAATGGGTGAAAGAGGGTAGAATGAAGGGGTCATTACTGTGGGACAGGGTTTAGGGAATTGACAGGGATGGCAGAAAACCCCGAGGCTAGCAAGGGGGAAAATTATTACCACTTTGAGACCCGAAGGGACAGGGTGACAGAGAGTGTCCAGAACCTGGTGAGGATGACAGTTTCTTTTAAGAGAGTACTCCCTGAAAGAAGCTGCAGCTTTTCATAGAGAAAAGCAGCCACTGCTAAGCCCACGTAGGGCCAGCATGGAGGAAGCCAGGGAATAAATACCTTGACCTCTCTTTTTCCTCCCATCCTGTTCTCCTAGTTTCCCATAGGCAAAACCCAACAGGAAGATAGAAGACAACAGAGCCCTGATTTTGACCCAGCCTCCCAGGACACAGACAGGGTACAGAAATCAAAGGGGCAAAGAGAATTTGCAGCCCAAGGTTCAAAGGAGCAGTTGGGAGACACTTTTAGGTTTTCTGCAACCAAACCGCCATCTTCCATACAGCAAGCGACAGTCACTCAGTAGAGGAATAAGCCTTCAGTTGCATACCATTCCATGCATGGGATGGCAGGATTTTGAAACTTTTGGAAGTTCCATACTTTGGCTTTATTTTATGAATCCACCAGTGCTGTGCACCAAAGTTTCTCAGTGGGGGGAGAACATATTTTTGCAGAGCAAGTACAGATAAGAGGTTGGGTGCCTGAAGCCTGGATAATAATAGAATGACAGCTGATGATTCATCAGTGCTCTTCAGAGCCAGCTGATAATACATTGGCCAGCCTTTCCCCTTTGCTCAGACAGAACAGCCACCCTCACCCACGGGGATTCCTGCGCAGAAGGAATTTCCACAGCCCTGTACCAAGCCTGCTTAAAGTGGCTACCATTTATATGGGGTTTCCATGTGCCAAGGGGCATGCCAATGGTCCTTTACATCAACTCACTTAATCTTTATATCCTCATGACTGCCCCAGGAGATACATAATAACATCTACATTTTATAGGCAGAGACAGAAGGTTGGCTTAGCATAACAGAGAGGAAGTGTGGAGCAGTGGTTAGGAGCACAACCAGTAAATCCAGATGGCCTCGGTTCAAATCCCAGCCCTGCCACTTCCCAGCTGTGGGATCTTGCACAAGTAACATGGTCTTCCTGTGTCTTGGGCCCCCACATCTGTAAACAAAACAACACTGTAAAATAACAGTGTCTACCTCATGAGGATCTTGCAAAGATCAAATAAAGAGCTTTGAAGAGCGTCTGACTTATAGTAAGCTCTGTGGGAGCGTTAGCTCGGAGATAGTTCTCATGTTAAACTAAATAAGTCGCCCAAAGTCACATAGACAGAAATTAGCAGTGCTGATTATGCAAACCTGCATCCTGAAGTGAGGCCTTGGAACCAGGGTTGTGCTGGAGCTGGTTTGTAACGGCTTGCAAAAGCCAACTGTTAAATTTTCAGGACTTCTGTGAACCAGTTGTTAAACACAGACATTATTAAAAATTAAATTATATAAAGTTTACAGTTAAATAAATTCTGTTAAAGACAAAGGTAGTAAGTAGTCCAAATATATCACTCCTAATGTATCACTCATTTTTGAGGTCATTTACACCTGCTGTATCTATGTGGTGGAAGTCCTATAATATGAGATACTACATACCAGCTATTCCTAACTGTGTCACATGACGTCAGCCATGCTGGGAGTATGTATACCACTGAAATTGGCAAATGCTACAAATCAGACCACTTTTCTCCTCCAAGAGAGGTAGTTGTTAAACATTTTACCAGTACGTCGTTGCCTAGAACCCGAGCCTCTTTACTTCTCATCTGAGGCTTTTCCTATCACTCTGCAGGGCATGAGTGGTGAGTGCAAAATACTTCCTACTTCCCAGATGCAAGGCCACTCTGGTTTGGAGGGTGGGTGAGCATCTTGCCGTGACATCATCTCATGCCAGACAAGGACCTGGAACATTGTAAGTGAAGCTGGCAGAGACCCCTGCCTCATATGACATCTGACGGTTAGGGCCAGATTTTAAAATGTTTCTTGAGAGGGCAAGAGTCATGAGTGGGGCAAGCAGGTAGCCCATTTCTGGGCACCACCACCATCCTTCACTCAGCATCCTGCCCCAGCTTCGGGCAAATTCCTCGGCTAATGATAAGCGTGGCTCCATCTCAGAATTTTCCCATCGTGCTGACAGTTTTAAACCAATGGATTTATGAACTTTAAAGTAATAGAAATATTTAAGGCAGACCTATTTGCCTTATCTGCAAAGACAGAAACACTCCTCTTCAGACAGGGGTGGGGAAGTAAACTCATAAAAGGGAGCGATGTTGTTGAACTCTGCCTGTGGGGATGGGAGGGAGGGGCCCTCTTGTTGCCCCGATGCTCTCATCCCTGACCTCCCCTAGGCCTACTTCACCAGCCTTCCTGCCAATCCGGGGTGCTGCTAGAAACTCTCCCAGTAATTCTTTTTCTTGTCAAGTTAGTTAGATTCAGTTTCTCTTGTTTGCTTTCCATTACCCTGATGAATACAAAGATGTTGATAGAGGTGATGGTTATAATGATAGCTAACATTTATTGAGTATCTACTATATGCCAAGCACTGTGTGCTAAGGACTTTATACACATGATTCCATTTAATCCCCTGGAAGAGGACTGGAGGTGAGGGTGGGGGCTGGCGGGTAAAGATCCAAGTTTTATGGGGCCCGAAGCTTATTCAATTGGAATAAGAAAAAATAAAATGAAGTTACCATTTCTAAAATTAATTTTTATTTTTATTTTAAGTTCCAGGGTACATGTGCAGGACGTGCAGTTTTGTTATATAGGTAGTTGGGTGCCATGGTGGTTTGCTGCACCCATCAACCCGTCACCAAGGTATGAAGCCCTGCATGCATTAGCTGTTTTGCCCAATGCTCTTTCCTCCCCAACCCCATCCCCCGACAGGCCCCAGTGTGTGTTTTTCCCCTCCCTGTGTCCATGTGTTCTCATTGTTCAGCTCCCACTTGTAAGTGAGAACATGGGGTGTTTGGTTTTCTGTTCCTGTGTTAGTTTGCTGAGGATAATGGCTTCCAGCTCCATCCATGGAGCATAATCTCATTCCTTTTGATGGCTGTATAGTATTCCATGGTGTCCCCCGGACCAGGTCCCCCTGCTGCTGGCAACACAGATGCTTGCTTGCTGTTCTCTGGTCCCGCATACCTGAGGCCTCAGCCTCCCCAGGGTAGCCCTTCCAGATTCTCAGGACTGCTTTGCCCTCCCTAGGAGGTCACCCTGCCTCCTAGGTGACCCTGGCAAAGATGAGAGTACGTATTTCCTCCTGCCTGAATATGTACCACATTTCCTTCACCCATCTATCATTGATGGGCAAAATTACCATTTTTTTCTAAAACCGTGTGACGCTGTGGAAGCATCTATAGAGCCCCTCCTGGAGTCTTGAAGGAACCTGTGAGGGTAAAGGGTCCTGAAGCTGAATTTTCATGATCTTCATTTTACAGAGGTGGAAACTAGGACCCAAAAGGGGAAAGTGACTTGTTCAGGTCAAATGGTTTCCAGTGGTGCAGGGAAGATTTGAACCCAGATCTGACTCCAGAAGCTCTGCTCTTACCCATGACTTCTTAGAAACTGCATTGCCTTACCCTTTGTTACCCAGCTGGCATTTCTGGGTAGCAAAACAGCTAAAAAAAAAAAAAAAAAGATAGCACGTTTCTTCAACAGCTATCACTTGGATGGGGACTCAGCCTCACCCCTGTCTTTGATGGTACTGTTTCCCTACTGGTCCTCCTCTGCACCTATACAAATCCTATTTATTCTTGGAGGTGCCACTCAAGTTCTCCCTCTTCCTCATCCTATCTGTTCCTATTTCTCTTCCTAGAAATAAATCCCAAATATTCCATCCCTCCCCCTCCCCAAGCCACCCTTGCTCTAAATGTCCTTTGCTCTTGACCAAAGGACCCTATAAGGACCCACCCTTGCTCTTGACCCTATAACTTAGCTTTAAGCATCCTGTGTTTTTGTGTGTGTGTGTGTGAATCTCATCCCCCCCACCCCAGGTGTATTGTTAGATTGTCCAGGCAAAGACAGAACCTTATATCTTTTCTGCAAACTTGAGAGTCTGTTGCTCCGTTTTCCTTATGCCTTTATTTTGTCAGTATTTTCTGCGCATCTCCTGGGTGTCAAGCACTTGTTCAGCCCTGGGAATCAGACATAATTGGCACAGTTACTGTGCTCAAAGAGATGATACATTCCATACAGCTAAAGTGGGCTCTGATGGCTCAATACTAAGGGTTGTGGAAACTCAGAGTGGGAACCTCTGACCCAGGCTTGGGGTCACGGAAGGCTTCCTGGAGGAGATGACATCAAAGTTGATGTCTGGATAAAGCATAGGGTAGCCAATGGAATACTAATAGAGGAAATGGCACAAGTACCTAGAGGCAAGCGAGAGTGTGGTGAGCATGGGGATTAGATGTTCCTGGTGGCTGGGGAGGAGTGGGGGGTGAGGAGTGCCAAGGGGTGATTGAGGCCAGGGGAATCAACAGGGGGTTGGATCAAGGTGGCCTTTGTATGTTTCTATGCAGACTGTGGACTTGATTCCAAGGGTTCTGGACATTTCAAAGGTGAGCAGTGTTGTGATCGAACCAGTCACTCTGGTTGCAGAGGATGGACTGAAGCAGTGGAAAAAGAGGACAGTTAGGAGACTGCTGCAGCAATGCAGGAGAGAGACACAAGGGAATGAGCTCGGGAGCTGCAGTGAGGAGAGGAAAGGTGGCTGGGCTCTCTGAGCCCTCTCCTACTTCCCTCCACCACATGGACCTTCTCACCCGGGCCTGTAGCACACAAAGCTCGCTCCTGCCTCAGGGCCTTTGCATCTTCTGTTCCCACCACCTAGAACCGATCTTCTCCTACATGTAACCATGCTCCCTCCATCCCTTACCTCCTTCAGGACTCTGGTCAAATGTCACCTCCTCAGAGAAGTTTCCCTGACCACCCTTCCGTCCTAAAGTAGTCCTTCCATACCTCCCACCTTTCTAAACTCTGGCTCTGTTTTACTCATTTATTTATAGCCCTTGTCACTACCTGACATGTTTATTTATTTCCTATTTCCCTGACCAGAATGTCTGGGGGTTTGGTTGTGTTGTTCAGCACAGATGCCCAGCACTGGAATGGGGCTGCACACGCAGTCGACATTCAGGAAATACGTGTCTGATGAACAGTTACATTCACTATATGGCAGGCAGGGCTCATGGACGGAGTGGTGGTTGATTGGATAAGGGGGTGAGGGACTGGTAGAGGGGATGCCCTTACTGTGCCTGAGGAGGAGAATGACAGGCTCCATTTGGGATGTTTTGAAGTTTTAGATATTGGTAGAATGTTCAAGTGGAAATATTGTATTGGCCAGGGTGCCCACTCAAGCTAACAAATACAATTAACCATTATAGATCTCAACCAGGTTCAAGGTTGAAATTGCAGGGTCTGAGCTGGAGGTACAGACTTGGGCCTTGTCTAAAAATTGATGGAGTATCACCCAGGGCCTAGGAAGAAAGCATATGTTTATTCAAACTGGGCAACTGAGAAGAGTTAAATGAAAAGATGTCCTATAAGAATATGAACAGAGGAAGGAGACCCACAAAGGGGTGAAGAAGCTTGGGGCTAGCAACAGTGGGGTGCCTATGCCACCTGTATCAGTCAGGGTTCTCCAGAGATACAGAATCAGTGTAGACTATCCATCTATCTTTCCATCTTTCTATTCATCCATCTATCCTTCTGTCTATCATCCATCCACCCATCTACCCATCTATCCTTCTATCTCCATATTTATCTGACCATCCTTCTGTGTATTCATCCTTCTACATATCCATTCATCCATCCATCCATCCATCCATCCATCCATCCATTCATCCATTCATCTATCCTTCTATCAATTCATCTTCCCTTCTATCCACCTATGCTTCTATTTATCATCTATCCATTTATCTACCCATCTTTCCTTCTATCTACCTATACATCCATCTATCTTTCTATGTATCCAAACTATCCATCCATTCATCAATCTACTCATCCATATATCCATTTATCTACCAATCTTATCCACCCATCATTTATCTGTCTATCCTCTACCTCTCTGCCTTTTATCCATTCATCTATCCTTCGATCTATCTATCTTTCTATCCATCTATCCTTCTATCACTCTATCCATCTATCTACCCATCTATCCTTTATCTATCCATTTATCCATCTATCCACCCATCTATCAAGATAGTTACTTCAAGAAATTGCTTTATGATATTGTGGGGCTGGCAAGTCTGAAATCTGTAGGGCAGGTGAACATGCTGGAAACTCTCGTGCAGGAGCTGATGCTGCAGTCTTGAGACAGAATTTCTTCTTTCACAGGGAAACCTCAGTTTTTGCTCTTAAAGCCTTTCAACTGATTAGATGAAGCCCACACTTATGATCAAAGAAAATCTCCTTTACTTCAAGTCAGCTGATTATAGATGTTAACCATATGCACAAGATACCCTCACAGCAACACAGAGCTTAGTGTGTGATTATATAACAGGGACTGTAGCCTGGCCAAGTTGACATAAGAAAATGACCATCACACCATCCTGAGTTCTGAAGGGAGAAGGGGAAGGGGTGGTTACCAGGGTCTGGCAAGATCTGTAGCTGCTCTCAGGAAGAGGGGCTGCCTGACTTTGGAAGAGGGGCCTAGCAGGGAGGGAGCAGGGAATAAACACCCAGACCTTCCTATCCTCCCATCCTCCAGTCTCTTGCTGGTGCCTCCCAAGCTGAAACCAGAGGGCAGGGAGTCCATTGATGTGTCCATGTGGCCCAACTTTTTGGGCACAAAGAAGGGGGTGCAGGATGGGGAGTGGATCTGGAGGAGTAAATGGGAAATCTCCAGCACAGTGATAAGGAGAATGATGGGAATCACCCAGACCCAATATGCACAATGAGGAGAGACAGAGCAAGGAAGGAGCCTGAGAAACTTCCACAGCCAATGAATGACCAGTGGAAAACAACCCACAAAAGTTGGAGAAGGAATGGCCAGAGGCTTGCAGGAAATCTGGCAGGATTTAGAAGAGGGTGAGGGCATTGGAAGGCCCAGAAAAAAAAAGAAAAAGAAAAAGAACCTGGAATGAAAGCATAGGTCCAGGGGTCTGGGACTGTGCAGTGATTAAGGGTGGTCAGATAAAGGACAGGCAGAAGAGTGACAGCTATATCCTGAAGGGCCATGGGATCCTAGAGACCAGAAATGTCCTCTAGCTCATAGGGCAAACTTGGAGCCCCAAATAGGAAATTAAGAGATCAGGACCATAGACACAGGAACAGAAGTTAGAAGAAGAGAAGAGAGTGGATACGTGGATGGGTGTGTGGATGGATGGATGGATGGATGGATGGATGGACGAACAATAGGTGCATGGATAGTTGGATGGATGAGTAGATGGTTGTATGGATGGATGGAAGAGGTTAGATGGAGGGAAGGAAGGAAAAAAGGAACAAATCAAGAAAAAAGGAAGAAAAGGAGGAAAAAGGGAAAAAGGAAGAAAGAAAAAAGAAGGAAGTAAAGAATAAAGAAAAAGAGAAGGAAGGAAGAAAGAAAAGAAAGAAGAAGAGGCTTCATGTGCCATTTTCCAGGCATAATCCTCATACCTTTAGGAGTTCCGCTATTCAATTCTTATAAGAATCCTGTGAATTTATTTATTCCCATTTTACAGTTGGAGGTTGCAATGAGCCTAGATGGCACCACTGCACTCCAGCCTGGGCAACAGAGCTGGACTCTGTCTTTAAAAAGTTAAATTAAATTAAATTAATCTAGTAGATCTGTGTGGATCAGCAGGCTTGACTACACATGCCTCACTTTGGATCAACATTCCATCCACCCCACCCCCACCAAAAATAGATTAAAAAATCTTTTAGCTTCTCATTGAAAGAACTGACAACCACACAACAGCTTAAGATGGTTTTCAGAAAGCCAGGAAGGACATAACTTACAGTTCCTAGGAGACACGGCTTTGGGTCGGTAATCAATACCTACTGTGTGAGTTTAAGAAAATAGCTACTAGCAGACACCCTGATGCTGCATATATTTAATAAAAATGTGTTCCCCATTACTACGATTCTCCAAACATAAAAACGCTGTCGGCACTTCAACAGGGCTTCCAACACCGAGGCTGCTGCATGATGTACGGGCTTCCTGCCTCTTTGCGGCTTCTTTGTTTGGGGTTCTTTGTTTCCTGCCTGTAGGTACCTAGAGGCTTAGGCCTGAGGCCCTAGACATTAGATCACAGAACTGGGACTCTCAAAGCCAGAAGGCGCCTTCAGGGATGGGGATACTGGTGTGATGTAGAGAAAGAACACAGTATTTAGAGCCGGATGACCATCTAGTTCGTATTTGTGTCTTTAGCATTAAGTCACTTAAATATTCATGTATTCATATAATCCAGGGGTATCCAATCTTTTGGCTTCCCTGGGCCACATAAGAAGAAAAAAAATTGTCTTGGGCCACATATTAAATACACTAAAAATAGCTGATGAGCTACACACACACACACACACACACACACACACACACACACACAAACAACAAGCAATCTCATAATGTTTTAATTTACAAATTTGTGTTGGGCCACATTCAAAGCTGTCCTGGGCCACATGTGGCCTGCAGGTTGGACAAGCTGGATATAGTCGATCATTCATCCATTCAGTTATTTATTGAAATGTATGTTGGCACTGTAGCAGATAGAACTGAGTAACACTCATGATTCCCAAGCCCTGACATTCATGCCCTGCATAATTCCCTCCTCTGGGTATAGGTATGACCTACGGCTTCCTTCTAACCAGTAGAATATGGCAAAGATGAAGGCATTTTGCAGATTAAGCTGCTAAATTAGTTGATTTTTATGTTATAAGAAAAGGGAGGTTAACCTGGGTGCATCTGACTTAACCAGGCAAAAGCTTTAAAAACATGGCCTTCCCTGAGGTCAGAGGCTCTCTCTCTTGCTGACCCTGAAGAAATGAGCTGCTATAAGTTATATACAGCACAAGGAAATGAATTCTTCCAATTGCCTAAATGAGCTTGGAAGCAGATTCTTTCCCGGTCAAGTCTTCAGATGAGAACACAGCCCAGCTGCCACATTAACTGCAGTCTTGTGAGACCCTGAGTAGGACACCCAGCTAAACTGTGTTCAGACTTCTGAGACAAGGAAACCATGCAATAATAAATGTATATAGTTTTAAGATTATAAGTTTGTGGTTATTTGCTACACAGCAATAGAAATCTAAAACTGGTACCAACAATGTGCCAGGGGCTGTAAAAGATGCTGCAGATAAAATAATACACAAGATAGTCTCTATCTTATGTTCTGAATAGGTTTGCAGTCTGGTTCTATAACAGGTACATAGTAAATACTCACTGAGGGTTGTGCCGATGAGGGACCTGGATTGTCATAAAATTTTCTTTCTATGTGACCTTGAGCAAGTCAAATGACTTCTCTGAGCCTCAGTTTTCTCAGATGAAAAATCAGGTCCACAAAATCTGTCTATGTGGTCATCGTGAGTATGCTTTGATAATCTAGATCACTGAGTAGAGGTAAGTTATATATTCTAATGGAATTGATTATTTTTCTCTGACAGTGTGCAATATACTCAAGCACATTAATGTTATCACCGCTTGTTTACAAATAACACATAGGAGAGATTGTACATTTCCTGTCCCCAATGTCTGTTTTCTTGTTCTTCCTTTGTAATAAAGACTAATTTTTAGCAAGGCATAGGGCCATTCAGAGTAAATACAACAGTTTTCAGTCTCATGTGCAGAGACGTTGGTCATGTGACTGGGTTTTGGACAATAAATGTAAGTAGAAATGTGAAATACTTGGAGAAATATTCTTAAGGGGTAGGGCTGCCAGATAAAATACAGGACACCAAATTACATATGAAGTTCAAATTAAAAAACAGACTTTAAAAATATGTACATCCTAAATGCCTATGCTAGAATTATTTGTTATTTATCAAAAATTTAAATGTAATTGGGTAATCTAAAATTGTACTTACTAAATCTGGCAACCCTATTAAGGGAGAAAGTAGCTCCTTTTGTCCTCCTTCTCTATCCAGGCACTTGAAATGTGATGGCTGGAGCTTCAGCAATCATCTTGGGCCATGAGGATCAGTCCACACTCTAGGGATGACAGAACATTGAGCTGACAGGAATCTAGGTTCTTTAGGATGTCAGGAGTAGAGCATTCATGGCAGCTCTGTGTTGATCACCTCTGGGCTTATTTACAAGAGAAAGAAATATGCATGTATTTTGTTTAGGTCACTTATTTGGAGATTTCTATTTGGAACAGCAGAACCTATTCCAAATGTTTAACATGGCCCCTCCAACAGTTAACACAGACTAAATGAGGCATTGCTTCCACTTACTGAGTAATAATAATTGCTTTCATGTGCTGTTTGCGTGTACTAGGTACTATACTAGACCACTTGCAAATATTATCTCTAAACATTACAGTAATTCCAGGAAAAATTTATTTTAATCCTTGTTTTGCAGATGAGTAAACTGAGACACAGAGCAGTTAAGTAACCTGCCAAAAGTCACACAGCCAGAAATGTAGCAAAGATAAGCTTTGCACCTCAGGTCTGACTGACTTGATTCAAAAGTCCTTTATCCTCCATCTTAAAAAACTAGATTTTTTTCCCAAACTGTTTTCTACAACCCTTTTCAAATCTATGTTTTCTTTAAGCCAGGATCCAATGGAGAGAGAAGATGTATTTCCTCAGCTTAAGTCCCATCATTGCTGAGTTTAGCTACAATTGTTTTGGAAGGCAAAAAAACAATTCTCCAAACATGGCATCATTATGTCCATACCTGGAAAAGGCTGTGATCATCAGTGAGCTTTGCTGTCAGAAAGGGTAAGAGTCATTCATCAACATGTGTCCTTGTTTTAGAGATACGGACCCTAAGGTGGAAAGAGAGCCAGGAATCTGCCTAAGGTAAGACAGTGAGAAGGTGACAGTGAGGGACATAAACCCAGTGCCCTGACCTGACCCCTTCCCTACCCAAGACCTCCTTACCACACAGAGCCGCCTCTGTAGGAACAATCTAAGAAGGCAAGAGACACCTATAACTGGGGGAGGGACTAGGACCACAATGGGTCCTAGTCACTCATTACCTCTGACCTCAGACTCTTCACCTTGGCAGAACCAAAGCAGATGTGCCCACCCAAGCAGGAGAAAGACACCCACGGGAAGCGTACCCCAAACACTCCATCTGCAGATGCTGCGTGGTTTTAGCTGGTTTGAAAATGAGACATATGTCCCTGGATCTGAGTCCTTGAAGAAGAAAGAGCTTGTCTTGTTTTCGGCTGTATGGCCAGCACACAGATAGTCCTAGTACACAGTAGGTGCTCAAAAAATAATTTGTCAAGTTGACTAAATGAATAAAATATCCAAAACTTTCTGCTTTACATGATAAAATTAGAGAGTGCAAGCTATCAAGAACAATAGTAAAAGTGCCAAAACTAATAAAAGTAGTAGAAATAGCAACTATGTATTTTGAACATACTGTGTGTTAGGCACTGCACTCAGCACATTACACACGTCTTGTTTAAACTCACAACGTACCCGCGATGTAGCTTCTATATAGGACTCATTTTATAGAAAGGGAGGCTTGGAGAGGTGAAGTCACTTGTGCAAGGTCTCACAGGAAGGAGGTACCAGGATTCTAGCTCAAATGGACTCTCATACCCTGCATTAACCTTGCATGTTCAGTGTCTCCCATGTCTAATTCGTGATGATGCTCTTTTGCTAACTTAAGGTCTGTGATTCTGCTTTGGAGACATTTCTGAATACCAGACTTCTGCTGGGTACTGAGAACATCTCATGCCCAAGATGGTTTCCATGCCCCAAAGAGCCAAAGATAATGAAAATAGTGGCCTGAGAACCTGAATCACAGGATACCCAGGGTATTGGAAGCTCTAATTGCCTGGTACCCAGATTCTCTGTCCTCTTCCTTCCTTCCTTCCTCTTCTATCCCCAACAATACTCACCACCTCTCCCACCCTAACATGGATAAGGCAGTGTTTTGGGCAGATAGACCCTTGGCATCCCTAACATGAGGTCAAGGGTCATGCCTCATGCCCTCATACCCCCCACATCGCCGGCTTCGCACAGTAGGTTCAAGGTACACATTTGTTGACGGACCACTGATTGATCTGATTCTGTAAAGTGCTTCACTTGGCCACATGAGCCCAGAGAGGCTTAATAAAGGCTTTTTGAAGATGATAAGAAACAGAGCTGCCTTGTTAAGATTCCGGGGGCCTCCGATTCTTCTTTAGTGGCAATATCTTTCCGTTTTTTCTTTTCTTTTTTAAGTGCTGGCAGATAAAGCCCGCCAACTGTCCAGTGGGTGACACTGGAGAAAGAGCTTTGGGGCCTTTTGATTTTTAAAGGACTACATCAAAAGCAGCTCATGACATTAAAATCTCCTGGGTTCTAGCTGGGCTCGTCGGCAGAATGGCAGGGTTGCCTCCGTTCCCGGTTAACAGAACTGCAGCTGGGATGAGACTGGGAAGGCTGGAAAGAGCTCTGGGTAAGCACTTAGGAGGTGCAGGTCTGACCTAGCTCTGCCACCACTGACCGGAGTCATTGAAGATGCCCCTGTCTATCCCCAGGCCTCAGTTTCCCCAACTACAAAGCCAAGAAGTGAAAACAGAGCAAGCTCTAAAGCCTTTTGCATCCCTGACTCCTCATGTTTGGGGTTCACTTAGACTGGGATTAGGCTTCTTGCCCCAGCGCAGGATGGGAGGAGAGGGAGCAGGGAGGATGCTCTTTCCATAGCGTGTATGTTGCCATGTGTGTCCAGGCGGACTGCAGGCCAAGACAGCATCTAAAAGACACCTCCTCCCCTTCCTTCACCCTCACCCCAGCAGATGCAGTTCCTATCTGAGGGCACTCTCCAAGGAGAAGGTCTTCCTCCACAAAGCCCATCTCCCAGCATCTTCATGCCACGTCTGGGTGAAGGCAGCCTTCTTTCAGGGGTGTGTGTGTGTGTGTGTGTGTGTGTGTGAGAGAGAGAGAGAGAGAGACAGAGAAAGAGAGAGAGAGAGAGAGAGAGATGAGGTCCATAGCAGATGTTGTAAATTTTTTGTATTTGAATTTTTTTGACAATCTGAAAAAAGTCATGGACCAGTTCCTTGCGAAAAACACAGACACGTGTACAAAATTTTCCATCTAAATTAAGGTGGTTTGTGGGTCCCACTGATCCTAGGTTAGAAACTACTAAAATACAGGCCGTATATGTGCACTACTTGTAGAAGGAGGAGGAGGAGGAGAAGAAGGAGGAGGGAAGCAGGAGAAGGAAGAGAAGGAGGAGCAGGGGGAAAGAAGAGGTCGGGGAGGGGGAGCATAAGACAAATCTGTTTAATCCAAGTAGAAACAAGCAGGCCTTTGGTTAGAACATAGGTTCCAGAATCTTAAAGACGGGATTTGATTTTGTTGTTGTTATTTTTTGGTTTTTGGTTTTTTTTGAGACAGAGTCTCACTCTATCACCCAGGCTGGAGTGTAGTGACATGATCTTGGCTCACTGCAACCTCTGCCTCCTGGGTTCACATGATTCTCCTGCCTCAGCCTCCTAAGTAGCTGGGACTACAGGTGTGCACCACCACACCTGACTAATTTTAATATTTTTAGTAGAGACAGGGTTTCACTATGTTGGCCACGCTGGTCTTGAACTCCTGACCTCAAGTGATCTGCCCACCTCAGCCTCCCAAAGTGCTGGTATTACAGGAGTGAGCCACTGTTCCCAGCCTTAAAGACAGGATTTAAATCTCAGTTCAGCTCCTTTCCAGCTGTGTGACCTCGGACAACTGATTTGAACTTTCTCAGCTTGTTTCATTTTAAAAATGAGGTCATGATATGATTCGGGTCATATTACTTCTGGTTCCCATCCTAGAACCTGCTCTTTGTCTTTGGAGGCTCTTTTGTTTATAGGACATTTCCTCCTGGGGCCCCCATCTTTTCCTGAAGCTACCCGAGGCTTAGACCAGAGGCTGGGCTGTGGTTAGTGTCTTGAAACTCAAAGTGTGGTCCCTGGGCCAGCAGCATCAGCGCCCCCTGGGATCTCATCAGAAATGTGGTCTTAGCCCCACCCCAGACCTATAGAATTAGCATCTACATTTTAACACAGTCCCCCGGTGGCTTATAACACATTCAAATTCGAGTTCCTTGAGAGCCAGAAAAATATTTGGCATTATTTCCCAACCCCATGGATTGTGCTAATAAGCAAAATTATGTGAATGCAGAGCCCTGGCAACAACTGAGCTTGTTTCCACCTTCTTGGGGCTAAGGTTTCAGCACTCGGCTTTTCCCAAACATCCTCCTTCAAGCTGACCCTGTCTCCCTTCCCTAAATCCCGGCAGCCAGGTTAAAGTTGTCACCAGGTACATATGCAGCCAGCAATCACTCGGCACGCCTGCAGTAAGAAGAGGCTGCCGGCCAAGATCCCAAGGCAACATACTGGGAAAAGACCAGACCTCACCATGGGGTACAGATGGACCATTTGCCATAAAATCCCTCGCCCGGAACATAAAACATGACTTGAACATAGGAAAAATCATCAGTAGCAACAATGATCACCTACTAAGTCTTACCATGAGTGGGATATCACTCAGGAGCTTGGCTGCGTTATCTAACTTATTCCACACAACAACCCCACAGAACAAGTATTACTTGGCTAAGGACATTGAGACACAGAGAGGTTAAGTCATTTGTTCAAGGTCACACAACCTGTAGGTGGAAGAGTCAGGATGGAAACTCAAGCCTAGATTCTTAAGCATAGACTGGACAGACCTTAGCTCAGGGGTCACAAATGGGGCATGGGCAGATCTGGCCCTCGGTGTGTTTTATTTGACCTGCCTAAAGTTAACATGTTTTTGAGCCAACATTTTAAAAGTTCACCTACAATACGGATTTCTGGCTTCTCTTAGAAAACCAGAATGCTTTTGGCATTGCAGGACTGCTAGAGGGAGTGAGCAGGAGTGTTCATGCATTGTTTGTATTAGAAAATCCCCACCACTCACTGTTTACAATATCTGCTGGCCACACTGGGGATTTTAGGTTGGACACTTTCATATGGTTGGTAATAATAATAGCTAACATTTTTTTGAGGACTAGCTATGTACCAAGCACAGTGCTACAAGAGGAAAAGATTGGGTAGATCATGTACTCAGGTACTCATCTGATACAGGAATCTACCCCACAGTATCCCTTGCTCAGTGTTTATCCATTGTTAGCTTAAATTCCTCCAGGCATAAGCCACTCACTACCTATGGACGAGGTCTTTGTCATGCTGGGACTAGGAGTCTATAAATTTCTTCTTTCTTTAGAAGCCAGTCCTGAGCCTTTCATTTCTACCTGGGGACGGGGCCACCCAGAGTCTGTTGACAGCATCCCTCTTGTCAGCCCTTCTGGAGATTTGAGGAAACTGACCTTCTTGAGATTTCCATGCTGGCACAGGGAGGCAGGTAGAGAAAATTCTTTCTGGGGCTCATGTTGAGTTCTGAGGAGGGGCGAGGATGAAGGGACTCCTTGTCAGCCTGTGGTTGCTCCTTGCCCAGCTCTCTCCTATCAGGTCCAGGGACCCCTGCCCCTAGATCAGTGGTAGGCTGGACTGTGTGCCCACTCACCACCTTCCCTAGCAAGAGAGGCTCATAGAAGTGAGCTCTCCAAGTCCTGGGTCTTTCACTTTCTCTCTGACTCTCTCCTTTCCCTTTCTTTGTCTTGTCCCTTTATTCACAAAACCCTATTTCCCCCTCTCTCTTCTCTTATCTCTCTGGGTCTCCTTTTCTGCCACAATGCTCTATACTGCGCTGTCTGTCCTCCATGTAGATATCCATGACCACATATCCCCTTTAAATCACATCTTAACCTAAATCCTCCCCTTTCTCATCTTTGCTTTTCTATTCTCCTAATGGCATAGTCTGCCTATATTTCCCTGAACACACTAGCTAGTAGACTAGTGGCAATTTCTCCTTCAAAAGCAACCTTCCCCGTTTAAATGCATTTGCTGACTTTTTACAGTGAAGCGAAGGTTAAAACTGTCCCTAGGGTGTGGTCTCTGGCTCTATTCTCCTCACTCAACAGACCCTCCCTGGTGGATCCTGTTCACTCACATGGCTTCAAATACCACCAGTGTGCTATCAGCTCTCACACCGGTATCTCTAGCCCACACCTGTCCCAGGGTCACACAGCCACCTGCCAGCTGGGCGTCTCCATCTTGGCTCACCTTGCCCCAAATTGGACTCACTGTCTCTCTCCCAGTCCTTGTCTCACCCTTTTACCTTTAGCTCAGTAAATAACAGGAGCATCTACCCAGCTGTTTAAACTATACACCTGGGGTCATCCATTGTTCATTGTCTCCTCTGTGCTCCCCGATATCCTATTAATCATCAGGTTCTTTCTCAACTCCTTCTAGACATGCCTCACACAAACTGCACCTCCATTGATGACACGATGAATACTTGCTGAATGAAGGAATTTGGACCTGAACAATCAAGGCTTTCAGCATCTCATCTGGGTACCACTTAAGTAGGTTCCAATGAAGTCTCTCAGCTGCCTTTCTTGCTTTCCAAACTATCTTCCATGCCATGGACATAGTTATCATGTGAAAGTAAAAATATGACCACCCCTTCCATAACACCTTCCACGGCTCCTCATTGCCTCCAGGCTAAAGCCCAGGCTATTGAAGATCTCCATCCTGTGTTCTCTGCTCCAACCTCACTGTTTCCTCCTCCCTGCCTGGAACTCTGTGCTCTTGCAGCACCGAATGCATAGCAGTTTTCCACTCACCTCTCTGCTTTTGCTTACATTGTCTCACCTGACTGAAATGCCTTTTCCTCTTCCCCTTATCTGGTTAATTATACCCAGAATATGTAAAGAACTTAAGCAACTCAACTACAACAACAACAAAAACCCAATATAAAAATGCACAAAAGACCGTAATAGACATTTCTCAAAAGAAAACATACAAATGGCTAACAGGTATATGAAAAAATATTCTACATTACTGATCACCAGGGAAATTCTAATATCTTCGTAAGAATTTCCTAAAGTATCTCCTTTTCCTGGTATGCATGCATAAGCTATTTGCTTTCACATTACAAAACACATCATTCTCTTCCCCTTTCCTATGTTAAGCAGCCTTAGTACCCACCAGTGTTAATGTTGACACTGAAAGGTAAACCATTACTTAATACACCATTTTGCTATTATTATTCTCTATGTTGTTTCCAGTTTTTCTCTATTATAAATGGTGCTGAATATATCGGTGTGAAAACCTGTATTACTCCACACTTAGAATTATTTCCTTTTGCTAGATTCTCAGAAGTAGAACCATTGTGGATTAGCACATCTTAGATGAGGTATTTTGCCAAATCACTTTTCCAAACAGGCAGGCCCACCTGTGCTGCAAGCAAATATATGGTCAATTTTAGAATTTAGACTCCCACCTGGGACTCCCTGGGGTACAGAAAGAAAAGTAAAATGTGATGTTGGCAACAGAGCTGAGTTGCTATTTAGAAATAACAAACCTATTGGAAGAAGGAATTGGATCTCCACTTAGAGTAAGTCAAAATGGTTTAAATATGAAACCTGAGGAACAATGAAAAGCAAAATGAGAAGGGAGATGTCTAAAGACTCAACTGAGTGACTGCTTGAATCCATAATCATTGAGAAAATAAGATCGATTTTATTGCATGAAATGGATGCATCTCAAGGGATACCTTAGGTGAGAGCCGAAGAACTGATTTGGCGAGTGTAGAATTTCCTTCAGATTCATGGCTTGGGTTTTCCAGCACAACGCCCCCACCCCCAGCTTCACTGTGTTTGAATTCACTTACCCAGAGCAAAATCCAACTGAAAGTAAAAGGAGACTTTAAAACACTTATTTTTAAGATCTTCATAAGGTGTTTTGAACATCAAATAGCTCTTAAAAACCACGGCAGTACTTTCATGATTTAAGTGTAAATGATTCTGAAACATATGGATTACATTTTCCTCAAATTCCTCCTCGTTTTAAAAGTGAAAGGAACAGGAGGAAGAGAAATTGTAGATTGCCTGGACTATTTAGAGATTCAACTTGTAGGCAAACCTTGTGAACCCTGAGGCTGGGAAGCAAATTTGCCAGATTTCTGGAGAGGGCGGTGTTAGGAGGGCCTTAAGAGAGGATTGTTCTGTTTAAATCCTAAAATAATCTTTGATTTGGGGTTCCCATCTGGGCATAACAAGGACCAAAAGCAACAGTTTCCAAGTTCTGATTAGTAAATCAAAGTCTCTTAAATTCCTAGTTGGAAATACAGATTCCAAGGCTAAATCTCAACCCCTCAGAACAAAAACCTCTGCATTGGAATGCCAAGAATCTGTATTTTTTTTAAAGTTCCTTAGCCACCAGATTGGGTTACATGCTCAAGGTGAGGCTTCCTAAACCTCGGCTCTATTGACATTGGGGCTGTATAGTTTTTTGTTGTGGGGGGCTGCCCTACACATTCTAGGGTGCTTAATGGCATCCCTAACCTCTACCCACTAGATACCAATAGCATGCCACCACCTCCAAGTTGTGATAACGAAGAGTATCTCCACGCATGATCAAATATCCCCTAGGGGGCAAAAGGGTGTTGGTTGAGAATGACTGATGTAGATGACTTTGAAGTGGCCAACCATTCAGAGGGATGTACAATTATTTGCTGGTGTGTGTGTATTTCTGCTCAGTGTGAGTTGTGGAGATTTCTGCATAAATACAGAGACTGAGAAGTTAGGCAGCCAGAGATAATACCATGTGTTCTGTATTTTTGTACCTCCACCTCAAATAATATGCCTTACATTTTTCTACTTCATGTGCATGTGGGTTGGTTATTGTTCCCCATTCTTCATTCTGTTGATGTTATAGAACTATACTTCCCTGTCCTTCCCCTGGCTTCATGACTATTGGGTGAGTGTCCCCATCTTGACTTCGACCATGTGACTTGCTTTGATTCACGGGATGCTAGAGGCTGTGGGTAGAGCAAAGGTTTCTGATGGGTCCACTTGGTTGGGCTTGTTTTCTTTGGCTTCACTGTAAGAAGTCATGTGCACCCCAAGTCACTGCTGCTCCTGAAGCTTGCACCCCTAGAATGCACTTATGTAGAACAGAAAGACCTGAGCCCAAAAAGAAGCCGGGAGCCAAGCCCAGCCTACATCAGCCAAACCCCAGCCAAACCACCAACCCCTGGAGAATGAAAATAAATGTTTATTGTATGCTTCTGGGATTTTGAGGTTGTTTGTTGCATAGAGAAAAACATTTTTTAAAACCATTAAAAAATTTGTGTAGGTACCTCAGTGTTTACATCAGAAGACAGTTTGGCACAGCAGCTAAGAATTCAAGATGAGAAGCCAAGAAGATATTCGTCCAACTTCCAGCCCTGCCACTTCCTAGTGAGTAACTTAATTTATCTGAGCTCTATTTCCTCATCCATTAAAAGGCGTACAGAATAATATATGAGTCTCAGTTTCCTAGTCTGTTGAATAGGTTTGTATGATACTATGTACCTCATAGATTTGAAGGTTAGATGAGATGATGCATGTAAATTGTTTATTGTCAGTGCATGACACATGGTAAACACATGATAAATGCTAGTTAATTTTATTATGCTGAAGGTTCAAGGACATGAAATATATGTTTATCTCTTTCTTCTTCCCTCTCCTCCTTTCTCCCTTCCTTCCTTCTTTTCTGTCCTCTTTTTCCCCCTTCCTTCCTTCTTCCCCTCTTAAGTGTCACAAATATCTATTGAATGCCCACCATACACCCCTAAAATTTGTGTTTGGATGAACAGAATCCAAAACCCACTATGCATGAAAACTGGGCACCTCAGAGCCAGTAGCTCAAGAGTCCACAAAGAGTTAATCCCTGGTGAACCAGGAGCCAAATAAATTCTGCCCCATCAAACACACCCCAATCATCATTAGTCACGGCTTGTTGGACGGGAGGCTCCTCCCTGGCGCTTATCTCCATGGCTTCTGTCCTCGACCAGGTGGCCATATTTCACCTTCTGAAAACAGATGACCCCAGGGTCAGTGAAATGAAAGCCCCATTCAACAGGTCTGTCAGGGAGTCTGCCAGGAAGGAGGGCGAGGGTCAGTCTGGCAGCTCTGTCCCTGCCAGGGCAGCCTCCGAGCACCACATGTGCCAGGGGCCCTTGCTCTCCATCCCCCAGGTCAGAGTTGAGGGACAGGATCAAGGTAACAATTACTCCAGAGCTTTGTCCTCCATAAAGCATCAGGTGGGGGTGTGGCCTTGAGGCATATTTGCATAGTGCTCCTACCATGATGCTTTGCAGCAGTCCTGTCCAGCTGGGATCTCAGGATGGGATTCCAAGGAGAGAGAGTAGGAAGGTGGAATTCCAAGAAGAGAGAGTAGGAAGATGGGATTTCAAGGAGAAAGAATAGGAAGGGATTCCAAGGAGAGAAAGTAAGCAGATGGGATTCCTGCCCTCACGGGGCTTACATTCCATGGAGGGTGGGGCCAAACTATCCACTACTTTTAGGGGCTCACTGTAGTGTTTTAAATTTTTTACAATCAGAAAGAAAAAATAAAATTTTAGGATTATTGGAATGTTTTATTTTTTCTCATATCAGAAAAATGAAACTTCATGAAAACCGATTACATTTTGCCTAAATAGAAAAAAAAGTTTAAATGTTTAAAGTGTTATCAAAAATAATTTTTAATGTTGCTATAGTTATGGTGGAAGGAGCCCCATGAAGACAAAAGTGCACAGGGTCCAGGAAAATCTAACATGTCCCTGAGCTGGGGCAAGAAGCCATGAACATGCCAACAAATCAACGGAGGTGATAGACTCAGATCCATTCGTGCTATGAAGGGAATGAAGAAGGGTGACACTAAAATATAACAAAGGTGGAAAAATGACTTGAGGGAAAAATTACTTTTTTCACTGCATCTATTAGAGGTAAGTAATAAGGATGATGATAAAATAATAGCAGCTACATTTATTGGATGCATATGAACTAACTTAATGATGTAAAGTACCTGGTGTTTAAGAAGAGCTGCTACTATTCTTTTCTTTCTTTCTTTCTTTCTTTCTTTTTTTTGAGACAGGGTCTTACTATGTCTCTCAGGCTGGAGAGTTTTGATCTCCCTAGCTCAAGAGGTCCTCCCACTTCAGACTCCCAAGTAGCTGGGACTACAGGTGTGTGCCACCAGGCCCTGCTAATTTTTGTATTTTGGGCTATGTTGCTCAGGCTGGTCTTGAACTCCTGAGCTCAACTGATCCTCCCACCTCGGCTTCCCAAAGTGCTGGGATTACAGGTGTGAGCCACTGCACTGGGCCTGCTGCTAGTATTCTTATTTTTATTCTTCTTATACAGCCTGCCAGGCAGTGGGCTAAATAGTTTATACATGTCATTTTCTTGGTGTGAGTTTTCCAAAATAAAGCTTCAAAGCAAAGCTTAAAACAGGGACATGGATGTAAGTGGTTTATTTGGAAAGTGATCATGATCCTCAGAAGTAGAAATGTGGAGAGGGAGAGGGGGACCAGAGCAAGGGAGGAAAACAGCGAGCACTTAACGACCCAGCTCAGTCCCCTTAGATTTCCACTGGGGAGCTGCATAGAATGCACCCTCGAACCATCCCAAAGAGAGACAGGAAGGCAGTGCAGGCTGCCATGAGGTGAGGCAGAGCCATTAGGCACAGAAGAGGAGACACTCTGCCAGCAAGCCCAGGAACTGTCCCCTGTTCAGGTAATCTGCCTCTGCTTCATTCGCTCATGAAATCACTGTGACAACACCATGAGGTGGTGGCTGTTAGGACCCCCCTTCTGTAGATGAGGAAGTCGAGGCACAGAGAGGCCAAGTGACTTGCCCAGGATCCCACAGCCAAAAGCAGAGCTGGAACCTAAGTGTCTCTATCTCCTACAGCCTGGACCTTGGGACATGACATAGCATGTGTCCCATGTGGGAAGCACAGGCTCTGGAGCCAAGGCTCCAGACTCCAATCCTGATTCCACCAGGTACAACGGGCATGACTCGAAGATGCTTTTTAGCCTCTCAGTTCCTCAGGGTCCTCATTTAGTTGTGCGGATTAAATGATGTCATATTTGAAAAGAGTTCAAGACAGCTCTTGGTGTAGAATAAATTCTCAATAACTACGTATGATTCTTTTAACCCAGTGGTTCTCAAAGTGTGGGCCCCAGACCAGTAGCATCAAACCATCAATACTAGTCAGCACTGCCTGAGAATGTATTAGAGATTCATATGCCAAGGCCTCTCCTTGGACCTACTGAGTCAGAAAATCTGAGGGTAGAGCCCAGCAGTCTGTAAGTCAACCATCTATTGCCCAGATGATTCTGTCACATACTCAAGTTTTTGAGCCACTGTTTTCACCACTCTGCCAGCTCTTACTCTCCCCAGAGTGCAGTCTGACATCATTTTGCAAGTGGCTGCAGTAAGTTCTGCCCTTGAAGCATGATTGCCAGGTACCTGAAAAAGCTTCTGCTTATAGCACTCTGTCCTGTTGACATGAAAGCTTGATGTCTGTGGATTAGAGTTAGATTTTGGTTCAAACACAAATATTCCTAGAAGGGGAAAAGAAGAAAACCATTTGTGGCTTACACCTTGGTTAGAATCTGCACGCCTGTGGTCCCAGCTACTCAGGAGGCTGAGGCAGGAGAATCGCTTGAGCCCAGAGGTTGAAGCTGCAGTGAGCTATGATCACACCACTGTACTCCAGCATGGGTGACCTATCTCTAAGAAAAAAATAAAAGAAAACAAAACAGAGCAAAATAATGAAGTATATAATGTAGATAAGATCTATTTTTATGTTGTTAGCAATATGCTACCTTCTTTTTACCATCATCTCCCACTTCTCCCACTTTCCAAGACCCTCATTTTATCCCCACAGTGCCTAAATTCTGAACTTCTTCCATTTTTCACCTCAAATATAACTTGTTCTCAACTAAGCTTCATCCCATTAATTAATTCTTTTTACACATGGGGTCTTGCTATATCACTCAGCCTGGAGCACAGCGGCCTGATCAAAGCTCACTGCAACCTCAAACTCCTGGGTCACCACATCCAGCTTTTCTTTTTTTTCTTTGTAGAAATGGGGTTTAGCTATGTTGGTGAGGCTGGTCTTGAACTCCTGGTCTCGAGTGATTCTCTCACTACACCTCAGACTCCCAAAGTTCTGGCATTACAAGTGTGAAACACCACACCTGGTCCATAATTTTAAAAATTGATTTAGTTAGACCATAAACACTAGTCAGAATCTAGTCAAGAAAACAAAATAAAACAAAACAAAACACTCCACGATTTTCAAGCAGAGGGTATTTAATACAGGGAATTGGTTACACAGTTGATAGAGGAGCTGAGAAGCCAAACAAGAAATGATGATGCTACCCAGAGATGAGCAGCATCCAGCAGCTGCTTCTACCCCTAGGACTGGAGAAACAGGAGGAGAAGGCGGTAGCACTGGAACCCAGAACCATCCAGAAGGAGCTAGAACCATAGTGATGGCTACTTGGCAGGAGCTGCAACCACGGAGGAGGACTTCTCTGGTAGGAGCTGGAGCCACAGAGGAGACCCAGTCACTGCTGGAGATGCCATAGGAAGGAGAGAGAAAGGGGGGAGGAAGAGAGAGGGAGAGGGAGGGAGAGAGGGAGGGACAGAGAGAGAGAGAGAGAGAGAGAGAGAGAGAGAGAGAGGGAGGGAGAGACTCTGGATTTGCCTCTTCTTCCACCCTCCAGTTTCCTACAAAGCCCTTCCAGTGTTCAAACCTACCCAGAGGGCAAAGGAGCCTAAGAAATGTAATTCTCTGAGATACAGGCCAGACTACAGAGAGGGCGGGAATATATCTGAGATCCTTCCTTCCTCCCTCCTCTCCTTTTCTCATCCGATTCCTTTCTTTCTTCTTTTATTCCAAACCCCTTCTTTCTTTTCTCCCTTTATTTTCATCCACCCTCCCTTCCTCCCTGTCTTTCATTCCTCCCTCCTTTTTTTTCCTTTCCTTCCTTCCCCCATTTTCCCCCCTGCTACTCTCCCTCTTCCCTTTCCCGTCTCCATTTTCTTTCCTTCCCTTGGTGCCATCTACAATGTTAAATAAAAGAATGTGTATAAACAGAATGGTAAGCCAGAAGGTTCACAGGGGTTATAGCCTACATCTGTGGGGATGTTCTCTTTGAGCCAACTGAGAAAGTAGTTGGTGGAAAGGATGTCAACTGACTGCACTTCAGGCACCAAAGGTGAAAGGCTGGTTAAAAGGCCAGCCCATCTCTCCTGGGATGGGGCTTCAGGTTGAGGTCCTGCAGAGCCCCTCTCGTTCAGCCCAGCCTGGCTTTTCTCAAATGACGAGTTTCTCTGATCTCTAAAGACAAATGAAGCCAACTGGGCTTTGGCACGATTGTCCAGCTTCAGGCCAACTATTCCACGTGGGAAAAAGAGATGGTTTGGGGCTCACCATTAACCATTTTCTCTAAAAATATCTTTTCTAGTCTGCATGTTTATAACGTAAATCAATCCATTGCTAGAGATCAATAGAAAACACAATTTCTGTTATTACTATAATAATGTAGGCATAATAATTAGCACCACAGATAAAGAAAAAGCCTATCGTGTATACAGCCTAGCAACACAGCTCTGTGTGCGTGTGTTAAGAGCCTGACCTTTTTTGTTCACAACCAGCAGTTGCGAACAGCTGCTGTAAATTATTTTGATTGTCCAGCAACTTGCTGATTTGAGTCTGGCTTCCACGCTCAACAGCGCTTCTCTGTGATGTTTAGCTCGGGTCTTGTCAACTTGGATCAACCACTTATTCATTTCCTCAAACAAATATTTATTGAGCACCTACTATGCACCAGAAACCATTCTAAGCACTGGGGATGCAGCTGTGAACCAGCAAGCATGGGGTTGCCTGTCTTCGTGCATCTGAGAGTTAAGTGTTATGTTTTGTTTTTGATCTGCCGTGCCAAGACACACTTAGAGCTGTGGGAAAGATCTTTATTATAGAGACTCCAGCAGAAAGAAGCATTATATAACTGTGAGTCTGCAATTATTTTTTATAATACTATGTACGAAAATACAGGTGACTTGAAAACACAAATAGCTAATTGCAGCATCATGTTCTGAATTCAGTCGACTCTTACATAGTCGACCCTTAAACTATGGCAAGAGAATTCAATCCCTGATGCTGCTATTCAGTCTACTTTCATCCTCCACCTTCCTTCCATGTGAAAGGAACTGGCCCTTTCGTGATGTTGTCTCTCCACTCATTCTCCCCAGATCTCTGCATCACTTCCATATATACTCTACCCCCTGCTTTGTGCTTTTCCTTTCACAGCAACCCCTGGGTCTCTTTGTAAGCAGGCTGCCCTCATCTGCCAGAATCCACTTTTCCTGAATCTCCAGAAAGCAGAAATGACGAGAAACTTCCATTCCCCAAGGAAGTATAAGCGATAGGTCTGGAGTGGTGCCAGAGATTCTGCATTTCGAAGCAGCTCCCAGGGGATGCAGATGCTGCTCCTCTGGGGACCATATTATGAGTAGCAAGATTTTAAGCAAATGCCGGGTGCAGTGGCTCACGCCTGTAATCCAAACATTTTGGGAGGCCAGGGTGGGTGGATCACCCGAGGTCAGGAGTTCGAGACCAGCCTGGCCAACATGGTGAAACCCCGTCTGTACTAAAAATACAAAAATTAGCCGAGCGTGGTGGCACGCACCAGTAATCCCAGCTACTCAGGAGGCTGAGGCAGAGAATCACTTGAACCCAGGAGGCAGAGGTTGTAGTGAGTTGAGTTGAGATCATGCCACTGTACTCCAGTTCAGGAGAAAGAGTAAGACTCCATCTCAAGGAAAAAAAAAAAAAAAAAAAAGCTAAGCAAAGCATAGCATGGAGCGTGATATTTAGCAGGCGCTCAATAATTAGAGTTGCTATGATTACTGTTGTTATTGCTATTGTTTTTGTAATATATCTCTCAGCCTCACTGCCCTTAAGTGATAGTAATGAGGCCTATCCCTGGCAGGATGTGGGAAATGAGAACCATAGGGTGAGAATCAGGAAGCCGAAAATGGGCAACACCCACCCTCACCCTCCCTTCCCCAGCAGATGATAACAATAACTAATATTTATTGAACAAAATTCATGCCAGGCCCTGAGCTTTGTTTTATCTCTGTGAATCCTAATGGTAACTCTAGAAGGTAGGCAGTATCATTAATCTCATTATACATATGAGGAAGCCAGGGCCAAGAGAGGTGAAGTGATTTGGCTGTGGTTCCCCAACTAGAAATGAGCAGAGCTGGGGGTTTGAACTCAGCCGCTTTGATGGCAAAGACCAGAGATACAACCATTTCTCCACGCTGCCAGAAAAAAGATGTGACAAAGAGCAGCCACTTAAAAGCCCTGGATCAGGAACATCATAAAGGCAAAGTCAGTGCGCTTCCTGCATCGCTGCTGAGCCTGACACATGGCAGAGGCTCTGTAAGTATTTGAGGAATCAATGAATTGGGTAGATAAAGACATACACTAAATCTGCCCCCAGGAATTCCTGGCCATGCACTGGGGTGAGCCCTCCTCCGATCAACCTTCCTGGGTTCCCCTGCTCGTAACTTGAACTGCAGGAGAAGAAATTCTGTTTGTTCGTCATGTTGTCCTTGGTGAGACATATCTGCTATCATTAAGCCTGGACTTTATCCTCCTTATAGCCAAGAGGAATGCTGAATTCAGAATTCAGGAGAGAACTTCAGCTTAGGGAGGAGAATGTCACCCAGGGAAGGGATGAGCAGAGCCACTTCTTAGTATTCCTAGCATCCAATTCATCTCTGAACTTCATTTCATTTACCCATGCATAGAGTGGACACATCACTTTTTTTTGGCTGCTAAGACTCTGAATATCCTTGCTGTTTGGGGAGTTCCACACTTTGTGACTCTTGGAGGAGGCAGAGACCACCTTGCTCTACAGAAACTGAATGGCAGGTTCTTGTGTTCCAAGCAGGGTGCTGACAGGTGACCAGGGCACTCCCTATGCACCAAAGCTAAACTTCAAATGGGAATAGAAGACATAAGAAGTTAAAGGGCCATGATGTTCTCCTTCCCTTCTCCTCTCTTTCTCTTCCCTGTAGCAGCTGGTGTGGGATCGGGTGCCATATTCAAAAATAGCAGTCTCATAACTAACTCAATGCTGCATGATGTGGCAGCACTGTCCTCAGCAGGCAAGTTCTGTGGCTTGAGTCTGGGCCTCCCTCCGGCTTGGTTATGCATCCACTTGACTCTCTGGCCTTGCCAACAATTCTAGCATTCAATGAATAAACCCCTGTTCTGCTTTAATCATCCGAGACTGACACTGGGGCTGGTGACCAAAAGCTCTGCTTGATAGAGTTAGGAGTCTGGTTCGTACAGATAAGGGTTGCATGTAACAAAAACTTTAGAAAAAAATTCCTTGTGTGGTAGACAAAAGATGCTGCTCACTTCCCCCTTAAGGGAGGATGTTCTGCCTAGCCATGCACAGTGTGGTCGGCAGGTGGCCACCATCTGCCACCTCGATAAGGGCCTGCCTTAACTGTGAAGAGCGGCTCTACCCAAGATTATGCCATCCTGTATGCAGTGACTGAGCAAGAAAGAAGAATAAAGGTCCACTCATTTTGCTCCAGCATGAGGCACTGTCATAGACAATACTCAATCTAGAGATTTCTCTGGATTGGCCAAATCTTTGTTTGGCCAGGAATATAGTTCAATTCCTTCCTGTCTCCAATTCTGCTTCTTCTCCCTTTCGTGAGTGGTTGTTACCTAATAAATGTCTTGAACTCTAAATTCTGTCTCAGCATCCTATTCCAGAGAATCCAATCTATAATACCTTGCAATCTTGGGACAATCTCTAATCAATCAGGGTAGGCTAAGCTTTGCTGCAGTAATGAACAATCCCAAATCTCAGTGGCTTAGTATTACAACAGCTTGTTTCTCATTCACAACACAAGTATAAGGCAGGTCAACAGGGGGCTCTCTTCTCCATGGTCCTTAGTCCTGCACCTAGGACAGAGGAACAACTATCTGGAACATTGCCTTAGAAGATGAGCAAGCAGAGAGCATTGGATGGATCTCATTAGCAATAAAATGCTCTGATCTGGAAATCATAACTTATTGGCCAAAACTAGTCACAGGGCCCTACTCACCCAGAAGGGGATCAAGTGTAATCCTACCATCCCTGGAAGGTGGAATGTGGAAGTATTTCACAAATGATGCAAATGACTATCACTGTCTTCATTTAGACAATCATGGCAGGAGATCCAAAGAAAATGAGGCAACCTGACATAATTTGGATGTCTCTTATTTGTTAAAACCTGACATATAACTCCTTAAAAGTGAATGTTTTAAACTTATAGTTTTAGAAACAGGAAAAAATATTTAAAAATGAAATCCAAAGCAATATTTATATGACCCCTGAAGCCCCTCCTTTGATGTCCTAGGTCTGACAAACACAACATTGAAAGCACAGATTGTAAAAGCCATCCATTCCTGGGTCTAAATCTTGGTTCTACCAATTAGGTGAGTGACTTTGGGCAATTATTTTGTCCTTCTAAACCTGAGTTATCTCATCAGTTAAGTAGATAATAAATATCTGCTTTCCAGGATACTTTTGAAGATTAAATTATATAATGTATTTGGAATGCTAGGTATCAGGTAGTTTACCAGATGTTGGCTGATTCCACTGAGAATTGTGAGTGTTCATTACTTCAGCAAAACCAAGCCTATCCTGACTAATGCAAAGATGATGAGATACTTATTGGGCATGGACTCATGTCCTCCTGGCCCCACCTGTAACTCCCGTTATGGCTACAGCAAACCTCAAGCCTGTGTTCTATGTCACTCATTTCCTACCCTGGGTTGGTCAAATGCATGGCATGGGATTGCTAAAGAAACTGTATGTCACTCACACATGCAACAATCTGGAAGTGTGGGAAAGGTTAAGCCCCATGGGGCAACCCTTAACCAATGGATGATAGAAACTGATGATTACATGCTTCTTCCTTTTATCTCTTGAAGGGGCAGTTCCAACAAGCATCCCATATGGTTCTTGGAAAGTCCCTGTCGGTTGAGCATCAGTCAGCCATAACAGAGCCATCCTTGTATCAGCTCTCCCTCTCCCCCTAGTCCACTCTCCATGATCCCTCACTCCTGCGTTCAGGGATCACCTCCTAAATAAACTATCTGTCCACAAGCCCTTGTCTCAGGATCTGATTTGGTAGGGAATCCCAGCAAAGACACCTGTTAAGCCTCTTCTCTAACCCCAATGATTGCCCTATTTCCAGATTAGTATTGTTACATGCTTCTGGAGACCAGCTCTGAGTTTCCATCCTTTCTATGAGCAAAAGTTGTGAAAATTCATGCTTCACAAGGCAAGAGATCTTGTCCATTGTGTTCGCTGGCATAGCCACAGGGTTCAGAACAGGGCTTGACACATAAGAGGCACTTAGTGACTGTGAAAGCAATGAACTCATCAATAGCTCTTCACTTCTGTGTATTTGCCAAAAATGGAGATTATGATATTGACCTACCAGGGTTGGCATGAAAATGAAATCAAAGTCATGAGAAGTGGGCAAATGAGTTAAATTTTCAGTTGTTATTTTCATCTGTAATAAGAAATGATAACAGGGTCTGGCTCATAGGGTTGTTATGAGAATCAAATAATGCAAGGCATATGAATAGCATGTAGTAAATGTGTAGTAAGTGCTGGCTCTTCCTTCTTTCCTTCTTCTATCATCACCACCATCACCACCGTTATGAGAGCCTAGGGCAATTCTTGGATATTCAGCAGGCCCAGGATAAACGGCCAGTTGTCTCTGAATCTTATCAACAAAGAAATGGCCCCTTCCATTTTTCCCTCGAGAAAAACTGGAACTAATTGTCCAGGTGTATCCTGCACAGTTTTCCATATGAACTGTCAACATGTGCCCCAGTGACCCCAGTATCTGGCCAGGTTCCTCACAGCCAGGACTGGGGATTAGGCTGTTGGTCCTCGCCGTCCTGATAGGTTGATTTTGGGATGTAGGTGGGCCAGACAGAATTCTGTGGGTAATGAGATTGCCCCTCTCCAACATCTCCATAAGCAGAGATGGGGCCAGAAGGGAATTGGTCCTCCTGTGAGCAGTGAATAAAAGCTGCCCAGCGGAGAACATGATATAGCTGTGCTCAGCCCAGTAAATTCTAGGCTTTGGGAGCCAGACATTTACAACAAGATAATTTGAGAAGTGGGACATCACCAGGCAGGCTCCAAACCTTCCCTATGGGAGAGTTCAGCTAGCAAACCATCTTGCCCAGGGCTTGTTCAGCAATCCCTTATTTATGGTAACATGCATTACAGGAAATTTTTATATAAGGCATTAAAGTGGAAGCAATTTAGGACATTTGATCATCTTACTTCTCCAACTTCCTAACCCCCCTCATGCATCCCCACTCCCATCATCCTCCTTCTTCAGTCTTTGAATTTCAGCTGAATGCGAAAGCTGATAATAGCTAAATTACATTGCAAACAGGTGCGGGCCTCTTCTGCCCTGGACAGCTGCCATGGTTATGTGATTCCTCAGCTGGGGGCATGTGGTTTGCCTGGCTTATGAGATTTGGGGTGGATGGTTGAGGGTACTTTTCTCCTCCACATCTCTCCACACCCAGCCCCCCTCTCCCAAGCCAAGCTGGGCCCTTGGGACATGTATACAGCTATCTCACCAGCCAGGCAGAATTTCCTCTGCTTTCTTTGTTCTGTGCTCCAATACGGTATCCATTTCACCCACCCTTTTAGAGAGGCATTGGTTACCTGGGCAGCTGGGCACAATACTCATAACAGTAATAACAACATTACCAAACAACAACCACCACAAACACAGTCACTTCTACCATTTGCTGAGTGTTTGGTAAGGTTTTGGTCTATTCACATGCATTATCTCTGTAGGAATAGTTGTTGGGGCCATCCCAGAGCTTGACAGTTAAAATTCTGACGCTACTACTGAGTAGCTATGGAACCTTGGGCTAATGACTAAAGCACTTTGAGCCTCAGTTTCATTATCTGTAAAATGGGGATGATGACTCACATATAGGGTTGCGGGTATTTAGAATGTTACCTATTGTTTATTATTCTTAATATTCTTTATATATTTATTATACTTTAAGTTCTAGGGTACATGTGCACAACGTGCAGGTTACATAGGTATATATGTGTCATGTTGGTGTGTTGCACCCATCAACTCGTCATTTACATTAGGTATTTCTCCTAATGCCATCCCTCCCCCAGCCTCCCACCCCCCAAGAAGCCCCAGTGTGTGATGTTCCCTGCTGTGTCCAAGTGTTCTCATAACACTAAAGGATCCTATCACAATGATCCCTATTTTACTGAGGCATAGAGAGGTTGGGTCACTTGCTCGAAGACAGAGGGCAGTGAATGGATTTTCATTTTCATTGACTGGCCTCGTATAAATCAAGGGTGTTTATTCACACATTCAGCGAGTTGCTGAGCATCAACTATGTCTTAGGTGCTGTGCTAAGGTTGGCATGGAGTGCCCCAGGGGAAGCAGACATGGGCAGGTATGAGATGCATATGAGAGTTCAAGGAACTAGGAATCAGAGGTGCCTGCGAGGATGCAGCTTCCAAGTCTGCAGAGCAATTCTTACCATGGCTTGCAAGCCCCTCCTGCATCATTCACTCAGCTCTCATCACTCTCCCCATCACTTACAGCCACAGATGCCTCCTTTCCATAGCTAAGACAGAAGCAAGCTCCTACCTCCAGGCCTTTGAACTTGCAGTTTCTTCTGTCTGCTGGAATTCCCTTCCCTCAGATAGTCTGTCTAGTGTTTCTCTCTCTTCCTCCCTCCTTCTGGATTCCTTCTCAAATATAATTTTATCAGAGACCTTCACTGACCACCATATGTAAATTAGCAATGCAATTCTACCCCCATTATTCTCAAGCCTGCTGTGACCTCCTCTCCTCCTTTTCATAACACCATAGCACTCGATATATTTCTGTGTTTTGTTCTGTTTTCTGTCTCCCAGCACTAGAATGTAAGCCTTATGAGAACACAGACTTTATCTCTTTTGTTCCTTGCCACATTCCAATGTCTATAGGATTGTCTGGCATGTAAAAGGTACTCAATAGATAATTATTGAATGAAAGGACATAGGAAATTCATTGCTTGAAATTTATATTTTTATATAGACAAAGTTTCAGCTACAGAGGAAAATAAACAGGTTAACTGGTTGGATTAGGATAAGCCCTTCCTGAGCATTCTCTATGCAGGAGAACGAAGGGGATTATCTCTCAATTAGGAATGCTTATGGCTACAAGTCGTGGCTTAAACCAAAAGGATATTTATTGCTAACTGAAATAAGATCAGCAATGAACAGTCCAAGACTGGTACAGCAGCTTAGCAATAGCATTAAAATCCTGGTCTCAGTTTCCTGTTGACTCTCATTTCTCATGTTTTTCCTCTTACAGTATTGAGATGGCTACCACAACTCCAGACATCACACCAGCATTCCAAACAGGAAACCTGAAGCTGGAGCACAAAGTTTCCTTGAAAAGCTCTGCCTTCTTATCCTTCCAAAAAGGGGATAAAACAGCTATCTCCAGTTGCAAGGGAGGCTATGAAAGACAGCCTCTGGCACGCCAGGATAGGCTAGCGATGGTTTACCTAGAATGAGGATAACTTATCCCTTGGGATTGGGATTATTGTTGCCCCAAACAAAATTGTCGTTCTAATAACTAGGGTGATGGGGCAATGGATATTCAACAGGCAAAGCAATACTTGCTATAGATGCATTTCCAAGATTTTTTGAAAGTGTTGCAATTTCATCTCCTCTATACCAGACTCCTAGGACCTTTGTTTAAAACAAACAAAAAAAAAATTGGTCAACCTTCCCTATACTAGCCTTGTCCTTTTTACTACAAAAACAGAAACAAAACAAAAACAAACAAACAAACAAAAAAACTGGCTAAAAGCAGAGGCTTGGAATTGAGACCAAATTACCTTTGAATTCCATTATGGGGAAAACGACTTCACTCAAGTCCGGCCAGAATTGGAGGAGAGTGAATTTTATTACCAGGAAGTTCCAAGAACATTATGGCAAAATGCCTGTGAAGTATTGCATTTTGTGGTAAAAGTTATTTTGATATAGTCAATATGAAAAAAAACCAGAATTCTGCCAATTAATTTACTTATATGCATGTGTCAAACCCCCCCGCTTTCCCAAACCCTTCAGTAAAATTGAACCTCTAGGAAAATTTATTCTATTTAACACACGGTTTTAATTAAATGCCTCCTGTCATAACTCAAGGACTCCAGGGTTAAGAAAATTCACATCGAATATCAGAGACTTACTCTGTCTCCGCTAACTCCTCTGAAAAATAGGGATAATAGAGCATCTGTTACTGGGTTTGGTGAGGATGGATAAAAAGGGCCAATATGTGTAAAGTGCCAAGTGTAGACTCTGGGGAAAAAAAAGTAAAAGATGCCCTTTGTATTAGATAAACGATTGGGATAGTACCTCCTGCAAGACACAGCGCCAACCTCCACTCATTTTATCCCTCTTTTTATAAAACTTAATGCCATGTTTAGTACAGAAGGTGCAATTCAGTAATACATTATTAAATCAGTAATACATGATTATTTAGCAAATTTACCTGCTATGTGCTGGGAATCTAGAAATTTTAACAAGGTAAAATCTCTGACCTTAAGGAACTCATGATCCAGGTCAATGTCTCCCAAAGTGTGGTCCCTGAAGAAATACCTCAATAGCACCTGGGATCTTGTTAGAAATGCAAAGTCTTGTTCCCTTTCCATAATTATTCAATCAGAAATCTGTAGGGTGGAGCCCAGCCCTGTGTTTAATAAGCCCTGCATGGGGTTCTGACTTAGGCTTCAGTTTGAGAACATTGACCTAGTGGGAGAGAGGCAAACTGAAAGACACGATTTATTGTGATGAGTTCTGTGGCGTAGGGAAATCCAGGGGCCATGGGAACACAGAGGGGAACAGTTAACTCAACTTGGGGGGGTTCATAGAGTAGTTGGGACATGAGCTGAATCACAAAGCATAATAACAAAAGATTCCTTTCCTGGAACCAGGAGGATGACTTAATGGTCTCCCAAGTGACTACTAACTTTAAGAGAGTTGTGACTGGTGGGAAAGAATGGACATGAACATTTGGTCTATCCGATGTCAAGTCATCATTAGGATGTTTCATGGGGTCTTCCCTACTGAGGAGCAATAAACAAGTCCGGTTCAGAGGAGCAGTGCTTCAGTGCTATGTGGACCATCTGGAGCCTTGGGCTTTCCTGGGAGTTCCTCTGAAGTGTCTGAGTTTCATTTAAGTTGGGATGGACCATGACTTCTCTGAGAGTTCAAGGTTTGGGGGCACCTGCTGGGTGGTATCTCAAGACTGAGTGAGAAGGTTGAATATGTCAGTAAAGAACAGCTTTGCCTGTAGGGAGAAAGAAAGAAAAATAAGAATTCAGCCCAGAGCAAGCGAAAAGAAAAAAGGCTGATAGTTTCACATTTTGATTAGAACTTTCAGTAGGAAAGTGGGCTGGTAAAGTGTGGATTCTTATTTGCAGGGCTTAGATACAGTCTCAAGTGTCCCTGGAGCAGCACAGCACTCTCTAGTGTCCAGTGAACTACAAATCCAGGTGGGGAAATAAAATACCACATCCCTAAGCAAACAAGAAATAAGACCTTTGTCAATTAAGCTATGATGCAACAGTCATTGTAAGACACCTCCTGATTTTAGAAATAAAAGGATATTAAAAAGGGGCATGTATAAACAAACTACAGTAATTGGGCTCCCTGGGAGCCAGATCAGGATATTGTACCCCTTTGGGTACAGTTTCCCATCATCCATTGGGTGAGCGTATAATTGAATTGGAGGCTTTTAGAGTGGAAAGAAGTTAAAGCAGGATCTCTCAACCTCAGCTCTATTGGCATTTTAGACCAGATAATTCTTGGTGGTGGGGGCTGTGCTGTGGACTGTAGGATGTTTAGCAGCACCTCTGGCCTCTACCCACTAGATGCCAGCAGCACACCCCCACCTTGGGTGTAACAACCAAAACTATCTCCCCAAATTGACAATTGTCCCCTTAGGAGCAAAATTTACACCCTGGTGAAAACCACCTGATTAGAGGCCTCCTAGGCCACTTCTTTCTAAATTCCCAGCTCCTCCATTGGCGATTTTATAGATGGAGAAACTGAGGCCCCAACAGTGGTAGTAAGTTACCCTGAATAACTTCCATGAACCCAACCAAACACCAAAGAACTACTACCATTGGAAGTTTTCTTTATATAAATGCATTTATTTATTCATTCAGTCATTCATTTATGAAATATTTTTGTAGAGTTCTGACTATACATTGGGTATCATGCTAGGTACTGGGGAAATGATGGTGTCTTAGTTTGAATTTCTCCAGAAATAGACCCTGAGAAAGGGGGTTTGAATATAAGTTGTTGCCTATGACCATACCACCCTGAACACATCCGATCATATCTGAATATAAGTTGTTTCTATGGAAAATGACAGAAACATGCATCAGGAAATGGGGAAGTGAAACCAGGAAAAAAAGATAAATAATCAAGGATGGATTATCAGGCCAGCTACCACCATGAATAGAGCTTAATCCCACAGGAGAAATTCTGGGAACCAGTGTAGAACACATATGTCAGGGTTATCCTGTGTAAAAGGTGAGGGAACTAGGTGTTTATACACCAATTACCACCATCCACTGGGTAAGGGTATAAGCCTGCATACCCTACACTTCTAGCCTTCCCTGTGGGCAAACCCTTTGGTACCACAGTGTCTTGGTCCATTTTGTGTTGCTTAGAAAAGAATATGAAAAGCTAAGTAATTCATACAGAAAATAAATTTCTTTGGCTCATGGTTCTGGAGGATGGGAAGTTCAACATCAAGGTACTGGCATCTGATTAGGGCCTTCATGCTACATCATCTCATAGTGGAAGGTGAGGCAGCAAACGGGGTTGAAAGTGAGAGACAGAGAGGGCTGGAAGCACTTTTATAACAACTCACTCTTCTGATAACGAACCCACATTCATGATAACAACATTAATCCATTCATGAAGGTGGAACTTTCATAGCCCAATAGCCTCTTAATGATCCTACCTCTAAATACCATCACAACAGCAATTAAATGCCAACACGGGTTTTGGAGGGGACATTGAAACCATAGCATAGAGTGAACCCTAAGATACCTAAACCTTAAAATGCACCCCCGCCCCAGCCCAACAAAAAAAAATCAGGATCTGGTTGTTGGAAGTAGGGCCAGCCTGACTGGAATTGGCAGGGAACATAGTTCCTTTTCTCTTAAAGCTCCTCATTTGTGGGGAAGGAGAGACATCAATCTCTCCATTAAGCATAAATCCATATAAATGGCAAGTGCTATGAAGAACAAGTGTATGGTACCATAAGCAACGAGATGTGTTAGTCTATTTTTGCATCCCCATAAAAAATACCTGAGGCTGGGTAATTTATAAAGAAAATAGGTTTAATTGCCTTATGGTTCTGCAGGCTGTACAGGAGGCATGGTGCCCATATGCTCAGTTGCTGGTGAGGCTTCAGGGATCTTTTACTCATGGTGGAAGGTGGAGCAGGAACAAGCATGTCACATGGTGAGAGGAAGCAAGAAGGATGTCCCAAACTCTTAAACAACTGGATCTCATGTGATGGGTCATTAGTGAGTACTTGTTCAGTGAGTTCACATGAGATCTGGTTGTCCCATTCATTGCCTCCATGATCCAATCACCTCCCACACTAGGCACCACCTCCAACACTGGGAACTACATTTCAGCATGAGATTTGGAGGGGACAAACATCCATCCAAACTATATCATGAGAGAACCTCAATTACTCTGTGTCACCATAGAAGGCTGCCCTGAGGAAGTAATGCTTGAGCTGAAATTAGCAAGCCAAGGGGAGGAGGCAGAGGAACAGCATGTGCAAAGGCTCTGTGGCAGGAGGGAGCACTACACATTAGAGGAACTTAACAGAAGCCAGCTGAGGAGGGAGGAGGACACAAGCTGGAAAGCAAAAATGAGAGTGGCTCTAGTTGAGGAGGTAGCTGGGGAGGTCTGCAGAGCTCAAAACTTGTAGGTTATGTTAGGCATCAAGAGCCATGGGGAGCTATTGAAGGCTGTGGGTAGGGAAGAGAGATGTTCAGATCTACACTTTGAGATCAATGCTGTGGATATTGTAAACAATGGATGGGTGTGGGTGGCAATAGAAGTAGAGAGACCAGCTCAGATCCTATTACCATATCCCAGGTAACAGATGATAAAGGCAACCAGCCAGTGTTAACAATATTTATTTGAAGCTCTGTTCTAAGAGCTTTACCCAGAATAAGTCATGTCATTCTCACAAACAAAATTACAAGGTAAGAGCTGTTATTTCTAACCCTTTCAAAAAAGGAAAAGTTGAGTCCAAAGTCACCTAGGAAGCAGCAGGGCCAAGAAACGCCTAGCCCCGGATCCTGAACCTTGAGCTCTGTGCCATGCTGTCTCTCCAGCTAGGATTAGGAGGCTTGCAAAGGAGATGGAAGGTGAAGGAAATGCTTTGGAAATGAGTTTCATACAAACTTATTAGCTCATTCACTCATTCAACCCATGCTTGTGAAATGCCGACCTCATCATGCCTGGCGTTGGTCAGAAAGCTTATCCACACTTTAATGCTTCTCAATCTTCCCCACAACACCTTGAGGTAGGTCTGGTTGTTAACCCATTTTACAGATGAGAAAACTGAGGCTCACAGAGATGAAATCACCTGTGCCTAAACACTTAACTAGCAAGAGGGTAGATTTAGGAGGATGCAGATTCAGATTGGTCTGATTCCGAAACTCATATTTGTTCTTTGCTCAACTCCATTGGCCCTTCTACCCCAAAACCCAGCCCAGCCTAGGAAGTAACAGACTAGAGGCTGAGGTAGGGGCCTGGGAGGTCTGGAGGTACTGGGTGCTGATAGAAGGCCTCTGACAGTTATGGTATAATATATGGTTTTAATTAAGGTGATGAGGAGTGAAATGTGAGAACTCAGGTATGAGTGGCTAGGTGCTTCTCCTCAGGGTTGGTCCTTTGGTTCTCAGCAGGTTTCCATGCCCTATCCTCCATGACCAAAGGACAAACACCTGGCTAAGTCCTAGGATGTTCCAGAATCAGAAATCCAGAGACAGGATCCAGGTATGAAGTGTGGGTGGAGATGAACCATGCGAAACCAAAAGATAAGGCAGAGGAAGGGGAAACTGGCCAATAGCCTCTTCCTCTCCTTCTTTCATTAAACTTATTAATTTGGGGTGGCATATGAGTTTTCCAGATGCAGAAGTGATTGGACCCCCAGAGCTCCGGCACGACCCAGTTCTTGGAAACTGCTCTTGTATGTCTGGAGACCATCTGGGGTCTTGTTAAAGGAGCCCCAGGCTAAGGAGCAGGGGCTGGACAAAAGTCTAACACTGCCCCTCATCTTTTCTGGGTGACTTTTGCCTTCGTTTTTTCCCCTTTAATCCTTCTAGAGCTTTCCATGCCCTTATTTGGAAGGCTCATTGCCTCACCATTTGGGACACCCAATTACTACTGAGTTGCAAACTCTTATCACAGCTGCTGTCCTGGGATTCCCTAACTCCTGATCCCGCTCCTACATCTGCCTACAATAGCCCTTGGATTTGTGGGTACAGGGCTGGTACCACAAAGGGACTGGTCTAATGAGGGAGGCAGAAAGGAGGAGGAGGCTATTCTTTCCGAAAGTGAAATATAAAGCCCTCAGCCAGGGACCCACCCTTGTATTTCCTGGGGGCATGAGAAGATTTATCAACTGCTCAGTTTCCATCTGGGGTCTATTTCAGACCTCAAGGCTTGGACAAGCAAGGGGAATTTAGGGGGACTTGGAGACAGAAGCAAAGTGGAAGATCAAGTCAGATGCTGATGGGGTGCAAAGAAACACTTAGAATTCTTTGTAAAAAAAAAAAAATCAACACTTTACTAAAATACACAGCTAAATTTGAAAACCAGGGAAACCCCAGGTTTAAGGACAGCTACATAATTTGCTGGGCCCAGTGAAAGCCAAAAATGTAAGACTCTCATTCAAAAAGCAGGAAGAAAAAGTGCTGTTAAAGGAGTTATATAACATTTTTCCTTTCTTCTGTGGTTTCTTTTCTGTCTCACCATAGTGTTTCTTATATGCTATTTAATATGGTTCTAAGTAAAAAATTAAAACAAATTTAAGCCATGAGCATGAATTTTGCCATTCTTCTTTATGAATTGTATGATGCCAATTTAAAATACAAATATAAGAGCATTTAATTCATGTGGAATCACCAAACTCACATGATTTGTATTTAGTAGCTCATGCATGTATATGTACCTTGTCAGAAATAAGAAGAGTAGAAATGCTGCACAAAACTAACTCAATTGCTTCTATTTTTCTTCTTGACATACACACATTCTATCAACCCTCTCAACTATCACTTACTGATGAGGAAAGGGCACAGAGAAAAAGGAACTATGAGTTGTTGTATGTTTCCCTTCCTTCTGTATCTTTTCAGCAAAAGTGGTTGGATAATAGGTGGAAATAGCACGAATAGCAAAGGATATTATAGAGTCCCTTGGTTGTCTGCGTTTCTTGGAATGTCATTGCCTTCTTTAATTTTTAGAGATTGCATCTCACTCTGTCACCCAGGCTGGAGTGCAGTGGTGTGATCCCAGCTCACTGCAGCTTAGAACTCCTAGGCTCAAGTGAGCCTCCTGCTTCAGTCTCCCAAGTAGCTGGTATTACAGGCATGCACCAACATGCCTGGCTAATTAAAAAAAAAAAAAAACATTTGTACAGATGGAGGATGGGGTCTAGCTATGATGCCCAGGCTGGTCCCAAACTCCTGGCCTCCAATGCTCCTCCTGCTTTGGCCTCCCAAAGTGCTGGGATTAAAGGCATAAGCCATTGTACTCAGACTTGTCACTGCTTTCTTCCTGCATTTTAGTAACTTCTGATTCCAGTGGAAAGTATGACCTTTTGGGGCTTCCAGTGCCTCTCTTTACCCAATCATAGACATTATACTTACCTTGTACTTGAGTCTTGCTGAACTCCCATGCTTTGTGGGTCCACAGAACTCTGTATTAATGGGGCATCACAAGCACTATATGCAAATGTAGCATAAGGAATGGCAGGCACACACAGTGCATATATCTCCTCTGCTCATGCACATACGCTATTATCCCCGTAGACTTTACTTTCAAAAGACAAATTCAAAGATAAAATCATTCAGAATATCAAGAGAGTGATAGGAGAGCAATAAACCAAACATGGGGGTCATCTCATGAAGCTGGCCCTTCCCAGATATCAGAAATGATGACAGAGCTCAAAGCCACAGCAGTAGTCATGATAGTTGATGTCACAGTGCCCCAAGAGAGTTGTTGGGCTCTGATATAGGCCAGAATGCCCTGAATCTGGGGTTTTAATGGCAACATGAGGACAGAAGACCCCCATGTTTGGTTTAATGCTCTCCTGTCACTCTCTTGATATTGTGAATAAATTTATCTTTGAATCTGTCTTTTTAAAGTGAAGTCTAAGGGGATCATGGGCTATGTGCATGAGCAGAGGAGATCTATGCACTGTGTGTGTGTGCAATGAGTGAGATGACTTGCTAGAAGCTAAGGTCTTCAAGGAAGCTATCTTTTCCATGACAAGGAGGCCTACCAGGAAAGCAGCAAGAAAGTTTGTTTTCCACCTGGGACTCTACTGTAATAAAAAAGAAATCCTGGGAGAAATAAAAACCTTTAACTTATACCATATGTAGAAATAGAATCCCAATTCAAATTTTCATACTCATATCATGTACACTTTCTGTAAGCCTAGGTGAGTGGACACAGAGGGAAAAAAACTCCAATTGAAAATGAGTACACATGCATATATAACTTCAATCCAAACAAGAAATGAGCTACTATAAAATTAAGTCAGCAGATGAAACAAAAAGAAAGACTAACATACCAATAACTTGATATCATACAACATGAAATGTTAAAAATTATATTTAAGTTATTAAAGAATAAAAGAAGGAATAGAAACCACAATAAAATAACAAAAAGAATAGATTGGATAAAGAATAACATAAAACAGAGTTGTATAAAATATACTCCTTAATTTAAAAAATTCAGTGAATGGGCAACAGTACAGATTATACACAGCTAAAGAGAAAATGCATAAACTGGAAAAAGAGAACCAAGAAATTAACCCAGAATACACCACACAGAGAGAAGCACATTGAAAATGTAACTGAGAGGTTGAGAGTTATGAAGACTAGAATGGGAAAACTCAACAAATGATAGAAAGAATGTCCAGAAAGATCAAAAGAATTTGAAAGAGAAAATAATCAAATACATGAGTGTTAAAAATTTCCAGAACTGAAGACTGCTAGGAATCTTCATAAACTGAATTTTATAATAGTAATCACGTGGTTAAGCACATAATGAAAACTGCACAGAGAGGATATCTTTAAAGCAATCAATAAGAAAAGATAGACTAACTACAATGATTATTCCCTCTTTTTCCAAGCCTTGAGGTGTTAATACAAATTGAATTGCAAATTAAACAACAAAAATTCTACTGATAGTAGGCTTCTCAATAGCAACAATAAGTACCAGAACATAATATAAATATTTCTTCAAAGTGTTGAGGGAAAAATAACTGCCAATTTAAAGTTATAAGCCCAGTTGTGTATAAATCAATTGTGAAGGTGAGATAAATGTATTTCCAAATAAAAACTGATGAAGTTTATCACTCCAATAGATAACCTTAAGGTATTACTAAAGCATATTCTTGAAAGAAAAGGAAGGAGTGATATACAAGAAACAATAGGGAACAAAACTTTGGTAAATATATGGGTAAATCAAAATAATTATTTGATTTTCAAAACAGAAATAAGACTGGCTGATGGGAGTCAAAATAAACACAACTAAAATATAAGACAATTACACAGAGGATGGGAATGGAGGGAAAAAACAGGACTAGAGTGTTTTAAGTTTATCTTATGGTTTGGAAGAAAGGTAGAAATATTGATATCTTTAGACTGTCAGTCAAATGTGGGTGTTAAAATTTAAGTGCTGACTACTAAGATGGTGAGATAATTTTTAACTTCCAAACAGTGGTGGAGTTTAAATAAACAAAATGTGGCTGATTTACTAAAAGGCAGAAGAGAAACAAAAAAAAGAAACAATTCAGTTTAAACAAAAAAAACTCAACATAGAAATGCTTGCAATAAATCTAAACAGTAGTCATATCAAATGTAAAGATTAAAATATCATATCAATTGACATATCAAATTATACTCTCCAGTTAAAAAAACAAGGATTATCCAATTACATTTTGTGGGAGATTCTATTTTCCAAATACAGCCTCAACAATATATCTTAGTCTACATGCTGTTTTCCAATGTGACTGATTCTTCTCATCAAGAATTGGGGGCCTAAGTCCCCACTCCTTGAGTCCAGGTAGGCTTATGACTACAGCAGAAGTAATGCTGTGTGACTCCTAAGGCAAGGACATAAAATAGCCAATGGGGACTTCAGGCTTATGTGGCATGTTGACATGAGAATAAGTCATCATGATAATTTATTTATGCATAATACAGTAGACACTCGTGGTGTCTGGTGTAGCATCCTTTACTGGGCTGGTGTACCCATTTCCCACCTGCTGGGAGTGTTGGCTGCTAACAGCTCACAACTGTTCCTTTCCCTAAAAAATTGTGTTCTCGATGCTGTGGGGAGGCAGTTTCCAATGACTGACTAATGCCAGGTACAAAAGGTCAGGGCCCTTACCTTGAAGGGGTAGGGGAACAGTGTTCCTGAGTTCCCCACAAGATCAGATGGATTAGTTCGTTCTTGCATTGCTATAAAAAACTGTCTGAGACTGGGTAGTTTATAAAGAAAAGAGGTTTAATTGACTCACAGTTCTGCAGGCTGTAGAGGAAGCATGGCTGCGAAGGCCTTAGGAAACTTACAATCCTGGTAGAAGGTGGAGAGGAAGGAGTCACATCTTCCATGGCTGGAGGGGGAGGAAGAGAGAGCAGGGGGAGGTGCAACACACTTTTAAACAACCAGATCTTATGAGAACTCACTATCATGAGAATAGCAAGGGGCACATCCACCCCCATGATCCAATTACCTTCCACCAGGCTCCTCCTCCAACATTGGGGATCACAATTGACAGGAGATTTGGGTAGAGACACAAATCCAGCCTGTATCATCAGGCTAAGACTAGACTTCAGCTGAACCACAGTTCCCCTTGGCCTCGGAATTTCCCCTGATCTACTTCCCTCTTTCTTACTGGATTTTCTCTAGCAAGCTCTCCCTCAGTAACCCCCTTGAAGTTATCCTGAGACTTCCGTCTCAGACTCCACCTCCAGGGAACCCAATGGAAGACACATACATGTGCCATTATTTAGAATGTTGATATGGTTAATAAATATGGTATTCCTCATTCAATAAAGCTTACTTTGAATGCAATATCATTTCAGGTGCATTGGACCACTGGCTCCTGTGGGCTGTGTGGGCAGGTGCAGTTTATATATCACTACCAGGCTCAGGATTTTAAGCTGCCTGGCTCCAAATGCATCTCAGGACAGTCTTTAATGTTGATAAGGTCAGCAATGGCTGGACAGAGAGAGTAGCTCTTTGGACAATTGGATTCCAAGTGCCTTCAGAGGCAAGAGGGCAAACTTGTTTTGACATTTCCTGGGGCAGATCAAAGGGTTTATTAGTGACCATCAGTTAGGTTATGCTCCTGGCCAAATCTTTTCCAATTAGAGAAAATGCAATCTCTGCTCACTGGTGAACCAAAACAGAACGAGGGTCCTTAATGATTCCCTTGAAAAGGCTGCAGTGAATCACTTAAATTGGTATAAACTTCCTGGATGTTGTGATTGACCCTATTATATAGTAAGAGCCATAAAATTGTCATATATTTGACCGAGAAATCTACACAGTTTGTGGGTGAAAGATATTCATGACAGCGTTATTTATAAAGTTACAAACTAAAAACAACTAATGTCTAATGCAAGGGACTGGCTAAGAAGTCACAGAAACTTCGTAAGATGAAGATAAAACCATCACTTAAAAATATATTTTAGAAGAATAGGCTGGGTGCGGTGGCTCATGCCTGTAATCCAAGCATTTTGGGAGGCCGGGGCGAGTGGATCACTTGAGACACAATTAGGGTTGCAATAGGATGGCTGTTATTCAAGAGAAGCATAGTGCTCACAGCTCTTCAAGCCAGGGCCAAATCACTCCTGCAGAAAGAGTGACCTCTTGCTGCACAGAATCTCAGCAGAAAAAGAATAGAGTCAGCAATGCCTTTCTTTCTGTCTTGAGCCATGAAGACAAGGGGCTATAGGTTCCAGGTATGTGTATCCCTCTGCATTGAGGGTATCAAGATGGCCCGGCTGACAGCAAATAGGTGGCTGGCTTTGGCTGAAATCAGGAGGAAACAATGTGGGCGGACATTTGCTTCTCTGCCCCCTCAAATGTGAGGAAATGAATGAATCTCCCTGCAGGGGAGGCTGATGTTTTCCTGGCACCTTTTAACTGGATCTTAGCATCAAGATCATATTAAATTACAGTTTCTGCATTTAAGAGAGACACAGCCTATCGCCTCATCCTCTCGTCACTTTTGCTTACATAAATTTATGACTGTAACAAACACTCCACGCTTCTGGGGATACCAGCAGAATCTCTTCGGAAATAATTTTTTAAAATCACCTTTTTAATTTGGAGGTAACTTTTTAGACTTACCAAAAAAAAGTTGCAAATATAAAAGTGGCAAAAAGTTGCAAAGAGGGGTTTCCATAGACCCCTCACCCAGTCACCCAGTTTCAGTCTCCCCTTAATGTTCTCACTTTCTGTAAGATGATAATCTTATACCTGCATCTGTCAAATCTAAGAATCCCCCATTCATACATTATTGTTAACTCCAGACTTGATTCAGCTTCTAGTTTTTTTTTTTTTTTTCCCTCACCAATGCTCGTTTTTCTGCTCCAGGATCCAATCCAGGTTTCCACATTGCACTTAGTCATCCTGTGACGATTTCTGCATCTTTCCTTGTAGTTTCATGACCTTAAGCGTTTTAGAGAGCACTAGTCAGGTGTTCTGCAGAATGTCCTTCCACAGGGCTTTGTCTGATGGCTTTCTCATGACGAGACTGGGGTGGTGGGTTTTTGAGAAGAACACAGAGGTGGCATGCTTTTATCATCACATCATATCTGGGGTGCCTGACCTGGAAAAATTTTGAGCTGTCACCAAGCAGAACATTTTCCCAGTCTCACTGTCAGACAGACCTGGGTCCAAATCCCAATCCCAAATAAATGCTAATTGTAAAATTGTTAGCCCTCATGCGGTAGCTTCTGTGTGCTAAACATCATGAAAAAATGATTTCCCTGGTTTAAAACGGGAGATCCTCCAAGGTAGGTGCACTTACTGGCCCCATATCGTACCTGAGAAAACTGAGGCTCAGAAAGGTCGGGTAACGTGTCTAGAGTCACACAGCAGATAGGTAGTGAGGCTGAGATTTAAACCCTAGGAGGTGTGACTTCCAGATCCACCACACGGCATTGCCTTCTGATTGTTTGTATGTGACATGCTTTGCTCAGTGCTGGCACACAAAAAAACTTGAAAAATAGTGGTGACAACATCATTTCTGAACCTGACATTTACTGCATTATCTTAGGCAAGTTATTTATTCTCTGAGACAAATGCTAAGAGCCTTGCCTGACTCTGGGCTGCATATCTATCAGCTCATGCCCTCGTCTCAGCAGCTCTCCAAGTTCCCCTGTCCTATGGCTGGAGTTAGCCAGTGGGGAGCCTGGCAGGAGGGTGGAAGGGGGGAAGAAAAGGAGATCAGGGTGTTGATGGCCTGGCTCCTTCCTGCTCCTGGGGTAGCCTTTTGTGCAATGCTCTCCCTCCCTTCCGCCTTTCAGCCTAGGGGTGTGTATTCATCTCCTCTTGCTGCTGAAACAAATGACCACAAAATGAGTGGTCATATATTCTCTTACAGTTCTGGAGATCAGGGGTCCAAAATCAGTTTCATTGGTTTAAAGTCAATGTGTCAACTATTCTGTTTTCCCTTCTGGAAATTCTAGGGAAGAATCCAACTCCTTGCTCTTTCCATCTTCTGGAGGTCACCTGCATCCCTTGCCTCATGGCCTCTTCCTCCATCTTCAAAGTGCTCCATCTCTGCTTCCAGGCACCTTTTCTCTCTGACTTTGGCCTTCCTGCTCCTTACAAGGGCCCTTGTGGTTAGATTGGTCCTGCTGGAGAATACCCCCATCTCACAATCCTTAACTTCATCATATGTGCAAAGTCTGTTTTCTCGTGGAAGGTGACATATTCACAGTTCTGGGGATGAGGACATGGGCATTGGTAGGGGGTGGGGCGTTATTCTGCAGTAGAGGTTCTGTCCTATCTGTTATTTCCCCTGGGATACTGCACCAAACCCTGCCTGTGACTTCATAAGTTGTCCTTTTATTAAATTTGCCCCTTATTAACCACCATGAATGAGTCATCTGTCTCTTGCAAGACTGGTACTCTCAGTTTCCACCTCCCTACACTTGATCTTACCCAAAAGGCTGAGAAGCAATGTTTCCACCTCCCCAAAAGGGTTCGATAGCACTCACTCCATAGGGTGGTTAGATGGCTTGCAGTGACAAAGTCAAGGGCCTGGCACCCTGTGAATGCTCAGTACATGTCCACTCTCTGCCTGTAAATGGCCCTAGGACCCCTTGGCTTATCTCTCTCCCCTTCCCTGCCCTGAACAGGCTTCATTTATGAGGTTGGTGATTCCACCCAGGAGCCCATGCTATGAGTGCAGACAGCAGGAAACGGTTGAAGGCAGGAGGTAGGCTGGCACTGCTGGTTTAGGTCTTCCCCCAAAACATCTGTGCATGGGGAACCCTCATGAGGGCAAAATCAGCTTCACGTGGTAGGAGCTGTTGGGGGTAGGGCCATAGTGGTAAGTGGGGAACAGGGAGGCCTTGTCCACTTGGGCATAGATACACATGGTCAAGGCAGCTCCTGGGTTCAGTCTATCCCCTTCCTGCAACCTCCTCTCAATCATCTCACTTGCCCACGCTTGCTAGGACACACTCGTACCCATTGCACTACACGATTTTCTAATTATTGCACATGATAGCCTTGTCCTCACATGGACACTTCAGGCTCTATGGGGATGGATCTCATCTCTAAGGGCCCCAAGCAACCCAAGGCAACAGACACTTAGTACAACGGGTTGAAAGCAGTGATATATTTGATTGAAATGATGTGTTCCTCACTAAATGGTTCTGGAAGTAGGTCCAAATATTTAAACTCCCCAATGCAATCTTATCCTAAAAAGTGCCCAGTTCAGTGAATATATACGTATTTAAATAGATGGTCCACTTAACCATGTGGTGCTGTTTCAGCAAGAAATAAAAGTTGATTCTTCTACCACTTGTTTCTATCTTGCAGGAAAACTGTCTGAAGTGGAATCATAGTAACCACAGCTGGGAAGGTCCTTAGATATCATGAACCTGGCCAGGTGTGGTGGCTCACGCCTATAATCCCAGCACTGTGGGAGGCTGAGGCGGGTGGATCACTTGAGGTCAGGAGTTTGAGGCCAGCCTGGCCAACATGGAGAAACCCCGTCTCTACTAAAAATACAAAAAATTAGCTGGGCATAGTGGCAGATGCCTGTAATCCCAGCTACTCAGGAGGCTGAGGCAGGAGAATTGCTTGAACCCGGGAGGTGAAGTTTGCAGTGAGCTGAGATTGCGCCACTGTACTCCAGCCTAGGCAACGAGAGCGAGAGCGAAACTCCATCTCAAAAAAAAAAGAAAAAAAAAAAGAGAAAAAGAAAAAAGAAAGAAAGAAACCACGAACCCTACCCCCATTTTAGAGACGGGTCGGGAGTTCTCTACTACCGTACAGCTCTAACTGACTCCACTGTACCCCTGGGAAGATACTTCATGGCAGGGGTTATGTAATCCCTTGTTTGTTCATTGGTTTACTTAATCATCTGTCTCCTGCTCTGGGACAGCAGAGCTTGGTCTGCTTTGTACACTCTGTATTCCTGGCACCCAGTAGGTGCTCAATAAATAGTTGTTGGAGGGAAAGAGTCCCGCCCAATTATAGAATCCCAGAATCAGAAAAGAATTTAGAGTATCACGTCATGCAACACTTTTTCTGGTGCCTGAATTATCAGTCTTTATTTGGGTACTTGTGACCTAGGTACTCCCTGCAGCAGACATTTCTAGTTTATGGCATCCCATTTCCCCCTGTTCTTCCTTACCAACAGAACCCCAGTTTTTTTTTAAAGGACAGCAGTGCTGGCAATGTGTTAAGTGAAACATACTTATTTTTCCCAGGTTCCGTGTGGTAACCAGAACCTAGTGGGAGGCATAGCTAAGGAAGAAAACGGCAACGGGAGCTGTAGTCATATGGGAAAATAGCCACAGCCACAGAAGTCAAGGGGGACCTTGAAGGGAGAGAAATACCCCATCCTCGCTCTCCTCCTACCCTCTGATCTTCTGGGGTGCCTCCCATTGGTTGAGCTGGTCTGGAAGCCAGAGAGCAAGAGAGCCCCCATGGATCTAGATGCAGTTTTCTACAGATACAGCTCCTGGGCACAGAGCAGTGTGGATGTGGGTGGAGAATGCCTCGGAGGGGGAGAGAGAACATCCAGCTCACCCAAATTGCCAGGGCTCCCCCGAATCCCCTTGCACAAGAATGAATCCCATTGGAATCTCCCATCCCCTCAGGACAACAGATTCTCCAATGCCTCTTGGGCATTTGATACCTCCACTCCCTCTGCCAGTTGGGACTCAGGTCTAGCAAAGCCAAACATCACTCTTTAGAGCTTTCTAGGGCGTTCTGCAGTTTGCAACCCCATTTCTCTCTCTCTCACTCTCTCCACATTCCATAGTCCAAACTCCAGCCACTCCCATTTCAAAGCCGGATCCCTTTACTTCCTCCCTTACTGCTATGGGCCAGAAGCCAAGGCCATTTAAAAGCTGAAGATTCCTGGCCCTCATTGATGCCTGGCAAGAGGGAGGTGTCTATAACAAGAAAAAGCCACATGGCCTCTGAGTAGACAAGTCATCCCAACCTGTCTTTGGGGCAATCCAAGAGATGCGACCTCCCTGCTTGACAGCAGAGTTGGGGTCACAATGTGGCGTCTGCCTGTGAAACTGCCATCAGTTCAGTCAGGCAACTTGGAATAACAAAGAACATGGGCTTTGGAACAAGACAGACCTAGGTTCTAATCCTAGCTTTTCCACATAGCTGTGACCTCAAGTAAGTGGCTTAACTGCTGTAAGTTTCATTATGACTCATAGAATAAATATTGAGTGCTTACTCTGTGCTTCGGAGTAGAAACAGCAGAAAATCAGATAGACAGGTCTCTATTGTCCCAGAGAGCTTCCATATTGGTGGAAGAGAAGGCAGACAATGAATCTACTAACAAGGTAATTTCAAGAGTGACAACTGCTATATGGAAAATAAAATAACAAAATGTTATAAGAAGAAAATGGAAAGGAGGAACTCACGTTAGGTAGTCAGTAAAGGTGTCACTGAGAAGATGACATTTAAATAGAGGCCTGAACAATTAAAAAGAGCCAGCCATGTAAGGATCCAAAGACAGTAGAGCATTATAGCAAAGAAATTAGCAAGTGCAGAGGCCCTGAGGCTGGAACAGAATGAAGGATGATGTGACCAGAGCTCTGTAAGGGGGAGAGCAGTGTCCCTGTCATGTAGGGCTTAGGTCATGGCAAAGACTTAGATTTATCGTAAGTGCCATGGGAAGCCACTGGAAAGTTTCCATCCAGGGAGAGATGTGATCTGATTTGTCTTAAAAGGATAACACTTTATCCGATGTGCTAGACTGTAGGGAAGCAGAGAGACTGGTTGGGAAGCTGTTTCAATCCTCCAGTGAGAGATGGGTCTCATCTGGAGGCCAATTTCTAGCCAGTGGAATGTGAGTGCAAATCATTGGACAAGGCTTTTAAGAAGAAAGTACAGCCTTTCACCCCCTTTAGTCCTCTTCTGCCTGGGCTTTCAATTAAAAAGACTTAAAATTTTCATCCCTACGAGGTCTGAGAAAAAGAAAAAATAACCCCCCAAAGTAAATAAATAAATAAAAGGAAAGCAAAGCAACAAAACAGAAAGAGCCTCGGTCCCTGAGCCACTATGTGGAGTAGTACTCCCTGCCACCTAGGAACACCCACGTTGGATGAATACATGAGTAAGAGGAGAGAGAAATGAAAAACTCAGGAATCATCAGGCAGTTTGCCTTAGAGGATGAGTAGGATCTGAATTGGTAGACATCTCTGGGAAGGTAGTAAGGCTTACCGTCTCTGAGTTCAGAAGGCACTAGATTCAACACCTACCTCTGTGTCGTCCCATTTGTGTGCCTTTAGGCAAGTGACTTCACCTCTCTGAGCTTCTTAGAAGGATAATCTTACAGGGCTGCTTAGAGCATTAAAAAAGGTGATATACACAATGTGTTTGGGACCAGACAGAGAGAATGTTTAATGAATGGTCACTGTTGTCACTATTAATGTCAATCAAAAATGCTCAAGAATGGGGAAGAGGGATTGTGAAAGAAGATACTCATGGTCCCCTGTCTGCCCTAGGGGCATCAGGTCCCCAGACTGGTGCCCAGAGACTATCTCACAATGGCTAAAACACCTAACAGGGAGATATTAAAGCTAGTGATTCATGCCTGGACTATTATAAGAGCCTCTTAATTATCCTCTCTCCTCTTTAATTCATCTTCACACCTCTGCCAGACTCATCATCCTAAAATGGTGTGTATCCTGGAATATTCCCTGATGACAACTCTTCAGTGCCCCACCCGCTTCACACGGGGAAATCGAGATGTCCTAGCTTAATGTCCACCTCGCATTCTGTGGACATAGAAGACTTACCTGTGCATTTGAATCACTAACATCCTTGTTGAAAAATGCAGATTCTAGGGCCTCAATTCAAATCTACCAAATAGAACATGTGGGAGGGCCTGGGAATCTGCATTTTAGTAAGTACCTGGGTAATGCTGATGACATTAATGTCTCAGCACCAGTGCTTTATGACTGCCTATGGTTTAGCCCCACCTTAACCCTTCTGAACTTATTGCCCCACTATCTCCAACACAAACCCCACATCTGAACCACAACAGTCTACTTGCTATCCTGCAAAACACCATATGGTTTCACGATCAAGTCATCCAAGACATTTATCCAGCCCGTACAATGTGCCAGTCACTGGACTCATCTCCGTATTTGATTTTCTAATTACATTCTATCGAGTGGGAGGCACTATTATTGTCCCATTTTATAGATAAGCAGACCAAGGCCCAGAGGGACTAAACAATGTGCCTAACCACAGCTAGAAGGTGATAGAGCTGGGATTTGACTTCAGAGTTACAGAGCTTGACTCCTACCTGACACTGGCCCCATCTGACCCCCAGCCCTGTCCTCTGGCCTCTTCAGCCCCACAAGTTCCTCTTCTTTCTCCTCTCCCCTTGGAAACATTCCTAGACCACATGAGGATGGGATTCTGAAGGGCCAGGGGTGACTGACGCTTTAGATAATTCATGGAGGAAGAGGAAATCAGAAAAGCTTAGGAAAGCTAAGTACTGAGAGTTTGCAGTGAGGAAAAAGGGGAGCCTTCCCAAAGTAGGATTGTCAAACCAACATCTGGGAAGCACAGGTCCCAGCTCCCCACATTAAAGGGATAGGTGGGTTCTGGAGTCAGACTGTGTGGCTTCAAATTCCAACTTAGTCTTGGGACTAACATCTATTGAGCACTTATTATGTGCTCAATAACTTGGAACAAAGGACTCAACATTCTGAGCATCTGTTTCCCCCTCTGTAAAATGGAAATGTATTCATTCAACCAAGAGTAAGTGAGCTGTTCTTATGCTGGCTTCCTGTTCTGGAGATGGAGATGACAGTGATAGTAGCTACATCATAAAATTTGGGAGAATGTTAAATGAGATAACACAGAGAAAGAACCTGACCTTTAAAAGCTTTCAATTAACGCTATTTTTTAGGATTATTTATTTTGATATTTTAGTTCAGTTTGGAAAAATCTTACGATCACATTACAGGGTAAGGTCACCGAGTTTAAGTCCTCCCGGCTGTATGTTACCTACTAATTCAAGGCCCACTGCCTGTTTTTGCAAATAAAGTTTAATTGGAACACAGCTGGTAAATTTGTTTACATAACATCTTTGGCTGCATTCACACAGCAGCAGAGTTGAGAAGTTGCAAGAGAGACTGTATAGGCTGCCAAGCCTGAAATATTTACTACCTGGCCCTTTGTGGAAAAAGATTGCTGGCCCCGGTCTAATTCATTGAGGATACAAGAAGAGGGTTATTTATGCTCTCTCTCCTTATTGCTGCATTTGGTTTTTTACTTTTCTTCCATTATTTTCAAATATCATGGATAGCAATGATATTTCCATACGGGGATAATTTCAAGGTCTTTTCTACAGGGGTGGTTGCTGTGTAGCATGAATTCTATATGGATTAAGTTTCCCCCAAGTGAATATCAGAGGATTGAAGAGCTTATTGTAGGGAGAAAGAGCATCACAGGTTAATTCCTATAAAATGAGAAATCTCTATGCAACAGATTCTTTGAATTTTTTATGTTGATTTGATTATTACATGGTGAAAAACCCAGCCCCATTCTTTTATTAAACATGGAACTAAACAGATTTTCTTTAAGTGTATTATAAAGAAATAAATTCTATTTTCTATTATCCTAACAACTGGAAATTTTTAAATTGCCATAATTTGGATTTATACTTTAGTAGGGTGGTTAAAATCAGGTTTGAGTCAGATGGCTCCAAGTTCAAATCCTGCCTCTGCCTCTCACTGGCCATGTGACCTTAGTCAAGTGATGTTAACTTGTCTGGGCCTTAGTTACCTATCAAGTGGGGGTGAAAACATCTACCTCATGAAGTTATTGTGACAATTAAATGGGGAAATGTACGTGGAACACACCCCAGTGCCTGAGTCTTGGTAAGAACTCAGGAATGTGTCATGCTATTTATTGATATTATCATAATTCAAGGCAAAAATCAGGTATTCTGAGAAATACCATCCAGGCTCCTGTTGTTGGTTGATGTAATCCCACACAGCAAACAGACCCAGCCAGGCTAGAGGTGCTGGCCCTCTCTCAATGAGCTGTTGGCGGCTATATCCTCATCGCAGGCTCTGTTTCACTTAACCTGCTGCGTCCAGTGCCGGACACAGAGAAAACCTTCAGTAAGGCTTGTTGATCTGATCAGACTGATGAGAGCTTCCATTCATCCTGAGCCCCACATGGGGCTCTGAGATCATTCAGATGAACAAGACATGACCAGACAGAGGCTAGAAGCATCTTCCCATCCCTGGCTTCCCCCTGTTCATCCAGAAGGTCCTGGGCCTCCAGAGCATTTGTAAATGAATGCTCCCTGCTGAGCCTCAGGCTGCATTACACCCGCTCCCTCCTGTCCTCCATGCCGGATACCTCTTGCTCGGGGAACATCTGCCTCTCATCCCCCAGGAGCTCGTTTCTCGCCTGAGAGTCAGAATCTGCATTTTTTTTTTTTTTTCTTTTTTTGCCTGGACATATCGATTCCAGGCTGAGATTGAACCACCACTCTCTCCCAATCTCCTCCCTCTGTCATCTCCCTCATCACAGTGCACTGAGCACTTCCTAGGAGTTTCTGACACAGACGTTTAATTTGAGCAGGAACTGGGGCCCAGGGTGGTGGAGAGGGTGGATGGGGCGAAGAGGTGATGGGAGAAAATAAATTCTCCTTCACATAACAATCAGAGGAAGACAGTCCCAAACAATGACCAGACCATCCCCGCAGGCAACGATGACAGCCATTTCCAACTTATCACACCCCGGCACTATATTAAGGCCCTGAGATTACAGTGTGGTTCATTAGAGGAACATCTGTTGGAAATCAGCACGGAACAACCAGATATGATTGCTAAAAAAGCTGCCTGGGGAGAGGAGGGGTGAAACCACTTCTCTGCAGGGGAAAATGTTCAAGATACACCTTTCCTGATGTTTTTGGCTCTTGTGTGGCTCACTTTCCCCCTCTGCCATGAAACAAAGGATCTTAATTTAAGCAAGTTCAGCAGCATATATTAGGAAGTGGGATGCATTTTCAAGACCCAAGAGCCAATAGAAATAATGGTAACAGCAATGGCTACCACTAACGATACTTACCATGTGCTAAGTGCCGCGGTAAGTACTCAATGTATATTATCTCATTTAATCCTCACAATAACCCTATGAGGTAGATAATATTGTTATCCCCATGTACAGGTGACAGAACTGAGGCTCAGAGAAGTTGAGGGACTTGCACAAGATTGTGCATCTCATGACTAATGGCTAGGGTGATCAACTGTTTGATTTTCCCCAGACTAAAGGTTTTCCTGGGATGCAAGAGTTTTGGGGCTAAACTTGGGATGGTCCTGAACAAAGTGGAATGGAGCTCCAGTTTGAATAAACATCTCTCTTGTGTCACAGCTTATCTTGTAATCCATTCTGTTACACTGCTTCCTTCATTCTGCTCATTCGTTCAGTCATGAATTCATTTACATTTACTAACACAATGTATTTACTGAGCACCTACTATGTGCTAGGCACTGTTCTGGGCACCAAAGACACAGCTGTGAAAGAAACGGACAAAAATCCCCAAATCCCTGCCTCCAGAAAGCTGATGTTGTAGCAGCTCCCTTGTTATAATCATTGTGTATCCAGCGAGGCTTTATATTTCCCTGGGACTGGTTATGTTTTGTTATTATTAACAATCACAGCAATTACAAATGCTCACTCGATGGTTTTCTGCCCTGCATGCTTCTAAGGATCCAGAGCAAACCTCAAGAAGGGTGCACACACAGGAGGCTCATCAAGCATATCACGCTGCCTCTTCTGTCTAGAAATAGGATGTCCAAAGAGGCATTGTGATCAAAGTGCACACAATCAGGAGGGTTATAAATAGTGGAAACTTGGACTTCAGCAAATTCCCATGTGCCAGAACTAGGAGGTGCCCTTGCAATTTGAGAATCTTAAGTTTAGGATAAGTACAATACATGCTCAATATATTTGAGATTTTGGAACCAGACAAACCCAAGTTTAAAGCCATACCTGCTACTTTCCGGTTGGGTGATCTTGTGCATATACCTAATCTCTAAGTTTTGGTTTTTTTAGACATTGTCTTGCTCTACTGCCCAGGCTGCAGTGCAGTGGCATGATCTTGGCTCACTGCAACCTCTGTCTCCCAGGGTCAAGCAATTCTTCTGCCTCAGCCTTCTGAGTAGCTGGAATTATAGGTGCCTGCCAACATGCTGGGCTAATTTTTTTGTTTTTAATAGAGGTGGGGTTTCACCATGTTGGCCAAGGTGGTCTCAAACTCCTGACCTCAAGTCAGGCCTGCCTCAGCCTCCCAAAGTGCTGGGATTATAGGTGTGAGCCACCGTGCCAGTCTAATGAGAATGTAAAATGTAAAATCAGCACAGAAATGTAAAATGAGAATGTGGACATCAGTAATTCCTTCATGCCGTATACCTGAAGTGAATTAAAGTTCATCATGATATAATGAGCCAGCTCACAGAAAGAACTTAAATTTCAATTGTTTCTCTTCTTCATCCTCTTACTTGGAACGAAGACACTTTTACAATACTTATATTCCAAGCACTGTTATAAAGATTTACAAATACCAACTCGTTTCACCCTCATAATGTCCCCAATTTATGAGGATTACCCTGTATTCAGATGGAGAAACAGAGGTGAAGAAAAGCAATCTAACTGATCCAGTGTTTACAGCTAGTCAGGGCAGAGCTGAGATTTGACTCAGGGTAGTACAGATTAAAGAGCTAACAGTTTAATAAGGATTAAATAAAACCACAGAATGAAAAACCCCACATCTAGCTGTCAAGAGAATATCTTGAGTTAAAGGAACAGAACAGCACTCAGGTGGCTGGAGGGTGATTGTGGGGGAGGGGTAGGAAGAAAGAGACCAGAGGGTAAGATGGAGGCTGATTTTGTTGGGGAGAGTTCTGGCTAGGCTTTGGGAAACCAAGTCCACAGCCGTGGCTTATTTACAGAGGCCAGAGAAATCTCAGTGATGCTCTCATAACACCTCCTTCCCCCATCTGCACATGGTTTTGGCCTTGATGCTGACTTGGTGGGGGAGATTTTCTGCTAGGCTCAGGATGGATATAGAAGGACACACATCTTTTTTGTAAATAGAGCCACTTATTGTCAAAGGGGACACATTTGAGAGTAAAAGAGTGTCCTTAATTACACTTAATTACACTGAAGTAGCAGGCATAAACTGGGAGCTTATGGTCAGGCTTTTTTTTTTTTTTTTTTTTTTTTTTGAGATGGAGTCTCGCTCTGTCACCCAGGCTGGAGTGCAGTGGTGCCGATCTTGGCTCACTGCAAGCTCTGCCACCCAGGTTCAAATGAATCTTCTGTCTCAGCCTCCCAAGTCCTTAGAACTACAGGTGCATGCCACCATACTCGGCTAATTTTTGTATTTTTAGTAGAGATAGTGTTTCACCATATTGGTCAGGCTGGTCTCAAACTCCTGACCTCAGGTGATCCACCCACCTTCGCCTCCCAAAATGCTGGGATTACGGGCATGAGCCACAGCGCCCGGCCACTCTAGCTTCTTATAAACAGCACCTGGAATTAAATATGCCCAGAACCTGTGCCTTGTGCCCAGGTGAAAGGCATTAGGGAGGACACATCCAGCCAGCCAATGAGCAGTGCTGATAGCACCAAGGGGAGAGTTTAAAGGACCTTCTCCCGCCTCCGCTACCATCTTTACTCTTGAGCCTGAAAAACAGAGGTGTATTTTCTCGCTCTCTTCTAAACCAAGACTACATTTTGTTGGGGGGTGGGGGGCACTTATTCAGCTTTCTCTGGATTTTTCTAGCATTTAGGAAAATTAAGAAGTAGTCTTAACATTTTCTAACTTCGAGAAGGGATGAAAAGCAATATTGAAGTTACTTTGAGTTAGAGATAGAAGAGTGGTTTGAATGCAAACTCAGGAGGCTTAGAACTGTGAGGGAGACCTCTTTCTGAACAAAGGCTTCATTAGACTCCAGCACCCCTGTAAGCTGAGAAGTAAATGGAGAAAGAGGAGAAACGTAGCTGTCTGCCTAGGAAACCGCTACCTTGAAACTCTCAAAAAGCAAGAAACTACTTCTCTACCTCTCGGAGCCTTCTCCAGAAGGTCCTGACCCATGGTGGGGCTCTGTGCCCTTATCTGCCTGTGGGCTCCATGTAGGGGTACCACACAAGGCTAAGAATGGGGTCTACTAAACTAACAAAGGGATGGACTGTGGCCCTACAGAATTCTCCATTCTCCTAGCTCCCCTCCCTCCATGGAATAAGGCTTACCTCGCTCCAGCAGCATAAAACTCTGCTGGCTGCAGAAATTACCTTGCAAGGATGCTAGGCTCTGAAAGCTCCCCACTGCTGAAGGGTGGGAGGAGGTGGGCAATAACTCTAGTTGCAGCTGTGAGTAGATCCTGGAATGGGTTTAAAGCTGAGCCTCTTGAGGGAAAGGGGTTCTAGGGGCTGCTGCAACCCCGGCTGCCCTGGTTCTACAGGTATCTTTCAATTTCTTCCAAGATACTCTTGGGCCTACAGCAAATTGATGCTGACCATAGAAGCAGCCAAAAGTGGGGAGCCTTAGGCATAGCTGAAACCTCACTGAACTGAGTTGTAACATAGAGCTAAGCGGCCAGGCTGGCTGAGCTGGAATCTCAGCCCTGCCACTTCCTGTGGACCTTCGATAAGTTGCTTAACCTGTCGTGCTTCTACCTTGCTGATGGTGGGAGGTGGTGTATCTATGGAGTTCTCTCATTAAAAGACACTGCTGTTCAGCTGGTCAAAGTTTTGCATCAGACATGAGTTTAAAGCTCCCACAACAGGGGAACCTGGGGCCGGGTGGGGGGGAGGAAATTACTTACTGAAAGGCTGAGCCCTAAAACCCAAAGGTGGCTGTCATATTCTCCAGGCCTAGACAAGTACAGCTAGCTTCTCTGTAACAGTGCTGGCTGCTCGTAGGGGACCTCGGCTGGGTCCCATGCATCCCTATGGTTGCTGCTTCTCAAATTTTGGCTTTCTCTTGAACTCAGCTCCTTATGGAATGGAAGGTTGGGGGTGTGGGGGTGCCTGGTGTCCCAGCCTTCAAAGAGCTAAAACTTCGTAAGCTCATAATACGTGAAGCCCATGACAGCTTGCGCCAAGTAGGAATCCTAAAGAGGATGGGCTTGGGGACACTCGATGGGACCAGTTTACTTATTCCATGTGGCAGCCTTCCACAAAGCCTTGTCTTAAGCCCTCGTGCTGTGATTAGCTCTGTTCAAGCACCTGGGAGTAGACTCGCCTTTAACATGGTGGACTTTCTCGATGTCAAGTGTTGGGCTCAATTTATGCTCAAAAGGTACCAGCTGCTGTTAGTCTCATTTGTGCTAGTTATCTTCAGATGAAAAGTATTGATGGAGCTGGCTTAAGATCTTCAGGTAGCATTAACTCTGCTCAAGCATCTTCTGGGCTCCTGTTCTCTACACATCTCTGGCCAAAATGCTAACAATTACATACCCTCTGAATTGAGTCTGTTTAAAAAAGACATGAGCACATGGATGTCATCACATGTTGCTGTGACACCCCAACTTACCTATAGGACTTATCCTCTCAGCCAGGTATGCTTTCTGCTCTTAGCATTTAGCTCACTGCTTTCCTCTGTGGGGTGTTCCTAGTGAGCACCTGCCCACACCACAACTGGTCATCTTCCAAGTGAAAACCCTCTACTCCAACTGTGGCTCTTGAAGGCAGTTAACGATGCTGAAGTGTGTGGACAAGCCCTTAGTGCAAACTCTCAGGCAGATGAGGCTGAGCTGGTCCTGGGAGTCCTGGTAGGTTGGGTTAAGAATAAGGCATACCTCTCCCACCAGGGAGGTCAGGTGGCTGGGACACTGTGTGCATGGTGGACACAAGTCAGCAGCAGCTCATGCCAACTTCCTCTGCAAAAATGAACGAATCTTCTAAAGAGAAATCATAGCCCTTATAAAAGCTAAGGCAAAGGTGGGCGACTACTGTCCTAACACTTGCTCCAATTATAAAAGTGGGCTTATTTGAGTGATACACTGCAGGAACTACCTGATCACTAAAGTCTTTCCATGATTGGAGAAAAATGTATTTCTATGGGCCGAGACTCTTAACTCTCAGTGGGTACAGGTGGGTTTATTACATGGAAAATACTGCATGATTGAGGTCTGGACTTGCTGGTTGTACACATCGCCCAAATAACACTACCTGGTGGATAACTTTCAACCCTCACTCCGCCATCCTTAGTGCCCTGTGTCTAACTTCCTCAGTCCATGTGTACTATGGGCTGAGTCTTGTTTTCACTAATGTACCCCCCAGAACCGTCTGGCACAGCAGACATGTGACTGATTGCCCTAATCTTCTCCCCAGTTTTAATGCTCTACCAGCTCAATCATGTCTCTGGGACAACACAACCTGTTAAGTCTTGGATGTGCTTGTTTGTATTTAAGGTTCTCTAGAGGGACACACAATAGGATAGATGGAAGTTTGAGGTATTCTACGTGATCACAAGATCCCACAACAGGCTGTGTGCAAGGAGAAGCCAGTCCAAGTTTCAAAACTGAAATTTGGAGTCAGATGTTCAAGGACAGGAAGCATCCAGCACGGGAGAAAGATATAGGCTGGGAGGCTAGGCCAGTCTCACTTTTTCACATTTTTCTGCCTGCTCTATATTTGCTGGCAGCTGATCAGATAATACCCACCAGATTAAGGGTGGATCTGCCTTCCCCAGCCCACCGACTCATGTTAATCTGTTGGCAATACCCACACAGGCGCACCCAGGATTAATACTTTGTATCCTTCAGTCAAGTTGACACTAGGTGTTAACCATCACTGTTAATCACAAGATGTTCTTGGATACTGATTACATCTCATAAAATGAGGTCACCTGTGCCCTCCCAAGTTACAAGCAGCATTCCCACAATGCAAAGTTGAGCTCCACCTGTGCTGGGATTCTGGCTTCTGTAAGTCCTGCCATCTCTGCATAAACCCCACTGATCTGTCCTAACTTGGGCTCACTTGAAATTGGAGCCTGATAACGAGGTGCAGGGTGGGGAGATAAGTAGCTTATTTAAGCAGGTGATCTTGATGGCATTGAGTGGACAGAAGTAAGGGTGTATTCCTAAGGCTGTTTCTGTAAACAGCTGAGGCTTTCCACTGGGGTCACCCAGGAGGAAGTACAGATGCACTGTAAAACTGTCCACCCCAAGGTACATGAGCTGGAGCAACTCAACCTGTTGCCGGATGAAAAGTCTTGACTGTTGTCCAGGGTCTTGGTGCATTGAACAAAATTGAACACCACACAAAGCAACATAAAACGAAGCAACAAAAGTGCAGATCCGCTGAAATGAAAGTGCTCTCCAGAGTGGGAGCCGGCTGGAGAAAGTGGCTCAAGAGCTGATTACAATGTTCCTAAGGCTTTGTACTAAGCTGAAAGAACTTGGTAACACCCTTAGGGGGTGGCCTTTAGAGGCCTCCAATTGGTTATACTACATGAAGGACCAGCCGGTGGCCAGCTAGATGCCGAACTGGAAATTTGTCAAGTGAGGATGCGGCCTGTGTGCTGCCTAATCCTGCCTAGAGCTGGCTTCACCTGCTATCCTGTCATGCTTTAACCTTTGGTTACCCCTAATTCCCTATTCTGCCTCACTTCCCTGAGGTGTGATTCTCATAAATCTTCATGGGAGGTGGGAGGGCTTGAAGACCAGCCTTCTGTAGCTACTGCCTGCTGGTCACAGGCATTGTCCCTGCCTATCAGATCATGGGTCTCTAATCGTAGGTAGTTAGGCTCACCACAACCCAGATACCTATTTGGTTGTAAAAGGTGCAGCTGCCTTGACCCAGTCAGGTTTTTTTGCCTGATTTTGTTCCAAAACTAGCTGAAACCCTTGTGCAAGAATTGCTTGAGCAAAAAATCCGTTCACATTTTAAAGCTGGACTAGTATCCAACTTACAGTAACCATGCAACAGACACCAGGGAAAATTGATAGGCACCTACTTATCTTTTGACTCTTTTGAACAGGTGCTTCAGGTCTTCGACAGGTTCACCGGTATCGCAGCTGGTGGGAGCCTCAGGTTCCAGGTCCAGGGCTTCAGGTATTGTAAGCTTGACCCTGGAAAGTTGTATCCAACTGTCCTAATACCAGTACTTCAACCACAGAAGGTGTGGCCAACACCACTGAAAAAGGTCCCTTCCATTTGGGTTGTAGTTGAGCGGGTGACCCCTCTTTCTATGTCTTCAGTATATTATCTCCTGGCCTGACCTTGGCTTGCTGGGTTAGTTCCTGGTGTTGGCGGGGGAGCCTTTAAGTTCCAAACTCTTGTAATGCATGCTGAAATTGCCCCAGGTTAACTAGGTATCTTACCAGCTGTTTCTGGATCAGTAATGAGATCATTAGTTAAAAAGGGCCTCCCATATAACAAGCACTTCGTATGGGCTAATATTTATTTTCACTCTCAGTTACGGATTCTTAAGAGGGCTACAGTGGGTAAGACAGCCCAAGTTTGATGTTTCCTGACATAGCTAACACTCATTTTAGTTTGACTCACCCCTTCCACTTTCCCGGAGGACTGAGGCCTCTGAGCTGAATGTAAATAGCATTTGATACTGAGAAGCCCCTCAGCAACGCCTTGAGTTATCTGGGAGAAAGGCCGTTATCACTTTAGATGCTTTGGGGTAACCTGAACTATGGGATTATCTCCTTTAAAGAGGACTTGTAACTTCACTAGCTTTCTGGTAGAGTAGAGTAAGCTCAACCCACCCAGTAAACATGTCTATTAGTACTAGCAAAAACTTGTATCCTCTACAAGCTGGCATGTGGGTAAAGTCAAACTACCAGTCTTCCGGATAAGCTCTCCTTCTCTGGACTGGCTTTTAGAGGAGGCATTCTGTTTTCTGGGTGGCTGAACGTGCAGTGAAGAGGGATATATATATAATAGACCTGCTTAACCACCGAAGCAAGTTTAGGGTCTTCATGAGCCCGTGTACCATGGCCAGAGTGGCATCTTTCCATGATGGGGAAAGAGTCATGCAGCGTTTTTATAATCCTCCATTGGGCTGAGGGAGATAGTTCTGATCCTGTATACTACCAGGATCCTTGTCATCCTCATTGCTCCTTTATTCCTGTGGTATATATTCGGGTTCTACTGGAGTCATAGAAAGGAAGCAGTGCTAAGATTTGAGATTGTACCCTACAACAAAGAGGCTGCTTTGGCCTCTTTGTTCCCTGTGCTATTGGGGTTAAGTCCTTTTGATGTCTTCTACAATGGATTTATGGCTACAGCCTCCAGCAAGTATGTTGCTTCCAATAGTTGAATTTCAGACCCATGCTTTGTTGGGGGGGGGCGGAATCCTTACCGCTTAGTAGTCCTCTTTCAAAACGGCAGCATGGGCATGATGTGCCACTAATGGGTGAAGACCACAGCCTCACCAATTGCCCTGAGATCCTGTACCATATATTCCCCCAAAGGTTGTAAAACAGGTGGAATGGGAATATTGCAGGGAGAACGGAAGAGTTTGTTTATGGGAAAGCAATTCCTTAAGTACGGACGCCAAGCCCTTTGCTTCCAGCTCAATTGGTTATTTGGGGAAAATTGGGTCTTCAAGCTGTATTTGACTGGACTGCCGTTCTAACCCTTCCAGGCCTCCCAGTATACCATGATAGTGGATTTGACCCATTGACATGGTGCAGAACATGGCCTGCATCACTGACCACTAGCAATCCTGAGTGGTACTTAAGTTGTAGCAGCACCACTGTTAACCATAACATCCCTTTTCAACAGGGGTCCAGGCAGCATGGTACTATTGAGCTCCTGGAAAGCTTGTCTCAAACTGTTGGGCTAAGGGAGGGGTGAAATGCCTTTTTTCCCCCCTCCTTACCATTTCTATAACAGTGGTGGTCCTAGTGGAGGGTTTTACTGCATAAGCAGTAAGGACAGTAACTTGCCCTCCCCCTGTACTGGAAAATGGAAATTGTCATGTGCAGTTACCTGGGGCTCCTCGGTAATGATCCTGGACAGGGGCTGTGAGGAAGACTTAGGGGCCCCTTCAGTCTTAATCTAGCTCCTCCCTTTGCACTGCCAGAGTCTCAACTGAGTCCCTCAGTTGGGAGTATGTGAGGCAGTTGATTCTCCAGTTTCAGGAGGGGCTTAGTATAGTCCTTTACCCAGTGTCTATTTTCTTGCACCTGGGGCAAGAGCCTTTGGCATCATCCTTATGGGTTGCCCTCAGATGCTTTTTGGGCATTGCTAATGATGGCTGCCATGATTTTTGTCTTGCTGTTCTTTTTCCCTTCTCCAGGTCATGATTGTTACAAATGTGGTATCAAGATGCTGATTTTTATTTTGTGTTCCCACTTGCCAATTGAGTTTGTACTGATGTCAGGGCTGACTGGCTGATAAAAATGTCCCATTAGCATAACCGTTGAGAGGAAGGGTCTAGAATTGCATGTTTTCTGATGGCCTTGTGTAACCTGCCAGAAAACATAGCTGGGTTCTCTTCCTTTCCTTGTATAATTTTCAGGACCTTATAACTTATGGCCTTTTGTTTATTCCCCTTTCTACTCCAAGGAAGTGCCTCACACTTCTGTTGCCTGTTCATTTCCACAGGGATATCTGTTAGGGTTGGTGGTTGGCACCATGTCTGGGCCCCGGGTGATTGCCCTGGGCAGGTAGATACGCCATCTGCCTTGCAGCAGGCAGCCTCATTCTTTTTCCATAGGGGTGCACCATGTTGCCAAAATGAATCGGACATCTTGATAAAGCAAAAGCTTAGAGCCAAAGACAAAACCCATCCACAAACTTGCCAGGGTCCCTAGTACTTTCACAACCTCTTAGTGTCAGGGGAGCTGCTGAGTAGGGTATTCCAATCTGGGTGTGTCCGGTTTAGTGTAATTTGTTCCTCTGGCCTTGCATGGTTGGAGCACTTGGCAAGCAGTTACATGGGGGCAGCCATAGTTCCCCCTGAGACAAGGGACCCTTGTAGGAGACGGGTGGTCATCAATGTCTGGCTCAATCTTGGGACTTTTTTTTTTTTTTTCAGGGCCAGTATTGGGACTTCTGCAGATTGAAGGAATCTGATACAAAACCATAAAAGCTTGAACACATAGCATTTCTGACTATCTACCCTGTGATTAAGGCTTCCATTTTTTCTGACCACTCCTCCTGTCGAGCTGGTATTGTGGCTAAACAGCTTTGCAATAAAAATCAAATGTTTCCTTTGATTATCAGGGTCATAATTGATTCCAATGGCCAAAGATGCAGCTGAGTTGGGGAATCAAAACAGTGTTTCCCACAGTGGTCTGGAAAAGAGATCCTAGGGGGAGGGCTTATCTGTTGACCCAAAGTTTCCACCTGGGGTGTCATGCTGGGGAAGTCTTGGAGTTAGCATTGGATCCCCAGGGGTTTCCCCCTTCAGAGTCCAGTCTTGGTATCAGACATCTCTGACCTTAGGTGGGCATTGGTACCACTTTTTTCCCTTCATAGGTAGCCTATGACCTTCCCTTTTGTTCCTGGATATAATTCCAAGCTCTTAGTATCCCAACAATTTAGATGGGGCTATATCTTCCTGCGTTCTAGCCCAAAACTTTAAGGTTAGTACTTCTCCGGCCTCTCCGGCTACGAGAAGGTATAAATCCCTGTGGCTGTTAATTTACTCTGGGGTCTAAACCGCGAAAAAACTAAGAACAACCAAGATGTGGGGTCCTTAAGTTTCTTTCTCTGTATTTTCCATGAATAAACAAAGGGGCATGCAGATGGTAATGGTGCTCAAATGCAGCAATTTCATTCCCTGGTCCCAACAAAGCATCAACAGGGCAAGCGCAGAAGTTAGGTGATTCAAATCATCTCGGATACTACTGCCACACACAAACCTGACTTGCATGGATACCTCTTGTGCCTGGCAGGACCTAGATGTCTTGGTCCATGACTGAGCTGTCATGGGAGACGGAGTGGTGGGTGCTGTGGTGGCTTTTAACTGCCTGACCCGTGCCTGCAAATGGTGGCAGCTTTGACAAAGGTAAAAGGAAACAACCTCAGACAACTGAGCTTACCTCCTGGCTGGCTCACCAAAACGTTACCGGATGGAAGGTCTTTACTTGATTGTCCATGTTCTTGGCACATCAAATAATTGAACAAAATGTACAAACCAAATAAAAGAATGGCAGTGAAAACAGTGCAGATCTACTGAAAGTGTACACTCTTAGAGTAGGAAAGGGCGGTAGCAAGCAGTTTAAGACACCTAACGTTCTTCAGGTTGTTTAAGCTACAAACCTTAACACCCCTAGGTGACATTTTGGAGGCCCCCAACTGGTTACATCCCAGTTACATCCCAGTTACAAGGCTGAAGTGTGGCTATCAAGAGTGAGGACAATAGCCTGTGTGCTGCCTAACCTTGCCCAGAATTGGCTGTACCTGCCTGTCTCATGCCTTAACCCTTGGTTACCCTAATTCCCATTCTCCTGCCTCAATTCACTGGCTCTCATCTTCACTGGTTGGATTGACTCTGGGGCTAAACACCTCTGCACTTACAAGGTTACACATGTGTTTGAGATAATACCTTTGGGCAGAAAAGCAAGGCTGTGCTTGAGTGAAGATGCCATCCCTTTCCTGCCTGTTCTATCAGCGTCTGAAATCAAAGGGCAGAAGGTGAACCTCTGCTATGCATGCTGACTTAATCTTAGTTCTGACAATCCTTCCCTCTCCTCCACTGGAATTGAGGCTTAAGAGGAGGGACTTGCCCCATCAGTTAAGGCAAAGGGCATATAGTGGCTGAAACTCGGCTAATGATATTTTTCAAGTGGCAGCCCTAAGGTTAAGCTTTGGGCCCAAGAATGGTGGCTGCCCATATATAGGGAGAGGGCAAGACCAAGAACTCTGGTGCTTAGCTGTCATCTCATCACCACTGGAATGGGCTGCTAAGCAGAGCCAAACTTGTCATTCCCACACTCACCTCAGGAAGGCCTATGAGTTCAATGATCTGGTTCCTTGAGACACTCGGTGCTTTCTAGAACTCCAACTTGCACTTAGTTGCACCCTGCTGGACCTGGTGGTGGCACTGGATAGAACTACCACTCGGCTTTAAGCAGGCTGAACTGGCATAGCACATGACCCTGGCCACAGCTGACTGGACTGAGGAGACTCGTGGCTCTGGTGGGGGCCCTGTTGGAAATGACATGGCTTGGTGTGTATACCTCATTTCCTGTTACACTTGATATGTAACTGGCTAAATGATTCTCACTTCGAGCTGGGAACTGAGTTTCAGAGTGGTAAGATCTCATGGATCATTTCTACTGAAGCTGCGGTGGGGGGCTGGGTTATAGTTACAGGAGAGTCTCCTGCTTACTGGGGAGGGAAATATCTATGCCCAAAAGCAGTGTCACACCAGATCCCTATTGGCTTCAAAAGGGATGGCATTGTCTTCGAGGCCTGAAGAGACTCGGAGCTCTGGTGAACAAGACTGTTTACTCGAGGGACATACAGAGAGCAGTCAAGTGGCAATAGACCCGACAACTGCATCTGGTCTCTTAAAAAGCGTGCAGTTGGCCAGGCGCGGTGGCTCATGCCTGTAATCCCAGCACTTTGGGAGGCCAAGGTGGGCAGATCACGAGGTCAGGAGTTTGAGACCAGCCTGACCAATGTAGTGAAACTCTGCCTATACTAGAAATACAAAAATTGGCCAGGCGTGGTGCTTGGGTGCCTGTAAATCCCAGCTACTCAAGAGGCCGAGGCAGGAGAATCACTTGAACCTAGGAGCAGAGGTTACAGTGAGCTGAGATTGCGCCACTGCACTCCAGCCTGGGAGACAGCCAGACTCCGTCTCAAAAGCATGCAGTTCATACAGCTTCCTCATCACCTTCCCCTAACCTCCACCTGGCAGCCTTTACTTAACCCAGCACTCCGTGCCCCAATCCCCCTATCTGGCCTCTGTCCCATAGGATGGCCCAGGGGTTCAGGTGTTCGTCAGACAAGGAATAGATCTCCGGGCTGGCAGCTCCAGCATTCCTTAGCTGGGAACTCGAAACACTCTGACATAGGGCCATTCTCAGGGTGTGCTTAAGTTATTGCTGTTGTGTGTGCCAGACAGGGTCATTCTCAGGGTATGCTTAAGCTGTTGCTGCCATACAGGCAGGCAGTGGGATACCTGAGGGCATTGGTCCCTAGAGCTGCACTGATCTCTGACCCAATTCTAGGTGATGCAGAAAAATCCTGCTTTCCCTAAAGGAGTTAAACAAGCTTAAAAATAATCAGGTAGATCTTGGGATGGGCATAAAGTAGAAATGGGAAGGCAGATGGACTGGCCTGGCCTCCCCTTTGGTCACCTGTCATCTCTGATCTCCATGTGAAAGGATGTAAGGTATCTTTCCTCACAGGCTTTTATGTTAAAGATCTCATCGAAACTGCAAACACGTCATATACCAACGTTATTGCCACATCCTTGACAGCTGTCTATAGTACCCATTTTCTTGTGCTCTGATAGGACTGTCTCACTTCACAAAAATGATTCCTACAACTGTACTGGGTGTCAGCCTGATATGCTCATCAGTAGTGATGCTGTCAGTAACTTCACGGCTCTGACTTCCCTTCCTGAAATGCTGCTGACAATGTGATCCCTCCTGAATCATGTGCCATGTACTGATCTCTATACATCAAGTTGAAGCTTAGGCTTGGCTCTAAGCCGCTGAACTCAGTTCATTCTTATATGGCTTAAAACTAGCACAGGCTCCACATAAACCTGGATCTTCCCAATTTGGGCTTGCATCAACAGATCTAACTCATGAGCAAAAACAAGGTTCAGATGGCGCCACCTGCCTTGGGTCAAGTGTGAACCCACGCCTGACTTGCTGAGCCACCTCAGTGGCATCTTTCCAAATCGAGCCCGCTGACCTGGGCGGGATGGCAACTACAACTGACAGGTCTCTTCATGCGTCTACCATCTTCGTACGTGAAACAGGCTTATCAGCCGCTTCTAGTGCCCTTAGATTCTGACGTGGGGACTTGGCTGCTGCCTCTTCACATTGTAACCTGCTAGTTACGTCTCTACTCCTCAACCGACACTCCCGCTTCCTCTTCCTACCCCAGGCAAACTGACTTCAATCTTGCTTTACTAGGCTCGATGGCTCTGGCCTTGTTCCACTAACAGTGTCAGGCACAATTTCAGCTCATTGGGTTCCTGGTAGTGAAAGGCTGTTTGCCTTCCATGGCCTTGTTATAAATAGGGTGATCAGGATGACCAGTGTGATGCTGTCACTGCCTTAAAGGCTTTCATGTCACTTTCCTGAGTGACAGTTGAATTCCAGGGTGAAGTATCAAGTCAGATGAGGAAGCCTCACTTGAGAAAGTGGAGTTTATGGTGCAAAACTTCCAATAGTAACATGGTGAACATAGCAAAGACTAACATCTCAGCTCCTTCCAGAGCCAACATTGTGTTGGTGGAGGATGGCGGGGCCTGTTCCAGGCACTGATCTCTAACCTTAAGTTCTTCTGCTCTGACCCAAGTCAGATTAAGTCATCTCTGAAACCAGTCTCAAGTCACCTAAAATGGTTTCTGGGGCTAAACAAGGGGATAGGTCAGTGTTGCTATGTACCAGACACTAATCCAAGAACAAGTGTAAGGAATAGACAAACTCTGTAAACCTGGACTCAAGCTCAAGACCACCTCTAGTTCTACCCATTTGCATTTGGCATAAAGTACTTTGGGGGAGGCAAGTCTCTCTCTGCATTTTCAGTAACAAGCAAAAATCTTCAAATGCTTTTAGGAAGTATCCTAGCCATCCTGAAATGTCATCTGTCTAGGTGTTGTGATACCTTTAATCTGGAGGATGCCCCAGAGGATCTCTCCCTGTCACATGCCTGAGATTTTCTAACAGTGCATTCATTTTGTAAACTTGGACCATACCCCTGTGTAGAACTTCATCCCATCTAACCCATGCCCTTGAGCCTGAACACAGAGTGTAGGGTTCACTGTAACTACAGACTTGGGGAGTCCAGGAAGACCTCTGAAAAGTAACATCTAAATGAATGAATTAGAATGGATTCTGCAAAGATCTCAGGAAAGCATCCAAAATAGAACAGCTAGTGCAAAGGTCCCAAGGCAGGAAGGAGCCTTGGACAAATGATAAGAGCATAGTGTGTGTATATGAGGGCAGTGTGCACTTAGAGGCTGAGGGAGCAGAGGGGCTAAAAACTCCATAGTTCCTTGTTAAGGACAAAACAATAAGCTTGATCCCAAAGGAGGCATGTTGCTTTCCCTCAATCACAGTAGCTCTGAATGGGTTTGCAGGGAGTAAGTTGAGGTATTGGTTTAGGAAGCTATTCATTTCCCAGGTGAGATGGGACTTTGATCTGTATTGAGGATGAGACAAAAGTAGACTTCTCCCTTGAAAAGGTAACAGGATTTGAAGGACTAGGCATTGGATGAGGGGACAAGGAGAAAATGCCAAAACACTAATTCTGTGGGCTGAGCAGATAGTGGCAGCATCAACTGAAACAGAAGCCCAGGGTAGGAGAGCACGTAAGGGACATGAACAAGCTGTGGAACTTTGCTGCTGGGGCTGAGCCTCTGACTAGTCATGTAACTTTGACACTGGTCAGATCTCAAGTGACACTTAGTTTCTCTTGCCTCCTGCAGGAACTGACAGTGTCCTATAGGTCACATGAGATTTCAATAGTACAGTGATCCTTGGAGATGAGTAAAGGGTATTCACAGGAGTTGGAAAGCAAAGCCAAGTAACTAAAACATTTACCCCCTAGATACTTTTAAAGCGCCAAGTAAAGGCCTTATAAGGCAAAACTAAAATCCAAATGATGACTGGGTGTAGAGTGAAGCTTATGGTTCAGCTCAGTGAAACAAGTCAGACCCAATCAAATGATCCTAAGATACAAAACCAGGCAAGTTACAAGTAGATAAAGTCAAGCTTTTGCAGGCTTTGCATTTCTATTTGACTTGAGTAATGAGTATGGGTTACTTACATCGAAAGTGAGAGCCAACCTTTACTCTAGGTGGGGAGGTCTAAGAAGGTGAGCTGATCATGGCAAGCAAACTTAGCTGCCTCTGGGCATGAGTCACTTAGCCCCCCACCCCAAAAAAAAAAAAACTTTCCCAAAACTTCTGGATGTGTCTAAGCTAAAGCAGTTTTAGTTGCTTTGGCCACCTATTCCTGGGAAGTCTAACTTCCTCTTCAGGTCACTTTAACAGTTACAAAGATGAGTGCTGGGGTTCCTTGTCATTTAGCCATACCCTTTGGACATACCCTTTATAAATAAGGGAAACTGAGGCCTGTCTGGGGGAAATTTCTTGCTCAAGGTTTTGAGCTACGGTGGTCAGCCCTAGATCTTGACTCGAATTAGCAATGATTGCCCCAAATCTTCAGGTCCTCCCTTTCCCTGCTACTCAGAGCCCTGATGAAATATCTACATTAATTGATTCGTTGATGCCGTGAATAACTATTCCCATTAGAGATGAATAATGCATGCCCTTGAGGCTGACTTCTGGTATGGCATTGATTGAGAACAAGGAAGGGGATGGGGGTGGCTGTCTACACAATGAAGTGTCTTCTAGAAATTGAAGTGACTGTCCGGTAGGGAAGATACAAAAGCATGTACACCTGGGTTTTGGGAGAAGCAACCTGCAGGACAGAGTCCACTCCAGCTTGCTTCTAGGGCTTCACCTCCTGGCCCTTCATCTGAGCCTTGATATACAACATCCCACTGCAGGCGTCTCTAAAAATGCCTGCTTTCTTATCCTTTCAGAACTTAGCCAGCACAGGGTATGTGCTCAGTTCCAGCCCCAGGAGCCTGACCTAATTTAGAGGAGAGTAAGTAGAGAAGTCAGACTAAGCCTTTCAAAAGGCAACAGATTACCCTGTCTGGGAAACCTTTATAGGCAGACTCCTATGGACTCCCACAATTCTCTGACCTCCCTTAGCTTGAGGGTTCACTGCATTCTCATATCCCAGGAAGCCAAGTGGGTTGGAAAGCCCTCTAAGCAGAGGGAATGCCCTGTGTGTAGACCTGGGGGCCAGGTGGCACAGAGCCTGCACAAGGAGAGACAGAGCTGTCCTAGAACTCAGGTGAACTGGAGAAGAGGGCAAGTGTCGGATGCTGTGGTCTTGAAAAAGTGCTCAGAACGCCAGATGAGAACACACCCCTTCACTAACCACTAGGGAATAAGCCTTAAGATCGTATGCTGTGGTTCTGTCTCCCTAGGTGGGCCGAATATTGAAGCGGGGGCCTTTTGGGTTTCTGCTGTGCTGACAGGCCACTGATGAAAGCAAGGTGGCCACGCACAACATCCTGGAGTGTATATCCTAGAATGGAGGGGAGAAACTCGGGGTCGACTCTCAGGTTGAGGCAAGAGTATGCCTCTTGGCGACACCACTGTAAAAAGGAAGCATGCTCTTTGGCATAGCATAGACTCCTAAGCCTCATCATGGATCTGTAGGAGTCAAACTTCAGTCCAAATCCAGTCCTTAGCAGACTTAGCTGGGGTTGGTCTAGGCTGAAGACAATGCTAAAATTCTAAGCTCTTAGTCAAGAGGTCTTGACTGGCTTAGTCTGCTGTGAGTCAGGTGTTAGCTGCTGCTGTTCTCAAAGGCCGCTTGCCCCAGTGTTGGACTTTCAAAATCTGTTGTCTTGCTCCACCCTCACAAGAGGGCTCTTCATTTCTCCTAAATCTGAGACAACAAAGAGCTGCGTGTACCAGACAAGCTCTTCTAAGTATCTCCATCTCAGATACCCTTAATCATGACTAACTTTCAGGTTCCTGGCCCACAGTGGATGCTCAAATGTAGATCCCGCAATATTGAGTGTTCTTCCTGATCGATATCGCCCTTAAGAGGACTTGTCCTAAATGTAGACTGAGGTTCAAATTCATGCCTTAGGAGTTGGCCTCTGTGGGGTGAGCTTCACTCAGAGATGCCAGCTTAGAAGCATCTTCTCCTAAGAAGTCCTCTCTCCAGTCCAAATGATACTAGACATCAATGATGGAAACATCCTAATGCCTGAGGGCCTTCTAAATCTATACTGACAACTTCCAGTCTCAGCTTGATGAATCAACCCGATTCGTTCCTGGTCTAATAAGCCTCACAAAGAATCATTTCAAGCCTCTCCCTTTTACCTGCAACAGAATGGTAGACAAAATTGCACCATCTCAAAGGTATTACTTGAAGGGCTGCCAAAAATCCCCACAACCAACTGGGTCTCCCTGTAGTGCTTAAGCTATGACAAAGCACAGACATAACTAATACAAATAACCTGTTTTCTATTGCTGTGTAACACAAACTTTAGCAGCTTAAAACACCAGCTTAACTCTGTAGGCTAGTCATCCAGGCAGTGACTGAGACTCTGATCTCGTATCCCAAGGCTGAAATCAAGGGGTTAGCTGGGCTACATTCTCATCTGAAGGCTCTAGGGGATGTCTGTCAGCTTTCAAGCTCATTCTTGTCGGTATAACTTGAGTTCTTGGAATGTAGGACTGTAGTATCTTAGTGGCTGTCAACTGGGGGCTGCATTCCTCCAAAGGGCTTCCTGCATCCCTTGCTATGTAACTCCATTTTCAAGCCAGCAACTGTTGAATCCTTCCCAGGCTTTGAGTCTGACTTCCCTTAAAGGGCTTGTGTGACTGTCAGGTCCACCCAGGACAATCTTGTCCTATAACAGAACAATCATTTGTAAGGTCTCATGCACGAGGTCTGCCCACTTGAAGGGTTATATGGGGCATACCCACATAGGGTTGGAAGTCTTGGGCCACACCTGTGCGGATGCTGTTCTACCACCTATGACATCCCCTGCTAGCCTCCCTGAGGACAGATCTTGGCTCCCTCACTGACCCCAGCACCTGTAGCTGGAACATGAGATTTTGGAGCTCTGGGGCTGAGTCTCATCTTCAGGGACTTAAGTATGTTCTACCAGATAATGTCTCTGCATAGATGCAGCTTTTAAGACACAGAACTCTACATATCCTAAATTAAGAAGGCTGCCTAAGACTAAGTTGCATCCTTCCAGCTTTTGTGTAATGTCTAAAGCATACCTAAGTCTCACTTAAACTAGCTGTGCTACTAATGCCGTCATCACTCACAAGTTATAGGCAGTAATGAACTAGACCTCTCCAGACATGACTCGCTGGCTGTTGTGGGAGAATAACTCTTGAATGCCCCTTATAAGAAGGTGCAAAAGGATTCCTCGTGAGATCTCATGGAAAAATCCCTATGCTGGGTGAGTGCTGCCCCCTCTAGGTCAGAGGGGAGTAGTCCTTGTGCTGACTTTGTACTCGCCACCCAAGAACTCGTGTCCAATGTAGTGGTACACTGAGGCCTCACTACCTTCTACCCTCAGGAGGGAAGTAGCTCCTGGGCTGTTGCTGTCTCCAAATGTTTGCTAGGACTACCTACTTTTTTTTCCCCCCTTTATGTTCTTGTAGAATTGTAAGGACCCAGGGCAGTTGCCACATCAAGGGCAAGGAAACCGATCCTGACAGTCCTGAGCTCTCCCTTTCCTGTGTAAAATGGACTAAGAATTGCTCACCGCACGGCAAGCCTGCCACCATTCCTCCCTGCATCGGTAGACATTGCTAATCCATCATGGAACTTGGCTTATAGTGTGAGCTTCTACATGGATCTGAAGTTCTCCATATTCCTGGCAGCTACTAGCAGTTGATTGCAATATAGCACACAGTTGGTATTCCCTAGGGAGTCAAGAGGATGGCTTGTAACAAGCCTCAGTTTCAACCCTCTACACTGCTGGAACAGTAGTGCTCTATGCTCTGAAACAATAGCTGGTTCAGCCTGGTAACTTGTCTTTCCCTGAACTTCCCTTGGGTGAGTAAAAAGACCAGGCTCTGAAAGTCCCTATCCTTAACCCAAGCTCAATGTGGATATGAGATTGGAGACGGCAAAGTCGAAGACACTTCCAAGGTGAGATTGTCTTGGGCTCGTGGATCAGCTTTGGGAGCAAAGCTGCATAACTTCTAAACGTGAGACCAGTGTCTTTTAACATGAGGTTTTGTGAGGAAACCTGGTCTCACCTTCTCAGGGATGTTTTAGTCTGGGTTTTGTTGCCAACAGCTGTGTCTTGGTCTGAGTCTCTTAACCTCTTGGACTCAAAAGCAATGAATAACTGCCTATCTTCGGGCTTTCAGGGATGGTGTCGTGTGGCAATTGGTGGCTGTCAGGGTCTTGAATGGGGCCGATCTTCCCCTATGGCTGAGTAACCTCCTTCCAGGGGGTCTCCATCTTCATGCTTATAACTCTCAGCTTTCATCTTTCAGCCCTTCGGGGATACTGAACTCCTCTGGCTAACAGGTCCTGTTAGATGGTGACCTGTGGGTGACTGCACAGATGCTCCTGAAACCAGAGCATCAAAGTCCATCACAAGCTGGTGCTAGCCCCTCCAGTGATCCAGCAATAACAAACTGCTGCCAAAGGCAATGACCAAGCCCCTGGCCCTCTGGGTACTGCTTGCTCAATGGCCTTCCACACACTGTATTTAAATCTAAGCTCACATCTCAACTTGGGACTACAGAGCCTGAGGGTGGGGGAACTATGGAATTCAGGGGTTTGGCTTCAAATCTACTGAAGCCTAACTTTTAAGCCCTCAAGATGTGAGGCTGCTAGTCAAGACAGCTTAAAACATATGAAAACAAATTTCTTAGCCTGGGTATGTAGCGCGGAGTAACCCTTCCAAACAGATCGCTGAATGCCTGCCATACTACAGAGCTTCTTTGTGCTGAGGATGCGGTGTGGAAATGTCCCTGTTTGCATGCAACGTTCTGGATGAACATACAATGTCAGGTAGTGATGATAGTCCTTAAGGGGGAAAAACAAAGCTTGCATACAAGAATGTCTTGAACTTAACGTCTGACCCTGCCTGAAGTGATGATCTTCAGTAAAACAACTTCGCCATGCCTATCCCACCCACATCTTGATGCAAAAAATCCACTGCCGACTCTAGGGGTGCATGCTTCCACCCTTGGGACACTTTTACTCTACATGTTCTTCAGAGGGTAGAGGAAGACTTCAACCTAAAACAACTGAGGGTAGTGAGTAACTGGATTCAGAAAGTGAAGTGCCTCTAGTATCTGGCAACTGCCTGAAGGGTGGGGCACCATCACAATGGGAAGAACATGAAGCCTAATTATCCTGGAGGACTTCTAGCCTCGGGTTGAAGGAGTCTAGCCTTGCTGGGCTTCTAGTTTGTAGGATACACGTGGTTGGCCTGGGGTTTTCTGAACCTTGTTTCTAGACACAGGTCCACGAAACTTCAGGGCAATGACCTTCATCTGGCCTGAGCAATGTTTGTTGTTTGACTTAGCCCCTGGTGCCACTCAGGGGAGAATGAATTGTGTTAGTGGGATCAAGTACTACTCCATGGGTACTGGGTCACAACTCGGAAGCAAAGAATATGCTGTATGACAGCATAGACCATGAAAACAAAGTAGAATGTGTTATATCATGCACACATGTGGAAAAAGCCTGTAATGGGGGTTTGTCATACAGGTCATTCCTTTTTTTTCTGAAGTGGGATGAAGGGGGGTCCATGGCCCATAGAGGCAGATAACTCATTGCTATATGCTCGAGTTATATCTGGGCACTAAGGTGGAAAATGGGGTCATACCGAAAAATAGGATGTTCTTTAAGCCACAGCCAGAAAGGAAACACAAAAATGGCATCTCCTGAATGGGCATATAGACTAGAATCGCTGCAAAACCTAGCTTGACTGCTCAGCTTAGTGCTTCATCTGTGTCTCCTCCACAGTATGAGTCAGGCTGGACTCATTCATCGCCCTGTTGACCAGGATGGAAGGCAGCTATGTACTCCACACCCCTGGGAGCCTGCTGTGTAGCTGAGGGAAGTGAGTCGTGGGCACTGGTCTACAGAATCCTGCTACTGTGTACTTTCTGTTTATGGGCTTCCTCAAGGGCCCCAGGTAGAAGGAATTGTCTTAAAGGTCCTGGTGGAATTGAATCAAACTGAAGCAGCTTTGAAGGCCTGACTCCTTGGAGCCTTCTAGGCTCTGGTCGGGTCTCTACTGACCTCTGTTCTATGTCAAAAGAAGCTTTCCACTTCTGTCCTCCTTGCTGTGTGGTTTTGTCCTAAATATACCTCCAGCTTGACCCAGCTCCTCTTCTAGGTGCTCAGCAGCCAGCCAGCAAGCTACCTGCTCCAGGGTCAGGTGGTCACCTTAGCCCAGTCAGCTGGGACCTGAATAGTGATTACGAGGCATGACAACATGGCCTAACTGGGAACAGGGGTCTGGGCAGTTTGTGCCCAGGGACGATGGGTAGGCAGGGAGATGCTTATCCTAGCACCTTTTAAAAAAAAAAAAAAAAAATACAGTCCAGGAAGAGACAATTTCTAGATGCTGGGGATAGTCATCCTAAGTATGACTTGGGAACAAGGCTTCAGTCTTGTAGCTAGAAATGCCTGCCTGCCCACCCCTGTCTCAGATCATGGGTGGGCCTAGATGAATGCATGGATCCTCGCCTCATCTCTGACATATATCTTCAAAAATCGTGAACCCAAAATGAACACCTGAGAGGTGCTTCACATGGGGACATTGTTACCCTCTTTGGAGGTATACCTAGGGAAGGTGGACAAAACATGTTCAGTTGTTTCTAAAGTGCAAGTGACAGCAATCTTTCTCTGGGCTTGGCTTTCCTATTTCCAAAACATGGTTGGTCTTGGTGACTATTCAGCAGAGTGAACATCTTCATTTCAATAAGAACAAACTATTGTATAAGTGGTCACAAAGCCCAGTTGACTGATCAGTTATGTCCATGTCTTCTGGGTCTGCCCATTACTGATGGTGTTGATGTCCTCAACTACGGGAGTGGATTTGTCTTATCAGTTCACATTGCATCTTGATGCTCTTAGACACAAAGACAATTTCTTGGACTGTCCTTGCATGTAATGCTCACTATCATTTGTGACAACTTTCTCTGCTCTAGTCAGTTCGTTTTCTTTCCGTCGAACATGTCACATCTTTCTCCCTTCTAAACTGACTTCATATTTAAGTAGATTTCTCAGTCTGGTTCTAATAGTCTAAGCTAGTCTGTTGACTTGTTTCAGTCATTTCAATGGCTTCTAATGGTCTGTAACACACCTACCCCTCAAATCAAAAGCTGTTTACTCCCTTGGTTTTTGGACCCTAAACCCATTGCTGAATAAGCACTGTTGCCTGTAGGTCAAGCGGGTGCTCCCATTACTATGGCATAGATTTCCAGAACTGGGGCTGCTGGATTTCAATAATGCTTAGATATAACTAAGTCTTACCAGCTGTTGACCAAGCTGCTTTCCAAAAAAATTCATCCCCCACTGTGAATGCGTAAACTCCCATGAACAAGGCACAGCAAGTTCCCTTATGTGTGATAGCTCTTACCTGCAAGATCCTATAACTTCCTCTACATAACAACATAGGATTGTGGAACAGGCTTTTCGTGTTTCTCTGTCCCTGGAACAAGGAGTCTCTTAGCCAGGGCCTCAGTTTTCTAAATGGAACCACTTCTCTATCTCCCCTTCTTGTAGGGTAACTGGAGACCAGCAAAACAGGCTTTTGTGTGGTGCAGGTGTTCCTGAATCTCATGCTTGGAGATGGGATTCAAAGGACTCTTGAGATGGAGTTGGGCAGGGAGTCTTCCATTCAAAGCTAGTTGCCTCGTTGCAAACATTCTCAACTTGAGGCTGACTTACAGTTGCATGAGGTGTGGGCTTTGACCTTAAGGGACTCGTGTCAATGCTGTTCTTGGTTTAAAAACCTTAATAGGAATGTTCAAAGAACACAAATCCTGCCCCTTGAGAAAAGGGATAGGGGAGATAAAAATCAAGGTCTGCTTCTGAGCCCCACTTGGCGCACCTAACCTTGTAGTATAAAGGCACTGATGCTATGTGCTGCTAAAACTCTCCCCTCCCTGAATCTCAAAAGGGTGGTATCCTATAGCCAGAAGTGAAGACTGAGCCTAGTACTAAGCTCACACTACCTGAGCTAGATAGCTCAATTCTCCGCCTTTAACAAATCAGAGTATCACATATCAGTCCTCTAACAATCTTATAAATGTTACTGTTTCTAACTAGACTGAGTTCTGCAAGGGGTGGAGACTTCTGTTGACCACTCAATCCTTCCTGGGCCAGCATAGAGCAGGTACCAGGCATTGTCTAAACTGAACACAAGTCACTCTTCCCCCAGTTGCTCCTTTCCTGCTAAGGGGCAAATCTCCATACTTTTGAGCCTTAAAGTGGCATGAGATCTCTCAGCCACCTTTATTTTGAAATGCTACTTAAGGGGATGTTCACCTCAAGTAACAACTGATGCTCACAAAGTAAACGTGTAGACCTCATCTCTGTTCCTGGGGTAGGGTCTCACAACTGTAAGTGTTTGGAGGCTACTACCAGAAGCCTCATTTGTGGCTTGGAGTACCACCTCTAGCCCCACAGCATTGTATACTCAATAAAAATAGCTCTCTAGATAGAAGTAGAGATGCTCACAGGAAACCCAGAGTAGCTCTAGTTACATCTTACAAGAAGGGCGGATGAAAGTTAACTTATATCTAAAAGACTTCCTAAATACTTAAAATACAGTCCAATATTAAGGCACAGTTTCTAAATCATGATAGGACTCAGAACTGTCAAATCTCACAAGACCTTGACTCAACCCAAATATCCTTCATCCATAAGAGGCTATTCTTCCAGTCGTCTTCATTAAAGCAAGCCTAGCTTTAGAGCAGGGGCTACTTTCAGTTATACTGATTTAACCCCAACTTCCTGGGACCTGTGTCATGCTATAAACTAAGTTTGCTTTGGGAGCTCGAGCATAAGCCCTCCTAGGACCAAATCCCAATAAGTAAGGGATGCCAGGCAGGGTTTGGCCAGAAGCAACATGTCCTGTCCAGTAGAAACCCTTGTGTACTCCAGCAGAGGCCAGAGTGCAGACCCCATGTAGCTGGGCTGCCCTAGCTTCTTGGGAGCAAGAACGAAGATTTTTATAGACTCTTCTATAACAGCAGTGGCCTCATCCAGATTTCTGAATCTGTATGCAACAAACTAACCCAGACACATTCCTGATGGATGTGTACCATGGGTGTCCAACCTGCTGACACTGGTTCCTAGTGCTGGCTGGAGGACCAGTCAGCCCTGCCCAGCTGCAAAAGCCTCTGCTGGAATCTGCATCCCTATACACACTGCACTTGACATCAAACTCTTGTCTACAACGTAAAACCTCATTACAAAGCCTGCCATAAAACAATGTTAGCTTAAATATTTTGTCTGTGCCCCCAACCAGAACTTACAACTTCTGCCTTCAGTGCCGGCAAGCCCAACTTTGGCTTAATGTGCTGCTTCTGTGTCTTCAGATGAGAACTGCCTGGTGCAGCTTGGGCTATGGAAGTGGCAGCCAAACTGCTTCTAGGGCTCCATGCCCTGAAGAGCTCACTTTTAGGAAGCTACTCTGTGGGTCTTCAGAGGAAGCCTCTGACGACCTGGGACTGTGGCTTTATGGTTGGTGTGGGCAGTCGACAATAATCTTGGTGGCTGGTGCCTTGTTTGGCCTACTCATACTCAAAGCTACAAGACTTGACCTATCTTCTGGTTGCTTCGGAGCAAGACTGCTGTCTCCCAACCACGTTTCCTTGCTCAACAGGAAATTGCAAGGAGTGGCTGCCTTCAGGAAACTAGACTCCAATATTGTCAGGTTGTCAAAATATGAGATGGGATCTTGCTTTACATCCTTAGTCTCTACCCCTCATTCAGTTTCCTTTCCTGCCCTAAGGACATGCCTTTTAGGAAAACTGCCCAACAGTACACAGGGTACTTTGTGACAAAGCTAGTCTTGAGTATGATTATTCCAAGTTCAGTTCAGCCTCGCTTATGTAAGGCAGTGGATGCAGGAGATGAGCACTGCTGAATTGATTCTTTAGCTGACTTCTGTCTTGGGAACTTCCTGAATGGCCTGTTTCAGTGGATCATATCCTTAAATGACTCTTCCATGTAATTTCCATGATCATGTATTCAGAACTACTTTGCTCCTACGAGTTGCCTGGGAGATGAGGGTGATCACTTCTGCTTTGGATTTCTACCTTGGGAAGGAACACTAGAATTCTGCCACAGAAAGGCTGACGTTGGAAACACTTCACTCAGGCTTTCTCAGTGGGCTTCTCAATGAGGTGTTAGGGCCCTTGGTGGGTCCAAGTTGTGGTCAGACTCCCATATTTCCAGCGTGGCTTGGTGACTCCAGGGTCTCATTTCTCCACCTCTTGAAATGGTGAGAACTAAATGCAGTCATGAACATCTTGTAAGACTCACAACTACTACTCATAATCAGTCAGGTGATACTAAAGGTCCAGACTGAGACCTTGAGTCTGAAGTCACTGATGCCTCATCCACTGAACTTGACTGCAGTCATTCTGTGCCTATGTGATGTGCTTATGATCTTTAGACTGCAGTGAGTTTAAACATTCTTGGCTTATAGAGGCAGGTGCCTGTTCACGTATACTTGAGTTTATTACATTTGGGCATTGTGGTGGTAGTTGGGGATACTGAGATCCTGCTTAGTCATAAGGAGCCTGAAAGGGAACTGAATATAGAACAAAGTAGCATCTTCCAAATGGCCAAGGTTCTATGGAAGTTTGAATCTGAAACACTTAACACCTTCAGCTCTTAATAACTCAATAGTCCCAATCTCACTACACTAATAACCCTTGGGTCTATACTACATCACCACTTTTAAAGGTGAATCAAGACTAAGTCAAGTAAACCTAGCTATGCTCAGTTTCCATCCGTTTGCGGCAATGATGGCATGGAGACACTCCTAGTTTTGGGAAGGTATTTGGCTCTTAGCAGCATGACCTCCTGAGTTATTATGGAAGTCCAATTTGTTTACCCATGAGCTTCCTGTTCCTCTCTACAATGTGCATCATGCTTGACTCTCCATCCGCTGTTGTGGCTTCCTGGGAGCTGGTTGTGCAGCTCCTGAAAGAAATGAGTTTAGGAGGTGGACAGAGGACTACAGAAGCCTGCTAGTCTTCAGTAGGAATCTGACAAACGTGGTTTTAACTTTGTCCATTGGCCTCCCTCTCGAGGGCCCCCAGGTAAAGGGGATTGTCTTGAAAGGGTCCTGGTGGGATTGAATTAAATAGCTTGAAGGCCTGGCTCCTTGGTGTCTTTCTGGTCATGTCTCTTCTGACATTTGGTCTGTATCAAGGCAAGCTTTTATCTGTTCTTTCTGCTGGCCGTGTGGCTTGTTTTTAAATACACCTCCCACTTGACCAGCCAATCCTCCATACCTAGTCCTCAGTCAGCCAATAGGTGAGTAGTTCAAGGGCCAGGTGGTCACTTCAGTCCAATCACCTGGGCCCTGGATATTGGTCATGTGATAAAACATGGCCGTCTGGTCAAGAGCTAGGGGTCTTGGGCATAGGCAGGATGATCAGTATCTGTAAAAGGAAGGTGTAGGTGTACAGTTTGTAAAAGTTAAGCTATTAGTCTCATTTAAGGAATAAGACACTTGGAATCAAAGCTCTATGCTTGTAGCTGGAGCTGTTTGGTTAGGCCATTTCTGGGATGTGAATCCACATATCTCTCAGGCCCCTCTGACTTAGGTCTTCATGGTGAACCCAGAACTGGAACACTTAACAGATACTTTGGGCACAAAGTGTTAAGTTAAGTATATTGAGTCCGGGGGCGTGTGGGGGAAGGTAGAAACAAATTCTCATGTGTACATGCATCTGGTCGTATGACAAGATCAATGAATCTACCTTTTCTGAGCTTGGCTCTTCTATAACCCCAAACATGGTATAGGTTGAATGTTCCATGTGAGCTCTAGAAGAATATCCTGTTGTAGAATGAAGTGTTCTTAATGGGGTTTAGTGTGAGTGGGTTTGGGGATGAGGGGTCTATGGTCTTGCTTCAGAGTGGAACTGCATGGGGAACTTTTGAGGGCTGGCAGCTCTGGTGTAGCTTGCAGCTGTCTCAGTGCAGTGATAGTGCTCTGTGATCACCAGCTGCTCTAAGGATTATAGATGCCAGTGGCAATATTGACTGCTTGCATGGCTAGTGCAAGGCTAACTGGTGGGTCTGATACCACTGCCAACAATGCAGGATAAAACTTCCTAGCAGGAAGAACCCCTTGCATGACTTAAATGCATAAATGATACTCCGGTTTGAAGAGTCCAATCTTCGAAATATCCTGAGTCTTTCAATATTGCTTGTCAGGGTTTCCAAAGGTTTTATGTACTACATCAAATCTGTTTAAGGTCTTCAAGATCTGCTTCAGCTAGTTCACTGCCAACATCAACCTTAGTTTTCTCCTCCACGCATAATATCTTAAGGGTCATCTCTTGAGGTAGCTTTAGAAATTGAGCTACCCTCTTGTATGGTGGACAGGGATGGAACCAGAATCTGAAGCAACAAGGTGGCATTTTCTGGTCTGGTCTTTTGGGAAATGGTGACATCTTTCTTCCAACATCCTCCTGGTCTGACACTGCCAGCATCAGGCAAACAATTTGCTGACTCAATTGCCAAATCCCTTCTTATAGTGTTCCTAAAACGGGAGTCTAACATTCATTAGACTGACTTGTTACTGATCTAGCTATCACTTTTTGCCTGCTAGGCTAGCTCTGTCCACTACTAATCGGGGGTTGTGGGGAGTCACAGTCTCCAACTATGGATGACTTTTGTCTATTTCTCAATGTTGTCTTCATCCCAGGTTTTGCTTGTTGGGTACATACATCAGGATGAAGTCTACCTAGAGAACTGTCCCCCTATCATAACACCTGTTATCATTCCTGATAATCTATCCTATAGTTGGCTTTGCCTGACAAGAATCAAAAGCAAGCTGGAGTAGCTAGACTAGCGTCAATATGCTATTGCTCTCTACACTCATGACTTTGAAGCAGGTTTCTCATAAACATGGTCTGACTTTTGTAGACCTACTTAATGCTGATCTAAATATATTACTTGATAGGACTCAATTATACCTAACACTGTATCACTTGATATAGCTAGATCAAATTGACCAAAACTTAAGTCAATGGAATACAGCTCAGTCACTTCAATGTTATGGTCCTTAAATTCACTCCCTGCCAAATTGAGAGTTGGCATTTTTTTGGGGGGCGGGGCAGGGGGGGATAGCCTCTAAACACTAAAAAAAAAAAACTGCTACCTGTGTGTTCGTGCAAACCAGTGCTCTTATGACCATGGGATAGATCTGCGGGACTGGGATTTCTGACTGAGTGTTAGGTGTAATTGAGTCCTAGCTGCTGCTAAATGTCCTTCCAAAAAGGATAACCTATGATCCACTGCAAATGTTCAGGAGAGGCATCTACATACAAGGAATAGCCTTGTATATATAATGAAGTCCTTATATCTGGACTATATCTTTCATAACTCTTTGCCAGTGGTTCTCCAGTGTAGTATCCAGGAGCAGGCATTTCAAAGATTCCTCTTCACACATCCCTGAAGTGAAGATAGCCTTCCTTTAGCCAGGGCCTTGGTGTTCTACATGAAACTGCTGCTTCTGTACCCCCTCTTTCTGTGGGAATACAGAAGCCAGCAAATAGGCACAGATCATGTCTCCATCCCCCTTGGAGACAGGCACCAAAGGACTCGAGCTGGATGGAGCTTGGTAGGCTGCTGTTCGTGCAAAGCCTCAGGCCTCATGTAGAACCACATCCATGTTGGGATAAGGTTTTGACTTCTATTGAGTGGCTTTTGTGGGCTCTAACCTGGGGGTGATCTGAGCTGCAGTAGGACCCTTAGCACAAGCTATTTCACAGGAGTAATGGAGAGCAAATGAGAGCTGCCACCACAACAAAAGGGAAGCTGAGAAGTAGTTGGGGGCTGATTATAGAGATCCACTTTCAATACTGTAAACCCTACTTAGCGCCTAGCTTTCTAAATAGTGCAAAGGCACTAACACTACGTGCTGCTAAACCCTATTCCTCCTGAATCTCAAAACCATCTAGAAGTAAAGACTGAGTTAGCACTAGGTTCACACTAAAGTGACTCTATTCATCTAACCTTTTACCTCCCTTCTCTGCAGGCTGGAGCCAAGAGTATCACTGCTAGTAACAATCCTATATATACAAACTGACTAGACTGAGTTCTGCAATAAGTGGGCACTTTGGCTATTTCACCAAGTGGGCTAATGTCTAGCATAGCAGTATCAGACCATATGAACTAAACAAAAGGAACTCTTCTTCCCAAGTCCTTTCCACCCAACAGGATGTCTCCTGAGCTTTAAACTGGCAGATCTCAGCTCTGCCATATTTGGAAAGTGTGAACTTGGAATCCTTTCCTGAAGTTGTAACTGATTATAAACGTGAGGTCCTAGCCCAGAATAGATTGTCTGAGTTAGCTTCACTACTTCTATAAGCAAGTACCAGAAGTGGTTGTGAGCATCTTGTGACTCAATACAAATAGCCATCTAGATGAACAGATGTCTACTAGAAAAAAATAGAATGGCTCTAGTTACAAAAACTACCTTTCAAAGAAGGGTGGGCTAAAGACTAAGCAAAGACTTCCTAAACAAAGACTTCAAATGTAGCCCAATGTTACAGGGAGGCATAGAATTTCTTCCATATACCTTTTTAAGTGTAGATAAGACACTCATCCTATTGGAGGAAAAAAGCTTCAATCATGTCTGAGTGTCAGATCTCAAATGATGTCACACTTAAACCCAACCATACTAGGCCTGCTAGTCACTCTTCCAGAATCTTCATTAAAGCAACTGTAGCTTTAAAGGTAGGGGATTCATTGTTCCATTACATCATCTGATACCCAACTTCTGGGACCTACGGTATGCCATAAACACTAAGCTTGTTAAGCCCTCCTAGGAACAAAATATGAGACAGGTTAAGGAATGCCCGGTAGGGCTTGGCTTGGGAGGAACATGTCTTATTCGGTAGCACAGCCCTAGTCCACTCTAGCTCTCTGAGGCCACAATAAAGACTGGAGCCAGAATCCCCTAGCTTCTATTAGAGGGAAATACAATCCAGATTCTTAGACTCCTTTTTATATTGGCATCCTTATTGAGGTCTCGGAAAGCCCTTATGCAGGCCAACCCAGACACTACTCCTGCAGGCTGGATGTGTGCTATGGGTGCGCAACCTGACTGCTTGGTTCCTAGTGCTGGCCAGAGGGCAGACTGAGCCCTGTCCAGCCTGTGCTGTGAGAAACATGCACATTCTTGTACTTCACCCTGACATAAGACCTCTAAGACATACTAAATGCTTAAAGTAGGCATGAAACACTAGGTTTCAATGTTCTGTTTATACTCCAGCCAGAATCTGTAACTTCTGTCTCCAGTGGTGGCAAGTTTGTGTGCTACTTCCCTCATATTTAAGAATTGCCCAGCGTGGCTACAGCTGACAGCTGGGACTCTCCTGAGAGCTCACTTCTAGGAGCTACTCTAAGGACCTTCAAAGGGTAACCTATCTACCTGGGGCTGTAGCCTTGTGACTAGTATGAGCAGAAGGCAATCGATTTTGGTAGGTGGATTTCTTAGCCTATACATCCTGCTGTACAAAGACTTACCTAAAGTTATGGAAGAGAACTTACGTACGCTCACTTTGGAGCAACACCAGGTTCCCCCTGGCTCTTGCTCCCTAGGACAATGCAGGGAATAGCTCTACCCAGATTAGATTCTAATTACATTATCCAAGGGATGGGTAAGGATATTGTGCCCTTAAGGTCTCTATAGCTTGCTTTTTTTGCTCTGAGAAGATGCCCTGTGTACTGATCGACAGTTTTCACAAGAGGCATTTGTGACAAAGCTGGACCTATGGGTGAAACTGTCCACCAGGAATTGGACAGTAGGCTGTCCCCTCATGAGCACTGATGGCTGTAAGAAACAAAAGCTTAAATCGGCTCTCAGGATTACTTACCCACTGATCTTTTAGGCCTTCGGTCGGAAACCGACAGCGTTAAATTTATTTGGGGAGTGATTGTTCCCTTATGTAACCCCCCCAAATTCTCTGCAGTCACCTTTACCTGACACTAACACAGCTACTCCAGCTCTCTCCTGATAAGTGTCAGGAGTCCTCTCATTCCTGGACTTTGACTTTAAAGTGGGTTCCTTGTAGATGACATATTTGGGTGAGTGGGTGGGCAGTGGGGCAAATCTTAAGTTGGTGAACTTAAGCTCAGTCACTCCAATGGTGTGTCATGGTCTAAAAGTAACACACCCATTCCCTGACCTAAACTTTCTTGGTGGTTTTGGTCTCTAAATATTGAATAAACCTCACTACACAAATCTTTAAACTGGTTTATTTCCATGGGGTAGACTTGCAGAAGTGGGGTGCTGATTTTTAAGAGTGCCAGGTATACAGTAGTTCTTACTAGCTGTTAAATTGCTTTCCAGAAAAATATACCTTCACACCAATGGTTCCCCGCTCATTAGCCCTAAAAGGCAGAATGCTACCAGGGAATTGGAATCTTGAGAAGATATGAAACACTCAAACCCCAATCTTGTTGGCAGGCATTTTAAACTTAATTGTCCCATACAATCCCTTCTGCCTATTGATGCATCATGAACTATTCCTAAATCAAACACAAATGTCAGGTCTACTTCCAACCATTGTTTCTTGCAGAATGTCTAGATAAGCACTGTTTTCTACTAGAAGGCAGAAAAACCTAAATGTAACACTTATACAGTCCTCCTACCTTTACATTTGTCTCTAGCCATCACCGAACTATGAATTAAACTGAACTCATAGTTCAAATGATAGATGAATTCTTATTCCTTCATCTTCCAGCTCCAGGGGTTTAACATCCTAAGATCATGCCCAGAAGATAATTAAGCCTTGTTCCTTAGCCCTTCTGTCTTCCCTTCAATAGATGCATATTTAGAAACTGCAACCTTCTAACAGGGTGGCTATTTGAATAGGATATAACTGGGGTGTCAAACAAAATTGCTTGTGGCTTTGGAATGTGGGGTAGGCTTCTACACAATGGCTTTATCTCTATCCCCCACTTGCCACTAATAGGTCATTAACTTATCTGGGCAATGAATGTGTTCCTGTTGCGTGTGTACCAAAACCATAAACCCACAACCACCCTGGCAGATCACACATGCGATGCTGTAGAGGTCTGTCTTAGAGCCAAGTGCTTTATATAACTCCACAGTGGTGGCCCCAACCCGCTTGCTTTTCAACAGCTCCATGTGACACCTTTGCCTGTCTCTCAGTGACAAGCCAGGACCTTCTTCAGGCATTTTCCCATCCAGCTAATCAAATGGCATCAGTGGGAATGTTTACAGCTTGCTGCCACTTAAGGAGTGTTATCAGAGCCCTTCTAATATCAGCCCCCAACCCGAGTCTGATAACAGAACAGGAGGGGGATGGAGGATGGACAGCCTCGGGAGAACTGGTGAAGACCAGAAAACAAGATGTCAATCTAATCTGAGACCTCCCATAGGGCCCCTACCATGGAGTAGCAGCTTGGTCTGAAAATTCCTTTCTGAGGATGACACATCTGTGTGCCTCTAGTGCCACACAGATGCTTGGCTTCCAGTGCTATTGGTCCATTCAACACTAAAGCACCTACCATGTACCGGACTGTTATTTCTGTGGTGATGAGATGCGTCCTCCACCTGGTCAAAAGAATCAAACATAGTTGATCCTCTACCTTTGTGTGATCTTGCCGCCTTTGGTCATTGTTATTAGTCTGTCTTCACACTGCTGATATTCACCCAGTCTCAGGTGTGTCTTTTATAAAGGGGTTTAATGAACTCAGTTCCACATGGCTGGGAAGGCAGCACGATCATGGTGGAAGGCAAAAGGCACTTCTTATATGGTGGCAGCAAGAGAATGAGAGGCAAGTAAAAAGGGGCTTCCCCTTATAAAACCATCAGATCTCAAGTCTTATTCACTACCATGAAAACAATATGTGGGATAACTGCCCCTGTGATTCTCCCACAATACATAGAGATTATGGGAGCTACAATTCAAGATGAGATTGGGATGGGGACACAACCAAACCATATCATTCTCTTTTCACCAAATTCTTTCATTCTTAGAAGTAGACAGTGAAGATTCAAACTTATTTCAAGTAAATTTAGATTTCCAGGTATCCTGACTGTATATAGCTGTATTTTCTTTAATACTTTAAATTCTGGGGTACGTGTACAGAATGTGCAGGTTTATTACATAGGTATACATGTACCATAGTTTGCTGAACCCATCAACTCATCTACATTAGGTATTTCTCCTAATGCTATCCCTCCCCCAGCCCACCACCCCACCCCCCAATAGGCCCCAGTGTGTGATGTTCCCCTGCGTCCATGTGTTCTCATTGCTCAACCCCCACTTAGAGAACATGCAGATGTGAAAAAAGCCTATCACTGGTCATTAGAGAAATGCAAATCAAAACCACAATGAGATACCATCTCACACCAGTTAGAATATTGTTCATTAAAACGTCAGGAAACAGATGCTGGAGAGGATGTGGAGAAAGAGGAACACTTTACACTTCCACCAACAGCGTAAAATTAATTTCAACCATTGTGGAAGACAGTGTGGTGATTCCTCAAGGATCTAAAACCAGAAATACCATTTGACCCAGCAATCCCATGACTGGGTATATACCCAAAGAATTATATAAATCATTCTATAAAGACACACACATGTTATGGCACTGTTCACAATAGCAAAGACTTGGAACCCACCCAAATGCCCATCAGTGATAGACTAGATAAAGAAAATGTGGCACACATATACCATGGAATGCTATGCAGCCTTGAAAAAGAATGAGCTCATGTTCTTTGCAGGGACGTGAATAAAGCTGGACACCATTCTCAGCAAACTAACACAAGAACAGAAAACCATATCAGCCATTCATATACTCCAAAGTGGGGATATCTTCTGAGCATCAGTTGTACTTAGGATGCAGTGAGGTATGAAAGGTTGAAGATCAGCTTTGACACCCTATCACAATTCTGACAGGAACTTGGCATCTGAGCTCTACCAGATGCCTTTGGGGAGAATGGGATAAAGTTAAGGCAAGAAACCTAAAGGCAGAGGTACCTTGAAAGGGCTCCAATGAGTCTCCTACTCCTACTTGACGTTCAAACTGCTTTTGCTGGAAAACGTACGATCTATATCATAGATTACTCGGTAACCCTATCGGCCTAATACTGATACTCAATATTAAGAGACCCTTGTGCCAAAGCGGGCAACATGCAACTGTCTGACTGGGTTAATCACAACTTAATCCCAGGTAGACTTGCTGGCTTTGTGTTTGGACTTTCAATGCAACAGTGGTGGGCACCCCAGTAACCAAAGGTAGACTTGGCACCTAAGCAAATAAGCATGGTTGCATTTGGCACCTTAGAGTTGTACAGTGTGTGCATATTCAGACGTCTAGGCTCTGTGACCCCTGTCCATAGTCAGTGACCAGGGTTTGGAACACAGAAGGGTGAAACAAAGCACCTTAGCTGTAAGCAGTCCTCACCCCAGGCACTTTACGCACTTCCTTTTGAAGTGAGGTCTGGCTCTCTACGGCTGGAGAGACTTTCAAATAACTATGCCATCAACTAATCTGCCTTGACTGAGGTAGAATTCTTGTTCGACAAGCAGTTTATAAGGTCATGTAGTGAAGAGATTCAAACTTTTCTAAAACTGCTTCTACGTGCAACCTACCTCCAACTCCCACAAGCACCATCCATGCAGTCAAAACACAGTGAGCTGTTGGTGACTGCACGGATTGTAGAAAGTTTGTTCAGACTACGACATGAATTCGGCTGGTGGGCTGTTATTGCAGGGAGATGGTGAAAGTCCTGTGGTTTTGCACACTCAGTTTAATGTCGATCTACCTCCCACTGCCTTGAACCCCAGCATCTGGCCGAACGTCTGAAGAACAGACTTCAGTGGAGTGTAGGGGTCTGAGTGTGTGGAGGGGAAGCTAGCTTTCAAGGGCTGAGCATGAAACTGGCAGGTGCTCAGCCATCCTGCCTCACACACCTTCCCAGGAACCCAGGCTGCAGGTTCCACTGGGCGGGTCCATCTACTTCTGTGTCTTTCCTGCAGGAATAGTTCTGGCTTTCTGAGCTCCTTTCAGGCATACATGTTACCTCATCTGGAAATTCCTGATTGTTACCTTCGGTTTGTCCTTACAAGTTAATAACTCTTAATTCCTTTGAGCAAAACTTGGAGAAATGTGATCGGTCATGTTTACCTAGAATTTCCAATAGCATTCCATTTAGGATTTAAGTTTTGGGAACCCTCTACCATGTGCGCACAAACAATAGTACTCAATATAAATACTACAGCTAAAGGATATAAATCTGAAGTAATGCTCTAACTCAGATACCATCCTTAAACCATTCAGTAAAGTGTCCTTCCACAACTTTGGTCCTACTTGTCTGCTTACCCTATCACTACATCGACAGACTTAGGTGGATGAGTTTGAGGCTGTGGAGGTATAACAGCCCACCAGATCATAAAGTTAAACTGAGGGTGAATCAGTTATCACCCTATTCCTGGCTTATCTTGAATTCTAACTGAAGTCACTCAAGACAAACACAAGAGTGGGTTTTGCAGCTTACATCTCATGGCTCAAAGGCATTTGCCAGTTTCAACTGGGTTTACCCAAGTGTACCACAGCAAGCTTTCTACCAAGGAACTGCTATATAAACATGCTTCTGAAATGCCAGAGCCACCTGCTTGGGATTTCTACATGGTCACAGAGGAAACAGACTTATGTCCCAAGGAGATCTGCTTACGAACTGGAGAGTTACTCATCTGCGCATGCCTCACTGGCACTCATTGAAGACAAATCAGTGAATGCATTCTAGGTGTGACACATTTTGAAAATAGCTTGACTTCCTAGTCCATGGCAAGAGTTAGTTGAGAGTGAATCTAAAGTGTGCAGTGAGATTCACATAATTACGTGTTGCAATAAATCTTACGTATGCTACTTCAGATGTAACAGGCTGACTTATCACTTAAATTTAACTAAATGCTTATACTTCAAAGAAGCTTCTTGCTACTGACCTTAAGCCCTTATTATGAAACGCTATTTCAGTGAAACCTAAGTATGTAGACAGGTGTCTGTAGACTCACCTTTAGCACGCCTAAGCTAGTGTAAACACCACTCCTAACATCCCAGAGAACTGGCTAACCTATTTGGTCACTTATGCACTCAGTATCTCCCATGGCAGTTCCCATTACAAAATCTGCCTGTGACTTGTGTTGGATAGTCCTCGTTTTGACTGAAAACCATCTTCTAGAAAACTGAACCAGCACTGGAAGCAAACATGCTGAGATGGAGTTAGGAGTACAAAAGGCTTATTGGAATCATACCTGTGCTAGGTAGGCATCACAGCCCAGTGATTTCTCCCCATTCAATCCTACTTCCCCACTTTTCCCTTCAAGTCTGACAGCCTTATGTGGGGGCTCTGGAGTAGACTGCACAGAGCACTGCATAGCACTGGCTCTCCTACTCCCATGTATCTCTATCTGCTGCACCTCCCTTTTAGCCTGGACAAATTACTACATTCCAGTCCTTAGTGTCTTCTCCAATCCCACTTTCTCTCAAAATACCCATGACTGAACATCCATTCTTCAGATGTGGCTGCCAAGGTCATGGGGTTGCTAGACTTAGCAAAAAAAGAACTCTGACACTTGTTTTAGATGTTTTCTACTATAATGTCCCAAATAACTCATGGGATATTATGTCGTATCTGACAACATAGCACAAAGTGAATGCTACTTCAGTTCTAACCATTATGGCAATGTTTATTATGAGATAGCCCGTTTGAATCAGATTTCCTGGCAATAACACTAGACTTCTAAAAGGTTAGGCTATAAGGCTCTTCACCTAAATCATTTGAGCTAAGCCTCATTTTCTTGGCAGATCTAAGTTTTGACTTATCTGTAAGTCTTAGAAGCAAGGCTAAGACTGGAGGAAGCCCGTGACTGCCCGTGGGAATAATCCTAGCTCTAAGGATGTTATTGACCAGACCTACTACTCAAATCACTGGCCAAGTATTGAACAGGGTGAGTCGGTTCTAGTGTGCTCCACTAAGAACATGACTCCATTAACCTGTTGTCCAACTACACAACCCTCCAATCAAATACTCCTTGTATCATGTTTCCAGGAGCTAACAGGGTTAAGGTGCCTCTGCATCAGGTTTATTCTAGAATCTTCAGAACACTATGAAGCGCCTTGATAACTTGCCTTGAGATGTCCTTCCCTTTCTAGCCTTGAAGGAATCTGGAAAGAAAACACCTGCAGTTTACACTGCAGGGTGTGTTGTCAGTGAACATCTGGTCTCTTAAATTGCTTATAGCCTTATCTTTACCTTCACTTTCTACTCTGGCAGCTAGCCAGTGCTCAGTAACCAAATCAAAGGTCACTAACCGAGTGAACAAAAAGTTAAGCAGAAATAGTAAGTGCTTAGCTGCAAAGTATCTCCCCAGAATACTTAGTCGCAAAGAGGTAGTTATCGTAGAAAATTCAAACCACTTGAATCGCCTGCTCAGTTAACATCACCAGCACCTGTCACACCACCTGATGTGAAGAGCTCTTTTTAGTGCATCCTTTCTGTAATACCTCTCCCCAAAATATGTAACCTCAATCATGAGGACACCTGCCAAGCCCTGAAGGAACACTTCACAAAACTGACCAGAACCCTTTAAAAGGATCAGTCTGAGCTATAAGACTAAATATGCAACATGATATTCTAGACTGGATTCTGGAAACAAAACATTAGTGAAAACTAAAGTCAAATTCCATAGCTTAGTTGGCACTTTATCAAGGCTAACTTCTTAATTCTGATAGCTGTATGGATATATTAAATGCTAAGGGGAAGTTGGGTGAAGGAATATAAAGGAAATGTCATTCTTTTGACTTAGTTTTTAGCTATCTAGAAGTCTAATGTGTGTCAAGGACTCAAGCTTCCCTAACTTGGTTTTGTGCTCAGGTGAGTGCCCTTCCTGGAAGGCGATCCTGCTATAATCTCCAACACAACAGGATTTTTACAGCAAAATGTCTATCCTGGTCAGTCCATTCTGGTTTGGGTTAAGGCCAGCAAATGCTCATAAGGGAAAAGCACCTTAGCCTGGACATCTCGGTGTCAATGCAGAATTCCCTGGATCTAAGGAACAGGCAAGTGTGGAGGATGAACATAATTGACCATTCCCTGCCATCACTCACTCCTGCCCATGAAGGGACTGCTAGCCATAGGCGGAACCCAGTGAGTGAATATCAACTGGAGACCTGTGGAAGACTTCAAGGCCGCATTAACTAAGATCACAGAAGTGACACCTAGGAGGCACCTACAGACACACTGGTCAACCAGGTCATGGCTTTTCCGAAGGCTGAGACACTGAGGGACTACTGCCACTGGCTTGAGCCTTGTGTATGTTCTCAGGGATAGATGAGTCTCAACTGCAGCAGCAAAAGTGACTACTGCACTGTTTGGGGGTGGGTGGGGCAAGTCTTTCTGCCTTAAGGACAGAAGCTAAACTGATTCCAAAGACCGACTCAGAAGCCAAAGCAAGAGGGATCCTGAGGGTGCATGAAACAGAACAGGATGACTTGGTGGAGGGAATGACATGGACCACATGTGGGCTTGGGTGTGATCAAGTCACAACCATGCTAATGTGATGCCCATGTATGTTCTCATTAGCCTAGTTATGTACAACACATGTTTGTAATGGTAGCTACAAGGCTCAACAATTAAGTGTAGTGTTCTTCTAGGTGTTAAGAACTGGAAAGGAAAACGGGTTCTTGTCTCAAGTATAAGGACCATGGAAGATGACTGACAGAACTGAAATGAGCTCAGGGGTGGGATAGGGCACTGTGAGGGAGCCATCTCAGATATGAAGCATCATGATTGTAGACCATGAGTCAGGTTGTTGAGAACAAGTGAGAGATACTCATGCTAGAACATCCATGCTTTCCTGTATCAGGAAAAGCTTTGAGGATATGTGTAACTGATCTTTTTTATGAAGCCTAAACTAGGATGCCCCCAAGAAACTTCACATCCTGAATCCTACAGCTGGGAAAAAAACAAGATCCAGGGACTGGCCCAGTTCAGATAAACCACTTCCTGAAGTCTTCCTTCCAAGGACATAACTCCTTTTCTTGTTCCATCCCTTGGTCTTCATCCTACTGTTCTTAAAGCTCTAAAGCTCTACTTTCTTTCAAAATGTTCTTGAGCAGGCTTTTTCTCAACTCACAGGTTCCTCTGCAGATGTTCACCTACTTCTAGGATCTTGGGCCTCCCTGGTAGATTGATATTCACAAAGCTCCATCTCCCTGAAATGATCTTGGGTTCAGTCTTTCCCAGTGCAAGAAGTCCACCTTAGCACGTTTGTTTTCAAAATGGGGACAAGGTCCCTGGAGCTAAGATCAGTAGCTGCCATGGTCTGAAGCTAGTTTCAGAAAAATGCCAATTGGTGCTTAGCTTGTTGGATTTGGTATGCTAAAGCCTTTGACTAATGGACTACCTTGTATTATGTTAAAACCGCTCCTGTTTTGGGCACCTAGCTTTCTTAGGGCCCATCTGGGAAGAAGGTAAGGCAGATGTGACAGTACTTATCTCAGAGTCCCTGATCTGATGCCATGATTGGCATACTGACTTCACTTTAGACTCAGGGGTAGGAAAGGGAGGTCTACATGCCTGGAACCCCTCATAGTTGTGTAACTGAAGGGTCTCAACTCTCACCCTGCAGGGATTTTCCTGGTATGCTTGTTAATGAGAAGTTGGTTTGAGAGTTGTCTCCTTGTGATGGTTATGCGTTTGATTAACTCACACATTCCTATACTCCATGGTATATATCTGAGTATTCCTATACTCATAGATACCTGTTCTCTTGACCCATTTGTATTAGTGAGAAACACATCTGTCTCAGCCAAATCCCAAGCCATAACTAAGTCCTATGAAGGACAGAAGTGTGTAGTACCAAGGGGTTGATGAGCAGATTTGATCTTGGAAATCCAGAGATCTCTGGGGGTGCATACCCTTCTAGAGACAAGTTTGGGTAAAGCTTCCCCAGCTAGGTGTAAAGAGCATTCTAGACTAAGGACTGGACAGAGGCTCACATGGCTAAAGTGTGGAAACTGGGTGGTCCAACAGCACAAGGCCAGTAAGAGTTGAGGATGGTGGTGGTAGATCACAGGCAGCTGACAACACCTGGGGGTGTGTTACCAGACCTGGCTCAAAGGTCTCAAACTAGCAGTTCAAGTAGGAGGCTTAATGGGAAACTTGAGAAACCAGATTTTTTAGGCTGTTGACCACTCCACCCCAAGCTCCAACTCAATCTGGCTCTAAGTTTGCTCCAGCTCTAATTGCCCTGGGGAACGGCTAGGAACTCCAGTGACAGGTGAAGAAAGTATCTTCATGTGATCTCAGCTCTCAAGCCAATCAGGCTAGTGGTCTGAACACAAGTCTAGGTTCTACTGGGAGCTTCAGAGCAGAATAGGAGTTGGAAGAAGCTGACTGGGTTACTTGACTCCCATTTTCCAGAGTCCTGTGAAGGGATTTTGGAAAAAACTGACTGGGTTACTTGACTCCCATTTTCCAGAATCCAGTGAAAAACCTTCAGTGTCCCTTGGGCTGCTTGTTCTAAAACAATTCCAATGGTGTAGCTTCTGTCCCATAGGATGACTGCTTAGTCTAACACCTGTCAGATGTCTCCAGCTTAAACTTTCTCATGGTAAGCTGTTCAGTTGAGTAGACCTGTGTTTCCCAACCTTACTCCACTTGTGCTGTCAGCTGGGAACTTGGACAAAATTGGTGGTCTTCTTGTCTTGCTCTTGGTACAGACTACACGGTTCTGGCTTCTTAAAGTGATTTCCTGAGATTCATGATAACTTTAGGCTGGGATGAAGCATATGCTACTGATCTTACAGATGGGAAGCATGCTCAGAAGTGAAACAACTCATCCAGAACTTTGTCAGAATTGGACCTCAGATCTCTGAACTTCCAGTTGGGTTTGTCATCTGCATATGTCCCTAAACTTGCCAGCGTCCACTTCAGCCTGCAGTTTTCTAATGACAAACTGCTCCAGAAATAGCCTCGAAGCCTTGAGGCTTCCAAACATAGTATGTCTTAAAGCCAGCCTCAGACACATTCTTTTGCCTTGGAGTTCTGAGGAGACATCGAGCTGATACTCTTAGCCAAACCTTTGGGAGTCTAGAAATGGAGAAGTATAGGTGATTACACTACCTTGCGTTGACCTCAACTGCTTGCCACTCTCAGGAGAGGAAATCTAAAATGTTTGGAGTAGAAAAAAGCCAGGGTAAGCATATTGCACACAAACCCGTAGAGTCCTTCAGTAAGGGATACAAACTTGGCTCTAAGCTTCCTGTTGGCCTGAAACATAGTCCATGGTGACTAATCCCTCTAAATTCAAGCCTGCTCAGATGCAACAAGATCATCTTGATGGCAGAAGCTGAAATTCATAGGATACACTAATAATGTTAACTATCATTACTATATTCCAGGCATCAAGACAATGTTTTGGTGTCTTAATCCATAAAACATAAGAGATTCTGTCCTTTTTCAGTAAAGAGAACCAGCTCAAGCTTTTGTTCCTGTGAGCTTGCAGCAAAGTGGTAGAATTGACACTCAATTCTAGGTCTAGACTCCTAAGCCCAGGCTCTTATTCAGTGCTGCCTTTTGAGTTGGTCTTATAAAGTGATGGTAAACAGTTTTGCCAGTATAAGCCAGGGCCAAGAATTTCTGGGATGATTGTCCTCCCACGAACAAACAATCCAAGTACATATCTCACAAGTCTAAATTAGCGAAATACAACATCTAAGAAAGTAGGTGAAACCTTACCCTTCAGGTAGTCCTTAGTCACCTGTGCAGAGGCCCTCGATAAGGCAGAATCTGAGGCTGATCTCAGGTCTGAGACCTGAGTTTGTGGGCCAGTACCTTGAAAGAGCAGCGTTAGTCATGTGCTTCCTCTTCAAAATCATCCTTCCTGTTTAACCTGTGAGTTCCATACAATTCAGCAATCATAACATGGAAGGTTAGTCTGTCATTCTTCAGTCAACCATTGTTAATCTGAGGGTATGTAATCACTGTCTATTCAGTGTGCCTATTGCCGCACAGTGAAATAGGATTCTATTACATAACTTACACCCAGATCACTTAACTCGATGCACTTAAGACTCAGAATATTCACTAGTTGTAATGTAGCCTTTACCTTGATTCACCAGTGGTCTACACCTTGCCCCATCTTTCTGAGCAATGCCCTGCCCACTTAGAGACTAATACACCCCCTCCCAGGGCTGTCAGGAATAAACAAGTATGGAAGTAAAAAGTCAGAATTGCTGCCTTTACAAGTGGTACCTATCCTAGCCAAAGTACACGAACCCTCTCCCTAGGATCTCTGGGACTCGGTAAGCTTGTCTGTTGATAGGCAACAGGTCTCCATCTTCAGGAGCTTAATTGGCTGAGGGCTAGAGCTGGACCAATCCCAGGCAGCCTTACTGATGGAGAACAGAAGCAGCTGCCTACAGGTTTGGGAGGGAGGGGGTGCTTGTGCAGCAAGGAAACATGGGTGGGGGCAGGGTGCTTACAGCTGTGTACCATTACCTACAGCAGTTCTGAGTAAGAAGAATTCTAATACTGGCCAGTTGTCCATTTAGTTTTATTGCTTTAATCTCTCCATTCTGGCCAAGGCCAGGTCCATAACAATACATTTAAGTAATAAGGCATGACAGCCAAGGCCTGCCACGGTGATTAGAACACACTTAGAAGGATGTGAGCAGGTCCAAAGGTGAGGATTGTAATCCCTTGGAAATGCCTGCAATGGTGAAACTGCAAATGAACTAAATGCTCAGACCAGCATTGGAGCTGATAGCCAGTTGGAAACCCCCATTTGGCTTACATGTGCTTCCAAGAAGCATGAGAATGAAGGACTCTCCTGGGGCCAGGGAGACACCTGGGTGATAGTAAACTCTGGCCAGTATTACACTCAGCAATTATGTACTAGGATTTAGGCAGTTCAGCCTGTGAATATTTCCTAGCATCTGCTAGAAAAGCTAATTCCTTAAACTTTGTTCTAAGACAACATACACAAGTGATAAAGCATCAGGCTATACAACTTTTCTCAGCTTAGACTGGGATCATTAGAAGCATATTTCACACATAGGATCAAATCATAAGTTCCTGTCACATCTTAGTTTATCTGCTTAAGTGTTCTGTGGCAATCATTCCACACTGGTTCCTATAGATCTAGCTTGATTTTTTTAGCTGAACCTTGTTTGGAGACCCCCCACCCCGTTCTACCTTAAATGGGTTAAATGGTCACCCAGGCTGTGACTTTTAATAGACAAAATATATTCTTTGCATATCTTCCTGGAACACTGGAAGGCACTGGGAGGCTAAGTTTGAACTAGAAAGACTTGGTGTAGATGGTCCAAGTTTCAGGGTTAAACTAGTTAACAGATCAAAGTTACATCTATGGCCACGGAAAAGCTAGGTGGAGGTAGGAGGCTGAGGTAGACGCTTTCTCTTGCACTAATAACAGTGAGGGTGGATGTATACTGGAGGCCACTAAAGAGTCCTAAGACTTAAAGCATATGCCTCACAGGTAGGTCCACTTTTCCACACACCTGGTAATCCAGAAGTGGAGAAGCACCTTCTTCTGAAGGAGTGGAGGAGACTCCTTCAGATCATCACTCTTCAAAACAAGTTGACTCTCTAACTTCTCAATGCCCAGAAGGCAGCACTCCCATCAGTTACAGAAAGTTCAACCTGGACTCATGGTTTGGAGCCCAGTCAGAATTGCTTTGCTTAGAGCAATTGAAATTAGGTTCCAGACTCTGAATTTGGGTTTGACTATTGCTATGTGGCATTAGGCAAATGCTTAACCTCTGAGCCTTAGTCTTCAAGCTGGATGCTGTACTCCTGTACTAATCTAGGTCCTCAGAAGCTAAAGCAGGATTTGACATGCAAGAGAATTGTAAAGGAAAATAGGTAAGGGGGCTGGAGGACACAACTTTAGATCTTGATGCAAGTCTGGCCCTCTGTGAAGAGGCTAAATAGAAGCATATTAAACGAGGCAGTCCAAGAAAGTTTGGCAGGGTCATTGGAGTCATCAGCTTGGAGCCACTCATGGAGAGAATGATCTTTGCAGATTGTCTGCAGGCCTCAGCAACTGGGGCCATCTGTCAGCTATGTTCCCAGACTTGATGCAGTTCCACGGTTGCCACAACAGTCACCTGAGATGTGAGGACTTGATAGTTATAAGATGCTTAGCTTAGATCAGCACAGATAAGTGCATTTCGGAGGATGCTGTCTGAAATTTCATATCACTTATACTGTCTGTGTGCACTTAGGCATGTCACTTTCCTGCCCCATACCTGTCTGTCTGGAAAGTGAGACTATTCATTTAAGATGAACTTGGAATGCATGTAAAGTGCTCAGCCAAGCAAAAGCTCATATCTTGAACCTATTGTTAGCTCTTAGTGTCTTTAACATCAGTGAATCTGAAATCTCCCGGCTATAGAAGCACATAGCTGGACCACCTCCCTTATCCTCATTCTCAAACTTTCTGGACCAAGGTGCATGGACTACTGGTCTCCATATTTTGTTCTCATACCTGGGAAAATGGCAGACTTTGTCCCCTCTTAGGGAATCCCAACTGCATGTCCAGTGGATAGTCTTGCCAAAAAGCCCCAACACTGGTAGAGCACTTAACCATCCCTTACCTGTAGCCCTGTGTGATTGGCCTTGGCCTGGATGAATGAAAAAACATCGCTTATGTGGATGCAGGGCCAACTTCATGGGTGTACAATCTACATTCACAAACGGCTTTGTGCTTAGACGGCCCCATGCTCATTAACACCTTGATGCTGTAGCCTTTGCCTTATAAACAAGGTATCCACATTCTCACCTTGTACTAGGTCCGGTTAACTATATATCTGGTGCTGAGCCGGGGCCCTGGTGAGGAGCAGCTGGTGCCTTCAAAGGGATTTAGCTGAAGATGAGGAATAGGCTTCGTAGGGATGTGAGCAGAGCTAAGGAAGCAAACAATGGGAAAGCACTCACAAGTTAGCAACAGTGGGAGCTGCCACACCTGGGTGTCAACTCCAGTAAAAGCCATAGGACAAGGGCTGCCTGACAGAGGTTGGGACCTCAGAACACCCAACAAGACTCTAGACAGGTGGGTAGACAACACTATTGAAATGGGCGCATGAATGGACATTAATTCAGCCTTAAGTTTGTTCCTGAAGGTAAGGATATAGGCCATAGTTTAGGTCTTGTCAATGTTCAGTGTCTTATCAGGATGACGTAGGACCTTGGGATGGTACTTCCACTGCAAAAAAACTGCCATAATAGATGGAAATAAGCCTTGACATTGGCTCTCCTATAGGAAATTCTTGTAGCATTTCTAACATCACTGAAGAAGCTGCCTTGGGACAGTCTTCTAGGTGTTAGGTTCTTTGCAAATACGTGACTTCACAGAGCTGAGTTCACTCTAAACACGTGTCTGACTCTTAAGATCAGTGTTTGACCTTGGACTACATCTATTTCCTTTCTGCCTTTTATTATTGACATGCTCTGGGTGAATATTACCTTCTGAGCTAGTTTTATCTGTAAAATAGGAATAACTTCTCAAAACTGCAAGGGTCAGGTGAGGGCCTTAACACTCTTCCTGGTGCACCAGTACTCATGTAGGTGACTCAACACCGCTATATTCTTGCCCCCACAGTCTAGCCTACAGGGAGAGATAGGTCAGTATATTACAGCCTGAAAAAATGGCCTTGGGTCAAGAGAATGCTATGGAACTCCCAGAAGAGATTCCTGGTCCCTGAGCTTGATGGAAAACCAGTAAAAACTGCTTGGAATAACTGGTATCTAAGCAAGACCTGCAAAAAATAAGATTTGGAAAATGCTGTCTGAGCTCACTGGAAGCTGACTGGGTCATTTTGCTCCAAGTGACTCCATTGTTACATAAACCATTAGACATATCATTAGGCAAAAACATGAATTCAGGGCAAACTCTCTCCCTACCCATACCCTACCCATACCCTACCCATACCCTACCCATACCCTACCCATACCCTACCCATACCCTACCCATACCCTACCCATACCCTACCCATACCCTACCCATACCCTACCCATACCCTACCCATACCCTACCCATACCGAAGGAGTTGTACAGCAAACAGAAGCAGTCTTGGACAGGCATAGGAAGTCATAGCTGGAAAGTACCACTATCCTAGCTCTCTGCATACCCTCAGGGTAGACGAAATGTCACAAATCAGGCATTCCTCTTTCCTTCCCCAATGCAAGCATGTGGGGAACCCAGCACTTCTGCTACGGCTTATGAGGGGCTCCAGCAGGGGTCAATGAGACTTCCCCCTTCATCAGAAACCCTAGATGAGCAGATGACTGACAATGCCTACCATGTTAGCCCTGGGACTATGTTCCCTCACGTTTGCCGGCACCCAGTAGAAGACCTGGTGCCTGAACGCAAGAAGGTGAACATGCACATGTGTCCTCCCTGACAGCCATCCACAGGAAATACATTCATTTCCAACCTGTTGGCAAGGCACTGACAGTGCAGAGTCACAGCTGTGAGTGTAGAAAAGTTGCAGGGGAGAAACAATTTCCCAGCCCCAAGCTGCTGCGGAAGGAGAAATTGAACACTTGCTTGTAATTTCCCCCTGAGATCTGCTGGGGACTAATCTAAGTAGGCACTTGGGCTGAAGGGCAAGCACTGTGGGAGCTTGGGACTCTTTCCATTCGGCACAATCAATCCCATCCCCTGAGCCAGCACTACTTCAGTTCTATTTTCAAGGATACCAAAGCCTTACTAATGCCCTCTAAAGCTGATTTCTTTTGTAGAGGTGTTGTCTTAAAAAGACTTAAACCTGGGTTTCAACATGTGACTGTGAACATGGTATTACTAAAAACTCCAGTCTCCTCTAAAATGAGTATTGCAAAGACTAAGAACACACATGCAGGATGTGAACCAGGCCCAGTGTATGTCACCTGATCTGTAGCTGTCTATGCCTCAGTTACTTAGGGCTCATACTGCCTGTTTCTGGGAACCCTTAGGGATAGTAGGGAAGATAGTCCATGAGAGCTGGTTGCTCAGAAGCCTGACAGACTAAGGTATGTGCTTGTTTAGGGGGAGCGAGGCTGAGTGTTAATGGCTAAGGAGTGAGAAGTTAGATAAGTGCTGGTGGATGGCTGAGGGTCTCAGACTCTAGGGTATTGCTGATCTCTTGACACAGGCCCCTCAGTGTGGTGTTCGATACACCCGTGACCTGCGCTATCATAAACTATTTGGTCTGCCCTAGGATTCAGACCAGAGACTTGAAACCAAAAACTTCAGTAGCTCAACTCCTAACTTTAACCCTGTTCCCTGGAAAGCACTACTCTACCCTGAGTCTTCCTAAGTCTAGTCTTGAAGCCAAGAAAACTGACATTCTTTCCCCAAACTTTGTTTTTCTTGGAAGAAGGCCTCAGTCTCCAGGCTTGTCACTCTGCAAGGCATTCATTCCCAAGGTTGCATTATATTCCAAGATTTCTGCTAGAGCTTCAGCCACTGTCTGGATTCTAACTAATGGGAAGGTTAAAAAAAGATAAATGAAGTGCCTCTGCTCTAAGGATAGTGCCTGGGACACAAATTCACAGGTTCTACTTATGTCCCATTTGCTATCTCTCTTGTGAGATGACCACACATAGCTACCAGAAAAACTGCCTATTCTGGGCCATCTGGTTTACCCAACTAAAAAGAGAAGCTTTATTACTGGGAACAGGTAAGGACTGACATTTAGGGCTAACCTGCAATCTTTGTTGAATGGCTTTAGTGTTCAAAAAACTGGTAGTGTGGCTTGCTGCATGTCTTGGTGCATTAGCTACTTTCATATCTGTAAAATGGGCATACTGTCAACCTCATAGGCTTGAGGGTTGGCTTAGACTATGGAGGTGTCTTGCCTGTTCCTAGCACCTAACTATTTGAATCCTGCCTTCTGGGGTTGTGCATGCTGGATTGCATATTCTGCACATACCTTAGTAAAAACCGACTTCTCTAGAAAGGGGAATCTTCAGAGAAATACGAGTTGTATGTAAACATCTGGGCCTGATTTAGAAAGTCTTTGAGATGGATGCTTTGCAAAGAACAATGCCTTTGTCAGAGGCCGCCTGCATTGCAGGGACACTTAACTGCTAAGTACAAACAGCTGTCCCACATCTGCAGGATCCATTCTCAACTGTACACAGTAGATACTGCTGATTATGAGCTGTACCTTGCCAGACCTAAGTTCATTTGGTATACAGACTAAAGGGTGCTGCAAGGGTTCCAAGGTGTAAATGATGATTCCAGTGAACAAGGAAGTCCTGGGAGGCTGTTTTGCCTTCAGACATGGTTTTTGAGTAAAGTGTGAGATAGGCTGTTTTCTGTAGAACTTGGTATGTAAAATGACAGAACTGCATTATTGCTGCCCAATGAATTTGAAAGCAGTCTCCCTCCCTTACCCCAAAGAATCGATACAAAGATCAGTATCTTGAAACACTAGGACAAGGAGAATCCATAAAAACCAGCCAACCCTTCCTTGTCTGGGTAGGAGGGTATACTTCAGGATACATCCATTTCATGGAAGAGCCCATTTTACTTGGGTATCTGTCCTATTTGTGACCCCAGTAATAGGAAGTGTTGCTTAAGTCTCTGACTACAGGCACTCAGGTGAGACACTGGGTTGCCTCAAGGTTGAAGTTGGGATTACCGGGACAATGCCCCATGATTTTTGCAGTGTGATCTAGTACTGACACTAGACTGGCACCCAACAGCCTGAGTGAGACTCCTGCCTGACCTGACTCAGCTGTGAGACTTCTGTGGCACAGGCATGCCAACTTATCTAGCTTCCTCAGCTGAGATTCAACCGACTTAATTCTCAACACTATTAAACAGGCTTAAAATTGCCTGGCATATGTAGTAAGTTGAGGACTGAATTTGAAAGACACAGGTGCTCTGAAGTAAGTGCCCTACTTGGCCTCCTAGGGTGTTGCAGTGAGGAGTGCTCTGAAAGCTACCTGTGCAGATAACAGTGACTACACACAGTCCATCATGCTCTAACATGCACTGGAACAACTTGCAGTCCAGTGTTTAACTGCATTGTAAGAAACATGTTTAGAAAAACGTTCAAATGCTTCATTCACTAGGTCAGTCTGAAAGACTCAATGTGTCGAGTGAACTTACGTAACATTCCCAGATTTATCCCTTGAACCTGAGTCTACAGACAGGAACAGGAGTCTTCCCTGCAGTCCTCCTTGAAGCTTTTCTGCTGACCTGGCCTCCAGGGCTAGAGTGATTGTGACAACTGCACTGGCCACTGGGATTCTGGGAACCCCTTGAGCTTGGCCATCTCTGAAGGACCCTTTGCCATCTTGACCAGAGCTGACTTTGTGTCATCTTAGACTCCCCTGTGGCTAAAATTACTGGAGTGGGTAAATCTTTGTAGAGATGTACAGACCTCCATTTTAGGGGCTGTGTGATCCTGCTGAGATATCTCATGAAACTTGTGTGCCTCTCCTCCCCTACAATGTCTTTCATAACCTGGAGACAAATGAGAAGCACTGATGCTGCTTAGATAACAAGTGCTAAGACTGATTGATTTGACTTGATTATAGCTGCCCATCTTTATGGGGGTGGTGGTAAATCTGTTTCCTGAATCTCCTTTCTGGAGTCTTCCCTTAGGAAAGGGTGTCTGTCTTGGCTACTGTACCACACTGGGCTACTGATGCTAGGAATACAAGATGTCTGCAATGTATATAGCTGGAAACTACGCGCTTCAAGCTCCAGCTTATTCTCTAACCTTCAATGCTTCTAGAAGGTTTAGAATAGGCTCTTTACAACCCAAATTATGAAGCTAACCAGACGATCAAACTTTTCCAAGCTTGCTGTAAAAGACTGACCAGGCTGGCTTCCTAATGGAATAAACCCCCAGTGAGTCTTAGGAGAGAGCTTTGTGGCAAATGCTGAGACTTGTTTCCTATTCTTTTTCCTATAGTGTCTGTGTATTCACCAAGATGGAGCCTCTGTGCCCTGGATCAATTAGTTCCCAGGCCATAAAAGACCAGAACAAAGCTAGTCATGACTGCTCAGTGCAAGGGGACAAGTAATATCCGTCCTTAATATCATTAAGGATCTGGCCTTAATGAGCCTGAATACTTGGTCCAGGGTGCCTGCCCCCACCTCAACTCCCTGTAGAGGTGATTATCCAGAGCCTGACATCTTAAGAATGGAAGCAAAGACACTCGGCCCCTCTAATGAGTCCTGACAGTGGCTCCAGCCTTTGGCTTCGGGACTGAGAGGGGCAGGCAGGGACTTAGGAGTGGGCTGCCTCCAGAGTGTCTCCTCCCTGACCCGGGAGAACAAAAGTCTGTTTCCCTGCTGCTAGGGGCGGGGGCACCAATGGGATCCCTATCCCTAAAGAAGAAAGAGGGAGCATGGTGTTTGTTTTGCATTCACTTAAAAAGGAAAGATTAAACTCAAATGCCAAAGCAATCGGACACAAGAGGTACAAAGATCAGGTAGCGACTACCCCCGAGGCTGGTCTGAAAGGACAAATTGTCTCTCAGATTCCAAACCTGACTGGATACCTTAGGAATGGATGCTGATAGGAGTCATATAAGGAAGCCTCTCCCAGCCCCTTGGTGTTTAATGTTCTTCCTCGGCGTGGATACCCAGGGCTATTGGAATGTCTGACCTCTAAGGATCAGCACCTAGTCTCCCAGGCCTTTCTTCCTTCCTGCATTCTCCCAACATCTGCTTTGGATATGGGTAGAGACGAGCTATTTCTCAGCCCTGAGAGAAAGTATTTCTCATTTCCAGGAAGTCATCATCTTCCATCTGGCTTGCTTACCTTGTGACTTACCTCGAGGCGCCTATTTCAGGAGCTGAACCGGAGCTTCATCTATAGACTGACTTTTCTCCCAGACATATTTAAATCTAAAGCTTTCTCTCCATCTTCACATGCAGTTGCATGCATGTGTTCAGGAATATGTCATCAGCTTTTCTGTACCACTGTTCTAATAATCTTGCTGACCAACAGATGCCTAGAACTGCAGGTTAACATCTTCATTCAGTAAACCCATTCCTTCCATCTTAAGGCTCCTGTATGCTAGACCCTTAGGGTCCTCTGTTCTTTGCTCAACTGGAAGCATAAGAAGATGGAAATGGCCAGGCGTGGTGGTTCACACCTGTAATCTCAGCCCTTTAGGAGGCTGAGGCAGGCAGAACACTTAATATCAGGAGTTCGAGACCAGCCTGGCCAACATGGTAAAACCCCATCTCTGCTAAATACAAAAATTAGCTGGGCGTGGTGGCACATGCCTGTAGTCCCAGCTACTCAGGAGGTTGAGGCAGGAGAGTTGCTTAAACCTGGGAGGTGAAGGCTGCAGTGAGCTGAGATAGCCCCACTGCACTCCAGCTGGGAAACACAGTGAGACTCCTTCTCCAAAAAGATGGAAATGATCTGCTTTCTCACCTCACTCCAGGGCCAGGTCTTTGAGGCCAAAGATCTTGAATCTGTGTGGTCAAAGAATTCACGTGTTGGGAAGGTGCTGATATTTTCCACTTGTGCCTCCTGCCAGACTCATTCTTCATTCTTTACCCTGTACTGTGAGTTACCAGGAGTATATTCCCTTGCTCAGTGGTTTATAGGCTGCTTTGTCTACCAGTGGGATGTTTTTTCCCCAGTCTTCCACCTTATGTGGAGGCCTATAGTTCATGTGAGATGGCCCCCTCCTATGGCCAAGGCATTAGCCAGGTGCTAATAGCTATGGTCTATCTTCCTGGGGTAAGCTCAACTCTAGAGCCACCTGAGGTTTGAGTGCACTTGAGCCTTGCTAGTATAAACCTGGGTAGATTAAAAGGCATTATCTATGCTAACAAGTATTTGTGCAAAGTTTTTTTTATATATATAAACTTGTGCTGATCTTGGCTGAAGCCAGCAGTAATCTCTTTCCTCTCTGTATCCTATTCTTCCCAAAAACCTATGCCACAAATGTGAAGTCAGTTTCATACACCAGGAAGCCCAAGGTCTTCACTGATCTTGACTGCAAACTGAAACAGAAGAGTCCCTGGGTTTGGGCAGATTGAAAGCAATGAAGAAGAATACTCTGTTATGAACAATTTCACTGAAATAGGACAAAAATAGTGACTTCATTTGAGCAGGGTTTCTTAAAAGGGGGGCAACTTGGAAGCAGAAAGCACCACTTGGCAAAAGAGCCTCCAAAATGACTGGATCTCACCTGCTGTTGCTCACAACCTATTTCCTTTTCTGAAGGATCTGGGGGGTTTGTCCAAGCCCCCGAATAGTGGAATTACAGTAGCAATGTAGGGTCCTTGACTGACTATGGTACTGAGGGGAGTGGGGAATGAATGAGACCCTCACTGTCACTGAGGTCAGGAGGAACAGGACATGTACACTACGTACTTACCCCATAGACCCCAAAGCACTCTGCAAACAGCACGTGATCAGTGGATAGTCAGTCCAGAGGCCCTCCCAGTGCATTTTCTGGTTTGAAAGGGCCACAGCTTCTGCTTTTCCATTCTGCTCTTCAGAGACTTGTTGACCTCACAAGCTTCTCTTGAGCTCTCCTTGCAACTAAGTTCCATACCTGTTTTAACTTGACTTTTCTCTGGGGTATGTGTTCCTGGGAGGGAGTTCCCTTCTAAGAACAGCTCAAGTTTGATACATGCCAAAGATCAGACCACTTGCCTCTCCCCCAGTGGCCTCTAGATGGCTGAGCTCTTCCAACTTATTCTCACGGCTTGGGATCCTATGAGAGGGATTCTCTCAGAGGGAGTCAACTCCCTTCTTGAAAATGACTCATGAAGACTTCAGGAGTTTGAAGCATTGTCAGCCACCTGTCCTCATGGGTGGTTATCCTAAGGGATAGGATCTCCTTGTATCTTGGACATCTGTATAGCTAGGACTCTTTTCAGATGAAACTAAATATTTCTCATGGCTTCAAGGTCAACCTCCAGGGTCTTTTGCTCCAGTAACCACCTAGAAAGTAGGATTGGTTTTTTCCTCTAGAAAGGCAGCTAGGGCTGGCAGCTCATAACTAGCAGTCAGGAATGGATGGTACTTCCAACACTGCTTTGGTGCACATAAGTGATTGGGTGTTACCATATTACAGCACAAAGGATTAATTGTAAAGTAACAGACACAGTGGTCTAATGACTTCTGAATAAGAGCTGTTGTGACTTCAAGTTCTTCCAGCATGTCCTCAGCACCATCAGGTTTGGTTTGCCTATATTCATGGATGCCTTTTTTTTGGGGGGGAGGGGGTCAGTTGAGCTGATACCATGTAGGGGTATACATTTGGGAAGGAAGCCCATAGGGAAGTAACCCTTCTGAATGGACTGCTTAACTTGGGTGAAAAGGAGACCATGCTGAGGGAGGAGGTCGTGGTGAACTAGAAATGTATGGAAATACAACTAGATGTCATCTTTAGAGTCAAAGCTTTGAAAAACATGGGAGATGGCCAGGCTGGTCTTGAACTCTCCTGACCTCAAGTGTTCTGCCTGCCTTGGCCTCCTAGGGTGCTGAGATTACGGGTGTGAGCCACCCCTCCTGGCCATTTCCATTTTCTTATAGTTCTGGCTGAGGAAAGAACAGAGAACCCCCAAGGGTCTAGATGCTATTGCTATGTTTTCCCCAAAGCTATTATACCTTCATAAAGAAGAGTGGAGACAGATGTATTCAACTGCACATCTACTTGCTGTAATACTAGCAATGCAACTTGGCGTTCCCATGGATACTTTCTACTTGAAATTAACCGTATCCACCTACATGTCCAATGGGGTATTTCACATCCCAGCTTTTATCAGCTCCACAGGTGTTAAAAGTATGTTTGCTCAATGTGGAAATGACCTCAGAATACCAAGGAGGCTGGGGTGAGGGCCAGGAGGACAGTGAGACAGACATCCTTCAACCTGTAGGCTCAGACTTAGAAAGCTCTATTTGAGGTACCAGTACAGAGGCATCGATGGCCCCAGACGCCTTTGGCAAAGTTACTGACATTTCTTCCCAATTCCTTTGGGGAAGCGGCTTACATGCTCTGGACAGGAGGTAGGTGGTGGCAATGTCAGCACACTTGTGGAATACTGGCATCTCCAGTATCTCAGCAGGCTGCTGAGCAGTTTAGGTAGCTGTCTTTGACATAGCAGGATGCAAGCTTCTGGAAGTAAACTAGCCAACTGAAGAAGGAAAATGGCAGGTAGATCCATGGGGCTGTTTCAAACTTGAAGCTATTTGGGTTGCCCCTCTGCTACAGCTGTGTATACATCCTGATCTGGTCTGAATGATCCAGACACACCCCCGGATGCACTGCAGTTGACTTTCTAAGATATCCTGAGGTAGTTGATGGGGTGCTTCCTGGGATTGAAGTCTCTCCCAGAGTGGTGTAAAAGACCGTTGGTTCTGGTACTCCAGACACGAGATTCCATTTGGTCTCTTACTTTCTCAGGAACCCTCTCAAATGGAGGCCCTGATGCTGTCTACCCTCTTGTCTGCTACTGTCTTGCTGTCCAGAAGGTTCTGGGGCTTTGATACCTATGGAAATGGAGAGAAGGAAGCAGGGTTGGGCAGATGGGTGAGCTGTTCATATAGACTTGATGAAAGCCTTGGCCAACCCAAGATGTCCTAAAGATTAGAATAACCTAAGCTGCCCCGAGTAGAGGTAAGAACACTGGACCTCTGTCCTGTTGATTAGTCTCTGGCTGGAGCAGTGTCAGGAAATGGTGTAACCTTAGGAGGCAGCTCTTTTCAGGGGCTGACCAATGAGGGCTGTCTGCTAGCAAATGAAGATATCAGAATGAAGGGAGTAGTGGGGGGGTTCTGAGTAAATCACTGCTGCATTTGTTGCAGTTCACAAGCAGAGTTTCCCCGAGTTTGGGATGTCTTCCTCGTTCAAGTTGTTTGAATCCCAGATTCCTGCATTATGAGTGATTGGATCAAATCCTCTTCTACTTCCCACCTCCTTTAGCAAGCAAAAGTGAAGCTCACAGCAAGTTACAGTATTGTTGGTTTATCTTTACACTGAATCTTAGTGTGATGCACATTTGAGATAGACACCAGTCCTGACCTAAATGTTAAAGCATAAACCAATTCTGTCACTTCTAGGAAGTACTTTTGCTTCATACCTTCTTCCTGGTCAAAATAGCTCCAATTATATCTCATAAACACCCTACCAAGATGAGCATTACCACTCATGGCTCATATAATACCCTCTTTCTATGAGTTATACTTGAGTACCTCTGTGTAGTCCTAAACCAAGAAAAGTGATCCAACTGGTGTTCTTTATAATTTAGTAGACCAGGCTGGCTATCTGAAAAGTAACCCAGCCTCATCTAGAATCCCTATTTGGCTCTATTTACACCTCTACTTTCCTGAAATTAGGTGAGGCTGTTGAACCAAGCCAGAAAAGATTAGGCTGTGCATGAATTGTGAAGGTATGCACACTATCCATTCCCCGTTCCAGGGCTGGTTGGTTTTTCTAGCTTGAATCTGGAACCAAAGTGGTCTTCATCCTCCCACACTCTAAACTTGAGACTCTTCTGAGCAGAGGCACGTAAGTAAAGCCAGAATATGATTATCAAATTGTAGCAACCATAATACTGCTTCCTAACATGGTTGAGGGGGACATTTCCAGTTAAATGGCTTGTTACTCTTTTAATAAACGCTGCATGAGTTGAGGTTAGAGCTTTGGGAGGTGGGAGATCATAGTGAAGGAAGGACAGGAGAAGAGAGAGGCCAGGAATTGGGCCATTGGGTGGGTGGGAGGAGCTATGGGCCATGTGGTCTAAATTGTAAACAGTAATTGCTCTGGTCGTGCTAGTTCTGCAGTGGGGGCTGGATAAGGTCTGGAAAGGGAAACTACCCTGGGCCCTTACATAGGAGGGAGGGAGGGTGGGCCATGATGGGGTACGTGAGTGGCTATGGTCATAGTGCTGGAGTGGCCATGCCTGAATCCATCTCTACCTGTGTCCTTGAAGCAGTCCCCAGTATATGTGGAGATCTGAATCTACACTTGCCACACTCCAAAAGGGTGGTGTCTGCCCAAATGGTACCCAGGTTGGCTGAGAGAACTGACTACATCCACCTTTTCTCTCCTACTTCAATTAACAACTTGGCACTGAACTTCCCCTTCTTTCGTGTAGATTAGTCTGTCTCAAAGACTAGCATCCCCATGACAGTCTGGTATCCCAAAGCCTTTATCCAGAGTCCTTCAGAGAACCAGGACAGAGATGACGTACCCTTCCCATCTCTTCTAGATATTTGCTGTTCCCTTCCTTGGGATGCTGTCTGGCCTGAGCTGGCCACATTTTCAGGGTTTTACTGACTCTTTAACCCATATGTTCAGGTACTATCTTGGGTAGACTACCCCCCATTCGGGGTGGCCACTTTGGATCCCCATTATGTCAATCTAGTGCATGTAGCCAAGAAACAGGTGAAAATGTTTGAGTTCATCTAGAAATGAAGCCCCTCCATCGTGGGGGTCCTCAGCACTATGGTGGCTCCACCATATTTAGAACCATCTTCAGAACCCTCATTGCGCTTCTGTCTTAGACAAGACACTTGTTCCATGCTGTTCCCTTCTGTGGCCCTTCACAACTGTTCACAGGAATGCTCTGGGGAACTACGCTATGTGCTGTCGCAGGCCTTGTCACTAGAAGCCTCACTGTCTGTGGCTACTGTGGTTGTCACTGCCTCTGTTTCTGCCCTTGCAATTGCCAAACTGGCCGGTCATGGAAGGGGTACTCTAGGGGGGCACATTTCAGGATACCTTGGTTTTTCTCATTTTAATCTGTCCCAGACAGGAATCACTGCCTTTTACATTCATGGGAAAGATATAGCAAGATGTCCTGGAGGAAGGGGGAAAAAAAACCCTCTAAGATCAGTCACAGAAAACTTCAGAAATTGAGCTGGGAGCTAAAATGGCCTTTATTATAGTATATGGATATCTCATAACTACCCTTGTTAGTGACAAAGTCAAAGTCATTGCTTTGAGAAGACAGAATATGACTTCCAGCAGTCTGTATCCTACTTCATGTTTCCCTTCTTGCCTTAAGGGGAGTGTTCTTAACCCAGGTTATAGCTGGGCTTATTTCTGTGTGCACAGAGCAGTCGGAGTACAGTGTGCCCTGATCATCTCCACCTGGAAGAAACTCACTTTCCCTCTCCCCAGTTCATGTGAGGGGCATTTGGATAATATACACCTACCTGCCCCGACAGAAGCCCTGCATCCAACATTGTTCTAGTGTCTTCATTGTTAAAGGGTCTATGCATCACCTATGAAATTGTGCCCTTTCATACCAGCTCCCATGTGGATCTGATGCTCAGAACATGTGGAAAAAGGCAATGTCTGACCCCTAATGGAGGGGTGATCAAGATGAAGACCACAAGGTATACCTCGGGCACAGGCTAGGAAGGACTTTAAAGGGCCACCCCATCCCTGTGGTTTCTCTAAATTTTCCTGAGTCTAACTCCAGAGTACAGAATCTTCTGCAAGAAAACCAAACTGGACTGATAATCTTTGATTCTTCCTAATCCCATGTAACTGGTGAGGACTTCTATGGTATAATATTTAGAGGCACATGCTGGGATTGGGGCTTTCTGTTGGTGAGGCAGAAGTTGATCTCCTACCTGAGATGAACATCCATCCATTGGGCAGCTTACCTCGGTCTAATCCTGCGGGATGAACATTTGAAAACTTCAGATGGGTTACCTAATGTTTTATCGAAGACCTCTAACTCCTCCCGAATTGAGTGGTAACACTTCCATCATTAAATGTACACTTACTAAATGACAATCTAGAGTTTCTTCTCTAAGTATCACTGTAGGTTGGGATTATTTTAATGATTTTGATAGTCTTGGTCAGAGAATGTCCCACGGGAGCTCCCTCAAGCTGGCTGTATCCTAGACTACCCAACACTGTTTGTGTACTTCCTAGTCTTATGGCACAACAACATTGTCCATGCTCACCTGGGACTCTTGCTGTTCCAGATCTGTAACTGGTCTCTTATCTAAATGGTTTTGGCTTGTAGAAGGAAATGACTTGGAAATCACATGGGTATTAGGTGAATTTAGTGCCCCAGGACCTATGCTTTAATGGAACTATTAGTGATAAGTTAACACTAACCTGGTTTAAATCAAATGATTCTTAATAAATAGGAACTCAATCCAGAAACATTCTGCCTTTCCTAGGGAAGCTTAGTTATTGGTCAGTGAAGAATGTCACAGGTCAATGCCATGGTAACCTAGTCAACAGACAGCATCTATTCTACGGAGACCAAGATAGAAGACATCTAAGCATCAGCTATTCTCTTAGCCACCTTATTGCATAAGTCAGGGATGTGATCAGTTAGATCTCCCAAACTTGAGCCATTCTTAGTCAAGGTCTCTAGCATTGTTTGATCACTAATCCTACATTCTAGTGTCTAACTTGTATGATTAGGTGAGCTGACAACCAAGCTGAAAAGTCACAATATATCTATACTGAAAGTACATGCTAAGCAATCATCAAATATCAGGTGAACTATCTTCACTATAGCTAGAGATGTCATGTAAAATAGCTTTTTAATCTGAAATCATGGTGTCATTCTGAGATCAGGTGCTTATGTGGGTATGACCAAGTTTCAAACAGGCAAAAACCACTTCTGCAATGATGTTTCCTCCTTAATCTGGTACTTAAACACCACAAGAGTATCATGGCTTTGCTTGGTGACAGAAGCCAGATAGCACGGCCTTGCCACTTGCAGCAACCAAATGTAAATCTGAATCTCCCTTGACAAACTTAAGGCTATGTAGACAATTAACTACTCGAATCAGACTTCCCTCATTCTGCATGTCCTGATCTTAAAGCTTTGGTCTATGTGAGCTCAAACCCTAGCGCTAGCTCACAAACATTTCATAAACCTTTCCTCAAATATGACCCTAGATTTGGAGAAGATGTAACAAATACCTATCTATTAGGTATGAAACTGTCACCTGGGTCTCCTAGGCACCTAGACCATTGTTGGGCTCTTCTGAACATTGAGAGAAATGTCTCAAAGGAAGAATTGGGATAGGGCTAAGAATACCACCAGGGCTTTGTCTTCACTGGGTTTGAACTGTCCTCCATCATCCCTGGAAATATTGGCGGCTTGTGAACTTAAGCCTTGTGTGCACCCAAAAAATCGGACATCTGGAAAAGCTCTTGAACAGGAAGTCCACGTGACAGTTAATTCTATGATGGACAAATCTAAGGTTAAAAAAAACTTAACATCTCCTCAAATACTGAGTATCTGGAGTGGAAACTTCTCCTTTTTTCTTAATCTCGTGGCATCTCCAAAGTTGCAAGCAGCCTTGTGGCCTTTCCTGGGTTTGGATTTTAACTTCGTAAGCAAGTAATGACACTCAAGAGATACATGGGTTTCAATTCCTTCCAAGATACTTAGCTACCACCCTTAAGTATTCAGGTGACACCTTTTACCTGGTGAGGGGGCTTAGACAAAATACTAAGGATTCTCAATGTAAGAGTTCAGGTGGGAGGAATTGCATCTTTATCAGTTATTACTTGAAAAAGCTGTTTAAGGTACTGTCCATTTGGTTTAGCCTCTCTCAACACATCCTAGCTCCATGGAGAAACCTGGGAGATCATGGGAAAGGCCAATATGAGCTGCTTCAGGATGGTTCTTGCTGAACTATGTTAGAGGGGATCATGATTTGAGTATTTCAAGAATAAGAAACTTCTTGGTCTTACCTAATTCCCTTCATTGCTTTCTCACAACTCATGACCATCTTGTTAGAGAAATGTAGCCATTCTTTTTCCTTTATATTTTTAGAAATGTAGCTGTTCTTAATGGGGAGCCTGTTTGCAGTTGGCATCTGAGCACAGGGAGGCTGAGGCTTAGAAGGGCAGAGGGTAGCATCTGCCTGAGACTTTTGTATGGGCAACTGGACCTCAACTCCCATGGTGCAGAGGGAAGGAAACTGGTTCAGGCTCACCTGACCAGTCACTTCCTAACCTGAAATCCTGAACTGGGTCCTTGGGGGAAGCATTACTTGATAACTCTGGCCATGAATGTGGCAGTCTGTCTTGGAGGGAGAACAGGATGTCCATCTGTATTTCCTTAGGCATCACTCTGGGTTCCACCGTTCCTTGGTTCATTCTCATTTGCTGTAGGATTTCCCCTGTATGCAGACTTGCAGACTTGGTGGTAGCCTCCTGTCTGCAGGGCAGGCTTCTCGATGACGTCAGCACCATTCTAGGTTGCAGATTCTACCTCCTAGTGGTTAGGGGAACATCCTGTCATGACAACTGGGTCTCATCAGATGAACCTGATGTTCATGAAGTGACTCCTTGGTTAGCTATTCACGGCAAACATGTCATGAGTAACTTCCAGATGGCTCCTAGAAGGCTTTAGTGTTTGCTAATACAGAAGTATCCAGAGACCTATCCAAGGTCCATGCATGTCAGCATGAAATTCTTGCAATACCCAAGAGATTCTTCTAAGTGACATAAGACTACTCAGAACAATAAGAAAATATCTCTAGAGGCTTTTACAAAACTGCAGCCCACAACATGCACTGGTCTCCTGGGTGACATGGGAAATGTTGGTTTAACTTTTTAAAAACCTGTTACAGAAAACACTTACCCATATAGAAGAGTGGCCTTAGTCCTTGAAAGTATAATGCATATCCACCTGTGACCCATGGCAAGTCATCTTGTTTGCCTCTACCTACTCTTATTCCTGCAGCATTTTTGTAGCAAATATCCAACCCCACATTTTTTAGAAACATTGTAGTATGTATGATTATGTTCAGAAAACTTAGAGAATACGATACCTTAACCATACTTAAACTGGCTCCTTTATCACTAAATAATAAGTAGTCAAACTTCAAATTCAGGTGTCACAATCTTGCAAACCAAACTAGGATCAAAATTGTATCCATACTTGTTGCTGGTTGATGTGACAAGCATCCTAAATTGTAAGGTTTTTCACTCTGGCTACTTCCGTCTATGAAGGATGGCCAATATCCTGCAGATGTCCAAAACTCAGGCTTCCTGTGGCTCTGTTCACATGCCTCAAATGTTGATACTTCTCCCAGTTCCTAGAGAATATGATCTCAGTCACTAATGCCTCTGCAGTTAGTCTGCCAGGTAAAAGCAAGAAATGTAGCTGACACGTTAAGGATAAACTGGATACACAGAGGTTGGAAACCTTGCGGTGAAGTGACCTCTGCAGGTTTCTCTAATGCTTAGTCTCTAAACTCTGAAGAGCAGCTTAGAAGGCAAAACTAAGTGAGGCAGAAAGGCTGCTGTCCTAATGCTTTGAAGAGTAAAATCCTCTAGCTGGAGCCACGAGGTTTACCTGGGCTTGCTCTAAGCCCACAGCATGTAGTTGAGAGGCTTGTAGGTAGTACCTAGTTCCAGCTCAGTGACCAGAGGGATCTGGTTTGGTCATTCTGATTGCCTGCTAAGAGTCAGGATGAAAGCCTTGGCAGACACATCGTAACTGCCATGTGGAGCTCCACATCCAAAGCTCCCAAAGGGCTGACCTTTTTCCATACATTCCTGATTCCAGGTTCATATGCAGGGAATATGGACAGAGGATAGTGTTGAATTTCAAGTACACAGAGGAAGGGCCATTTGCAGGCTCACCTGATCGCATCCCCCAGGGACTTGTTCTAATTCCTGAGAAATCCTGATCCTTTACCAGGTAAGATGACTTGGCAACTGGGGGCACGGATGTGGAAGTCTGTCTCGGAATATAGGATTCCAGCGTACATTTCCTAGGGTATCTGTGTGTGCCACTGCTGCCTGCTTGGTTCTTCCTCACCTGAACTTGGGAGATTTCCTGGGTATGCGGACTTACTGGAAACTTTCTTGCTTTGTTGGACAAGCTCCATGATGGTGTCTGCATTGTCCTGGGTTAGATTCCCCACCCCTATTGGGTAAGGGGACACCTTCACAGCCAATCACTGCATCACCTGTGTTGGGATGAGCCTGATGAATGTCTATGAAGCAACCATCCTGGGGTTACCATTGCTGGTCCTGATACAGACTAGTCTGAAGGGCTGCCTACATGCTCACTCACACTTCCTGATTCAGAAAAACAAGGCAAAAAGCCTTTAGAGTGCCACAGTAATATCCTCACACAGGACTTCAGCATGGACTTTCTATCATACCCAAGGAACTATCCTTTCCTTGAACTAAGGGACATAATAGGACCACAGGAAAGGAAAAATACTTCTGGGGACCTGCATGAAATGGGGTGGTCACAATGCACTCTGGTCTTCTGGGTGATTTGAAAAGGATCTCTGGTTTTTCTTCATGGCCTATGATAAAATAATACACACAGGACCAGAAAAAAACAGTAACTCTAGCCCTCAAGCATGACCATGTCCTAAAACTGACTCATGGTAGTCCTGTATCTTGCATGTTTCTACCCACTCCTAACCCTGCAGCATTTTTTTCCCAGTAAACACCCAACCTTGAGTGTCTTCAGGCAATCACCTTGGTATGTACGTGTGATGCTAGTCATAATTACTAGAGACACAGTACTTTCCCTCTTACACTTCTGCAAGCACTTATAGATTCAGATTATCTTAATCCACGTGTGATCCTCTTAGGCAGTTGGTCTATGTTATCCTGTATTTGGATGATACAAGCCTTTCTAACTAGAACTGACTTTTACATTGTCTCTCTGCTTTTTGTTGCTTTAGAGCAAGACATCCATGTTTAACTAGTTTATCGTACTCCAGATGCTCAACCGGCCTCTTATCTGGAAGACATTGTCCACATTTGGTGGAAAGCACTTGAAGACATAAGCAGTAGGCAGTTAACTTGCCCTTCTCATAAAATGAGCAATTATGGTCATTCATTTTTCCCTAAAATGATTCTTACCCAGGAGTAAAAGCTCTTCTTAATGACTCTTGCCAGGTCCCTGCAGAATCAGTTTTGTGACTTCTACGGAAGTTCAGGGACTTCCACAGGAAGAGGAAAGATCTGTCACTGTCCTCCATGACTACACATTGTGACATTAGCAGTTGCTGTCCTGGGGTAGGAACAATGTGTTCATGGGGATCATAGCAAGGTGAGGGCATCTGATGAAATGATCAGTTATTCCCTTGACTTCCATGGATGAGCCTGGGAAGGGGCCAGCCAGGGTCTTCCAAACTCTGCCAGCCTTGAAGTTCTGTCAGTACTGCTTGACCCTCAGTTTCAAGCTCAAGTTCCCTATAACATCAGGTGAGGTGGTAACCACATGAGAGTAACAATGAGCAACCATCCTGAAAGCATGGTCTCTGAGGAACCAACATCCAAATCAAGCCAAACTCTGGTTATAGACTCTGTAGGTCTGGATCCTAAAAGGAACATGACTTCTCTCCTCAAACTGCACTGATGATCCTAAATCCTGGCACTCTTTCTGATCAGAATCTGCTTTTGGGGGGCATGTGTTGGTGACCTTAACTCTCTTGGTAAACCCCACAGAATTCTGCCTCTAAATAGTTTAAGTACAAGGCCACATGAGATAAGGCTGGGAGTCCCTTGCCTGGCTTAAGCTCACTTCATTCCCCACCTTCTGTTCTATAAAACATCACTTATCTGAGTAAGCTCAAGGCAACTTCAGGTCCAAATCCTGACCTTTATTTTTTTTTTTTTCTTTAAATTCTATGGTATATGTGCACAACATGCAGGTTTGTTACATAGGTATACATGTGCCATGTTGGTGTGCTGCACCCGTTAACTCATTTACATTAGGTATATCTCCTAATGCTATCACTCCCCCCTCCCCCCACCCCACGACAGGACCCAGTGGGTGATGTTCCCCACCCTATGTCCAAGTATTCTCATTGTTCATTTCTCACCTATGAGTGAGAACATGTAGTGTTTAGTTTTCTGTCCTTGAGAGAGTTTGCTCAGAATGATTGCTTCCAGCTGCATTCATGTCCCTACAACCTTTTTTATGGTTGCATAGTATTCCATGGTGTATATGTGCCACATTTTCTTAATCCAGTCTATCATTGATGGACATCTGGGTTGGTTCCAAGTCTTTGCTACTGTGAATAGTGCCACAATAAACATACGTGTGCATGTGTCTTTATAGCAGCATGATTTATAATCCTTTGGGTATATGCCCAGTAATGGGATGGCTGGGTCAAATGGTATTTCTAGTTCTGGATCCTTGAGGAATCACCACACTGTCTTCCACAATGGTAGAACTAGTTTACAGACCCATCAGCAGTGTAAGTGTTCCTATTTCTCCACATCCTCTCCAGCACCTGTTTCCTGACTTTTTAATCATCACCATTCTAACTGGTGTGAGATGGTATCTCATTGTGGTTTTGATTTTCATTTCTCTGACCAGTGGTGATGAGCATTTCTTCATGTGTCTGCTGGCTGCATAAATGTCGTCTTTTGAGAAGTGTCTGTTCATATCTTTTGCCCACTTTTTGATGAGGTTTTTTTTTCTTGTAAATTATTTGTAGATTCTGGATATTAGCCCTTTGTCAGATGGGGAGATTGTAAAAATTTTCTCCCGTTCTGTAGGTTGCCTGTTCACTCAGATGGTTTCTTTTGCTGTGCAGAAGCTCTTTAATTAGATCCCATTTGTCAATTTTGGCTTTTGTTGCCATTGCTTTTGGTGTGTTAGTCATGAAGTCCTTGCCCATGCTATGGCCTGAATAGTATTGCCTAGGTTTTCTTCTAGGGTTTTTATAGTTTTAGGTCTAATATTTAAGTCATTAATCAATCTTGAATTAATTTTTGTATAAGGAAGGGATCCAGTTTCAGCTTTCTACATATGGCTAGCCAGTTTTCCCAGCACCATTTATTAAATAGGGAATCCTTTCCCCATTTCTTGTTTTTGTCAGATTTGTCAAAGATCAGATGGTTGTAGATGTTGTGGTATTTCTGAGAGCTCTATTCTGTTCTATTGATTTCTCTGTTTTGATACCATTACCATGCTGTTTTGGCTACTGTAGCCTTGTAGTATAGTTTGAAGTCAGGTAGCATGATGCCTCCAGCTTTGTTCTTTTGGCTTAGGATTGTCTTGGCAATGTGGGCTCTTTTTTGGTTCCATATGAACTTTAAAACAGTTTTTTCCAATTCTCTGGAGAAAGTCAATGGTAGTTTGATAGGGATGGCATTGAATCTATAAATTACCTTGGGCAGTATAGCCATTTTCATGATATTGATTCTTCCTATCCATGAGCATGGAATGTTCTTCCATTTGTTTGTGTCCTCTTTTATTTCATTGAGCAGTGGTTTGTAGTCCTCCTTGAGGATGTCCTTCACATCCCTTGTAAGTTGGATTCCTAGGTATTTTATTCTCTTTGAAGCAATTGTGAATGGGAGTTCACTCATGATTTGGCTCTTTTTGTTATTGGTGTATAGGAATTCTTGTGATTTTTGCACATTGATTTTGTATCCTGAGACTTTGCTGAAGTTGCCTATCAGCTTAAGGAGATTTTGGGCTGAGACTATGGGTTTTCTAAATATACAATCCTGTCATCTGCAAACAGGAACAATTTGACTTTCTCTTTCCCTAATTGAATACCTTTTATTTCTTTCTCCTGCCTGATTGTCCTGGCCAGAACTTCTAACACTATGTTGAATGGGAGTGGTGAGAGAGGGCATCCCTGTCTTGTGCCAATTTTCAAAGGGAATGATTCCAGTTTTTGCCCACTCAGTATATTAACTATGGGTTTGTCACAAATAGCTTATTTTGAGATACGTCCCATCAATACCTACGTTAGTTTTTAGCCGGAAGGGCTGTTGAATTTCTTTGAAGGGCTTTTCCGCATTTACTAAGATAAACAGAACCAAAAACAAACCATATGATTATGTGATGGATTACGTTTATTGATTTGCATATGTTGAACCAGCCTTGTGTCCCAGGGATGAAGCCAACTTGATCGTGGTGGATAAGCTGCTTGATATGCTGCTAGATTCGGTTTGCCAATATTTTATTGAGGATTTTTGCATCAATGTTCATCAGGGATATTGGTCTAAAATTCTTGGTGTGTCTGCCAGGCTTTGGTATCAGGATGATGATGACCTCAAAATAGGGGGAGGATTCCCTCTTTTTCTATTCACTGGAATAGTTTCAGAAGGAATGGTACCAGCTCCTCTTTCTACCTCTGGTCGAATTTGGCTGTGAATCCATCTGGTCCTGGACTTTTTTTGGTTGGTAGGCTGTTAATTATTGCCTCAATTTCAGAACCTGTTATTGATCTATTCAGGGATTCAACTTCTTCCTGGTTTAGTCTTGTGAGGGTGTATGTGTCCAGGAATTTATCCATTTCTTCTAGATTTTCTAGTTTATTTGCAAAGAGGTGTTTATAGTATTCTCTGATGGTAGTTTGTATTTCTGTGGGATCGGTGGTGATATCCCCTTTATCATTTTTTATTGCATCTGTTTGATTCTTCTCTCTTCTTTACTAGTCTTGCTAGTGGTATATCAATTTTGTTGACATTTTCAAAAAATCAGCTCCTGGATTCATTGATTTTCTTTTTTTGAAGGTTTTTCTGTGTCTCTATCTCCTGCAGTTCTGCTCTGATCTTATTTCTTGCCTTCTGCTAACTTTTGAATGTGTTTGCTGTTTCTCTAGTTCTTTTAATTGTGATGTTAGGGTGTCAATTTTAGATCTTTCCTACTTTCTCTTGTGGGCATTTAGTGCTATAAATTTCCCTCTACACATTGCTTTAAATGTGTCCCAGAGGTTCTGGTATGTTGTCTTTGTTCTCATTGGTTTCAAAGAACATTTTTATTTCAGCCTTCATTATGTACCCAGTAGTCATTCAGGAGCCAGGAGGTTGTTCAGTTTTCATGTAGTTGAGTGGTTTTGAGTGAATTTCTTAATCCTGAGTTCTAGTTTGATTGCACTGTGGTCTGAGAGTTTGTTATAATGTGTTCTTTTACATTTGCTGAGGAGTGCTTTACTTCCAACTATGTGATCAATTTTGGAATAAGTGATGTGCTGAGAAGAATGTATATTTGGTTGATTTGGGGTGGAGAGTTCTGTAGATTCCTATTGGGTCCACTTGGTGCAGAGTTGAGTTCAATTCCTGGATATTCTTGTTAACTTTCTGTCTCATTGGTCTGTCTAACATTGACAGTTGGGTATTAGTCTCCCATTATTGTATGGGAGTCTAACTCTCTTTGTAGGTCTCCAAGGACTTGCTTTATGAATCTGGGGGCTCCTGTATTGGGTGCATATATGTATTTAGGATAGTTAGCTCTTGTTGAATTGATCCCTTTACCATTATGTAATGGCCTTCTTTGTCTCTTTTGATCTTTGTTGGTTTAAAGTCTGTTTTATAAGACTAGGATTGCAACCCCTGCTTTTTTTGTTTTCCATTTGCTTGATAGATCTTCCTCCCTCCCTTTATTTTGAGCCTATGTGTGTCTGCATGTGAGATGGGTCTCCTGAATTCAGCACACCAATGGGTCTTGACTCTTTATCCAATTTGCCAGTCTGTGTCTCTTAATTGGAGCATTTAGCCCATTTACATTTAAGGTTAATATTATGTATGAATTTGATCCTGTCATTATGTTGTTAGCTGGTTATTTTGCTCGTTATTCCTAGCATCGATGGTCTTTACAATTTGGGATGTTTTTGCGGTGGCTACTACTGGTTGTTCCTTTCCATGTTTAGTGCTTTCTTCAGGAACTCTTGTAAGGCAGGCCTGGTGGTGACAAAATCTCTCGGCATTTGTCTGTAAAGGATTTTATTTCTCCTTCACTTACGAAACTTGGTTTGGCTGGATATGAAATTCTGGGTTGAAAATTCTTTTAAGAATGTTGAATATTGGTCCCCCCTCTCTTCTGGCTTGTAGAGTTTCTACTGAGAGATCTGCTGTTAGTCTGATGGGCTTCCCTTTGTGGGTAGCCTGACCTTTCTCTCTGGCTTCCCTTAACATTTTTTCCTTCATTTCAACTTTGGTGAATCTGACAATTATGTGTCTTGGAGCTCCTCTTCTCAAGGAGTACCTTTGTGGTGTTCTCTGTATTTCCTGAATTTGAATATTGGCCTGCCTTGCTAGGTTCAGGAAGTTCTCCTGGATAATATCCTGAAGAGTGTTTTCCAACTTGGTTCCATTCTCCCCATCACTTTCAGGTACACCACTCAGACATAGATTCGGTCTTTTCACATAGTCCCATATTTTTTGAGGCTTTGTTAGTTTCTTTTTACTTTTTTTTTTCTCTAAACTTCATCTCATTTGATCTTCAATCACTGATAACTTTTCTCCCACTTAATCAAATCGGCTACTGAAGCTTGTGCATGTGTCATGTAGTTCTCATGCCAGTTTTCAGCTCCATCAGGTCATTTAAAGACTTCTCTAAACTGATTAGTTAGCCATTCGTCTAACCTTTTTGCAAGGTTTTTAGCTTCTTTGTGATGGGTTCAAACATCCTCGTTTAGCACAGAAGTTTGCTGTTACCGATCATCTGAAGCCTTCTTCTCTCAACTTGTCAGTCATTCTCTGTTCAGTTGCTCTGTTGCTGGTGAGGAGCTGCGTTTCTTTGGAGAAAAGGTGCTCTGATTTTTAGAATTTTCAGCTTTTCTGCTCTGGTTTCTCCCCGTCTTTGTGGTTTTTATCTATCTTTGGTCTTTGATGATGGTGATACACAGATGGGGTTTTGGTGTGGATGTCCTTTCTGCTTGCTAGTTTTCCTTCTAACAGTCAGGACCCTCAGCTGCAGGTCTGTTGGAGTTTGCTGGGGGTCCACTCCAGACCCTGTTTGCCTGAGTATCACCAGTGGAGGCTGCAGAATGGAAGATGTTGCTGCCTGATCCTTCCTCTGGAAGCTTCCTCTCAGAGGGGTACCTGGCCATATGAGGTGTCAGTTGCCCCCTACTGGGAGGTGCCTCCCCATTAGGCTATTCAGGGATCAGGGACCCCCTTGAGGATGCAATCTGTCCATTCTCAGATCTCAAACTCCATGCTGGGAGAACCACTACTCTTCAAAGCTGTCAGACAGGGATGTTTAAGTCTGCAGAAGTTTCTGCTGCCTTTTATTCAGCTATGCCCTGCCCTCAGAGGTGGAGTCTACAAAGGCAGGCAGGCCTCCTTGAGCTACAGTGGGCTCCACCTAGTTCAAGCTTCCTGGCCGCTTTTTAAAAATCTACTCAAGCCTCAGCAATGGTGGATGCCACTCCCCAGCCTCGATGCCACCTCAGTTCAATCTCAGACTGCTGAGCTAGCAGTGAGCAAGGCTCTGTGGGCATGGGACCCTCTGAGCCAGGTGTGGGATATAATCTGGTGTGCCATTTGCTAAGGCTGTTAGAAAAGTGCAGTATTAGGGTGGGAGTGTCCCGATTTTCCAGGTACAGTCTATCATAGCTTCCTTTTGCTAGGAAAGAGAATTCCCTGACCCCTTGTGTTTCCCGGGTGAGGTGATGCCCCACCCTGCTCCATGGGCTGCACCCACTGTCTGACAAGCCCCTGTGAGATGAACCCAGTACCTCAGTTGGAAATGCAGAAATCACCGGTCTTCTGGGTCACTCACACTGGGAGTTGCAGAATGGAGCTGTTCCTATTCGGTCATCTTGGAACCTGACCTGCCACTGACCCAAATCCTGACCTTTTAATGTATACCCCCAGAGACTGATTCAGATATAGACCCATGCCTGTGTATTAGACAAATGAGCATAACGATTATGCCTGTTGGTGTCTGGGGCCATGGGTATCTTCAGAAGACTGAAACCTGCCCAGGAGAACATGGGATGAAGCTGAGGACACCTCTGGGGCTTTGATTCTGTAGCTGATGTCTGCTCTCAGGGCTTGACTGGCCTTTCTGCTGTCCTTGCTGCTCGGACTCTGGTGGGCTCAAGCTCTATGCAGCAAAAGGACGAAAAGGACATGCCAGACAAGCCATCAAACAAGAGGTTCACAGCACCATTAGAACCATCCTTCCATGTCGAACCCCTAACTGGCAACATCCACTCAAAAGCTGACAGCTTCCACCCCATCGACAGAACTCTGCCTCCCTGTTCTTTTGCATCTTTTGACATCTCTAAGGTCACGTGCAGCCCGTTCCTAGATTTGGGAGCTTCTGAATGACAGGGGATGACAATTCAGATACTTATGGTCTTGATTCACAAGACAAAAGCTTGACTGTCACTCCTGACCATTCAGTGATACTTTTTCTGTCAAGATCCTCACCCCAAATACTATCCCCTGGAGCCCCCTCCTTTGGTAGAAACTGGGTTTTAGCTTTTGACCTAAAGCTGAAACTGTACTTACATGATTCTCTGGATTCCTCTTGGTCATCTTGACATTGTCTGGGAAGCCTGGGAGCATCATAGAGGCCAATAACAAGCTTTCTAAAGCAGAACTAGCTATTCCAGATTGGATGGGGCCACATCTGGTTCACTCTCAGTCTAGAACGGTAAGCGATGAAACTTCTTGCTCTTATATCTTCAATACTCTACATCTATCTTCTGTGCTCATTAAATCCTGACCATACTCTGAAATGCAGGTGTGTCCTTAACATAGAGGCTAAGGAGCTGCAGTTGGCATCTGGGCACAGGGAGGCAGAGGCTTAGAAGGGGTAGTGTCTGCCCGAGACCCAACATGGGGAACTCTGAGCCTCAGGCCCCACAGTACAGAAAAAGGACTGTCGTAGTCTTACCTGAACAGTCCTTCCGGGTCCCCTTATTTCTTAGAAATCTTAAACTTACCCCTCAGGTGAGAAGTAATTTGGCTAGTAAGGGCATGAATATTGACCTATTTGAGGGACTACAGGGCTCCTATGTACTGTGCCTCTATCACTGGGTACCATTGCTCTTTGAGTTCTCTCCCACTTGTGGAATCCACCTGTGGGTACAGAATTGGCAGAAGCTGCCTGTCAGGTCCCTTGCTTATGGTACCACTGTTCAGGCTGGATTTCTCCTGCCTTGGGTAGAAGGACACCTTGTCCTTGCCACTGTGTCACCTGTGGCAGATGGACCGGATGATGGACATTCATGGACGACTATTCTGGTTTGCCTTTGCTTTGTCAGCATAAATGAAGATCGCTTATGAGTAGGAGCCTCTACCTAATGCTCTGGACAATGTCAGTAACAGCACAGTACTGTTTAAGGCTATATGTTCATACGGAATGTCAATATGGAACTCTTGCAACACTGGAGAGGTGCCTATTTCCTTAAAATGAATGGCATAATGGATAGGTCATAACCTTAATGAAGGCAGCAATCAGGTGCTTGTGCAAAACTAAGTGGGGTTACACTGTGCACTGGGCCACTGGGTGACCTGTAAAGGGTCCTAGGATGACTTAAAATACTGTTGTAGAAGACGTCAATCATAGAACAGAAGCTCTTCCCTTCAAGTGAGCCTTACCCATGTCCACTGATTGACTCCTGGTTTTTTATCTAGTGTATGCCTCTATCAACTATATCCCTGTCTCAGTTTGAAGCAAAGAGCAGACCTCAACTTCACATGTAAATACAACGGTATAACTTTCTGATCTTAATCATAGTACCTTTTGACACATGAAAGAACTCAGCTAACCTTTATGGTACGAAATAACCTGTAAATAGCCAAAATGTTACAAGTGTAATTCTTTTGGACAACTCTAATCAGGATCTGAATTGTCCATATCTGTGGCTGTTCCTATGATGAGTTGACCCTTCTAAATTGTAGTTTTCATCTTGTTTCCTGGTTATACTACTTTCTAAATGGCTGATATCCTATAGATCTCACACCCTTACAGTGGCCCCCATGTTCTTCTGTTCATGTCCCTCTAAAGATCTGTCTTCACTACCTGTTTCAGCTTTTTCCATTTGAGACTATCTTCTCCATCAAAAACTTGCAGGCTGGGTACAGTGGCTCACTCCTGGAATCCCAGTGCTTTGGGAGGCCAGAATGGGAGAATTGTTTGAGCCTAAGAGTTCATGATCAGCTTGGGCAATGTAGTTGAAATCTGTCTCCACAAAAAACACCTAGCCAGGTGTGGTGGCATGCACCTGTAGCCCCAGCTACTCAGGAGGCTAAAGGAGGAAGATCACTTGAGCCCGGGCTTGAGGCTGCCCTAAGCTGTGATCATGCCATTGTACTCTAGCCTGGGCAACAGCAGGACCCTGTCTAAAACTTGGAGTAACACAGGGACTCCATTTAGAACCCAAACAATGCTTTCCAATGTATTTGTGGCACTGAGTACTGAGATTAAAATAGGATGAGTCACCAGCGCACCCCCTTTGCAAAATGAGTTAGCTGCAGGTTCTTCAGTTGTAGCTGTGAACTTGGCTGTAACCTTAGTGCCCTTCTGTCTCTCTTCCTTCCCTAGATCCTCAATACAGGAGGCTTACCATTAAATCTGACTCTTAATATTGAACACTTACTGGCTTTATATTAAAGGTGAGGAAAGTGCATGTGGAAACAGGAAAGCTGTCTCTCTTGACACAGACCTGATCAGGTACCTGATACCTCTCAGGTGAACCCCGCTTCCAGCTGTGACCCCTGAGAGACACTTGTAGTATCACATACTATCTTGATCTAAATATTTCTGGAGTCAAAAGACAAATAACAGCTGAGGATGCTACTGTAGGGTTTCTCATCTGTTTTCCTTCTTGAAGGTAATGTCTGAGTGGCCCTCAGAATGAAGTCCCTTCCACCTGGGGTCAGGTGGGCAGCCATTAGATTAGACTTCTTAGCCATCATAAGCTTTTCCAGAGACATTGCTGAATTGCTCACCACTAGGGCTCTCCCTGAATGACTATCTCTGGATATGGGGTGTTGCTTTAAAATATGAATACTTAAATGCAATTACAACCAAATCTTTCCAGCATGGCTGGTAGTCAAAGTCTGACCACTTCCATAAAGACCCCCATGTAGCCCATCAGAACTGGTTAGCAAGGGGTATTTTGCAATTAGTTCAACCTTACATCAAGTATCCCATCTTATTTCTGTATCTACCATGGCCCTGTCATTTGCAGCTTCTCAGAGATAATGAAAGAAACTCTTCTGTTCACAGCAGTCAAGATTCAAAGACTAAACTTATTTCCAACTGCAGATCCCTGAAGAACAACCATTGAGGGAGGCGGGAATCACTCTGTGGAAGAGACAGGTAAAAGAATGCTGGAATGTTCACCCCTCCCAACCATGCAAGATGTAGCACACATTCTTTGGGATGTTCATCAGACATTGCCTCTCCTCCCTGTTGGTGCGGGGAGTACATTAGCTCAGGTACTAAAGTCCTTGTTAGCCTGTCAAAGCAAGGCAAACATAGGTGACACATCAGATGACTTTGACCTCAATGTGAGGCTGAGGATCTTGCAGTGAAATGAGAAGCACTTAAGGCTTTTTATTGCTTCATTCTCTAACAATCACTTAAGGAAGCCTAAAAGGCCAAACCATGATAGAAGGGCCTGTCTCATTGCAGCCTCAGCTCAAAGGGAAAACCTTTCTCATGAAAGGCAAGGTCCACCTGGGCTTGTTTGAGCCCAGAGCAGGCTGTGAGGTGAGGCCTTTGCCCAATATGCCAATCCTGGCACTGCCAGAGTCTGATCTTGGTTCATCGTGATTATGTACTCAGAATCAGATGATGGGGCCTTGAAATACCACAGCTGCCCCACAGCCCCATGTCTTCAAAATGCTTGGTCAATAAAAGGTCTTTTATTGTATTATCCGTATCAATGTGGTATAAACAAGGCACACTGACTTCAGTCAGGTGGGGTCTTTACCCCTAACTTGCAAGCACTTATGCCACCTACTAGGAAAGTAGGATCTTAGAAGGTCCACAACAGCTTGTCCCATCTTGTATCTCTTCCTGACCAACTAATCCCAAATACAGAATAACCTATAAGACACAACCTGGAAGATACCCAGTATCCTTCTAAGAGGTGGATAGAACCCTTCTTGGCAGGAATTCCATGGAGGTCATGGGTAGCTCCTGGCATCCTGCCTAGAGGTACATGACAGGGTGTCCCACAGCTGGGGATGCTGAAATTGCCACATTAAGCTGAACAATGTCCCTTTGTCATTCCTCCCCCTGCTTTGTGGCTACTATATAAGTGAGATTCTTTGTTTTTCCTGTTTTGTTAGATTCTGATATTGATGGGGCTTACAACCTGGCAGCTTAATTCCATAATCCAGTTCATACTTACCAAAGGCTGTCTAAAGATTTCCTTCCTGTACTCTTGATTAGCATCGTGGACTCAGGGTGGCTCGGGTTCTGATGGCTAAAGAAGAATCTATGACTTGGCACTGGAGAGTTCCTGGTCAAAGGACTGCAGCTATTAAATGTGTTCAAGATCAGAGCGAGATGAAGGCATCTAGTGAAATGCTACTTATAGCTCACATGGATGAACTGGGTGTTTGGCCAGCCTAGATTTCCAAAACTGAGTTGAGCCAGCATTAGTCAGGCTTTGGAGTTGTCTGATCTTCTGTCTAGGCTCTCCCTTTGCCCTATGGCATCAGGTAATATGGCAACCACATCAGAGTTGCACTAGGCATCCATCCTGAGACTGGTTACTGAGAAACTGACTCTAAAAACCTAGTCTCAAACTCCTGTTGACCCTACAGGCCTCGATCTGAAAGGGCCATCGCTTTCTCTCCCCAGTTTGTACCTGGGCTACGATTCTATGGTCTGGCGTTCATATGCAGGAAACCTTGCTTTGCACTAGCAAGAATAAGTCTCAATGACCTCGGCATTATTCCTTAGTGACATCAGGGAATTTCTTCATAGGAATAAGCTTCCCTCGAATATGAGGCCATATTAGGGTGAGGCTGGGTATCCCTTGCCTGACTCAGCCTCAACCAATTGGTGACATCAGACACTGTCATTCCCCAACTGATATTCTTCAAAACCTTTATCTCGGTGAACTATGATGTATAAGCCAGAAATAATGCCATCTTCTGTCTCTAAGGATCATATTATAGACAAGTGCCTGTTTGCTATAGACAGCCTGGCATGTGTCCAGGTCCACTGGTTTCTTGGGTTGCTTGGGCTCTTTTCTTGAACACTGGAACAACTTGCTCCTTAAGGAGAGAATTGGGATAGCTGTGAAGACACCTGGGTTTCCACGTGGCTGGTACAGATATGAACTCACAAGTCTTGACTATCCCCTTCAGTCCTCCATGTTCATCCTTGGTGTCAGCTCCTGAAGCTGTATGGTATTAGGTTGGTACAAAAGTAATTGCAAGTTTTGTCATTACTTTCAATGGCAAAACCCACAATTGCTTTTGTACCAACTTAATACTTAAACGACCAAGAGACTCAGTCCAGACATGTAATGGGATAGAAAGAGGTCCATGGGACACAGATAATCTTTCCACATCGAATTCCCAATACAGGGAGCCTGGGAACCTCTGCCTAAGGGTAGAGTTTCCTCTTCACATTGAAAGAGACTCTTCCTTCTGTGTCTCTATAGTCAGACCTAAGTTATGACACAGCAGACACAGGTCTTCCATTCCCTGCAGGCCAGTGAATTCTCACCTGCCACCATGGCCACTGAGATAACCAAGGGTTTTCTCTAAAGAACGGGAACTGGGAGACAAAGTTGAGGGACTTAGAAAAAGAATTTGCCTCAAGGGAACAGAACTGCCTGTCCTTATGACCTAGGTTTTGACTTAATCTGTAAAGTTATTTTACATCCCAGGCTTCTCTCTTCCTTGATTCTTCCTGGATCCTGGAGGAAGCCTTGGAAGCCCAATGGGAAGCCAAGAAGGAACTTTTAGGCCAATCAAAACTGGATCATGAGTGGCAGTTATGGCTCATGACCATCAACCTTAAAGTGTAGGGAATGAAGTATCTTACATTCCTCTCCCTGCTTGTTAACTCCTGACCATCTTGTCAAAAAACACAGCTGTGTGCTTAGTAAAGAGGCCAATGAGGAGCTACACTTGGCATCTGAGTGCAAGCAGAGATAGTGTCTGCCTGAGACCCCAGCAGGGGAAACTGAGCCTCAGGCCCTGGAGTCCAAAAAAATGCTGCAGACTCATCTGACTGGTTCAGAAGGATCTCTTTGCAGCTCCCTCAGAGAATCTGAACTCCTTCCATAGGTAAGAGTTAGCAAATAGGGGAGTGAATGTAGAAATCTGTCATGGGAGAGCAGGGCTCCAGTGTACACTTCCTAGGGTGTCCTTGTGGGTGCCATTGCTTCTTGGTTCTTCACCTGGACTTGGGAGTCTTCACTGGGTAAGTAGACTTCATGGAAACTTTCCAGTTCTGTCAGGCAAGCAGCTTGCTGGTGTCAGCACTGTCCTGGATTAGATTTCCTACCCCCGTTGAATAGGGGAATACCTCTTCACAGCCACTGTTGCTTGTGTCAACGGACCTGGTGCTGAATGTCAGTGAAGTACTCATCCTAGGTTTGACACTGCTGCTCCCAATGTAAATGCAGACTTCTTGTAAGGAGTGGGAACCTCTAGCTGGCCCTTTGGGCACTGATTAGCAAAACCTTCAGAATAATGAAATACATTCATGTAGAAAATATTTGCTGGGTACTTGCATAAAACTACGTGGGCTACAGGGCACACTGGTCTTTTGAGTGGCTTGGTAAGGGTCTCTAGTTAGCTCTTAACCTGTTACAGAAAAAAACATCTTTAGCCTTCAAGCATGACCCACGTTCTACAACTGACTCAGGCAAGTCTTACATGCTTCCCCCCACTGCTATTCCAGTGGCATTTTTGCAAACACTTGACTTCAAATTTCGTAGGAACACATATGTATATGTGATGTCTTCCCAACTGGAATCTGCTCCTGTAGGCAAGTCAGTGACCTTAACTCTAACTAGGTAAAACTCATGGAATTTCTCCCTGAAAGTGTTATGTTTCTCAAAGACAAGCCCATATGTAGGAGGAAATCTTGAGGGTTCCTTACCTGACTTTGGCTCATGAGCCAACTGTTCACACTATTCCACCACTTATGTCTATTCCTCACCTTCTGATCTTAACCTCATTTGGGTGAGCTCATGGCAACTTCAGAGCTGGAAACAAGATGCTTAACATGCCCCTGACAACTGATCCAGGTATAGATCTGTGCTTGTGTATTGCTCAAGTGAGTATGACCTCTTCTATGTCTGGTATCTGGGGCTGCCATCTCCTGAATGTTGGGAGAACCTGCTTGTGGAGACCATGGGATGGAGTAGAGGACACCCAAGGCTTTGATTCTCCAGTTGCTCACATGTGTGTATGCTGGGCTTGACTGGCCCTTCACTATCCTTGATGTACATCCTTGAGGACTCAGATTTTGGTGTAGTTTTAGCCATGTGTGCACCCAAGGAATCAGTTATTCCAGAAAAGGAATGGAACAGGAGGTCCAAGACCACTGGAACTATCCTTCCACATGGAATCCCTAATTGGGAAGAGAACCTAGGAACATGGATGCCCACAGGTTGAAGGTTCCTACCCCACTGACTGAAGTGTGCCTCCCTCTTTGAGTCATCTTGTGACCTCTCCAAGGTATAAGCCATCTCATGGCCTTTCCTAGACTTGGAGTGAAAGCTCCTGACGTCTGAGGTACATACAGGTTCCAACTTACTGCCAGACAGACAAAGCTAAGCTACCACATATGGCCACTGAGATGTTATTTCCTTTCTCATGTAACTGGGAAGGAGGCTCTGGGAGATGCACAATTCTGGGGTTGAGAAGGACTTGGACAACAAGGGTTCATCTTGGGTAGAAGGAAGTATACACCTATTATGTTCTAGGCTTTGACTCAGAACAGCTGTTAAAGCTACTCTTACACACTGCTCTGGGTTCTTGCTCATTCTTGGCCCTCTTAGCTCTGTCAGAAGCCTGGTAAAGGCCAAAACTTGCTCAGGAGGAACCATGCTGTTCCAGGTTGGAGGGAGTCATGACTTATGGTTCTTGGTATACTACTAGAAGGATAAGCAGTGAACACTTAACTGCGTTTACACAAATTCTCAGCATCTAATTTCTCCCTGCAGACTAAAATCCTGACCGTGTCTTCAGAGAAATGCAGTTCTATCAATGCCAAAACGGGCAAGAAACTGCCCTTGGCATCTTGGGATGAGGAGTCTGAGGCTCTAACATGGTAAACTGAACCTCAGGACCCCAGTGGTGTGGAGGGGGAAGAGCAGCCGCAGGCTCATTTAACTTGTCCTCTGCCCCTTACAGTTTTGTGAGAAGCTCAACATGTTTCTCAGATGAAGTACTTTGACAGCTGGGGGTATGATGGAAATCTGTCTTGGCAGGATACACTTTCCTTTATAGGTTAACAGCAGATTTAATCAGGAGAAACCTCACAAGCCAGAAGGAATTGGGGCCCTATCTTTAACCTCCTGAAACAAAATAATTCTCAGCCAAGAATTTTGTATCCAGCAAAACTAAGCTTCATAAAAGAACGAGAGTCTTTTTCTGATAGATGCCGAGAGAATTCACTACTACCAAGCCAGCACTACAAAAACAAAAACAAAAACAAAAAAAAATCCCACCCTATACCTAGGAAAGGCCACAAAGCTGCTTCTGATCTTGGGGATGCCACAAGAAGATTCCAGAGAAAAGGGAGGAAGTGTTCTGCCAGTAGGGCAGTATCCCTCAACCTTGGAACTAAGGGGATCCCTAGAGGACTAGACATTCCCAGGCTCTTACCAAATGAGAATGACACTTGTGGCAAGTATAGGTTTTTTGTTCCCTCTAAGGTCAGAGAAGTCTCAGCCATCACCTCGGCCACCAGACACGTAAGGGTTTTCTGTTCCTGAAGGATGGGGATCTGGGAGACAATATTTAAGTTGGCAGGGACTTGTAGCAAGAGTTTACTTAGCTGGAACAAGCGTGTATTATCTAGGTTTTGACTTAATCTGGTAAAGCTGTTATTGTATGCTTTTCCTGGCTTATCCCTTTCTTGGTCTTCCTGGCTCCGTGGTGGGAGGCTGGGAGCCTCAGAGGAGAAGCCAGTAAACTTTCTCAGGTAAGACAGCAGCTATACCAAGTTAGAGGGAGTTATGATTTCTAGAAGTGTAAGGGATAAAACTTTACATCCTCAAATCCTTGCTTACTGAATCCTGAATGTAGTTTGAGCAACATGCAGCTGTGCTCTGAATGAAGAGGCTATGAAGGAATTATGCTTGGCATCTTTGCACAGGGAGGCTGAGGCTTAGAAGGGCAGAGGGAAGTAAGCATCTCTCTGAGATCCCAACCTGGGAAACTGAATCTCAGACCCCATGGTACAGAGAAGAGCAGTTGCAGGGTCACCTGACCAGTCGCCCGGGGTTCCCCTTCCAGTTCCTGAGAAATTCTGAACTCACTTCTTGGGTAAAGATCTGACAACTGGAAGCATAAACATGTAAATCTGTCTTGGAATGCAGAGCTCTTAGAATGGGTGCCATTGTTCCTTGGTAAGTTCTCCCTGACCTTGACTCTCACATCTACCTGCAGGTACAGACTTGGTGGGAGCCTCCTGCTATGTAGGACAGGCCTATTTCTGGTGTCTACACTGGTGCTGAGTTGCAAGTTCCCTTCTGGATAGGGGAACACTGTCATTGCCACTGGGTTACATCAACTAGAAAATGACCCAATGGTGAATGTTACTGAAGTCACCATTCTAGGTTTATCTCAACTACTCCATGTATATACAGATCCCCTCGTGATTAGTGGGGCCTTGTGTTGATATAATGGAAACTTTCTATTGAAAAACACATAAGGCATTCAGAATTCTGATCAACATAATCTTTTATATAGAAAGGAAACTCTTGTGACGATAATTATGGCTGGACCACGTGGCATGTGCCTCTAGAGATGTTGTATTAGTCTGTTTTCACATTGCTGATAGACATACCCGAGACTGAGTAATCTACAAAGAAAAAGAGGTTTAATTGACTCTTACAGTTCCACATGGCTGGGGAGGCCTCACAATCATGGTGGGAGGCAAGGAGGAATAAAAGTATGTCTTACATGAAAGCAGGCAAGAGAAGAATGAGGACCAAATGAAGGGGATTGAACCCTTTATAAAACTAGCAGATCTCATGAGAATTCATTGCCATGAGAACAGTATAGGGGAAACCAACCCCATGATTCAAATATCTCTACCTGGTTCTACTCTTGACACTTGGGGTTATTAAAATTCAAGGTGAGATTTGTGTGGGGACACAACCAAACCATATCAAATCCCTTACAAAAGTACCCAACACTATCTGGAAGTATGAAGACATACCCAGGCAAGTGTTCCACATTGCACTGTATAAGACCCCTTACCCGAAGTATCCTCCCAAAAGTCTTAATCTTCCATTTTCCCCCATCATGCATCGTTCTGAAGTAAACAATTTGTATGCATGCTTATAAACAGAGCCATGCTGAGTTCTACTTTTTCAAGGCAATGAAAAACTTCATGGTGAAACTTATCCCATGAAACTGACAAATTGCTTAAATCCACTTAGTCTCTGAAATGGCCCTAAGGTCATACAGCAAGAATTAATCTAAAACTTAAGAACTTGTTCAAATTACCACAAACTCAAGATCTACACCTGCTTTTCAGCTCAGCTCAGTGAGAAAGTACACTCTAACACGAGACAGCCAAGAGCAAGGGACTCCCCTGCACCCACCCAACTCCCATTTAGAGGGCTACATTTCATGGAGGGGCAGAACATAAGGATTTCTTGTCCTGCTTCTAGCCTACCTGTTGCTGAGGCTAATCCCATATGTGCTTGGCTGGAGGGTGGAGCTCTTGTCTTCTATCCAGCTCCCATTTATGGGATAGAGGCTCTATCTTGGGCTAGGTGTTGAATACTAGGGCTTACAAGGCAGGGGTTTCATACCAAGAGGCAAGGTAAGGAAACCTGGAGGAGTTGTTCACCTTTCATCAAGCTCTCCTAAAAAGGGATGTCTGGGCTTCCCATTGTTATCCCTAGCACTAGTCACAGCTTGCATTTTTCCTTAGTGTGGAGAGAAATAGAACAACAGAGCTCCAATCCCCCCTCAAAAGAACTGACTTCATATGCAGTGGTGTGAAGTTCAGGCCAAAGGCCACTCGCAAGCACTATGGAGGCTATGGGAAAAGGGGCATATTAGACACTAACAGCTTCATTGAAGATACAGGCTAACCTGGAGAGCTAGCTCTGAGAAAAACCAGAAGACAGCTGAAGGAAGCCCTCTTGGGGTGGGAACTTGCTTCAAACACTGCATGTAGATAACTAGAAGACAGATCAATCATGCTTGAAGCAAGGAGGGTTTAGGTACTTGATCAAGTTTTGGATAAACCCAACCAGTTGCATCTCCAAGGAGATGTCTACTACACAACCGACCATCTTGATTCAGATTAAGTCAAGAACTCAGAAGAGGTAGAATAACTGAGGTTGCTGCTATAGGATTTCTGGTCTTGTCCCCTTGCTTATACCTATGCTTATCAAACCTCTGGAGTAAAGGTTTTGGCTCAACTCCTAGAAGCCAATAGGTAGAGGCCATAAGTTCTTGTTACTGTTGTAAGCTTTCCAGAGGCATTGCTAAACTGTTTACCACTTCAATTTTCCCGGATGTCTTTTGCCCATTTCTTACAAAGGTTACGAAGGGTAAACTTTGGAAACACGTTTGTCTTCATAGTCTCCACCAAATCTATTTCTGTTGGCTCTCAAATAAGAGTTGACATAAACTTCTTAAATGCCTGTGTTTCATGATGGGAAAGCAGACTGGTTGGCCATGGAAGCTTTGGGATTAGAGAAACTTGACACTAAGAAAGAACAGCTTTGTTTTCTGATGGTCTTATTGCCTCCTGGAAAAGGAGATCAAGGACTCTATCCTGTTTACATTTCTTAAACCTATTATCCTGATGTACCAACTTATGGATTCTTGGAGATCAGTAAGGGGATTACTCTGGAATGAAAGAAGCAGGGAAATGCTGGAATGTCCCCTTCTCTGAAGATGAAGAAACTTCTCTTGTGGGACCTCTAAGAACAGCTAACATGAGCCCTGATTCTTCTAGTCCTTCCAAATTTATGGTAGTGCAGTTACTATCTAATGTTTTTGTGGTTACCAGGCCAAAGAATGTGAACTAGAGCTGACTTAGCATGAAATGGACTAGCTTCATGATCTCAGTTTTAGAAGCATTACAGCAAAACTAGAAGCACTCAACAGGCTACTTTAGTTATCGCTCCAGAAATAATTGAAGTAGCAGCTTGGAAGGTAAGATGTTAATAGAAAGCAGCTTTCTTAATGGACCACTATTTCAATTGGGTACTCTTCTCCTTTATTAAACTAAGTGTACCTGGACTTGTTTCTGAGCCCAGAACAAAGTCTGAAGCTTGTGTCTGGTGCCAGGTTTTCAGCAACTGATGGGAAGGGTTCAGTTTCTCACTTCATGTTCATCACCAACTCCATCTGCATGACAGCTTGGGCTGCCCTGTAGGTCTCTCACATCAAAACGTCCCCATCACTCAAGGTGCTGAACACCACCTGTGAACTTGCCTTTCTCCATATGTTCTGACAATCAATCCCACATGGAGGGTATATTATAGATAGCATTTTCTTTTGAGTGGTGTCATGTCCAAGCACTTCTACAGGTCCAGAAGGTAGGACCTTAATATTTACACTAGCCCCTTCCATGCTTCTGTCACATTCTTATGACTGACTAATCCAGAATGTGCAATAACTCAAGATGTCTAACCTGGACTTTTCAAAGTTACTGGTGGTTGACTAAGTGTGACCTCTTGGTAACATCCCTCACGGGGAGTGGGTGTTTCTTAAGGCATCATCTAGACACACAAGAAGCCCCACTATTGAAGAGACAGAGGTTGATAATATAGTTTAACCCCTATCCATTAGAAAGCTGGCTTTTTCCTTTTCTTATGTCTGGGATGAATCTTGAGCCTATGGTTTACCTAGTATTTTACCTATTTTCTATAATATTGAAGCTACTTTTAAATAACATTGACTTGACTTAGATATTGTCATCTTCAAGAAGGCTGGAAGTCCTTAATCCTAGCCAAACATGGCTTCAGGAAAGACTAATGCCAAAGTATATGCTTGGCATGAATATGGATATCTGTCTTAAAAAGGGTAGGGCTCCAATCTACATTTCCTTGGGCATCCTTTGGTTGCTATTCCTCAGTAACTCATCCTTCACATTGACTCCAGAATCGATCTGCAAGTGCAGACTTGGTATGAGCTTCCATCCAGGCTTCACTGGGCAGGCCCCTTGATGATACCAGTACTGTCCTGGGTTGTAGCTTTCCCCTCCCATTGAGTAGGAGAATGCTCTGTCACCACCATGGGGTCACTTGTGCCAGAAGTCTAATAGTGAATGTCAAAGTGACCAAGTTTGGTGTCAACTTCCCTGATATTGACTCAGTGTCAAGCACAAGAGCCTCCAATTGGCCTATGGATATTCTCTTAGCCAAAATGAAAACAAAATCATTCAGATCTTCTCAAGGTGAGATTTCAGTAAAATAAGTTTTGCAACTCCCTAGAAATACTTCTCCTTGAACCAAGGAATGAAACAGCTGTCTGAAGTCCCCAAGAATGTTTACCTTTCCTGTAGTCCCTGAACCTACGTAAACCAAAACTGTCCTGGCCTTTCAGGTGGCCTGGAAGTTTTGTTTAAACTTAAGTCCCCAGACATGTCAAACTAGATAGTAGTTATAACTTTCAAATGCCCACAACCAGCAATTACCATTCGTGGCTAGTCTTGTTTCATATGTGCTCCCACCTACTTTTTCTGAGTCGTTTGAAGCCAATGTTAACCCTCAACCTATTCAGGTATCTCTAAAGGATTTTTACCATCATGTAATACTTCAATACCTAAAAAGAAGCTTAACCAGTTTATCACTAGATATAACCCATCAGTTTCCAAACTTCAAAGTGTCATACATGTCATGACTTGATTTGAATCCTGATTAAAATAAAGTCAAATCCTGATTCAAATAACCTTAAAACATAGTTGGTTGTTACATCTTTTTTCCTTTTGCTACCTTATCTAGTAAGTTGCTACATCTTTAAACTGCAGGTTTCTTTTTCTTCCCATCACATACTTCTCAAAGATGGCTGATTGTCCCACAGACTTGTCCCACTTTGTATATCTTATTGCATGCCCATGCTATCATCTAAGTTTATTCTACTTAAAAACCTGATTTACACTTGCAGAATAAACAGGTCTATCTTTCTCCAACTTTCCTTCTGAGAGCACCTTTATCCTGGGTCCTGGAGCAGGAATCACTATGGGGGGTATCAAGTCAGAACCCAGAGAAAGTAAAGTTGGTTATTCTCCCATGTCTGTGTGGCACTGAGCATTAGGCTTAGGATAAGCGCTCATCAATCACTGGGGCCAACCCTGAACAGATTTGTGACCTTGTTGAAGATGCTGCAGTGGCAACTGAATCTGGTTGTAGCCTCACCTGAGTGCCTTCATGGCTACTTCTATAAGGTTCCTTCTCTATGGAATTGTATCACTAAATCAGATTTCTGAACATCGACAGCACAAATGTTGTCCTTAGTTTGGGGAGTGAAGGACTGCATGTGGGTAACTTCTACAGAAATCTTTCCCTTGATGCTGGGTTGGTCTGGTTACTTGAAAGGTTTTAGGTGAACCAATAACTATCTCCATGGAGACCTGTATCATGTAACACAGGCCATATTGAGCCAAATACTGACTTAACCTCTCAGGCCACTACTGTAGGACTTCAGCACTTTTGCCTTTTCTTGAAGGCAATGTCCGCAGACCTTTGGACTGAAGGGTTCACAAGAAATTTGGTGAAGGATTAAACCAAGAGTCCTTGCTGTTGTCTTAAGCCTTTCTAGAGGCATTGCTGAACTACTCTTAAGTTTCTTCCTGAATGACTTTCTTGCCCATCTCTAACATGGCGGGGGATTACTTTGAGGACATACATTGGCAATCTCTACATCTGCCTGTCTGTTGGTCTCAACTAACATAGCTGACACCATCTCTTAAAACACCGTGTTGACTCATGGAGAGGCAGACTGCTTGGCTATGGGGATTATAGCACTAGAAACCTAACACTTCCAGCAGTCCTGTCTTATGGTCCTAGAGCTACATGAAGGGAGACAGAATTATTCTGTTAAGTATCTTAAAGGCCCAGCTTCCCTCAAGTTCTCAGTGTAAATTCCTAAACACAAATTAGGGTTGATCTTATAGAAGGATCCAGGGAAACTTTGGAATGTCCACTTGGCCCAATGATGGAGGAAGGCAAAAGTCTAAAACTGCCTGAGCCACGTTTTGATTACTTCTGTCCTTTGAAATACTTTGAACTCCAGTCTGCTTACAAGGATGCCTTTGGGGGTACACTTCCTATCATAATGAGAATGTAGCTCACATATTGGATAAAGTAGAATATATTCCCTGATGTGATTAGAAATCTTGGAATGAAATTAAAAGCACATTTTCCTAAATTAAGAAACCTAAGTAGCATCCTAGAAAGTAATGTGCCAATAGAAGGGCTGCTATCACTTTTTTCAGATCTGCTTTAATAACCAGTGCCACCAGAAAACAACCAATATTCCCTTGTCAGTAACATGTTCAAGTTGACCAACTATTTGTAAACCTTCTTGTATACAAGTACTGGTGTCTTTTACACTACAGTCATGGGGCTCAGGTGACTGCTATAGATATGACCAGTGTCTACCTCTCCAGAATAAGCAGGGCATAGGAAACCCTTAAGTGGTAATGGGGGAATAGCAGACCCAAATAGCCAACTTTAAGGACCACCTTCCTGATCTCCACTCAAAAGGAGATCCTTATTTCTAACCAGATTACTCACCTCAATCCTGGTTCTTGGTGAGTAGGATGGTTTTCTCTAGAAAAACATAGTTACGTGTGGATGACTTGTTTTTATACTTAAACATAAAAATCTAAATGAAAACCCAAGCAATATTTTTTTTTTTTAGAAGACAGATCAACCAGCTTATGCTCTGAACTTTGCCTTCAGGCAAGGACATTATGATAGGACTTTTTAGACCTTAGAAGCATTTTAGACCTTAGAAGCAGACCTCAAAACAATCTCATTCCCCTACTGCCTTTTCATTGCCTTTCTCTCCCCAAGGCAGGAATCTTCCCCTGCTTTCCTGTCTTGGAGTTAGCCATAAAAGGGAATTATCAGACCTACATTGTCTGATCTGTAGGTCACAAGACCCCATCTGAGAAGGGGTCCTGCCTCACACTTTGGAGGAATGAATGCTACAGAGACATTGGGAAGAACTGGAAGAGTTAGGCCTTGCTGAGTTTCCCTGCTCAGATAATCTTTATAATCTCATTAGGAGACACAATCACATTTCTACACGGTTGTCCATCACACCCATCTCATGTCTCCAAGAGGACGAGATTTGGGGAGCTTTTAGACAGCTGAACATGTGGAGTTCCCTGGAAAGTGTCCCAGGGGGAGGGCATGGCAGCTTCATACCTCTTCTACCATACTTAGTCTATGTGTGTCTGTTTCCTTTGTAATCTTTATAAAAGAAACATAAGTTTCCCTGAGTTCCCCAAGGTGCTCTAGCAAATTCACTGAATCCAGTTCATGGTAGATCCCAATTGAAGGCTAGTCAACTAGTTCTGAAGGCCCAGACTTGTGCCTGGTGGGAAGGAGTGGGGGCAGTCTTTTGGGACTGAGCTTTCAATCTGGATGGGATGCCATCTCCAAGTGGATAGTGTCAATTTAAATTGGATCCTCAGCTGATATCCACTGTAGGACTAAATACTTGGAGAAACCCCTACACACTTGGTTACAGAAGTCTTTTGGGATAAGTATTGAATAGAAGTGTTTTCCCCAACAGAGGCTAGAGCATGGGAAACACAGTAAGAGACCAAGGGCATTTTCTTCAATCTCTAGTTCTTTTTCCTTAACCTGAATGAATTTCTACTGAATGGAAAGTATGACCTCTTAAGAAATAGAACTTCCAAGATAAATCCTAACCTAATCATCAGACCCTCCCCTTTCATCAACCTCAAAAATCCTCCAGATATACCTGTCTGGATAGCTACATCTGGGCAAACATACCTGATTCCATGGAAGCAGGGGTCACTTTTTTCACCCCCATCATCACTAAAAATCACTAGAAAGCTTCAGTGATTAGAGGAAAAAGGTGAACGTGAGGTAAAAACATGTTCCCTCCATCCTGGCCAGCTAAAGCAGGAGTTAATAACTGGGTATGAAAAACAGACTTTGAGATTCTACCTTTCACCTAACAGCTACTAGGACAATTGGAAGAGTTGAGAGTAGGATGAAGTGGGAAGACTTTGAAAGGTGGTCCACTTAGCTTCATTATGGAAGGGCTCAATGCTAGCTTCATTGACATGTGTAAATGAAGGCTTGTGTCACTGAAGAGCTCACAGATGTGACCACAGATGGTCTTCAGCTAACCTTCTCCTGGTCAATAGCCCAGGGAATGGGGAAGCTGGCCCCATGGGTGACCATGCCAGCAGGGAAGTTAATGGCTGTGGGTTTTGTGAATCTGGCTAGGCATTTGGTATTGTCCAGGACCATCTTGGGATCATAAACCTGAATAGGGCACTGATATCAGTGGCTTAGTCTTTCAATGGCTGCCTCAATGTATTTCAGCCTTCTCTTGCATGGCCTTGCTGCTGAACTTGGGATAATCTTCTGCACCATTCTAGTTACCAAGAATAACCACCTTTGATCCTAATCTATTGCTCCAAAGTATTCACACAATGCAGGATGAAATGGACTACCCTGAGAGGATCTCACTATGTCAATTGTTCCACATTTCTCTATCAAATTCCCACTGGGCTTTCCTGACCTTGGCATGCATCCTCACCATCCTGATGCCCATATAGACTTCGTAGTGAGCCTCCTTAATATTCCTGCTGCAGTACGTCTACTTTTAAACTGCAGCAATATGAACCTTGGGACCCAGGGAAGTCATTGGAAAGCAAACTGAAGGGATGCCCATCTGCTATGAGAAACATATTTCTGTTCCGTTCCAAATCAGGGATGCTGGTTGTTCACCATGTCTCTACCTATTTACAGGTGTGCCTTAAACTGACCTTTTATAGATTTGGGGGTATGCTTAGACTTCACAGAACACCAGCTGGCTGGGGTCCTTGTAGGAAGAGTCCCAAAATGGCAGCAGGGATGAGATGTCACTGTTACAGGCTTCAGATTGAAAAGCACTAGAGCCATAAACTCCACTCACTCTACACACTTGGGCCCACTGTCCTGGGAGTGGACCTTACAGCATGATCCTCTTCTGATACCATCAATCCAAACATACATGGCTTGAACTCTCCCACTGTCTTAGTCCATTTTGGCTGCTATACCAGGATGTTTCAGACTGGGTGACTTAAGACAACTTCTCGTACAGTTCTGGAGACTAGGAAATCTGATGCCAAGGAACCAGATCCAATTGTATGAGAGCTGCTCTGATTCAAGATGCTGCCCTGTTGCTGTGTTGTCACTCAGTGGACAGAGCAAAAGAGCCAAATCTTGTACGAAGCCCCACTCATGAGGCCCTGAGGCCCCATGACCAAATTGCCTCTTAAAGGCTTTACCTCTTAATACTATCACACACTGTCCTTAAGTTTCAATACCCAAATCTTAAGTGGGATACCAACTACAGCACCCACCCTGAATTAGGAACACGTTACTTGTTTGACCCGTCTGTTCAAGTGGAAACTTGAGGTGGCCATGGTGGAAGGTGTTCTAGATGGCAAAAGTGAGGAGAAGCAGCCTGGTATGTTCCTCAGTACTCTATTTCCCTCCCATCTTCAGCTCTTGAAGGGCTGCTATCTAATGAAGCTGCATTCTACCATGTCTCATCTAAGTGCCTTTCTCAAAAGCAAGATTCATTTGGGCATATTCCTGTGTCTAGAGCAGACAGGTAAAGACTAGGGCAGTACCTACTCTTCACTGATTGGCAGGAAAGGTCTGGTCTTGTTACTACTTGATCACCAGCTCTGAGACAGCTGTTCTTTGGAGCCCCCATATTTAGAGTGTCATGCTCATTAGGAGACACTAGACTCACGGGGAAAGGTACCCTCCAGGTTGTATGAGGTTTAGAGGAGGTGTTAAGACAAGTGTGGCATCTGCTTGCAGGTGGGGGCCTCCACCTTGTTCCCTTCTAAGGCTTGAGGCTACATGTATGGATTGGAAAGCAGGATCTTAAAGGAGACTGATAGAATACTACCCCCACATGGTTTTTTCTAAGACTTAAGTTTTTGAAGAATCCAAAGTCATATCAACTTGACACACTGAAATTGTCTCCTTGTTTTGGTTGAGCTTATCCAACACCTATATAGTACTCCTACCAGAGGGCCTTTCTAGAAGCAATGCATCAGGTTATCTTGTCATAAGTTACACCAAATTTGGTTAGGAGGAGCACTTTCAAGCTTAGCTGTGCTCTCAATGTTTCTCTTCAAGCACTTTTCTCATAATTTTATTCACCTTTAGACTACCATTTTCTTGAAGCTGTCCTGGTTCATTTATATAAGATAATAACTTTTGGAAATGAGGACCTGAATATTAAATATAATAGAAATTTCTATAATTCTGTTAGAAATGCACATTGTCAATAGCAGAAAACCAGAAATACATGAAATGGTAGTTCTTAGCTGTGGTGAAGGACACCTACATCAAGTCTTTCCAATCTTTTTAATCTTCAGTTCCAAGTATAACATCTAATATTGTTGGCTGATGGAAAGAAATCTGGCTTTCAGATTTCTGTACTGACAGAAGTCTTAGGACCTGGAGAAGATGCCAGCTCCAAAATATGCTTGTGGTAATCACAGCAAGGTGACAAATTCCAGAAATATGGTCAGGTATTCCTTCTGCAGCCTCCTGGAATGGTCGAGGATTTTCCCAGCATTCATTTAAGCTGAGTAATCCTGAGCAGAGGACTGCATCCTGCAGTGTTTTGGCTTCCAATTCCAGCCTCAAATGTCACCTAAAGTGATAAGGCAAAAGACCAAGTCATACTAGCTCTGGCTATTACAAATCTGGAAGTTATGAACACACAGCAATTATTCATTCCCAGCTAAACCCTCTTATGTCATGGTCTCTGTAGCTCAGGTCTGGAACTAGGTCTTTGTTACTCAAACTTCATGGTTTATCCTGAAGAACCATTCCTGTTGAAAGAATCAGGCTGAAGGATGAGTAAGAATGCTTTGTAATTCTGCAGTGCCTCAAATCCACTACCCAGTATGGTCAGAAGCGCTTCCCTATGTTTTTTTCCCTAGAGGGGTAGACTAAATGAAGCATATGATATTATCACTTCTCCCTTCCAAAATACAGCTCTAGGTTCCTTGACTTAGGATCCATTGTCTCCTTTGGGAGGGTCAATCCATCTGAAGTCTTAAACTTGCACACTTATTTCCCTACCTTCTACTCTTGTTCACTTTGACCACAGGTGGTTTTGCTTGGACTTAGGTCTAGAAACTAGATTATCTTGATTTTGGGTCAGTTAACCATAGAATCAAATACTAGTTCATCCAAAATGTATGACTCTCTGCATCTATTGCTTCAGTATTGGCCACTGGGCATTTGATACCCCAATTGGACCTCAGGGAAAAATCCCTGAACTGGGCTGAGGGAGCAGTTGTTGACTGTCAATTCTACCATAATCTAAGAGTGACTTAAACCCAAAGCAGTGGTCAGTCTCTTCTTGAGCCTCTAAACTTCTTGGAAAGTCTATAGACAATAGGGGTAGGTGAGGAAGGTGCCTGTAAGAAGATTGTCTCCAACATTGCCAGTGGGAAACACATGCCCTTTATCTGCCTAGGCACTTGTCATTTTCACTGGGGACAGATTATAAAACCTGGGAACTTCAATTCTGGAAACTTCTCAGAGGTCTTCGGTGTGACCTCTTGAGACAGTTACCAATAACTTTTAAAGTTGGTGTTGGCTCCATTCTGGAACAATTTATTATGTCATTGTCCTTAGAATTTTGCTTTTTGTCTAGATTATCATAAAAGCAAAGAATGACAGTCTTACCTGGGGGAAAAAAAAAAAATAGTCTGTTTCCAAATGGTGGAAGTCAGTACTTATAAGGAGAGTTATTGGCCATGAGGTCAGGGAGTCTGATCATATGGAGCTTTGAGCAAGTCAGGATGTTGTCTGAGAACCCTTTGGAAGCCACTGGAAACCAGGAACTTGTTTGATGTTGGAAGTCTGACTTGTAGAAACTCACGTTGGTGGTTTTATTATAGTTTAAGTTCTGGGATACATGCAGAAAGTGCAGGTTTGTTACATAGGTATACATGTGCCATGGTGGTTTGCTGCACCCAACAACCCATCATCTACATTAGGTATTTCTCCTAATGCTATCCCTCCCCCAGCCCCCCGCCCTCCCCCACAGGCCCCAGTGTGTGATGTTCCCCTCCCTGTGTCCATGTGTTCTCATTGTTCAATTCCTACTTATGAGAACATGTGGTGTTTGGCTTCCTGTTTGTGTTAGTTCGCTGAGAATGATGGTTTCTGGATTCATCCATGTCCCTGCGAAGGACATAAACTCATCATTTTTTATGGCTACATAGTATTCTGCATTGTACATGTGCCACATTTTCTTTATTCCGTCTATCATTGATGGGCATTTGGGTTCTTTGCTATTGTGAACAGTGCTGCAATAAACATACATGTGCATGTGTTTTTATAGAATACTTATAATCCTTTGGGTATATACCAAGTAATGGGATTGCTGGGTCATAATGGTACTTCTGGTTCTAGATCCTTGAGGAGTCACCACACTGTCTTCCACAATAGTTGAACTAATTTACACTCCACTAACATTGTAAAAACATTTATTTCTCCACATCCTCTCCAGCATCTGTTTCCTGACTTTTTAATGATTGCCATTCTAACTGGTATGAGATGGAATATCATTGTGGTTTTGATTTGCATTTCTCTAATGACCAGTGATGAGCTGTTTTTCATGTTTGGCCACATAAATGTCATCTTTGGAGAAGTATCTGTTCATATCCTTCATGCTCTTTTTGATGGGGTTTTTCTTGTAAATTTGAGTTCCTTGTAGATTCTGGATATTAGCCCTTTGTCAGATTAAAGACTTAAATATAAGACCTAAAAACCATAAAAACCCTAGAAGAAAACCTAGGCAATACCATTCAGAACATAGGCATGGGCAAAGACTTCATGACTAAAATGCCAAAAGCAATGGCAATGAAAGCCAAAATTGACAAATGGGATCTAATTAAGCAGCTTCTGCACAGCTAAAGAAACTATCATCAGAGTGAACAGGTAACCTACAGAATGGGAGAAAATTTTTGCAATCTATCCATCTGACAAAGGAACTCATGTTTAACAACTGGGCTCTAAGAACACTCAGGCTTATATAAAAACCATATGCTAGAGGTTTTTGCCCTTATTAGTCACCAGTAGCTGAGACCCAGCAAGAGATTAGGATTCTCAGGCTGGTTTCAGAAGAGGGTTTTGTCAGAGCTGGACTCTCGAATACAGACTTTCTTGAGATAGCAGGTAAATTTTCAGGGCATCCTCCATTTATCTAATAAATAACTTTCTGGCACTTGAAGCCAGGAAATTCACAGAAGGATATTAATGGGCAAAGCCAACTGGCACCTATGTGTTGTTCCCAACTGGGGTAGGGACTTGACAAGGCTACATCTTAGCCCAAATTAATCTGGGCTCCATGCTGGGACTGCTGCTTCCCAATAAGGGGGAAAAGATCAAATTTTCAGTAGATGTCAACTTAGACTGAGTATCTGCCTGGTCTTCACAATATTAAAGCTATTCTGAAAGACTAGAAAGAACTGCTAATGCCATCACTGGATCCAAATCAAGACCTATCCATATTCTCACTGCAAATAATCCAATAGAATCATGGAAGAACTTTCTGTTACTCAAAAAATAAATGCTTACTATAGATCTGTTCTAGATGCTTCCCATGCTCTTAAGCTATAAACTGGCTGGTATGAAAATCCCACTTCTAGAAACTTAAGCTTAGGGCTTAGAATCTGGTGTCACATGATACATGTGAAAGAACCAGGATTTGCACCTGAGTTCACCTTCCAAGGCCTGTTCTCTACTTTTGACTGAGATTTCCCTGGCTAATAGGAATCTAGAAACCAGCAAGAAGTTTTTGTACTGAAATTATGTTCCAGTGGCTGTAGGCTTACACCTACTTATTTCAGCAGCTGCAGAAAACGATTCTCGTGTTTCTGGGATTTTGTCTGTGGTATCTCAAACACAAACTCTTGGAGAGACCCTTCTAATGATAGGGATGAGGGCAGAGAAATTCTAGGCAGAAAAGGGGTAGGTCTGCAACAAAACCCCACCTGTAAGCTGAAAGACCTGAAACTATGGCCCAAAGTGAGAACTTTTGTCCCTGTTTTCCAGCTTGAATGTTGCCTTTTCCTAAACTACCCATGACCAGGAGCCACCAGTGTAGATACAGAAAGCTGTCAGCTGGCCCTTTGCCCTCTCTGGCAAAGGGCAGCTGCCTTATGTGAAAGAGTGGAGGGCCCATTGAGCTGTTAAAACTTAAGACCTTCCATAGACAGCAGAGCTAAAAGAGCACTGTAACACACCCTCTGGGGCTTCAGAAGTCACAGGCACCCTGCCTGGATGCTGCTGCGGGGCCTGAGCCAAGTTCTGTCCTGCCAGTCAGTGCTCAAAAGTGCTCGCTCTGACTCCTGCACCCTCTCACCTGCACTCCTCCTCCCATGAGGGGTGGAATGCAGTGAGTCTGAGTGACTGGAGTGTGATCCTGCCCACACCAAGGCTGCCAGTCAATTCCAGTGCTCATGCACTTCAGTCCCCACCTTGTTCACTTGCATGCTCCTTCCTTCAAGGAGTTGTGGCAGACTGAGTAAACAAGGCACCCCTGTTGTGAGTACCACGAAGGGGTCAGGGAGATATCCTGCTTCAATAACAGTGATCTAGGGAGGAAAGTCCTCACAGTCACTCTAAGCAATGGTAGACCCAACCTTGCATTCAAATTACTGATGAGAACTTAACACTCATGGAGCCCAGTTTGATAGGCAAGACTCATGGGTGAGACTCTTAGTAACTTGCCAAGATTGAGCCTATATGTTAGGAGTTGAAAAGAAATTGGTGGTTGAATCAAAAACCTGAGCCTCATTCAAAGCTTTCCATTTTCACTTATCCTTTTACCTTTAGTTTCAACAGTCACTTCAATACAAAACAGACAAAAGCATACAAATGTGGCAAAACAACCAAAAGCTATCACAACAACTGGAACTGTGGTGGTATTTTGGCACCCAAACTGCTTTTAAATGTCCTGTGTCTCCGTAAGCCTGCTGCAGTTCTTGGTATCATTCTTAGATCCACCAAACCTTGCCCCAGTCATCTTCTGACAAACATCCTGACCTTGCCTACTCAGTTGTGTAGTCACTCCTGTTTGGTAACTGTATATATAAATCTTTATTGGAAAACTTCAAAAATCACTTAAGCTGCCAATCCAGCAACATCCTTTGGGATCTGGGAGGACTGTGTTGCATTCTGCTTCAGATTAATTCAGTGGAGAACTCTGCAGGGGAAGTCTTACCTGTGGATTTCGGGGAGTGATGTCCTATTGCAACGGTCTTGAGCAAAATTTAGATGACCTGTGAGAGCTCTTAGAAACAACCAAACTCAAGGGCAGCTGAACTTGCTTTGGGAAGATACCTAAAAACAACTGCCCGTCTTCCTCCAGGCGGCTCAATCTCACAGGCAGCTCATGCCTGGTGTCCAGGGCCATGGCGAACATCTTGTATTGTTCCTTAAAGCATTCAGCTACTGCCTCAAAGGGGCTGAGCATCTTGATTTGGTGGCTGAGGTTGTCTGCCAGCTCCCACTGACCCTAGCTGAGGCCTGTGCTTCAGCTTTTTTCTGTAGCTTCTTTCTACATACTGCTCTGCTTTTGAGCTAAGCAAGATTGGTCTCCTTCTTTACAGTCAGCAGAGTCGATAGTAATTGGGACTCTTCTATCACTTTGAACAAATGGGTTCTCTGGGGGGCAAAAATGATGTGGACTTGGTTTCGACATTGTCTTTTCTAACTGGAGTCTTTCTGACCACACTTACCATGAATGGCTGAGCCAGGTCGAGGGAGTAGGGGCTGGACTGTGCCCTAGACTGCAGGTTAGCCTTTCTTGAACCCACTGCCATCAGCTCTGCTTTCCTGGAACATGTTGTATTTCCTTTCGCCTTCAGATAGCTTCCCACTCTGTGGTGCTTTTGTGTGGTATTTCTTTTTTAGGCAGAGTCTGTTGCCCAGGCTGGAATGCAATGGCATGCTTACTGAGCCTCAGCCTCCGAAGCTCAAGTCATGCTCACCTAAGCCTCTTGAGAAGCTGAGACTGCAGGCATACACACACCTATGCCTGGCTAACTTTAGATGGTCTTTAGCATATCAGGTGCAGAAGCCTTTTGTGTTCTTATACTGCAAGTATCAAGACTCAACTACTTTCCACTTTATACTCTTTTCACTTTCATTTTGGCACCACTAGGATCATTGGGACAAGCTGCAGAAGGCTACCAGCTTCCCAAGAAATACAACTTCCTGCCTCCTACTCCAAGTAGCAGGGACCTCTACCGCCTCACTTGTGGGTTGGGCCATATTGCAGAGCTGCGGGAGGAACGGCCATGGGCTAAATGGGTGCGTCCCCCCACCCTAAGATGTCTTATAGAGAATGTAGTGCTGAACTTCATTCAGTTCATCTGTCTTGAATTTCAGAGACATCAGTCTTGGTCAGTGTATTCTTGCTCATCAACTCTTAAGAACTTATCTAGAATATGAATCAGAGTTGGCCTGTAGATGAGAAGTTTGGAAAGAATCTTTTGACCCAAGATGACACCAGCCTTTCCTGAATGGGGACTTCTCTTCTACTGAGTGTCCATGTAGAAGACATGGACAAGACCTAACTGCTCTTGTGCATGTGAGACTTTATCAGCAGTGTTCAGGCAAAGAGCCATGAGTTTTCACAAAGAACTCAGAACTAGATGCTGTAGCCTTTTCAACCATGAATAGGAAATCTTAACAGTTGAGTCCTCAAATAGAGGTTCTTGTTTTGTGCTATCCTACAAAATCTCAGGAGACGTCAATGTCTCTGGGACTTATGTTGAAGCCACGTGGCATGATAGGCTCTGGTTGCCTAAAATAGATTTGGATTGACACTCTGACTAATGCCTTCATGAGTGCCAAAGTAATGAGACTACTGTGGTCAAGACATTAAAATGACTTCCTTCACCTAAAAAAAAAAAAAAAAAAAAAAAAAAAAAACCATCCCTTGAAATTGCCAGAAGTATGCCTTAGTAGTTTTTCTCAGAAACAAATAGGCTGGATATTGTGGCTCATGCCTGGTTATCAGTGCTTTAAGAGGTTGAGGTGAGAGGATCACTTAAGACCAGAAATTTGAGACCAGTCTGGGCAGTGTAGTAAGACCCCATCTCTACAAAACACACACATGTTCAAAAATACCAGTGTAGGCTGGAAGCAGTTGCTCATGCCTGTAATCCCACCACTTTGGGAGGTCGAGCCAAATGGGTCACCTTGAGACTGGGAGTTCACCACCAGCCTGGCCAACATGGCAAAACCCTATCTCGACTAAAAATACAAAAATTATCTGGACGTGGTGGCACATGCCTGTGATCTCAGCTCCCCACAAGGCTGAGGCAGGAGAATTGCTTGAACCCAGGAGGCAGTTTGTAGTGATCTGAGATTGTGCCACTGCACTCCAGCCTGGGCAACAGAGGGAGACTGTCTCAAAAAAAAAAAAAAAAAAAAGTCAGTGTAGACAGTAAAAGGCAATAGTATATTCTTGTGGTTAAGTACCCTTCTCATTGAAACCTAAGGCCCAGCTTAGCCTTTTCCAGAGCAGGCAGTTGAGCAGGATTGGTGGCAATGCCTAGGCCTCACCAGCTGGCAGGAAGGGAGCCCAAGTTGCCCTTTGCTAGAATGAGAGGCTTTGAAGGAGCAGAGTCCTGGCTGGAACTTCAGTTACTCAGTGGAGTCTCTATGTGCAGAATAGTTCGAGCCTTCACAGGAACCCCAAAGCCTACAGGGAAAAGCAAACCCAAATTCCAGGTACTACATAAGGTGAGTCCAGGAATGCTTTCTGTCTTCAGGAGGGAGCTCAGCACCTGGATCCTCTCCATGCCCTTGGACCACTTGCTCCTGTCCAAGTCTGTAATGAAGTCAAGATTTGTGATGGCTGGTGTATCAGTTTATTAGGAGTCAACATCTGTGAAAAGGGTGTGAAAGTACCAAGTGGTGGCCCCAATGACTCCTGCAAACTCCAGACACCCTTTTCCATGCCCTCATGATATAACAACTCATGCCTCATAACCAGATTTGGCTGCCCCTGCAGGTATAACTCCTGCCTGCCAGTCTACTGGCAGAAACCTGGTCACTGCTATGGGTTGAACATCCCTTATTCAAAATGCTTGGAAACAGAACTATCTTCAGGGTATTTTGGATTTGAGTATTTGCATTCACATGAGAGATCTTGGGTGGGACAAGTCTAAAAACAATTTCATGTACACCTTCACCTAAAGGTTACTTTATGATATTTGTGCTTGAAACAAAGTTTATACCAAACCATCAAAGTAAAGGTGTCACTATCTCAGCCACCCATATGGACAACCTATAGTTTAGCATCACCATCATTCTTGACTTTGAGTTTATATGCCACTGATAAGCAATCACTTGCTTATATGGTATTTAATAGTAAAAAGACATACAACTAATGCAATGAAAAGTGCATAGGGTAACTACGCCCAGTAGCATCACCAGAATACCTGCATCAGCTATTAAACAGAAGTGGGCTTTCAGTCTACCTATGATGCTGTTTTTGATTAAAAGGTTACACTGTATTTTTTTTACATGAGAAAACATCAAGCAGTTGAAGGGACCAGGAAATGGGCCCTTTAGCAATGAGACATTCTGCTGAATGGGTTTTTAATGCTTCCTCCAGCGTCATCCACCTCATTTAAACCATCACTTTTACTGATAAAATGAGACTGATACAATTTAAGAACATACTCTGCACTAGTTTTTAAGCCCATCACACACTTAACCGTGTCATCTGTAGGTACCACTTCTATACTATTTTGCTGTTGCCACAATCACCTTGATTCAGAGCCATTTCCGCTATTTCCCTAGCAATGAACAACTTTCAAAAAGTCAGCATCCATTTCTTCCAGCTTACTAATGGACTCTGAAGACATATCTTTTGCATATGTAAGGGTCATTTCCCGCACAAAAATTCTTCAAAGTCATTACCTTGTTCACCACTGAACATAACTGCAGCCCAGAGGTTGTATGTTCAGGCACACACTGATCACTGTTCCAAGCACTGACAACAGCATATAAGCATTTGCTATGCTGGGTTCCTTTTGAAAACCTACACCCATGCTTCTGTTAACAGCTGCTAGCATGCTGTTCAAAGTGTTCATTTACTGGTCTAAGGCTTATCCTAGTCATGTGGCTGAATTAATGCAATTGTGTTGTGAAAGTACATGGCATAAACACTTTTTAATAACTTCAGCTGGAAGATGAACAGAACAATTGTCAAGGAATAACAATCTCAGTGTTGTGATCCAGTCTAGCTTCCCTGCAATGAGTATGAGTTACACGAAATGATAAATGGGGCAAGATGTCCCTAAATTACTCCCTTTTGTTAGCACAATAATGGACTTGTAGGAAACTCAGTGAGGACACAAGCTTTTGCCAATCATAACAAGTTTACACTATGTCTTCATTAGCACATCCCGGCATAGTTACTGTGCTTGGCCTCCTCAATTTCTATAGGCTGTCCCATCAGCTGTAGTCTTTGTGGGGGCAATAATGCTGAAACAGTATTTGGTCAGCATCATAGACTTGTCCTGGCATCAGACTTTCACCAGAAGTGACCGTGGCAGAATGACTAAGGAATTTCTTCACTGCCTCGTGATCAGATGTCTTTATTGCCACAAATGTTTGAAAACTTACTGTCATGCCTTTTAAACTGCTGTGATCAGCCTGTTGAATATTAAGTTCCCCCTAATTTTCAATCCATGGTGATCTCTGCTTGTTTCATAATTAGCACAGCATTGAGTGACATGTGTTCACTGCCATGCCAACAGATCTACTCTCAAATATGATTACCCTCACTTACAGCTTTATTTAATGTTTTCCTACTATCCACTACTTTCAGCATGAATTTCACTAGCTTATTTTTGTTTTGTCAGGTCACATGGTGGTCATTCCATATGGTGGTCAATATATACTCTTCTATAAGATGCTTCACACTCTAACTGCTGTTCAGTTTCTCCAACAGCTTGACTTCTGTGCTATAGATAAACATAAATGCTGCCTTTTTATCACTGTTATCCACAGGGCTGTCCATAGGACTTGACCCTTCTGGTATCTCTCTCTACCAGAGCTTAGTGCCAAGACCAGCTCAGTTAGGGAGACCCTAACCCAGCAGTGCTAGAGGAATTAAAGACACACACATAGAAATATAGAGGTGTGAAGTGGGAAATCAGGGGTCTCACAGCCTTCAGAGCTGAGATCCCTGAACAGAGATTTACCCACGTATTTAGTAACAGCAAACCAGTCATTAGCATTGTTTCTATAGATATTAAATTAACAAAGTATCCCTTATGGGAAATGAAGGGATGGGCCAAATTAAAGGAATAGGTTGGGCTAGTTAACTGCAGCAGGAGCATGTCCTTAAGGCACAGATCCTCATGCTATTGTTTGTGGCTTAAGAATGCCTTTAAGCAGTTTTCTGCCCTGGGTGGGCCAGGTATTCCTTACCCTCATTCACATAAACCCACAACCTTCCAGCGTGGGCGTTATGGCCATCATGAACATGTCACAGTGCTGCAGATATTTTGTTTTGGGGCCAGTTTATGGCCAGATTTTAGGGGTCCTGCTCCCAACATGTCCCCTTTGATTTGCAAATTGATAAAAGCAAGGGCAGCTGTGTCACAGTGAGCAGCTACTTGCAGGAGTCAGGATCCACATCTGCAGACTATACAAAGACAGACAACACAGATTAAAAGCACAATCGTCACTGAAATCAGAGCTTCCAAGTGTTTTCATCCATTTTAATGGGTTACTAGCTAATTTGTCTGCAGCTCTTTTAAGCACTCCAGTTCCTTGCATTAAGGTCAGGTGTGCCTGGGATGCTTTAAATATTTGTTCTTTAAGTTTGCAATATCCAAAGACAAGTTTTTAGTCTTTCTAGATGCTTTGTTATTCTTTCCCTAATTTTGATCTTAAGAGCTACTAATAGTTTCCACAAATCCTTACGTTTAGCTCCTACAGTGGGCCATATCATTAGGTTGAGGTGCCACTATGCTGCCATGGTTATCACTTCTACCAGCTGACCATTTTGTTCAGATCAGCTGAACATAGTGTGACTGTGACATGCAGACTGAGATGTGCAATTCAAGATAAACATCCCCTTAAGGGACCAATCAATAATGATTCCATAGGAATCATTGTGCAGCACCTCTGCCTGTTCTGCAATGCAATCTTTCTAAATGAGTATGTTCATTGTTTTCTAACTGGGTCCGATCCTGTCTACAAATAGGTTTTTGAGGGTGGTATGCCTCAATTATAGGAGCAGATTTATTATGGTAAATACTGAGATCAGAAAGCATGTGTAACTGTCATAGTGATTAAATCCAGGCATTATTACCAGCCAAGATTGACAAATATATCCAATACGTATAATTGTTCTGTGTCAGCTCTCATTGAAGAAATATTCACTGTAGTGGTGATAACCACTATCATAGCTATCATTAAATTATTTATTGTGACTGGTGGTCCTGCTTTCCTCAGGTTTTCTTCCACCATCTGTGACAGCTTCTTGTTCTGTTCCCAGGTGGGTGGTTGTGTTTGGGTGTTGCTCGTGACAGTTGGGGTACTCCTCAGCATCCATCTCAATATGACTGCAACCAGGGGGTCCTTGGGATCCTCCAGAAATCTCTTCCTCGGCATCTGGCTCATAAGGTTTCAGGTGTCTTGATGGTATCCAAATCAGCTGTTGATTTTGGCCTGGAGAAACACAAGCATAACCTCTACCCCAAGTTATTTTACCTATTTCCCAACTTTTTGTTGTTGGATCTCTCTACCAAATCAGTTGTTAAACTTCTGTCTTTGCAGCTGGTTTCTGTAGATGCTGTTCAACTGCTGGTAACATCTGGCCTTTGGGCAGGCTCAAATTTAAAGTTAATAATGCTAGATTCAGTTGCATCTATGGGGTTCCATAGTCTATTTCCCCCCATTTCTGCTTTTGCAACTGCTGTTTTAGGGAAAGTTTCATTCTTTCCACTATGACTTTTCCTTGAGAATTATATGGGATACCAGTAATGTGTTTAATATTACACATAGAGAAAAATGTAGCTAGAGCTTGGCTAGTATAGCCTGGGGCATTATCTGTGTTAATAGAAGCTGGAATGCCCATCATCACAAAACACTGCAAAAGATGACATTTAACACAGGCAGAAGACTCTCCTGTTGGTACGTAGCCCCAAGTGAGAAAACGTGTCCACACATGTACACAAGCTAGTCCCCAAACGAGGGAACATGTGACATCCATTTGCCAAGGAGAGTTAGGTTCCAATCCTCAAGGATTAATGCCGGTAAAAGATGAATGTACCACTTGGCAAGTTGGGCATCGCTGGATAAGTTTTAGCTTCTTTCCAGGTAATGCTGTATCTACGTTTGAGACCAGAGGCATTAACATGGGTTAAATTGTGAAAGTGTCTAGCATTAGATATTGCATTAGCAACTAGGGGATCAGCCATTTGATTCCCTTCAGTTAAAGATCCTGGAAGGGGGGTGTATGAGCCCTAATGTGAGTGATGGGAAAAGGATGCATCTTACTCCTAACTGCTGTTTGCAATTGGGTAAATAATGTCATCAGTTTTCTATCTGTATGAAATTGTAATCGAGCATTTTCAATTAACTGGAATGAACCACATATGAAGAATCAGAAATCACATTAATAGGCTATCAAAAGCATTCAATACCTCAGTTACTGCTACAAGCTCTGCTTTTTGAGCTGAAGTATAGGACGTCTGGAAAACTTTACCTTTTGTTCCAGAATAAGATGATTTTACCATTATAGACCCATCTGTAAAACAATGAAAATGCTTAGCAGGCTGCAGGTTGTTTACCACAGGAATTGTAAATGCAAACCATTTAGTCTTGCTCAGCTACAGGGATAGTAAAGAAACAGTCTTTTAAATCTGACTATTAAAGGCTGTTTTTTTTTGGGGGGGGGGGTGATTATAGCAGGAGAAGGCAATCCTGGCTGTAATGCTCCCATAGGTTGTATAACTGAATTGATGCCTCTTAAGTCAGTTAACATTCTCCATTTACCTGATTTTTTTTCTTGCAAAAACTTGAATTCCACAGGGAATATATTGGAGCTATATGCCCATTTTCTAATTGCTCAGTAACTATTTTCTCTAAAGCCTCCAGTTTCTCTTAGCTGCCATTGTTCTATCCAAATTGGCTTGTTAACCATTTTAAAGGTACAGGTTCTGGAGGCTTAACAATGGCCACCATCAAAAATTATTTCCTAATCTTTAGCAGGAACTTTGTTTTTCTGCTTGAAGCAGTTCTTGCAAATGTTGCAAATTTTTTTCTAGTCCCATACCAGGGACATACCCCATTTCATGCATTGTATGTTGACTTTGAGGGCTATATAATTGTTCTAGACTTAGAACTTGTGCTTGCCATTGTTGTAATAAATCTCTTCCCCATAAATGTATAGGTACAGAAGTTATAATTGGTTGACTAGTTCCAGGTTGTCTATTGGGCCCTTCACAATGCAAAATATAACTACTTTGATATACTTCAGGGGCTTTACCAACTCCAACTATGTTACATTGAGCAGGCTGAACTGGCCATGCGGACGGCCAGTGCTGTAAAAGAAATGATTGAAATGTCCACTCCTGTATCTACCAAACCTTTTAAACTTCTTTCCCTGAATAGTTATTTCACAGGTAGGATGTTTGTCAGTAATTTGATTTACCCAATAAGCTGCTTTGCCTTGCTTCTTTGTGCTTCCAAATCCTCCTGTTTTAATTTCACTTTTTCGCATTCCCACATACAGCACAACGAGGAGCTATGCTATGCACTCTCCTGGCTCTGCTTTCCAAGGAACAGAAGTAGATACAACAATTTGAATTTCCCCATTGTAATCCGAATCAATGAATCCTGTATGTATTTGTACCCCTTTTAAACTTCAACTAGACTTTCCTAAAAGTAATCCTATTGTCCCTGCTGGCAAGGGTCCACAGACTCCTGTTGGGACCTTTTGCGGGGGTTCCCCAGGCAGAAGGCTCACAGTTTTTGTGCAGCATAAATCTGCAGCACTACTGGCTGTGGCAGGGAAAGACATTGTACAGGGGTGAGGGAATGGCCTGAGCTGGAAATGCCCCAGTTTAGAACAGGGCCCGGGACGGGCCCCTCATAGTGTTTCCTGAAATCAGGTTCCCTTCTTTATCAAACTTAGAGTGACACTGATTAGCCCATGTTTTCCCTTTTTACATTTTGGACATATTTTAGGATCAGCAGTTTTCTTTTTTCTGGCAGCCTGACTCGTTAATTTTTCTACATTCTTTTTTAGTATGACCATGCTTCCCACAGTTAAAACAAGCTCCAGGAAATGGTGTATTTCCTTTATCCACTCTCAGTTCTGCCAATGCCTGTGCTAGCAGAGTAGCTTTATGCAGATTACCTCTGATACCATCACAGGCCTTGATATAATCAACTAAATGTGCTTTCCCTCTAACAGGTCGCAGAGCAGCCTGGCAATCGGGATTAGCATTGTCAAAAGCTAATAACTGCAACACTATAGCCTGAGCAGCTGAATCTGCAATGATCTTTTTAAGAGACTCCTGTAACTGAACTATAAAATCAACGTATGATTCTCTTGGTCCCTGTTTTATAGCAGTAAAGGAATGATATTGTTCTCCACCTGAAGTGATTTTTTTTCCCCAAGTTCTAATGCACACTCCTCTAAGCAGTTCTATGGCATCGTCCTGCATGACCAGTTGTGCATCTAAACCAGCCCAGCCGCCAACCCCCAAAAGTTGGTCTGCAGTTATGTTAATTTGAGGTTGACCCTGGGCATTGCAAGCAGCCTGAATGGAAGCTTCATCTGCCTACCAAGTTTTAAGTTGTAAGAACTGAACAGGTGTTAGACAAGCTCGAGTAAGAGCGTCCCAGTCAGTAGGACTCATCTGACTGGAAACAGCAACATTCTTTAACAGTCCCATTACAAAAGCAGAACCTGCTCCATACTGACTTATAGCTTGTTTAAATTCTTCGAGTAATTTACAGCTACATTTGAGCCTTTTCCTTTTAATATTTCCCTGTTGGTATGGTGGGTATATTCTAACAGGGAACTTTCAAGCCTCTGTATCACCCTCTCTTCTAGCTTGCTGAATTCCTGCCTGAATAGAACTAAGAGCAGTTGCTCAAGGTGCTGCTCGAACAGTCACTGGCAACTACTTTTCACCCAGTGTCCTCCAGGAAAGAAAGATCTGGAGGGTCTTTTTATTCAAAATGAAGGGGTATAGAAGGGTAGTGATGAACCTCTGCCTCCTTTACTGCTTTAGCTGGCAAATAAACATGCTCTGTTACCTCTTCTGTTACTTCACTATACTCTCCTTCCTCCTCATCAGTGTGAAAAAGTTCCAAGGTGGAAAGAACCATACCCCCCCACTTGTCCCATTGTTACCCTGATGCTTCTGAGCTCCCCCTCTTACCACAGGGATTGCTTTAAGAGTACTCGGGTGTCCTCCAGCTAGTTCCAAGTTCTCCAGCCATGGCTCCAGCGACTCTTCGACCTGGATTTGAGCCCCCATGATGGATGCCGCTTGCCGAGACCAGTTCAGTTGAGGAGACCCTAATCCAGTGGTGCTAGAGGAATTAAAGACACACAAGCAGAAATATAGAGGTGTGAAGTGGGAAATTGGGGGTCTCACAGCCTTCAGAGCTGAGATCCCTGAACAGAGATTTACCCACGTATTAACAGCAAACCGGTCATTAGCATTGTTTCTATAGATACTAAATTAACTAAAAATATCCCCTATGGGAAATGAAGGGATGGGCCGAATTAAAGGAATAGGTTGGGCTAGTTAACTGCAACAGGAGCATGTCCTTAAGGCACAGACCCTTATGCTATTGTTTGTGGCTTAAGAATGCCTTTTAAGCAGTTTTCCACCCTGAGTGGGCCAGATGTTCCTCACCCTCATTCCCGTAAACCCACAACCTTCCAGCATGGATGTTATGGCCATCATGAACATGTCACAGTGCTGTAGAGATTTTATGGCCAGTTTTGGGGCCAGTTTATGGCCAGATTTTGGGGGAGGGGGGCTGCTCCAAACACTTAGAATAATCTTTGCATAGCTCTTGTCCCCATGTAGGGCATTGTGGGAAATCTGCCATTGGTGTGCCCAGCCTGCACACATGCCATCTTATTACCCTTTGTGGGCATGCTTGTATGGGGGAAATCTACATGTGCAGAAAAGATGTATCACAGCTAAAAGGGGGCTGGGGGAGGGTCTTTCCCCCTGTTTGGAACACAAATGGTGTGCCTGTGTTTTGACTGACCTGACACATGTGATCAGATGCACAATTTTCAACTTGCATCAGGTCAGCACTCAGTTGTGGATTATGCAACATTTTAGGTTGCCCAGCCTATACGTGCTTGGTCACTTTGAATCTGACATCAAATGCTCTTAGCGTATATTAGAAATCTCTCCTACCTTACTCTAGAACCAGGACCTCTTACTTAGCAGAACCTAAGCTTGTGGGGATGGGGAGCATAAATTCTTCTAGTAGGTTCCTGGAAGAGAACATAATGAGCCACCCCAACTCACACCCATAGTTCCTAGACCCCTAGATAACACATAGGAATAGAAGGAATAGATCTATAGACTCTAGTTGGAAACTTGACAGAAACATAGCTTTATATTAAACAGCAAGTTGCTCTGAGAAGAGCATAATGTACTATTGCAGAAAAAGTGATGGCTTCCTTGAATCGTATTTTCTGTAGTTATTAGTGCTTAAGTCTCTTAATGCCGAGAGCCCATGATGTGACCAGCCTGATTTCCTGATGTTGAGGGCCAGCCTCATGAGAAGTCTGCATCTGGTTTTTGTCTTTTCCAGGCTCAAGAAGTATCTGAAAATGACCTGGCCTGCCGCCTCACCTAATCAAAGAACTGTGACAAATGTAAAAGATAGGCAGGGGGAGGTGATCATTTGATGGTTCTGGTCTGCCCTGAGATGTTTATCTGTAATAACGACACCAAAACCTGGGCTACCCAAGTATATAGTATGACCCTACGACTGAACATGGATTAAAAACACCTTCAAATGATCTCTACTTTATTTCCCAATTTGGTTGAAGTGGCATCCCTCCAAAAAGTTTTATGATTCTTCATGAGGAGCCAAGTGGTGTCAAACCTAGTTACTCTGGGATAGGTGTTAGGGATGAACTCAATGGATGGGACCTAGGGTCAAATTCCTATGCACTCAAACTTCATGTTGGCTATGTCTTTTTATGATGGGGGCTTTGGGCAACTGTTCTCAATGTGTCTGTGAGCCTGCTATTTAGTTGGATACAGAGCTCCAGAACTTTAATCCTGGTCTGGCTGTATTGACTAGCTTGCCCTACAACCTGTTTCACTTGAGTCCATGGCCTCTAGAATTTTCTAAAACTCCAATTAGTTGAGGTAGCTATAAAAAGAATGAACAATCAGTCTTTAAGACTGCTGGCTCCTCATTCCCTTGTTAATCAAGGTACTGGTATCTCTGAAGGCCATATTGTAACCTACTGAGTTGAAGATGACCACCAAAAAGCAAAACCTAAGGATATTTAAAGCTGGAACCATCTTTACATTTTCAAACAAATACATGCAGAAATACTATGACCATCTGAAAAATGACCCTCTGAGTTCAGATGACAGGTTGTGAGCTTGGTCATTCTAATTTTCTAAAGTTAGAATGACTCCAAGAAGACAGTTTAAATGTTTTGTTTCTGCTTTTGCACTTCAAGGGAGTGCTTTTCTCATACTTCAAGTCCCAGCTGGGCTTATTCTTATGCCAAAAATAGATTGCAAAGCAGGCTTTATTAGTGAGCCTTACTTTCACCAGCTGCAAGAAGGGGCCAAGGTTTTTCCTTGGTGTATCTGATCTAAAGATCAGATTAACCTCTTGTAACCAGGAACTTCACCCGGAACAATGTTAGTTACTAAAATATGATCTTAGACCCTGTTTGAGTATTCTATGCCATGACTTTATTTCAGAATTATAAGCCTAAAGGAAAAACACTTCATAACTTAAGGAGAAAATGACAACCGTCCTGCTAACCACTGCTTTTAAATCACTTGCTTTCACTTTTGTGTGCAGTTTTGAACCACAGATAAGAATTTCTCAGGCAGTAAACCATTCTAAGCCAGGGGATTTGGGAGTCTCGGGTTCTGAGGTGGGCATCACTAGGACCTTATTGGTCTGGGTTCATTCTCCAAAAACCTGGAGAGACAGGTATATAACAATTTGGAGGGACACTGGTAACAAGAGTCTGCTAGATTGTACAGGTCTCAGATTCGTTGGCCTATCACTGCCTGGGAGTCTGCTTGCATGAAAAGAACAAAGACCATCAGATTGATCAGACTGTGAGCCTATAGACCCGAAATGTATCCAAAAGCTGAGATCTAATCAAGGAGTTAAGTTTATCCTTTATACCTGAGAGTCTAAGAGCCATTTAATAAATACCTACCAAAAACCTGCCCATCTTTATCCTACCATTCTTTAAGCAAGTACATAATAGTAATACTGCAGTGATAGTGACCACTGGTCAGACTAGAAAGTCTTAATGACCAACAGCTACCCCCAAGAGGGATTTTTCAAAACACTTGAGAAAGGTATAGGCTTCTCCTGGCCAAAATGGAATTACAGGGTTAGATTTATCTTCCTGCCTGAAACAACTAAAAACAGATAAAACATCAAGAGTCTGAAAACTGTTCTATCAAGAGCACAAGACTGATGCCTAAGAGGGGAAATAAACAAGGTGACCCTGTAACTTGCCCAGTTTACTGGCTGGAGAGTGTCTAGAGTGCAGCCCAGGCACAGGCAACACAGCCTAGCAATCTCCCTGAGTTGAATTCTGGCTGGCCCAGGTAGCTAGAATTAGCAGGGCAGAATGCTGAAGGAGACAGCCACACACAGAACACCCCAGACAACCATGGAGGGTCCTCCTTGAATCTTCAGCAGAATGCTGAACTCCAGATGCATGTGAAGAAACTACCTTAGGCCAGGGAAGAGCTACCCAAAGGGACTTTAAAGGAAATGATCCTTGGAACTCACATAGCACTTGAAATTTTATTCTTAGCATCCAGAATAGAAACCTAACTCATGGGACACAGGACAAAGTATTCAAAGGTGTTGCCTCAGTAATGGAATAAGTCCTGGACTAGAGGCTATCCTAATCCTGATAAAACCTAAAAGCAAGGCTCAAAAGGATCTAGCTGACCAAGTAACTATCTTAGAATAAGGTATAAGAATAATTCTAGAAATACAAAAATATCCAAAGTCACAATTTCGGGTATCCAATCAAATGTCCAGGCATATGGAGAATCAAGAAAATACAACTCCTGACTGGGCGTGTTGGCTCATGCCTGTAATCCCAACACTTTGGGAGGATGAGGCAGATGAATTGCTTGAGGCTGGGAGTTTGAGACCAGCCAGAGCCAACATATTGAGACCTCATTTCTCCAAAACTTTTAAAACTTAGCTGGGCCTGGTGGTATGTGCCTATAGCCCAGCTACTCGGTCCGAGGCAGGAGGGTTGCTTGAGCCCAAGAATTTAGGGCCACAGAGAGCTATGATTGTACCACTGGCACCCCAGCCTGGATGACAGAATGAAACCTCATCTCTAAATTTTATAAAAGTACAACACATCAATAAAAAACAGGTCTAGAAATTATAACTAGAACAGGGACACTCAGATACCTACATCCCATATGTTTGAGAAAGAAAACTGAACATGTTAAATGGAAGCATGAAAGATTTGAAAGACAAGACTAGTGGCTTAAGCAAAGCTAGAAGGTATAGCTTACTCATACCCAGGCTCTATGATATGCCCTGCTCCTAGGCTACAAACCTGTGTGGCATATTACTGAATACCATAGGCAACTGTAACACAACAGTATTTTCATCTTAAAGTATAGTAAAAATAGGGTGTAAAGAATAAAGTATACTTGTACAGGGCACTTACCATGAATGGTGCCTGTAGGACTGGAAGCTGCTGTGAGTCAGTGAATGTAAAGACCTAGGATGATACTGTACACTACTGTAGACTTCATAAACATCATATACTTAAGCTACACTAGCTTCATAAAACTTTAGTGCTAAATTATCTTTAACTTAAACTCTTTAACTGTAACTGAAATTTCGGTAATACTTAGCTCAAAACACTGTAGAAACATATAGAATGTCTTTATCCTTATTCTATAAGCTTGTTTCTATTTACTCTTTAGACCTTTAAGCTAAGATGTAAGCACACAAAGTAGCCTTGGCCTACATAGGGTCAGGATCACCAATAGCACTGTTCCTTACCTCTACACCTTGTCCCACTAGATCTTCAGAGGCAGCAACATGGATGGGGTTGTCATCTCCTATGATAATGCGTCCTTCTGGTATGCCTCCCAAAGGACCTGCCTGTGACTGTCTTAGTTAACTTGATATGTAGAAAGAAATAAATAGTAGATAAACCAGTAAGCAGTCACTGAAGTATCATGTATTGTACATAACTGTATGCTATACTTTCATATGACTGGCAGTATATTAGGTTTCATCAGCATTGTTGCAAACAGGAGTAATGCATTGCACTACAACATTATGACAGCTATGGCATCACTAGGCAACAGGAATTTTCAGCTCCACTAATCTTATGGGAACACCATCTTATACACTGTGGCACGTGGCTGTAATGGGAGTCCCCAAAGGGTGGGGGAGGGACAAAAACATGGCCAAAATGTTCCAAATTTCATAAACTATAGACCCACAGATCCCAGGAGCTCAGTGAACTTCAAGAAACATGAATTGTTGCTTGTTTTTAAGCAATCTTATTTAAAATGTTGTCCACTGTCTTCTGGCTTGAATTGCTTCTAAAGAAATGTTTCTCATTCTTCTATACATTACACTTTTTAAATTCCCTTAACTAAGGTATACTATAAGGTACTGAGAAAATCTGACAACATACTTATTCCTAGTGAATCTTACACAAAAGCAAAAGAATTCTTTCAGCTTCTGTTTTTCCCTCTTTTATCATTGGCAGACTTCTATGATGGTATAAGAAATGCTAAAGAAATTCAGGTACGAGGGAAAAAAATGCCAAGTAAATCCCCAGAAATAGTAAATATGTAGGTCAAGATTTAACTTACTTTAAAGATAACTCAGTTTAAAGAAACAACGTATCACAGGGTTTATAACATGTAGAAGTAAATTGACTATAGCACAAAGTCTGGGAGAAGAGAAAAATATAGCTTCTTGTATGTGAAGTGGCATATTCAAGGTGGACTGGGAGTTTAAGCATATACTGTAAGCCCTAAAGCAACCAAAACAGTTATAGCTAAAAAGTAGACAAAGGAGATAGAAGAATAAAAGCAGGCAGAAAAAAACAAAAACAAATTACAAAAAAATAGATGGTATACTTAAATCCAAACATGAGATAAATATGACCCAAATAGCACTACTAAAGTGCATGGATTTTCAAAGTTCATAAAAATAAGTTTCTTGGAGGCAGCCTATGGTTGGGTCTTTGTCCAAAGACACAAAAGGTCAATGATGGGAAGATATACCACACTAACATAGGTCAGAAGAAAGCTGGAGTGGTTATGTCAATATCAAAACGCCTTGGAGCAAGGAGTGTTACCAGGCATGAAGCCACTCCATAATGACAGTAAGAATTAGACTAGATATCTATCTAAATGTACAACTCTTAGTAACAATGACTTAGAATTCTAACTCTCCAATTTTGAGTTGATATACTCAATTCCCTTTCACTACTGCTTACAAGCTGTAGCTGCAGAACTTTTTCCAGTGTGTCAGAGCTGAGGTTAGAGCAGCTAACAGAACTAGGTAGTGTAACAAAATGCTATATTAAATTGAATAAGCTAGGCTTTGGTTAAGCACCTTTCCTTTTAAACACAAAAAAGCACACTGAACACTTGGCCTATTAGTGACATTAAGGGAAAAAGAAAAATGTACAAATATGAGAAATTCTCAAGACAACACAAATGGACAGCAAACACAAGGAAATGCGTGTTCTTATATAAAACATTGGATACATTTGCCACACTGGTTTAAAAAAATGCAGGTAACCAGGCATGGTGGCTCACACCTTTAATCTCAGCACTTTGGAAGGCCAAGGGAGGCGGATCACTTGAGGTCAGGAGTTTGAGACCAGCCTGACCAACATGGAGAAAAACCCATCGCTACTAAAAATACAAAAAATTAGGTGGGTGTGGTGGTGCATGCCTCTAATCCCAGCTACTCGGGAGGCTGGGGCAGGAGAATTGCTTGAACCTGGGAGGCAGAGGTTGTGGTAAGCTGAGATTGCCCCATTGCACTCCAGCCTGGGCAACAAGAGCAAAACTCTGCCTCGAAAAAAAAATCCAGGCTGTCAAGAATGGGGAGAGGCATCACCTACCAAGGAATATGAAGAACTGTTTATCCTTAAACAGAGATAGCAAATCTTTAGGAATAGATACCAGGGTCTTTAGTCCTTCCTGGTTACACATTATATATACTTACCAAAACATATGTAGTTCTTTAGAAATTGAGATTGTGCTGTTTCCAGGCCAAAATTAGGAACCCACTGTGTTGGGATCTCCAAACTCTACCCAGTGTCAATGATTCACAAGTAGGACTCACAGTACAGCCATGGCTGCACTGATGGCTATTACTTACACAATGAAAGATCCAAAGCACAGTCAGCTAAGAGAAAAGGCACTGGGGCAAGGTCTGGAAGAAAATACAAGCTTGAGTGCCCTCTCACAGTGTGGTCACTCAGCACAGGCTTAACTCCCCTCTCACAATGTGGTCACTCAGCACAGGCTTAACTCCCCAGCTATGAGTACAACTCATGATGTGTCTTCTGCCAGGGAAGCCTGTTAGAAACTCAGCACCTAAGGTTTTAATTGAGGTCTAGCCACAATAGGCATCCTCTGCTTTAGTACCTATTCAAATTCCAAATGCCAAGAAAAGGTGTTCATATTGTTTGCACAAGTGACTTGGGCACAATGAGTCATTCTCAACAGGGAGTGGTGGGAACCCGCACACAACCCAAGTTCAAGTGAGTGTCCTGCTATAGTAATACTCTTCTATGTACCTGCCTTCCCAGATTGGGCCATTTCCCTTTCTCTGCATCCTTGGAGTCCTTTTGCTGAGAATCTGTTCATTGAAACTTGTCTTTTGGATGTTTTGATGATGTTCCATTGTGAATTCTGGGTTCTACAAATAGAAATCTCACAGAAGCCCATTATAGAAGTCTCCAGGGTTGGGATTATGATTCACTTTGTAGTGTAAGTTGTCAAGGAGGCACCTACTTGGGATAGTGTTCATCTTAGTTCTCAAGTCATGCTGGAAGAATGGGCAAGATGGCTCTGCCACACAACCTCCCAGCGTGAAATTTCCTAGCAGAAATATACTTCTAGCAAAGCTGTATGCTTGTAGTAGAGCCTGAATTAATTGTAAGAATTGGTAGAGCTAGTCAATGAGCGTGATCCTAGGCTGGAATCGGTTTTTGAGGAATTTGGCATGTTGTTTCCATGCATGGTAAATGGTCAAGAGGTACTTTGTAGATCCTGTTGGGAAAAGGCTGAATAACAAATCTCAGAATTGAGAGGACTCTCAGCTTGTGAAGATGTGACTATGGTAGGAGAGATCCACATTTGAGCTTTCATGTGAATATTGCCTCTGTTTCTGTTCTGAAGCAGGTACTATAAGCATGCAGAGTAACTCTTGGTGCTGTCCTGTGGACCTAGTTGTCCTAGAGAAGATCCTGTTCAGACAAATAACACAGGCAAACACTTGGCTACTGAGGTCTTTCCACAAAGAAGGGAATCACACTGACCTTTTTCCCTGAGATGTGCCCTTCAAGCCAGTGGCCCAGAGAGAAGTACTAAGGGATGATAGGCACAGTCCTCAGACTCTGAAACATAGCTGGAGACTGACTTGTTCAAATCCAGAATCCTTGGCTATAAGGATCCCTGTAAGGACAGATGTGCCACCATACTTGTCAGATTCTTATTCTTCATTCATAGGAACTCATACCTCTAGGCATGTTCAGCACTGAAGCCAGTTCTAAGTTCTAGTTTCCAAAGAACGAGTTTATGGTCTCTAAACCCTGCCCTATCAATGTCTCAATCTGCCGGCTTTGCTGTTACCTGTGTCCCTTTGATGTGGACCTATGCATCTTAGGATTTTCAGGCTGGGCCTGGACTCTTTCCTCACCTGTGTTATACATGAAACAGAAGCCAATAAAACCCACTGAGTCCCCAGAGGAAAAGCGTGGTGCAGGACTGCAGTCAATGACCATTTCACCAAGTTTTTATTTACCAGAGGCTGACTAAAGATGCCAAGGGAACTAAGTTCTCATTTCCCAGCTTGGTATCCTTTTTGTGGGGAGCTAGCTCTGACACTACTCAGCAATGTCCTCCCCCTTAGGGAGCAGCATGAAATCCTAGAGAGTCTGTGCCAAGCTTCTGCTGCCAGCCTTTGACAAGTCTGACTCTTCTCATTGCTGAACATCCAAATAGCAACAAAATGATCTTCACTCCCATAGAGAGCACAGCTCTCCAATAGTCCTATGAGTGTACCCTCAGACCAAGAGGTTTCTTGGGCTGGAATAATCTTCTGACCTATACTTAAGATCAAAATGAAGATGGTTATATGTTCCATTATGGCTGCTGCAAATGTCAAATGTGTTTAAATTTACATGCATCTCTTCTAATTTATCCTTTAAAGTGGGATATGGACTCCCGCTATCCAAAGTTTTAGATGGGGAAAATGTAATCCCAGCCAACCTAAAAACCCCAGTCAATTTCCCCCATATGTCACTAAAACCCTCTTAAAACCCATGACAATCTAAGGAACTCCAAATAAGCATTGTTTTCCTAAATAACATTTAATGAACTAATTAGGTATCTGTGTACAGTACACAATGGTGCTATAGGCAGGATAGCATGAATTATGACTTCTTTCTATACCACAATAAAGTACTACCAAAAAAGATTGTGTAAATGCAAATGCTAGCATACTTGAAAGTAAAACTGGGCTTCATCAGTGGAATGTTTAGTCACTTTGTCCTTCAAGTTTAAGGGGAATTAGAGTTCACTAGAAAACAGATGGGAAAATTGACCAAGAGTCAACCACCTCTGAAGTCAAGGAATGGTGTACAGTCAACTGTGGCCCGAGGTAGATGAATGTGGCCTACCATCTGAAGCCATAGAACAAGAGTCAGAGTATGTTGTCTTCCCTCTGTTTGCAATTATGTGGCTTGAGACTTTGTATGCTCTTGCAAGTGAGCATAAGAGAAGCATTGTATTCAAACCTGCAGTCATGACTGCAGTTCAAGTATTTTAAAGGCTTGGCATTAGCCTATTTTGCTAATGAGAAGTATCAAACTGAATGTGTTTTGCAGTGGCAATTTCTTGGCCCTTGCTAATGAGAGTGGGTTTAGTTGACAATAAACGTTAAACAGTCACTATTTAAAATTCTGCAGTCTCAGAAGCTTTTGTGGGTATAGTATAATTCTCTAGAAATAGGGAGCTAGACCTTGCTTAAATAATTATTGATTCCCGGGTCCTCATAGAGACTGAAGGAACAGAAATAAAAACCTTAGGTATAGGGACTTCAAGTTCTAGTCATCCCTATGTGAATGCAGTGGAATTCTACTGAGATACTCCTGAGACTATACAACCAAGTTCTTAGTAGAGGGGTCCTTCACCTGAGTGAGCTCAGCCCCCTCCGTGGAAACCTGGGCTGTCTTCTGTCCTGTGAGGCTCTGGAATGGCCCTCAGTGGGTCTGAAAGTAGATTTCTAAGCAAAATGCTCTCTGGCTCTACCCAAAGGCCTTTACAGGATGAATTACTGGGATTAGTGTGGTCAACTTGGTTTTGCCAAAGGGGCATGAATGTAAGCCCTCATTGGGGAGGGTCTGCCCTTCTCTGAGAACTTGTAACAATGTCATTTCTCATAAGGACATCTCCACTTCAATCTGATACATGAAGTTGTCTTTCTTTCCTTGGATCTGATTCCTGAACCTGTCCTTGTGGACCAAAGCTCTTATATCCCGGTCAAGTGGGAAGAAAGAAGCTTTGAGTCTCAGTTACTTCAGGCAGTGGTGTTCTGTCCTTCATCAGGAAGTCTACTGGCCTGTGAGCTGACCTTCTCATAATAGTTAACTCACCTTGTGTCTATCTTCTCTCTAAACACCATCTGCATGGAATCCCCCATACAAATACCTCGATCAGGATCCTAACTGGAGATAGACTCCATCTCTGATTACCCATAGGCATAGGCAGGGTTGAGGGAACCAACAAGAGACGTTGGTGCATCTCTCAGGACTTCATGACCACCCAATCCCTGCCAGAGCTGAGAGGATAGGGGAAGTAACCAGTGCTCTTGGGCCTGACTGAGCTATTATGGAAGCCGAAGTCATAAAGGGAAGTGGCCCCTGGCTGGGGAGAAGGCAACTGACTAACCTCCTTTCACTTGTCCCTCCATCACCTGCTGGTGCCTCTCATTGACTATATCTGCTCACTCTCTTGCCCTGTCTTCCAGGTGAAGACAAACAGGTGATCCCCTCTGAGCACAAGACATAGTAAAGAAATTTTCAGGGGAAGGGCCAACCCTCTAAAGATGTCATTTCTTACAAGGACATATCCACTTCAATCTGATAGATGAAGTTGTCTTTCTCTCCTTGGATCTGATTCCCGAACACTGTCCTTGTAGACCGAAGCTCTTATATCCTGATCAAGTGGGAAGAAGGAAGCTTTGAGTCCCAATTACTTCATGCAATGGTGTTCTGTCTTTCATCAGGAAGTCTACTGGCCTGTGAGCTGACCTTCTCATAATAGTCAACTCACCTTGTGTCTATATTCCATCTATACACCATCTGCATGGAATCCCCATACAAATACCTTGATCAGGATCCTAACTGGAGACAGAATCAGTCTGATTACACAAAGGCATAAGAAGGAGTTGAGAGAACCAACAAGAGAAGTTGGTGTGTCCCTCTGCTGTCTCAGGACTTCATGACCACCCCACCCTTCCCAGAGCTGAGAGGATGGGAGAAGTAACCAGTGCTCCTGGTAACAGACTTCTAGAATCCTCGACTGAGCTGTTGTCATGGAAGCTGAAGTCATAAAGAGAAGTAGTTCCTGGCTGGGGAGAAGGCAACTGACTACCCAACCTCCTCCACTTTCTATCACCTGCTGGTGCCTCTCATTGACTACATCTGCTTGCTCTCTTGTCCTGTCTTCCAGGTGAAGACAAGCAGGTGATCCTCTCTGAACACAGGACAGAGTGAAGTTCTCAGGGAAGGGCTGACCCTCCAAAGATGTCCTTGTAAGAAATGACGTCTCCACTTTGATACATGAAGCTATATTTCTCTCCTTGGATCTGATTCCTGAATACTGGCACCATGTACCAAAGCTCTTATATCCTGGTCGAGTTGGAAGAGGGAAGCTTGAGTCCCAGTTACTTCATGCAATGGTGTTCTGTGTATCAGGAAGTCTACTGGCCTGTAAGCTGACCTTCTCATAGTCAACTCGCCTTCTGTCCACACACCATTTGCAGGGAATCCCCCATACAGATACCACTATCAGGATCCTAACTGGAGATAGAATCCATCTCTGATTACCCATATGCCTGGGCAGGGTTTGAGGGAACTAACAAGAAGTTGGCATGTCCCTGTGTCTCAGGGCTTCATGACCACCCCAACCCTCCCAGAGCTGAGAGGACAGAGAAGTAACCTGTGCTCCTGGGCCCAACTGAGCTGTTATCTTGGAAGCCGAAGTCATAAAAGGAAGTGGCCCCTGGCTGGAGAGAAGGCAACTGACTAACCTCCCCCCACTTGTCTTTCCATCACCTGCTGGTGCCTCTCATTGACTATATCTACTCACTCTCTTGCCCTGTCTTCCAGGTGAAGACAAACAGATGATCCTCTGAGCACAGGACAGAGTGAAAAATGATAGACTAGATTTCTGGAGGCAAACCAAATAATCAGCACACCCAGTCAGAGATCCTGCTGTGAGCCTATTTTTGGCCTATGTCCAACTATAAAGAGGAGGATTGACTCTAGTATCAGAAATGTATATGATCCTCCCTACCATTGGAACCCGTTGCACTAGTTTGGCCCCTGCATACTTAGAGCCTCTGTTTTTACTGTGGTCTTCCTGCCTGACTTAGTCATAAGGAGATTCCCTCCACACTGCCTGATGCAATTGTCCTATCCAATCTCGCCACCATTGCTGCCATCGTTGGTACTCTCCTGCTGGGGCCTCTTCCTGCTTAAGTTCTTTTCTGTTCTGCCTCTGTGACTGCCATCGACTCGATATCTCCTGTCCCCACTGCTACATTAAAGCCCATTGCTGACAAGAGATCAAAAACTAAGTGATATTCTCAATGCAATGAGAATATTCCTGGTTTTTCTCAGTTCTCACTGGAACGTAGTTCTCCGACTGTTGTTCTCTGTACAATGAAAGTTGCATGCAAGAAGGCGAAACTAGGGCTTAAAAGGCTGAAGGTGCAGGGATCTGAACTCAATTCTGGGACGGCTACTTCATTAACAGAAATTAGCATCTTGGAAGTATCTCCTATCCCTAGGGCTTATTCTTTGTGGGTACAGAAGATGCCTGGGAGTTCTCTCTACATTCCTTGGGTTCTTTGCCATTTTCACAGCCACTGGCTCCCAAGACACAACCAGTGCTCTGTCGTTGAAGGATGGGCCTCATGCTGCCTTGACTGCACACATGGAGAATCGGGTTTTTTGACCAACAACTGAAGGATGCAGGGGTATGAATACTCCAGCTCCAGCATACCCACAAGGCCAACTGAAGAGATGTATGTTGTCTCCAGGGCTCTGCTGTGGAATTGAGCCAGTTACCCTCTGTGGGACTTTGTGATATTTATACCGTTGTATACTTCCTTCCCTCACTAGTTCCACTCTTTTGAGTGGAAAGATCCCCACTAGTGGATCCTGAGAGTGTCTGGTAACTTCCATCTAGGTCCTAAAGCAGACCTATGATGGGAATGCCCAGGGTACCCATGTGATCTCTTTGCTTTCTATCCAGCACTGCAACCAAGCATAACTCAAAGACTTGTAGAGAACAGATGTAGCTGTTAAGCTCAGTTTAACTTTAAATTGGGCCTAGCACTTGTTTTAAAATAGAGGTAGAGATGGGATTTGAACCTAGATTTATTTAGGTCCATAGTTAAGAGCAAACTGTCAGACATCAATAGCATATATGATGGAAATGAAACATGGAAATGAGGACAGGATTACCCTTCATTCTAGTTAGCAATCATCATCTAGTAATCCAAAGGACCCTGGGTTGCAGCCTGCACTGGCTCCACGTGCTGGGATCATCCCCTATCAGGTAATTTAAAACCTCATAAAAGAATAGACGTACTAGGTGAGATTGCTCTGCATGTAGGAGGAAAGCTTATGGGACAGGCTTCTGGAAAGCAGATCTTAAGCTAATCAACATAGGGCAACTTGCATAATTATGGCTGTACTTGAGGGTTCACTTTGAAATTCATCATGTTCTACACTAATCTATACTTTCCTCTATGTGTATGATTTACTGTAAAGCTAAAGATCCTATAATTTTTCCTAGTGGGAACTCTGCTCAATCCTCTCATGATACTGCTAAAATAAAATAGAAAGCTTGTCAGCTGAGTAGCATAGGGGATAAGACCTCACATACTACCTCCATTTCATGCTACTAACAATTTGGAATTGATTTTTCCTCTTCCTAGGTCAGCTAACTTGGGAAAAGGGCGATGCAAGAAGTAATGTGTCCACCCTTAACAGCTTGACTCTGTTCTTTTCCTTTCACCCGGAAAATCCCTCAGCTTAAGGCTCTTCCCTGAGGATGACCATGGCACTTCCAGCTGCAGGTCTGGGGTGGCTGCTCATCTCTTGAACCACTTTCCTCCCAGGTAGGTACCAGGTATCTAGCTCAGGTCTCGAGACACTGCCTCTGTTAGTAAGGCCATAAGTCAGAGGGGTCCCATGATGGGGTCAGGCCTGGTCAGCCTGTTGATGGAATTAGAGTAATACCTGGGGGGATGGGGTGTTGGTATTAGTTTTGGCTCTGGAGCTGAAGGAAGAATGCTAGCATTTAGCATCTTGATATATTCGGCACCAGCACATCCTGGGACAGCAATTACATTTCAAAGATTCCTCAGGAGGGCCTGGGATTGAGCTCCCTGGGAAGGTGTGGCTACCTGAGCAGGCTTGTCCTACCTGATGTGGGAGGTTAAGGTGGGGGGTGGGGCATGGGGCATAAAATCAACGGGATGGAGGGAGGCTTGGCATAAGGCTACAACTGGTGTTGCATCTGAAACTTTTTACACACACTTGTGCATACTCAGATCCCTTGTGTACTGCACCCCACACCCTGATTTCTCCCTGGGAAGTACATTGATTTGTGCTAGCAACTGCTTACTGGAGGACTCAGCTTAGAGTGGACACTTTCTCCGGATGTTGGGTGAAGCCCGTGTAGGATTAAACGAGAGGAAGCAGACAAGGAGAGCCTGAGGTCATTATGCAGATATAAGGTCTGAAGCCCCAATGATGTGCTCCAAAGACTGCTCAAAGCTGTGCTGCATTGGGCAGAAATGGCCAGGCACTACTACCTCTACCATGCTCAGTCATCAGCTGGATTTGCCTGGGGACACCACAGTGGCAAGTGCTGCGATGGATCCCAAAGGCACTGCAGCTATCTGCCATCCTACAGCTGAATGCCAAGGCTTGCCTTGAAAAGCAATTCAAGCAGCCCATCTCCAGGGCTGCCACATAGGAGCTCTTTAACCCATCCTTCCCCCTCTGAATGCTGGGAGAAGCTAAATGCTGGCAGTCTTCCTCCAGCTTCAAATCTAATTAAGTTCACTGGACAATCTGGGCAATGCCTCCAGATAACATTCCTACTTCCAGCCTGGACAATGTCACACAGCAGTAGCCCTTCTACAAATCTGTGATGCTAATAGCAGTCATAATGTTATAAACAAAGTTTTGGTGCCACAAAATAAATAGCACTCGAATATTAAATTTTCTTTTTAATCCTCAGCACGGCAATTTACTTCTAGAGAAGGGTGTGCCCTCACAGATGGAGCAGTGGTGAGCGCACACTTGGACAAGGGAGGGGAAGGGGTTCTTATCCCTGACACACATAGCCCCTGCTGCTGTGTCGTTCCCCTATTGGCTAGGGTTAGACTGCACAGGCTAAACTAATTCTGATTGGTTAATTTAAGAGTGACAGGGTGAGTGGTTTAGTGGGAAAAATGGTTATGGCAGAAAAGGAAGTCGGAATGAGCCAGGGTGGAGAGATGGACTGGTAACCCGGAATGAGCCAGGGTGGAGAAACGGGGGTGTCTCTAGCCCAAAAGGTTGCTTTACAAGGAAGTTAAGTTTAAAAGTAGAATGCAAAGAATTGAATATACTGACATTTTTTGAAGAGAAATTTAGAACTCATATCTAACAGCCCCTCCTCTTGCATTTCCTTATAGCTCTTTCTCTCCAAACTTCTTTAACATGTCTTGGCTTAGTTGTTCTGCTTGGTTTTCCAAAAGTTTCTCTGGACAAGGTGGAGGATAGTTAAGGGAGGTTTTAGTAAGTGCCATTTCTATGAGCCTCTGCACCAACCCACTGATACATGGTATGACACAACACCCAACAAGAATAAGTATACCTATTAACGACTGCAAGAGAGGTAAAAATTGAGGGTATTATTCCTCTCCATTTACCAAACCACTTTTCTAGCAATCCTGTAAATGGGTCATTTACCCCTGAGTTGCTGGCTAAACTCATTGGATAGAGCAGTCAGACCTTGCAATGCCTTTGTTATACTTCCATTAGGGGTGGTGGTGTTTGGGATGAAGGTGCAACACTGAGTTTTAATCATGATGCAAACTCCTCCTCTTTCTGATAATAGCATGTCTAAGCCTATCCTATTTTCCCAAGCCATCTGGCTAGTAGCCACTAATTGCTCAGCTATTCCTTTAACAGCAACTCTAGTGTAGTTAATTGCTGTTGGTTGTAATAGATGTAGTTTATCCAATCTAAATTTTTGTTACCCACCAAAATATTGACTCAAATCCTGCAGTTATTTGATTTCCCACCTATGAGTGAGAACATGCAGTATTTGGTTTTCTGTTCTTGAGATAGTTTGCTGAGAATGGTTTCCAGCTACATCCATGTCCCTACAAAGGACAGGAGCTCATCCTTTTATGGTTGCATAGTATTCCATGGTGTATATGTGCCACATTTTCTTAATCCAGTCTGTCACTGATGGACATTTGGGTTGATTGCCAAGTCTTTGCTATTGTGAATAGTGCTGCAATAAAGATAAGGGTGCATGTGTCTTTATAGCAGCATGATTTATAATCCTTTGGGTATATCCCCAGTAATGGGATGGCTGGGTCAAATGATATTTCTAGTTCTAAATCCTTGAGAAATCGCCACACTGTTTTACACAATGGTTGAACGAGTTTACAGTCCCACCAACAGTGTAACAGTGTTCCTATTGCTCCACATCCTCTCCCGCACCTGTTGTTTCCTGATTTTTTAATGATTGCCATTCTAACTGGTGTGAGATGGTATCTCATTGTGGTTTTGATTTGCATTTCTCTGATGGTGAGTGGTGATGAGCATTTTTTCATGTCTGTTGGCTGTATGAATGTCGTCTTTTGAGAAGTGTCTGTTCATGTCCTCTGCTCACTTTTTGATGGGGTTGTTTGCTTTTTTCTTGTAAATTTGAGTTCTTTATAGGTTCTGGATATTAGCCCTTTGTCAGATGAGTAGATTGCAAAAATTTTCTCCCATTCTGTAGGTTGTCTGTTCACTCTGATGGTAGTTTCTTTTGCTGTGCAGAAGCTCTTTAGTTTAATTAGATCCCATTTGTCAATTTTGGCTTTTGTTGCCATTGCTTTTGGTGTTTTAGACATGAAATCTTCGCCCATGCCTATGTCCTGAATGGTATTGCCTAGGTTTTCTTCTAGGGTTTTTATGGTTTTAGGTCTAACATTTAAGTCTCTAATCCATCTTGAATTAATTTTCATATAAGGAGTAAGGAAAGGATCCAGTTTCAGCTTTCTACTTATGGCTAGCCAATTTTCCCAGCACCATTTATTAAATAGGGAATCCTTTCCCCATTTCCTGTTTTTGTCAGGTTTGTCAAAGATCAGATGGCTGTAGATGTGTGGTATTATTTCTGAGGGCTCTGTTCTGTTCCATTGGTCTGTATCTCTGTTTTGGTACCAGTACCATGCTGTTTTTGGTTACTGTAATCTTGTAGTATAGTTTGAAGTCAGGTAGCGTGATGCCTCCAGCTTTGTTCTTGTGGCTTAGGAATGTCTTGGCAATATGGGGTCATTTTGGGTTCCATATGAACCTTAAAGCAGGTTTTTCCAATTATGTGAAGAAAGTCATTGGTAATTTAATGGGGATGGCATTGAATCTATAAATTACCTTGGGCAGTGTGGCCATTTTCACAATACTGATTCTTCCTATCCATGAGCATGGTATGTTCTTCCATTTGTATCATCTTTTATTTCACTGAGCAGTGGTTTGTAGTTCTCCTTGAAGAGGTCCTTTACATCCCTTGTGAGTTGGATTCCCAGGTATTTTATTCTCTTCGAAGCTATTGTGAATGGAAGTTCATTCATGATTTGGCTCTCTGTTTGTCTGTTACTGGTGATATAAGAATGCTTGATTTTTGCACACTGATTTTGTATCCTGAGACTTTGCTGAAGTTGCTTATCAGCTTAAGGAGATTTTGGGCTGAGATGATGGGGTTTTCTAAATATATAATCATGTCATCTGCAAACAGGGACAATTTGACTTCTTCTTTTCCTAACTGAAGACCCTTTATTTCTTTCTCTTGCCTGATTTCCCTAGCCAGAACTTCCAACACTATCTTGAATAGTAGGAGTGGTGAGAGAGGGCATCCCTGTCTTGTGCCAGTTTTCAAAGGGAATGCTTCCAGTTTTTGCCCATTCAGTATGATATTGGCTGTGGGTTTGTCATAAATAGCTCTTATTTTGAGATGTTCCATCAATACCGAATTTATTGAGCATTTTTAGCATGAAGGGCTGTTGAATTTTGTCAAAGGCCTTTTCTGCATTTATTGAGATAATCATGTGGTTTTTGTCTTTGGTTCTGTTTATATGGATTATGTGTACTGATTTGCATATGTTGAATCATCCTTGCATCCCAGGGATGAAGCCCACTTGATCACAGTGGATAAGCTTTTTGATGTGCTGCTGGATTTGGTTTGCCAGTATTTTACTGAGGACTTTTACATTGATGTTCATTAGGGATATTGGTCTAAAATTATCTTTTTGTTGTTGTGTCTCTGCCAGGTTTTGGTATCAGGATGATGTTGGTCTCATAAAAAGAGTTAGGGAGGATTCCCTCTTTTTCTATTGATTGGAATAGTTTCAGAAGGAATAGTACCAACTCCTCCTTGTACCTCTGGTAGAATTCGGCTGTGAATCCGTCTGGTCCTGGACTTTTTTGGTTGGTAGGCTATTGATTATTGCCTCAATTTCAGAGCCTGCTATTGGTCTATTCACGGATTCAACTTCTTCCTGGTTTAGTCTTGGGAGAGTGTAAGTGTCCAGGAAATTATCCATTTCTTCTAGGTTTTCCAGTTTATTTGCATAGAGGTGTTTATAGTATTCTCTGATGGTAGTTTGTATTTCTGTGGGGTCAGTGGTGATATCCCCTTTATTATTTTTTGTGTCTATTTGATTCTTCTCTCTTCTTTATTGGTCTTGCTAGTGGTCTATCAATTTTGTTCTTTTCAAAAAACCAACTCCTGGATTCATTGATTTTTTTTTTGGAGGGTTTTTGTGTCTCTATCTCCTTCAGTTCTGCTCTGATCTTAGTTATTTCTTGCCTTCTGCTAGCTTTTGAATGTGTTTGCTCTTGCTTCTCTAGTTCTTTTAATTGTGATGCTAGAGTGTCAATTTTAGATCTTTCCTGCTTTCTCTTGTGGGCATTTAGTGCTATAAATTTCCCTCTACACACTGCTTTAAATGTGTCCCAGAGATTCTGGTATGTTGTATCTTTGTTCTCATTGGTTTCAAAGAACATCTTTATTTCTGCCTTCATTTCGTTATGTACCCAGTAATCATTCAGGAGCAGGTTGTTCAGTTTCCATGTAGTTGAGCCGTTTTGAGTTTTAGTCCTGAGTTCTAGTTTGATTGCACTGTGGTCTGAGAGACAGTTTGTTATAATTTCTGTTCTTTTACATTTGCTGAGGAGTGCTTTACTTCCAACTATGTGGTCAATTTTGGAATAAGTGTGATGTGGTGCTGAGAAGAATGTATATTCTGTTGATTTAGGGTGGAGAATTCTGTAGATGTCTATTAGGTCCGCTTGGTGCAGAGTTGAGTTCAATACCTGAATATCCTTGTTAACTTTCTGTCTTGTTGAGCTGTCTAATGTTGACAGTGGGGTGTTAAAGTCTCCCATTATTATTGTGTGCAAGTCTAAGTCTCTTTGTAAGTCTCTAAGGACTTGCTTTATGAATCTGGGTGCTCCTGTATTGGGTGCATATATATTTAGAATAGTTAGCTCTTCCTGATGAATTGATCCCTTTACCATTATGTAATGGCCTTCTTTTTCTCTTTTGATCTTTGATGGTTTAAAGTCTGTTTTATCAGAGACTAGGATTGCAACCCCTGTTTTTTGTTTGTTTGTTTTCCATTTGTTTGGTAGATCTTCCTCTATCCCTTTATTTTGAGCCTATGTGTGTCTCTGCATGTGAGACAGGTGTCCTGAATACAGCAAACTGATGGGTCTTGACTCTTTATCCAATTTGCCAGTCTGTGTCTTTTAATTGGACCATTTAGTCCATTTACATTTAAGGTTAATATTATGTGTGAACTTGATCCTGTCATTATGATATTAGCTGGTTATTTTGCTCGTTAGTTGATGCATTTCTTCCTAGCATCAATGGACTTTGCATTTTGACATGTTTTTGCAATGGCTGGTACCTGTTGTTCCTTTCCATGTTTAGTGCTTCCTTCAGGATCTCTTGTAGGGCAGGCCTGGTGGTGACAAAATCTCGAAGCATTTGCTTGTCTGTAAAGGATTTTATTTCTCCCTCACTTATGAAACTTAGTTTGGCTGGATATGAAATTCTGGGTTGAAAATTCTTTAAGAATGTTGAATATTGGCCCCCACTCTCTTCTGGCTTGTAGAGTTTCTGCTGAGAGATCTGCTGTTAGTCTGATGGGCTTCCCTTTGTGGGTAACCCGACCTTTCTCTCTGGCTGCCCTTAACATTTTTTCCTTCATTTCAACTTTGGTGAATCTGCCAATTATGTGTCTTGGAGTTGCTCTTCTCGTGGAGTATCTTTGTGGCATTCTCTGTATTTCCTGAATTTGAATGTTGGCCTGCCTTACTAGGTTGGGGAAGTTCTCCTGGATGATATCCTGCAGAGTGTTTTCCAACTTGGTTCCATTTTCCCCGTCACTTTCAGGCACACCAATCAGACGTAGATTTGGTCTTTTCACATAATCCCATATTTCTTGAAGGCTTTGTTCCTTTCTTTTTATTCTTATGTCTACATTTCTCTTCTTGCTTCATTTCATTCATTTAATCTTCAGTCACTGATAATCTTTCTTCCAGTTGATCGAGTCGGTTACTGAAGCTTGTGCATTTGTCATGTAGTTCTCATGTCATGGTTTTCATCTCTATCAGTTCTTTTAAGGTCTTCTCTGCATTGATTATTCTAGTTATCCATTCTTCCATTCTTTTTTCAAGGCTTTTAGTTTCTTTGGGCTGGTTATGTAGTTCCTCCTTTAACTCTAAGTTTGATGGACTGAAGCCTTCTCTTAACTTGTCAAAGTCATTCTCTGTCCAGCTTTGTTCCATTGCTGGTGATGAGCTGCGTTCCTTTGGAGGGGGAGATGTGCTCTGATTTTTTGAATTTCCAGCTTTTCTGCACTGCTTTTTCCCCATCTTTGTGGTTTTATCTGCCTTTGGTCTTTGATGATGGTGATGTACTGATGGGGTTTTGGTGTGGGTGTCCTTTCTGTTTGTTAGTTTTCCTTCTAACAGTGAGGACCCTCAGCTGCAGGTCTGTTGGAGTTTTCTGGAGGCCCGCTCCAGACCCTGTTTGCCTGGGTATCAGCAGCAGAGGCTGCAGAAGATAGAATATTGCTGAACAGCAAGTGTTGCTGTCTGATTCTTGCTCTGGAAGCTTCCACTCAGGGTGTACCCAGCTGTGTGAGGTGTGATGTGTCAGTCTGCACCTAGTGGGGGATATCTCCCAGTTAGGCTACTCAGGGGTCAGGGACCCACTTGAGCAGGTAGTCTGTCCATTCTCAGTTCTCAACCTCTGTGCTGGGAGAACCACTGTTCTCCAAAGCTGTCAGACAGGGACTTGTACATCTGCAGAGGTTTCTGCCGCTTTTGTTTAGCCATGCCCTGTGCCCAGAGGTGGAGTCTACAGAGGCAGGCAGGCCTCCTTGAGCTGCCATGGGCTTTACCCAATTCAAGCTTCCTGGCGGCTTTATCTACTTAAGCCTCAGCAATGGCGGATGTCCCTCCCCCAGCCTCGCTGCCACCTTGCAGTTAGATCTCTGACTGCTGTGCTAGCAATGAGGAAGGCTCCGTGGGCATGGGACCCTCTGGGCCAAGTGTGGGATATAATCTCCTGGTGTGCCGTTTGCTAAGACCCTTGGTAAAGTGCAGTATTAAGGTGGGAGTTACCCAATTTTCCAGGTGTTGTGTGTCTCCATTTCCCTTGGCTAGGAAAAGGAATTCCTTTCCCCCTTGCGCTTCCCAGGTGAGGCAATGCCTCGCCCTGCTTCAGCTCTCCCTGGTCGGGCTGCACCCATGGACCAGCATCAACTGTCCGACATGTCCCAGTGAGATGAACCTGGTACCTCAGTTGAAAATGCAGAAATCACCCGTCTTCTGTGTCACTCATGCTGGGAGCTAGAGGCTGGAGCTGTTCCTATTCGGCCATCTTGGGTGCCACCATCTATTCAGGCCCTATTCTTTGTTTGCCTGCGCTTACTGAGTGGCCTAAATATTTAACTTTGGGCTCTACATACTGAAGCTTTCTTTTTGAACTCGTAGCCCCTCAAACTGCAGATGGTTAAGAATGTGTGTAGAGAAGTAAATTACCTTCTCTATATCTTCACTAGCTATAAGAATGTCGTTCACATATTGGAGAAGGCAGATTTGTTCTGGGATGACAACTTTTTCTAAAATACTTCTAAAATTTGGCCAAAAACATTGGGGGAGTCTGTGAACCCTTGGGGTAAGACTGTCCATCAATATTGTTGTTTCTGCCCTGAGTGGGGATCCTCCCAATCAAAAGCAAATATATCTCAGCTATCTTCAGCCAGGGGACATGTCCAAAAACATTCTTCAAATCTATTACAGTAAACCATTGATTATATGGAAGCTTGCTGAGAAATGGTGTAAGGATTAGGGACAATGGGGTGGGTAGTCTGGACTATTTGGTTAATAGCTCTAAGGTCCTGTACTAGCCAGTATGACCTGTCTGATTTCTTGACTGGCAATATTGGGGTGTTATAAGAGGATGTACAGGGCTTGAGAAGCCCGTCGTTAATAAAGCCTTCAATTATAGGTTTCAACCCTATCCTACCTTCTAGGGGAATTAGGGTATTGCTTCCTTCTTACTACTTCTCCAGGGATTTTTAGCTTGTTGTGGATGGGAGGGACTTGGAGTTTCCCTCAGTTTCCTTCTTTGGACCAGACATTAGGATTAATATATTTTTCATCTGCAGTGGTGAGTAGGTTTAATGAGGTGAGGAATCCTCTTGGGCTGACTTGTAGACCTATCCCTAACTTTAACATTAAATCCCTCCCCAATAAATTAGTTCTTCCTTCAGGGATTAACAAGAACAGAATATGGGCTGACAGATCCTGGTATCTAACTTCCGTGCTTTCTACAATTTTGCTCTAAATCCTTCCTCTTTTACCCCATGAGACTAAAAGTTCCTCTGAGGAGGAGACAACATTAGATGGAGGGGCGGTGGGGAACAGAGGAGCGAGTGGCCCCTGAATCAGCTAAAAAGAGGTGACAAGCTAATGTTTAGGTCCCACCTCCAAATTTATCAAGGGCTTCCGGTGAGACTCAAGATAAAAGAGCCAGAGTCCCTGACCACCCCCCCCCCCCCCATTTTTCCTCAAAGTCATGAGTGGAAGGGCTTCTTTCTCATTTCTTAGTTCAGGACATCCTCTCTTGAACTGGCCTGTTCTTCCACATCTATAGCACCTATCTTGTCCTTCCTCCCTCTTAGTTCTGGGATTCTTTAACCTTGTTCCCCCATACTCTTTAGGGGTCCTGGTAGATGAGAACCTTGGTCCTCCAGATGGAGGCTGGGGTCCTTTAAAAGAGGGTTTGGACCCTTTATAGTTTCTGGCTCCGTGGAAACTGTCTAGAAGTACCTGGGTTTGGAGCCATTGGTTGGAAGGTGGAAAACATGTTTTGTCTTGTTTTTCTTCGTTCCTTTCCACATGCACATTCCTTGCCCAAGGAGATTATCCAAATTGAGACCTGCATACTGCCTCACTTGCTCCCTCAGTCTGCCTAGGAATCTTATAGGCCCTTCATCCTTTTCCTGTTATATATCAAATGCTTTAGAAAGATTTCAAGTTTGGCATACTGATTCCCGATATTCCTTTTATTATCTCCCTTAGGTCCTGCGTATTTTCCTGTTGATCTGTGTTGTTATTGTCCCACCAGGGGTCTTGGGCAGGGAATTTCTGGTCCACAGTAGGAACATTTTCACCGGAGGGTGCTCATGTTCCCAAACTACCATAGCAGCCCTACCAATCATTCTCCTTTCTTCCCCTGAAAAGAGGATGCCCAAGATGGACATTAACTTGATTCAAGTGTATAAATTAGGTCCTAAGAATTGGTCAATTTGGTCTACCACTCCATAAGGGTCATCTAGTAGTGGTTTAAGCTCCTTTTTAAAATTCCAGATTTCTGAACTGGTTAAGGGAGCATTTACAAAGCTAACGGCCACCCCCTCATTATGGTACCTCTTTCAAAGGGAAGAGGGTCTGGGCTGACCCCTTAGGTATGGAGAGAAATGGGAAATTCTGAATATCTTTTTTACATTGTGCTACCTCACGGTGGAGTCCTCTTGGAGAGGGGTATTTAGGTTGGGAGGGAACAGGCTGGTGGGGCAGTAATTCTCAAGAGTCAGGGTTATAAGGAAGATGTGGGATTTTGGCATGGGATCTGAGGTGGCAGTGGCTGTCTGAGGGAAAAGATTGGGGACACTGAGTGGGGGAAGATAGTCTAGGGGATCCCATGTGCTGAAGTCTTTCAGTATGAGAGCTGGCTCCTCTGACTTCTCATTTTGAGGTGCCAGATTGGGTTCTTCCCTATTTATTTTTAAGGGAAAAAGGAAGGCAGGTCCTTGTCTCCAGCAAAGGGAATAGCTTAGTTCTTCTTGAGACACTGGACTTTTGTCAACGTATGGGATTAGAAGCTGACTTATTACATCTTCATTCAACCCAAACTTTGGCCAGAAGATTGAGGGTTTGAGGATGGGTCCCTGAGTCCAAATTAAAGCAATATTTTATCATTTGTTGCTTTTTCCGATATTTAATCCTTTCATTAGCCTTCCAGTGTTTTAACATGAGACCTAGGGGACTATCTGGGGAGATATCTTTGTTACTATCTTTATCCCTCTTGCTCCCTGTCTTGCTTGGGGTATTTCCCATCTTGATGGCTTGGGGGTAAGCTTCAATTTCCCTTACTAGAAATTTCTCACCTTTTGGGGTGAGGCTCAACTGCCCCCACTGGAAATTTCTTGCCTTTTCTACTACTGGAGGTTTGTGTAAGCTTCAATCCCCCCTAATGGGGATCTCTCACCTCTTTGTAACCTCTAAGCCACCCCAACCAAGGAATACTTCACCGCCCCCCCTGCTGCTTTCTTATCTTGGTCCCAACTACCAAGGAAATACCTTACCGGCTCCCATGGTATCTTTTCTTCAGTCCATGCACAGACTTGCATGGCCGTTGTGGAGGATCCTTTACCCCAGGTTGCTGGCCGGTTTCTTTCCACGTTGCAGAGAGCTCGAGTTATTCCTCGTACTGTGTGGGTCCTGATTTCTCACCCCTAGGACTGCCACAAGGGGGCAGGGCACGCCTCATGAGACAGAACCAGAGACCACCCCCGGAGGGGAATGTAATCCCCGATGGGCCCCCAAATTGTTATAAAGTTGCTGTGCTGCAAAAGAAATAGCACTGGAATATGAAATTTTGTTTTTAATCCTCAGCAAAGCAATTTACTTCTATAGAAGGGTACAGTCTCGCAGATGGGGCAATGGTGAGTGCACACCTGGACAAGGGAGGGAAAGGAAGGGAAAGGCCAGGATGTTGGTAGAATGGCAGGTAATATTTTCCAAAAACGATCATCACATGTCCCATCTATTTTGCCAGACACCAAGAGGTAGGTTCTACATTTTCATCCCTTGAAACTGCACCAGACTTTTTGACTGCCTCTGATAGTCTATCCCAGAAGTGGCATTGTCTTTCAAGGCTTATCATAAAAGGTGATACATCTTCCACCTGGCACTCATCTTTTGGGAAACCTGCTCTGAGAAAACCACTGTCATGCTGCAAGGAAGCCCAAGCTTCCCCTTGAACAGACATCTGAAAAGAAATAACCTGTATCGACTCACCAGCCATGTGACCAGGGCTGAAGCATCCACTTCCAGGAACGCTCAGGTTGCCCCTGCTGACAGGTCCAGCTGTCTGTCCCATCCCCCCAACCCTGCTCATATGCAGATCCATGGGCAAAAGCATTGACTACTATTGACTTCAGGCACTGTTTAGGCAATAGACACATAATACGAAGAACATTCCAGCTCTGAAATCGCAACGATGAGGTATGGGAAGAGAACTCATCTTTCATATAAAGATTAGAGAGGTAAAGTCATGTTCTCAACATCACAAAACTAGTAAGAGCTGATCTTCAAACACAGATCTAACCCTAAACCTTTTTCTATGCTACTAACATGATTACTGACTGTCTTCAGGATGACCCTCCCAAGACACAGGTCAATTCTATGCTCAGCACAGAAAATACTTAGGCACTATGTGTCTCCAGCAAGGATTCCTATGAGAGATGAAAGATCCTCCCTACCTGCAGATCCCACCTTGCTGTAAGGGAGGCATCACCTTTCACAGTTGCTCAGCCCCAAAGAGTTACACATGCAGGGTTGCTGAGAAAAGGATGTAAAGTTCATAAAAGCTGTAAATCAGAGGCACTTATTCCTAATGAAGGCTAGGAGATGGAAGGGGTTGCTTAGCTTCCAGGGCTTAGTTTTCCCAGCTGGAAAATGGGGATAAGCTGGCACAAGTCTCTGTATCCTGAAAGTCCTCTGGATTTGAATCCTGATCCCTAATCCATTACTCTTCCCACTACAGAGCTGTCTTCAATACCAAGTGGCAGGGTCTGCTGATAACACAGCTCACCTCGGTCCTGGGTCCCAGGTCCCAAACTTTCTCAGCTACAATGCTTGCAAGCAAAGCACGAGGACCCTTGTGCCAACTCAGACCCCAGAGTAGGTCCCCCTTTTCTCGTACCGTGAAGTGCCTGTAAGCACACACACCTTACTGTCTTAGAGATAGAAATTAGCCCATTCCAATGCTGTGTGGTTGTGAACGAGTCAGCCTGCCCTCCCCCAGCTCTAGGATCTTGTGGTCTCCTGTTTAAAAAAAAGTGTACCCTGGCTAATTAAGAGGCAGGCCCTTCAGTTGGAACAGTAGGTGATGGTCTGTAGTCTGCACTAGGAAGCACAGAAAGGAAGCATGCCCACAGATGGGAGAGTTTAAAAGAAATGAGATGTCATCAAGAGGACTCAGTAATAGCTGTCAAGGGACTGAATGTCCATTCTAGGCACTCAGGTGCCTTTTGAGATGCTGATGTGATTGGGGCTGTATAAATGGGAGGCAAGATCAATGACTCAACCTAAGATTGACAGTGAAGTGGAGATAGACAAGCTGGGAAGTCAGGGGCTGCCATAGACTAACGCCTAAGGGCATAGGTTTGGTGTCAGGTCCTAGCTGTGCCTCCTGCCTGCTACAAAACCTTGGCTGAGCTATTTGGGAAAAGGGCTCTGAGATGACAATCTGTGAAACAGGAAAGTTATTCAATGGTATGATCACGTAGGTTCTCATGAGATCCAGCAAGTCCTCAGTGCCTACCATATCGGATGCTCTGGATAGACTGTTTCAAGGAGATTGTAACTGCCCCCTCATTTGTAGCTGCTACTACTTTAATAGACTCTAAATGCCACTGGGGAAAATCATAGGTTGAGTCTTTTTGGGATACCCTGAAGAGATGTGTTTTAGGGGTGCCCTTGGGCTCAACCCGTGGAAAGGAGAGGAAAGAGGGAGGTGAGCTGCAGTGTGGGCCCAACAGCAACCTTGGCCAACCACATAGAGATCTTGGGAGCTGGGATGGCCCTTCAGAGACACCCTGAGGTGGTCTGGCCAAACCTTCATACCTCTGTATGGGTGTTAGTGGCTGTGAGCTACACAGATGTGCATGATCTTAGACTCAGCCATTCTCTGCAGCTCAGACAATGAGGGGCTGACAGCCTGAGCCAGCAGCTGAAGGGGGGTCTGGGTATATAGCACAAGGAAACATGGTATGCAGGGATGGAGCATGGGAGGGCTTCCCGGAGGAGGTGGCATCTGAGCTGATTTCCAAAGGTCACATGAGTAGGACTTGGCTACCTGAAAGATAGTAGGAAGGAGGAACGTGCAGACAAAGGAAACATCACAGGTAAGGGGAAAGAAGAAAATAGCAGACACTGGACCCACTGCTGTCCTTTGACCTAAGCATGTTCCTGTCTTGAGCACTTGCCCTTGGAACACACTTTATGCACCGTATGACTCACACTCTTTCATGCAGGTCTTGCGAAATTTCCTGGGAAGGTAACACTGAGCTGATGCTACTTTCTAATACAGCAGCCCCTATACTCTCCCTTTCTCACCCTGCTTTGCCTCCCAGCTCTCCTCAGGTCATAGAAAGATGAGAAGGTAGATAGTACTCTCCCATGAAAAGGCTTCATAAGGGCAGAGACTTGGAGCACACCTACTTTGTTATTCAACATCCCAACCCTCGCACTGCCTGCTGCCCTGCAGGACAGACCTCTGGATGCATTCAGAGACTTGGTCCTGCAAGTCAAGATTGGCAAGAAGGGCCAGGTGGTAAAAACGTAAGATGACATTGTGAGCTAGGATGGCCAAAGAGTGGTGGAATGAAGGAGCTTGTTTGGATGATGTTGGGTTCCTAGGCCCCGGGGGTGGACACTTTGACCCTGTAGGTGTGTCATGGCAAAAGGACAGCTGAATTTCTAGGGAGTACCAGAGCCATTGACAACTGGAGTGGGTGTCTCAGGGAGGATGGTGACCTCACTCCCGATACCCTGGAGGATGGATCTGTGTTGCAGTTAACAAGGCATATCCACTTGTGTCTGGGACAGATGCCACCTTAATCTTTCCCAGGTGTGGACCCTGCCTGACTCCTCAGAGGAGGCCCCTTCCAGGTCTCATGGGGTTGCCTTGAAGTCACACCTTCCTGAGCAGGATGTCTCTTTATTGCAGGCTTCCCAATTGATTGTTCTCAGGACCAAGTCCTTTGATGGTTTTATTGTCCCTAAATTCACACCAGGCCCCAATAACTTCAGAGCAGGTAGAGAATGCAGAACAGGAGGGTCTGGGAAAGCGGATCAAGGCAGGAGATTGCAACCTCTAAATCTGTAAGACCAGACTCTCCTCTGAAGGCTTCCACGTGTGGAACAGGTCCTGCCGTCTCCAGCCTGGAATGCCCAGGCTAAGTGGATCAAAGTAGCCCTCTACCTTTTGAGAGCCCTGAAAACACCTGCTGCTGTGCAGTAAACAGCAGGTCTGCGCAGCTGATGGCTTCTGTCCAGCGACAAATTCCTGGGACTAAATAACTCTTGAGCCTGACATCAAGGCTTTATATTGGGTTTCGCACACCCCTGCTCATCCTGGGACCAGCTCAGCTGACTTTGGCTGAGTGTCTGCTTTTGAAAGATCTCAAACTGAGATGAGAATTTAGGTACCACTTAAGCTTCCCACCTGATTTTCTTCCCTTCTCTCATTTTCCCACCCTATTGTGTATTTTCCTGGGCTGGCCTCCCAGTTGAAAGGGGCTGTTAATGAGGGAGCAACTGGGCTTTATCCCATCAGGGACTGCTGTGGTCTGTGCTGTGGTCTAAATACTTGGATCCCCCCACCCCAAATTTTTATGTTAAAACCTCAGCTGAATTACATGTAAAGGAGTTTAACTGAGGAAGGAATGATTTGCGATTCAGGCAGCCCCCAGAATTACAGTAGATTCAGGGAGACTCCAATGCAGCTACATGGTAGAACTATAGATGAAAAAAGGAAATGACTTACAGAAATCAGAAGTGAGTCTCAGAAATGGCTGCATTGGTTAAAGGTTGGCGTTTGCCTTATTTGAACACAGTTCGAACCGTGGGCTACATTTGGCCAAAATTTGGTAAATGGCACAGGTGTGGCTATGGTCAGTTTGCACCTCCCACTTGTTAGTTCACAATGTACAGAAACACCTTTAGGCCAAACTTAAGGAGGCAGCTTTAGGCTAAACTGATTAACAGTTGAAAACCTGCCCACGTGCCCCTCCCCCCCCGCCCCCACCCCCACCCCCGCAATGTGACCGTAGTGTAGGTGGGACATTTGGAAGGTGATTAGATCATGAGGGCTCTGCCCTTATGAATGGGATTAGAGCCTTTATAAAAGAAGCCTAGCAGCTACCTTGCCCCTTCTACCCTACAAAGATGCAGCAAGAAGTGGCCATCTGTGCACCAGAAAACAGGACCTCACCAGACACTGAATCTGTCACTCCCTTGATCTTGGACTTCCAAGTACCATGAGAAATCTTACAAGCCACCCAGTCTAGGGCATTTTGTTATAGCAGCCCCAGTGGACCAAGATGGGGACCACTTGAGAGCCTGCTCAGAACAAATCTCAGGACTGTTCTCCAAGGAGTGCGGAAGCTGTGGGGGGTAGTATTTAACCACTGACCCCATCTTTCATGGGGGTGAGGTCCCTCAGGGTATTAACCTGTAAGCACTTCTGGATTGCTGTGTGTGCTTCTAGATGCTCCTATAGCCAGAGAACACCCTCAGACTCGGGTGCTTTCAAGGTGGGAGGCCAACAGCCTAAAGGTCATGTGACAAGAACTGTCCACTGAAGTTGCAGGTGAACCTCCAGGTGAGCCAGCTGGATGTGGGAGACCAATTGCCGGCTTGCATCTGGTTCCAGCTCATGCTTGGGTCAGTTCAGGAGCCTTCGCCAGTGCAGCCAACAAATACCGTGTGCCAGCACTGCAGCTACTGAGGATACAGAAGTGAATAGAGATGACATCTTGTACCTTCATGAAGTGCCCATAACTCTCCTGAGCCAACAGCAGTATGCACTGTGGTGCTGAACCCCCTATTGACTCCAATGGGGAGGATACCAGGTTCAAGAGATCAGAGACCCAGAACCAACAGACTGAAGTTGGGGTTTTGTTGGGAACTTACATACAAGGTATAATCCAGTGGCAGTGACCCGAACAGAACTGCCTTACATATAGTCTAGTGGCAGCAAGCTGGGCAGAAGAACCATGACCACTTGCAAGAAGCATGCAGCTTACATAGCACTTTCACTTGGCAACAACATCCTACCTGGCAATCTTCAATCAACCTAAAACTTGGGGCCTCTACTCCCCTGTATGGCCTATGTGCCATGGGATGGGCTGGAGACTCAGATCTTCCTCATAGACAAGGAAGAAATCTCCCAGTTGGCTGCTCCTGGATTCCCTAGCTTGAAACACACGTTCAGATGCATCTGCCCTTCAGGGCCTGCTTAAGTTACTGCTATCAGGTACATTTAGCATACTTTCCATTGCAATGCCCTATTGATACCCATAAATACTCTGGCCTCGCAGCTGACTGGTCTAAGCTCTGAATAGGAAGCCAGCTATGCCAACAGTAGATGTGAAAAACATCCAGGTTGAGGGAACAATGAAAGCAAAGTGGTTAGATGTGACTGAGCTTGGTGTCAAACTGTTAGAAGGCTGATATGGCTTGGGGAGAGTGGTAGGAGACACCTTTGGAAAGGACAAATCAGGCTGGATGATGTAAGTCTCTTTAGAAGCTTAGTTTTTATTCTTAGGTCAATGGGCAGCTAGAATTGTTAAGATTTTAAAGTATGAAGTAAACTGGCCTCCTTGCCTTCATTCTCTCTAGAACAATGGAAAGGATGTGGGCAGATCTAGGATCTGAGATGAAGCTTACATGAGATGCTGAGGGGATGGGATGTGGGAAGAGGGAGAGCTCAAACTAGGATAATCAGATCTGTTGAGTCTTCCAGAAAACATGCAAAGAGTAAAAGGGGGAAGCGGCCTATCAAGAGCATTTCCCCTAAACTGGAGCTGGTAGCACTTCTCTGCTGTGCTCAGTGATGTCACATGGGGAGCTCAACTGGTCATGATGGGAGTATTTACACCTCGGAAATTGGTAAATGCTATAAATCAGAACTGGTTGTTAAATACTTACCAGCACACCTCGAATGTCTGAAAGATGGAAGTAGAATTGGACAGGGAGAGCCTCAGCCTGCAGAGTAGACCTGACACAGTATCAGCTAACAAGGAACTGACGAAGACTGCTTACGAGAAGGGTTCCGCACTGGGGAGAAATGGCCAGGCCTTAGTACCCCTCTGTGCTGAGTCTCCTGGCCAGCAACTGCCCAAGATAGAACACAACCTCAGCTTCAAAGCTGAGACTGGTCCTGAGTCTGTCAGCTAATCACATTCCTGCAGCTGAATGGAAAGATTATTTAAGAATCAACTTTAACTCACAAAACATGTTGCACACTGTAAGTATACATGTTTTGAAATAAGTATACACTGTAGAATGACTAAATCCAGTTGATTAGCAAGAATTACTTCACATGCTTATTTTTTTTGTGAGAACACAAATCTACTTAGTGTTTTATTGTTTTGCTTTTTTAGAATACGTTAATTGTAGTCACCACATTCTGCAATAGGTGCTTGAGCTTATTCCTCCTAAAAAAAAAAAAAAACTTTATCTTTTGACCAACATCATTCCAAATGTTACCCCCGACACACCCCTAGTAATCACCATTCCACTCTACTGAATTCAACTGTTAAAATCCACATAAGATCATGCTTGATCTGAGACGTAAGTATACCTTTGACTGCCTCCCACCCACTGCATGTTTGGAAGGGAAAAATCTCTCCTCCAAGGAAAACACATAAGGCAAACACACTCCCTAGGTCTGCCTGCAAGACACGTGGCTATCAATCCCCATCTCTGCGTCCCCACATCCTAACTAAACCAGAAGTATTTTACTTCCCGTTCATGCCAGCTATTCCCAACTTCTGCTTTCTAGCATCTTGAGTTCAGCCAGTGGAGGAAGAGGCAAGAGATCAGAATGTAAGAGACAGATCAAGATACTTATTAACTCCAGGAGAACCTTTGTACCTTTTCTCATCTATAACGATGCTTCCCCCAACCATCTACCTTCAGGTTATTCATGTCACCTACCTGACACCTTTTCTACCATATTTAACATCATAACTCTACTCGCCCCACCTCTACCTGTCTTCCTGTCTTGTTTTTCTCCATAGCACTTGCTACTAACTGAAAATTTCTTTAGCTTACCTGTCTTCCCTAAATTGGAATTCATAGCTCCATGAAAGCTGGGATTTCATTGTGTTCACTGCTATACCCCCAGCAACTGAATGAATTACCCAATGCAGTGCTTCTTTGTCAGTTCTCAAAGTGGGTACTCTGTAAAGGCACCCTGGATTTGTGCAGTATATACCTATATGGCCCATCATGGTGGCTGATAAGGAAGACCCCAGCCATGGGGGAAAATGCTAGAAAATTCAAAGGGAATCTAACATGGAGAGAGTTTCAAAGCCCTTAAGCCATCCCAAGAACAGAGTATCTGAGATCACCCAGAGATTAGCAACAGCTGGAAGCCACTACTACACTGAAGTTGGAGAAATGGAAGAAGCAGCACCACCAGAGCCTGGAAGCTGGCGCCATCATGCTAAAGTTGGAAAGGCTTCAGGCTTTCCCAGCAGTACTTGGTGACCAGGGAGAAGTGGCCGGCAAGAGGAGCTAAAACCAGATGAGACAACATCCGAGGAGAAATATTCCGGTTTCTCCTTTTCTTGGGTTCCTATTGGTTGAACTCAAAAACAAATACCACTGGCAAGGGAGCCTAGGACACATAGCTTGCAGGGCTCTTTATATGCACAGCGAGGAAAGATGAGGAATTGATGTAAATGCAAGCAGAGAAATGACTAGCAGAGCAGTCTTGACCTTGCACACAGTAGGTATCCAAATACTTGAAGACTAGTGTCTTCTGTCATTCAAACAGAATTGAAGCAGAGCTACAGGGATGTAGAAAAGAGATCATGCTGGAACAGGGAGATGGAAAGTAGCCTCTGTCACTGACAGCGTTCTGGCTCCTAGCAGGCCCAGACCTCTTATTTCCTATCCATAGACTGAGATCTGCACCCCTAAAACCACTGCTTAAGGTAACCCTCATGAGCTGACTTGAGAAGATCAGTTTCTAGTAGCCAAACGTCTTAGACCAGTCTGATCCCAGCAAAGTCATGGAACCAACATAAGGGTTAATCACCAGTTGATTGGATAAGGAAAACATGGTACATGTGCATCATGCAATACTATTCAGCCATAAAAATGAAATCATGTGCTTTATAGCAACATGGGTGGAGCTGGAGGCCATTATCTTTAGTGAAACAACTCAAACGGGCTCAAACACCAAACTCACTTATAAATGGGAGCTAAGCCATGGGTAAACATGAACTTAAAGATGGAAATGATACACTGGGGACTCAAACTAAGGAGAGTGGGATGGGATGAGAATTACTGGATACAATGTTCATTATTTGGGTGTTGGATCTGCTAGAAGCCCAAACCTCACTATTACACAATATATCCATGTAACAAACCTGCACATGTATTCCCAAATCTAAAAGTCCAATTCCAGAAAGACAAGTACTTGGGGGGATACTTTTGCTCAATAACCTTCCATAGCTCACTATTGCCTTTGGAACGAAGTTTATTTTTTTTATCTTAAAGGTCTCAAAAAGTTAGAGGTTCAACTTAACACATCCTTTCATGCTTTCATTTCTGTGTGGCTCTACCCAGGAAAATTGCCTCAGACATTGTATCAGCTAGCTATTAAAACTGTGTATGTAAACTAGCTATTTACTGTGTAAAACTTACTCCAAAACTTGATGGCTTAACTTCATTTAAGGCTGAATGTTCTATCCATGTATATGCCATACTTCCTCTATCCATTCATTCATCATTGGACATTTAGGTTGTTTCTACATCTTGGCTATGGTGAATAATGCTCTAATGAACACGGGAATGCAGATAACTCAAGATCCTAACTTCTTGTATATATCCAGAAGTGAGACTGCTAGAATATATGGTAGCTCTAGTTTTTTTGAGGAAACTCCATAATATTTCCCGTGGTGAAATAAATGTACATTCCCAAGGGTTCCAAATTCTCCTGCCAGCATTCTTTTTAATAGCCGTCCAAATTGGTGAAATGAGTCTTCATTATGGTTTTGATTTGCATTTCCTGGATTAGTGAGGAAGTTCTGCCGTATTCAACAACGTGGATGAACCTGGAGGACATTATGCTAATAAGATAAGCCAATCATAGAAAGGACAATCCTGCATGATTCATCTTATGTCAAATTCAAAGAAACAATAGAATGGTGGTTACTGGGGGCTTAGGGTCAAGGAAAATGGGGGAGGGAGATACTGTTTAACTGGCATAAAGCTTGTGCAAAATACATTCTAGATCTGCTATACGACATTGTTCCTATAGCTAACAATATTACACACTTAAATATCAAGGGTTCTTACCACAGTTTTCCAAATGAATGAACAGTGGCTTCTGTTCACAATTGCAAAGGCTTGGATGGTTCCAAGGCCCATCAATGATAGACTGGATAAAGAAAATGGCACATATATACCATGGAATACTATGCAGCCATAAAAAGATGAGTTCATGTCCTTTGCAGGGACATGGATGAAACTGGAAACCATCATTCTCAGCAAACACAAGAACAGAAAAACACCACATGTTCTCATAAGTGGGAGTTGAACAATGAGAACACATGGACACAGGGAGGGGAACATCATATACTGGGGCCTGTCTCGGGGTGGGGAGCTAAGGGAGGGATAACATTAGGAGAAATACCTAATGTAGATGATGGGTTGATGGGTGCAACAAACCACCATGGCATGTGTATACCTGTGTAACAAACCTGCATGTTCTGCACATGTACCCCAGAGCTTAACATACAATAATAAACAGTGGCTTAAAAGGATGAGCATGTATTATTGGTACTGAGTCCTGGAGTCAGCATGGTGGCTCTTCTGGTCTCAGCTGGGCTCATTAGCGCTTCTCTGGTCAGCTGGAGAGAGAGTTCTGCTAACCCTAGCTGGCCTTTGTCACATCTTTGGGAATCAACTGGCTGTAAATGGATCTGAGATGGTCTTGGCTAGGACAGCTGGGCCGTGTGGTCTGTTATCTAGCAGGTCACCTTAGGTTCATTCACATGTGATAGCATGCTTTTTCCACCCTTTCCTGCAGCTAGATTCTAAAATAGGGTACACAGTTGGGTGCTACCCAGGTCTCATCTTTCAAAACTGAGATGTAATTCCCCTGGGTGCTGTGAGTTTGGGCTGCTGGTGGCTCATGCATCAGATGCTCTTCAGGAAGTACCTTCTGCTAAAGACGGCCTCTGCTAGCATGCTCCCTTCCTGGGGGCAACCTACATTCCATGACCATGAAGGGTATAAAGCCCATCTCTCTTCACTCCAACTTGAGATAGCTCTGAAAGGGAATCCCTGTTTCAAAGCTCTCCGTGGGGTCAGCTGAGTTACCTTGCAACTGAACTACAGTTTCTCCCATAGGAAACCAAATCTCCCTTCCCCAGTACCCAACAGGTACTGTTCGTTAGTGTTCTCCCCGGTAAGCCACCTGCGCACTATTCTCATGAGCTGAAGTTTGACATGTTAACATTTACCCGTATACCACTAATTGCATAGAAACGAGCTCTTGCGGGGTCGGGGGGGGGGGTGGTGCGGGGAGGAAGACTTTGTATTCTGATTTCTGTAACACAAATACACCTGACTATTTCAAACCACTAGTTAAATCACAACATAGAATCAGGAAGAGATGTGCAAAATAACTTTTACAGTAGGGGTTAGCTTAAGGACACTACTGCCCGCAACCCAGTGTGTCCACATGTGTATATGTAACTGAAACAAAAGTATTTGGAGGCAACCTCGCTTTACTAATCTGCGTTGCCAGGAGACTGATTTTTCTGTTCGCTTTCACTGTTTAAACCCTTTCTCAAGCCACTAAATTTTAAGGCCTCTAACAGGTGGTTGCAACCTGCAGCTTGAAATGCATGTGTTGGGAGTAGGTCCTGCTTGGCAGAGCAAGCAGCAGCTAAATGAATATGAAGGAGGGAGGGTTCAGAGGCAGGAGTTCTCCGGCTCCTCCAGGGTGATCCAGGGTTTCTTAATTGGGACAAGGGGAGGATGAGCAGAAAATATTGTCTTTAACTTTGAAAAGCTTGCAAAGCCTCCCTCTGCAGGTTTTGTTCCCAAAAGTACTTAAGTTGTCTTACGCCCTGAGAAGTGTTCTTGGAAATGGGAGTTAGGCTGTCCAGGAATTGGCTTTCTAGTGGGGCTTCTATCAAGGAAAGCAAAGTATTTCCCTAGTCCAAACCCATACCCTAAAAAGGTAGTTATGACACCGTGGGTTGTCACGCCAGGAGTTCATTGAATAAACAAAGCCATGTTCCACCATCAATACAGTGGTGTTGTCACCTTTCAAGATAGTCTAAGCCTTTCAATACCTCCCATAATTGGCAAACTGGCTGCAGCAGAGCCCACTTCAGTTGCAAGCATGCTATTTGATATGTGCAATCAGGGATATTTGACGTAAAACCCCGTGTTGGGGTTGCTTGTGACCAATGAGAAAATCTGGCAACCATGAACTCACATTCTCATGTGGCAATGATCTGATGGAGTTAAATGGAACTGTGACCTTATCCAGAGTCCCAACAGGCAGCAAAGTTTGAGACTCCCCCCAAAAAAGCAAGCGTGGACATTTTGGCATTAGGGTCTTTGGTTAGGCTTGGAAAACAGCACCTTTCCCACTGTACCTAGGTTAAGCAGTACCTAAAGAGTAAGCTGATCTTAGCTAGGTAGGAAAATAACTTGTTCCTAACCTGGCATGTTCCGCCTACAACTGCAGCCCTTCACCTTGGTTCTTTGCAATCGACTGGAAATGGTGGTCTCCCGGTGAAGTTTCTCCTCCAAGGCAGCTGAGCCGTCTGTTTCTTTGAAGATTACAGGGCTTTAGCATGCCTTTAAAGTGAATTTTTCCCCCTCTGTTTTATTATAATTAATGACTAGAAAACTTTTCTTTTTTTCCCCCTCCCTTTATCTCTTAAATATGTTTCTTTCCTCTTTAAAAATGCAATATTTCTTTTAAACCAGGTTATGAATGAGTCTGTCCCTAGCAGGGCAAGCCCAGCTTCATCTGTCAATTTGATTATGCAAAGCCTCTGTTTTCAGCTGGCATCTGAGGTGGATTTCAAAGCCATGACTCATGTGTGCTTCCAGGCTTATGACCTGGAGAGCAACTGTCTACAAGAGCCTGAGCTCTCAGTGTGGGTCTGTGTTTAAGAGAAGATCCCTGCAAGGCCCCAGTGGCTAAATGATTCACAGGACTGTGTGTACACATGCAGGCACTAACACAACCAGGATAGTGCAGTTATGCAAACCTAAGCTGACAATCTGTTATTGGTGCCCAAGAGTCATTTCACTTAGATACAAAAAACACATCTGCAATTGCACAAGACTTGAGGTCATCGGGTAAATGTGCAAAGATGCAGCTACTGAGGCATTTATAGTAACCAGCATTAGGTTTCCCATTTTTCCCCAAATGCTCTATGGTACATGCATACTACAGAATACAGATGTCTAAGTACAATACTAAGTATACAATACTAAGTACAAAAGAATGAGATTCAGAACAGTTACTACAACAAGCATGGAATTGTCTTGATTTGCACAACTGGGGACATTTGCACAAATGGTATATCTGTACATGCACAGACTATATGTAGAATAGGGTTTCTCAACCTCAACACTAACGATATTTAGGTCTAGATAATTCTTTGGGGACTGTCCTAGGTATTACAGGATGTTTAGCAGGATCCCTGGTTTCTTTACATTCATACCAGTCAGACCATCCTGGTATGACAAACCAAAAATGTCTCTAAGCGTAGTTAACCGTCCCTGGGGCAAAAATCACTCTCAGTAAAGAACCACTAGTCTACAAAGATACACACACGAAACAGCAATAGTGAATTCTGGGTAGCAGAATTCAGGGAGTAAGGATGAATAGGAGACTTAACTATTTTTTAAGTTGTATTGCTTTGCAGGTGGACCCCTTTAATGTGAGATGAAGATTATTGGGTACCCTGACTTAACCAAATATAACTTTTATAAACCAATAAAATTCGAAAATGTACATAGTTTCTCAATGGAGCTATTACTACGCAAAGGGTCTTTGCTGGGAAAATGTGCACGGAGACCTGGTGAAGTTTTTGGTTCAGGGTACAAGTGCATTCTGAACACAAGACAAAGGGGTTGTAAACATTTCTCTACTTATACCACACACTTGAAAAAAGCTTAATTTGGGTAGGGAGCTCTGGCAAAGTATCTTTCATGTATTATATTTATTAAACTATTGCTTAATCCTCACTGTTGCTCCAATAACTTGGATGCAGTTTTCCACCAATACAGTAAGGGAAGTGGCTTGCATTGCCTCTCTTATGGACTCACTCAGCGGGAGAAAAGCTGAGGGACTTGACTTGGATGGTACCGAATGACAATGTGAGCAGAGGCCGGATTTTGTACATCACACGCAAGGTATCGTAAGTGGTACCTTCTTCACAAACGACTCCTTGAAGTGATGCCTGTAAAACAATCTTGGAAAACATTCAGGATTGTAACTCTTTAATCTGTCTTTGATCCAATCACTCATATAAATATATATATAAATATATGTAAATATAAATATATAAATATAAATAAATATATACATATATAAACATATATAAAAATATAAAAATATATACACATATATATATATAAAAAAATATGAAGCCTGTGCCCAATCCCCAGGAACTGTGACTTTGGAAGTGGAACCTAGGTCTCTAGATACTTAATGTTCAAGGGAACATGATGGAAGTGATGTTTCTTCAAGAACCCGTTGTTGGAGGCCCCCTGTGATAAACAAGGGGTAGAATTGAAGCCACGGCACAGCGCTCTCCCACTATGACAAAACACTGAGGATGCTTGGGATAGAAGTCTTACAGGTGGGCCCATGGCCTATGGCTGTCAGAAGATCTGTCTAGGTTGAGTCACAGTATGTTGCACTTGAAGGGGCCCCCCCGACACATGCTGTACAACCAACAGCAAATCTGCCTCAGCAGGGTTTGCAGACCCCACACTAATGTCACATGGCTGAATCGTTGGCTGAATTGGATCAGAAATACTCAAGATTTGGGGTATCCAAAGCCTCTAGGCCTGCAATTTGTCAGCGATTAAATACTGGGTTTCTCTGTGCCTGAAACTGCCACCTCGAAGGGAGGGCTGAAACATTGGCACATAAGATGACATCTGTGTTCAGAGCCAGTGGTGACTTCTATTCCACACCACCACCAAATTCTACCCATTCCTTAAGGCCCAGTTCAAATCTCACTCTGCCAAGACTTACCTGGTTTCTACAGCTCTGAGCACTTAATCACATTCAAATGAGAACATAAATCTTCAAGTACAACCTGCCCGAGATCACTCAGCAAGGATGGTGCACGGTCTGATTTTAGACAGGCCTGGGTTGGAGAACACAGCTCCCTCAGTGCCTGCCCCATCCCCAACAAAAAGGAGGCAATAGTTGCAGAAATGAGTCTTCCTTCTGTCGTGGGCAGTGAGGAGGACACAACATGGGTGGAAACATTGAATTCCAAAGTCCAGCGTATAGTTTATGGTAATGCACAAAGGTTAATTTCTTTGGACGAACATCCACATCTTATGTTACCATGGGACACCAGGGGAGGCTGGGTGAAGGGTATGTGGAAATTCTCTGCACCATCTTAGCATGCGGTCCCATACACGAGGATGTGACTAGTGGCATGTTAGGATCATGGGCTCTGTCAAGTTCATACCCAGCTCTGCCACTTACATCTAGAATATTTTGAGGAAACAGAATGAAGGTCCCTAACCTTTCACCAGTCTCCCCATCTGTAAAATGGTGATAATATAACTCTACCCAGTGGAGTTAAGGATTAAATGGTATTACCTAGGGTTTGTACAAAGCTGCCACATAACTGCTTTAGATCCGACTACTGATATTTCTATTACACAGTTAGTATTTGCCAATCAAACCGGACAGTTTGGCCCCTTGGACTGGTTAGATGCGACTCTCCAGTCCGATTATCATGTACTGTGGGTGTCCAAATGGCATCTCTAGACCACTTCTCTCCAAAGTGGTCCAAAACATGCCTGGGTGGCCCCTGGCCTCCTGCCCATGTGGCAGCTTTGCTGATTTCTCTCCCATTCTGGTCATCAGCCTGAACACAGGTCTTGTGATACAAAAAGAGCATTTAGAGGGAGTATTTTTATTCCTGACCTAAGCCCCTCTACCCTGAATCAAATCAATGTAGGGCTCCCAGAACGAACAAGGATGTTCCTTGTAGCCTTTATTAGGAAGAAACTGGAAATAACCTAAGTGCTCATCAAGAGTGCGTGACTTATATAATGAGACACCCACACTCTACAGCAGCTGAAATGAATGAGGGAGACCAATAGAAACCAGTATGGGATGATCTCAGACACATTAGGTAAAATTCCTATTTTTTACGCAGTAGTCCGGACTGCATAAAAACCATGTTTTAAAAAGTATGTATTTAAGTATACACTTGTAGGAAGACACATAGGAGAAAGTCTAGAACACTTCTATATGTATAGAAGTGTTCTTTATCTGTCCTGCCTAGTGCCATAGCCACTAGCAATGTATACTACTGAGCACTTAGTATAGCCAGTGTGACTGAAAAACTGAATGTTAATTTTGATTTAACTTAAAATTGCCCCACCTGTAGTTGAGAAGGCTAGAGATGGAACTTAACAGCACTGGGGCAGGAGGCCAGGAGTCAAAGAGGACCTTTTGTGTGTGTGTGTGACTTGGCTTTAGGAAGTATATTCCCTGTATTATGTTAAAAATTAATACTCTTCTAAATGCACTGTGGTACCTCGGGTTGATTAATCCTGGAACCAAAAGGCAAGAGTTAAACACTGCTGAAATCCAAATGAAGTCTGGAGTCAGTAGCAATATACCAATATTCACTTTAATTGTGACAAATGTAGCATGGTGATGTAAAACGCTGATACTAGGGGAAGCTGGGTGAAGGATATACAGGACTCTCTGTACTGGGTGACTTTTCTGTACACTTAAAATTATTCCAAAGTAAAAGTACATTCCAAGACTATAAGCTTAGTGCTGGGTTTTTCCTAACTCTCAAATCGGACACTTGAAACACTTCTGTTTAAAGACAAGAACACCAACTTCAGTGCTTGCTGGCTCTGGGCTCAACATGTTTGAGAACTTCAAGGTGGAGGCATCTGGGCAGCTGCTCAGAAGCAGCCACCACCGTTCCCACTGCACTTCTGTCTGGTGTCTGGTATGACCCTAAAGCCTTCAACTACCTGCAGAGACCTGGCAGCCACCAAGAGACTGGCCCCAGTGCAAAGCCAAGAACCTGAGACACATCTGTTCCAATGGTCCCACCTCCATGAGAGGGTGCCACAGAAGCTGGTGCCTCTTCAAGGTCATTCCGAATGTACTTAGAATTATGAAAAACATGGACAAAAGAATCCACATTCCAGCTGGTCATGGCGGTGTGTGCCTATAATCCCAGCTACCAGGAAGACTGAGGTGGGAGAATCTCTTAAGCCCAGGAGTTCAAGGCTGCAGTGAGCTATGATTGTGCCACCGCACTCTGGCCTGAGCAACAGATCAAGACCCCATATTTCATCCTCTACCACATTCGTTACAGTGCCTCCTTGTGGCCAAAGAGTAAAGATGTTTCACTACTGTCTTAACAATGAAGAAATTGGGAACTCCTTTCACCCCTGAGCCTCAAGATCACAGCCTGCGCCCAGATGTTGTTCTACAGTGTGGAAGAGGGGCAAGGTCCCCACCCGAGTGGAGTTACAGGCATGCAGAGCCACTCAGACCATGCGTTCTAGACTCCAGCCAACCTGGATTCTGTGCCCTACTTCTAGCACTTTCTAGCTGTATGGATCTGGGGAGAGCCTGCTGCATGAGCTGGTCTGAGCCTCTGTTTTCTCATCTGTAAAATGTGATTCTCACTAGATTGGGTAAGATTTAAGTGACCTTGAAATTAAAGCCTCAATTAAGACTATTTGCTGATGTTCATCACTGTTACACCAAGTAGGAAAAAATCCTTGGACCACACACTCTTAGAAGTTATCTGGTTGAGATAGGAAAAGACAAGGGAAAGTTGCAACTCTTACTGACTTAGCTTCTAAGTGGAACCTCAAGATAATGCAGCAATAGCAAACCCGAACCTGAGAAAAGTCTAGAATCTTTGCCTTTAGGTCCCAGTTTTTGTGATTGATAGAAGGTTCATCAGTGTTCCAAGTGGTCCACCTGGTCTGCAGATCAATCAGTACCTTCCTGAGTAATAAGGTCCTGTAATAAAAATGTATGTCTGTTTTCATTGGAACATCACACAAATTTAGCAAGGACTTCCGCTGTATCAGGAGTAATCGCACAAAGTCGATGTGATGACTACATCATGGTTTTCTGGGTCTGCAGGGCTCCCAGGCTGGCCAAGGGTCACATGACAACTGCCTTCCTGAGCCTTTTTCCTGATGTGAGTAAATGACTCCTAAATCAAAACCAGACCACTGCCCTCACCCAATGACCACCTTGCCAGCAAAAGCCTTCCCCCTCGGTCTCGGGTCTCGGGTCTCGGGTCTCGGGTCTCGGGTCTCGGGTCTCGACTAAAAGCACCTCCTCCAGAGAACTGCTCGTCTCCAGTTTCCTTCTCAGCACAGGCCAGCCAGGCCCTTTGAGAGCCAGAGAGGGGAAGGCAAACTGAAGACCACCGGTCTGGCCCCATTTCAAGAATGGGCTACTGTCTAAACTCTAGCTATGTCACCTTCTGCAGGATTATTCCAAGGCTTGGATTAGATGAAGGGAGGGTGGGAGTGAGAAGTTTGAGAAGCGTTTGCCACCGTGATTTCTAGAACAGCCTCAATGGCAGAGGAGAATGAAGATACACTTCAGTTTTTCTAAATTGGTTAAATGTGAATCCAGGTGGCTTAATTAATGCTGAATAAGTGGCATGGTCCTGTGGTGCTGGTGTCTGGCAGCGGGGCTCCGAGGAGCACTCAGGATGGAGTGAAGTAGGCTCCAGCTGTACTTGCTCGAACTACAAATTCCAGCAACCCTGCTGCTGGCTCTGGGAGACTCCTTACCCTCACCCCAGGGGAGCCTGCAGCATCTCTGGTCTGCTGGATGACTTCTTCTGTTGCCTCAAACCAGCAGCTAGCATGGCCCTCCCTCTGTCCCCCAGGAGCAGCCTGCCCTCGGCTCTGCATGCCAGGAAAGCCCACTTGCTCCTGACTCCCGGTGGTGCCCAGGATCCAACCACCAGGATCTGGCTGGCCCACGATCCCTCCTGCAGGACTGGTTCCTGACTCTGCAGGAGAAACAAGTGGGTGGGCTGGGCTACCGCCTCACTGAGACTCAGGAGATGTCTCTGCCTGACAGCATGTTCCTGTTTTTCTCCTGTATCCCTTCCGGGAGAGTCATTTCTTACACCTGCTTGTTTGCATGCTGAAGTACCCTGTCCCAGGGATTACAGCACACAGCAGCCCATGTTGCAATTTTGATCTGTAAAGGCTTATGAACATGAGATAAAACTTAAAGCGGTCAACCTCTGATCTGTTGTGTACCCCTAGAAATATTATGCTCAAATATTTGCTTCTGTGAGCCTGAGTGTTTTCATCTGTCAAATGGAAATAATAGCATCTATTTTATAGGACTGTTCTGACACTCCAGCAAATGTTTTAGCAGGCACTGAGAACAGTGCTTGTAGCATATCGTGTTTATACAAGTGTTTAAATCCCATAGAGCCCTTGCAAACACCTCACAAAGGAAGGAACTATCCGTCTTACTGAGAAGAAAATAAGAGCTGGTCTCTGTGCTTCACAGGTCACACAGCAAGTGCCAGCCTCAACTGTCAGCCTCTGCCATCTGACTTGAGTTTTGCTCATACACCCAGTTTAATATTATGTCTAACTGATTTGAAGGTGACTTGAGGCAAAATGGTGTTGCCCTTTGAACATGACACTCTTGCATTCTGTACCAACACTGTTCATTAATCTTAATACTATCCATTTAATCTTAAGCACAAAACTTAGCTAGTTTTTAGAACAGAGAATGTTTTAAGCTTTCAACCAGATGAGTAAAAAGTTAGAGGATGGATTTGGGAGGCTGAGATGGGCGGATCAGGAGGTCAGGAGATCAAGACCATCCTGGCTAACACGGTGAAACCTTCCTCTACTAAAAAATACAAAAATAAAAAAATAAAAAAATAAAGCCAGGCGTGGTGGCGGGAGGCTGAGGCAGGAGAATGGTGTGAACCCGGGAGGCGGAGCTTGCAGTGAGCCAAGATCGCGCCACTGCACTTCAGCCTGGGTGACAGATGGAGAATCCATCTCAAAAAAAATAGAAAATAAAAATCTTAGAGGATGTGATACTTGAAGATGAACCATGTTAATCTTCAGCAATTTGCCAAGTTTTGAATCACTGACTTTTGGATTTGCTGTGTTGCATACTCAGCTATTTGCATATATTGACTACTTTTGGCCCCTGTTTCCCCTATCTGGGAAAGACCAGTTGATTCGAGGATTCAGTAAGTTCACTTGCCCATGAGTAATAGTAACTAGGGACTGAACTATTGAGCCCTGGCGTTCTGGCTGCTGGATCCATGCCTTTAATCATCTTGTTCTGAGTCCTCTTGGGACAACCAGCTGAACATCCTCGTGGGCCCTTCATCTCCATCTCTTCTCTGAAAGTCAAGTATACCATGGGGCCAGGCAAGATGGGAGCCTCTGGCAGAGGCACGTTTGTTATTCCTGCCCCACCTTCTGGAATGGGGGATGGTGGGTGTAGCCTGTAGAGGACATTGAATAATAACTGGAGAAAGGGCTGTTCTGGTTCCCAAATAAACAGGATCATGAGTGATGAGGGGGGACCCCCTTCTCTCCCACCTCCACCCAGGGCAGCTGCAGCTGCAGCCGCCAACACTGTGCACACGTTTCTTACACGAAGGCGAATAAACACCACCAGGGCCCACTTCAAAAGACTCCGGGAGCAGCCGCTGCTGATGGAACTGGCGTGCCTTTAGGGGGGCTGGGCCCGTGCAGAGGGGCTAGGGCGGCCTCTGGTAACAGACAGCCCCAAGATGTCCAAATACATCACTGTGGAGGCCTCAAAGGCCCAGTGACTGCGAGCAGGAAAAATAAATAATGCCGTTATCTCTGAATTTTTGCCTTTGATCTCGTTTCCCCCCCTCTCTCCTGCCATTGCTTTTTCTCCCCACCCCCTTTCCTGATTTTTCTCTCTCCACTACCTCTTTTTTAAAAAACCTTTTCTCCTTGCCATTTGATTTATGCCTCCAAACAGCTCTGAGAGGCTGACGTCCCCTGATGAATTGGTGGGGTTGTTCTGCTCAGAGACCCCGAGCAGGCAGCTGGGAAGGGAGCGAGGGGAGGGCAGGATGGTTCCTTCCAAACAGGTAAGACCTGGCCTCAGTGAGGGGTGCTGTATGGACACATGTGGGCATGTGTGTGGGTGTGTTTCTACTGGCACACACCAGTGTCACCTAGAGCAGCAGTCACCAACATTTTTGGTACCAGGGACCAGTGTTGTAGAAGACACATTTTCCAGACTCTGGCGGTGATGGTTTTGGGATGATTCAAGTGCATTACACTTATGGTACTCTTCATTTCTGTTATTACATTGTAATGTATAACGAAATAATTATACAAACCACCATAATGTAGGATCAGTGGGAGCCCTGAGCTTGTTTCCCGTCAACTAGACGGTCCCATCCGTGGGTGATGGGAGACAGTGACCAGATCATCAGGCATTAGATTCTCATAAGGAGCATGCACTCTGGATCCCTCAGGTGGGCAGTTCACAATAGGGTTTGCACTTCTATGAGAATCTAATGCCACTGCTGATCTGACAGGAGGTGTGGAGCTCAGGCAGTAACGCCAGCCAAGGGGAGCAGCTATAAATACAGATGAAGCTTTGCTCGCCCACTCACCGCTCACCTCCTGCTGTGTGGCCCAGCTCCTAATAGGCCACAGACTGGTACTGGGCTGTGGCCCAGGGATTGGGGACCCCTGACCGAGAGCTTAGGCCACCTCTGCTTCCACTTGGTTTTGTTTAAGCCAACATAGGATTGGGGAGAAGTGGTTTTTGAGCCAATGCAGGAATAACAGGTGGTATTTGAGCTAATGTGGGAACAGGGAGAGGTGGTTTTCTGTCCCATGGGGAAATTGTTCAGAAACCATTGTCTACTGCATGCAAGCCTCTAGGAACCTAGGGGTAAAATCATTTGTGGCTTAGGGGCGACAAACCTGTGACGTTCTATATCCATCAGCACAAGTTTGTGCCGAGACCTCGGGCTCTGGGACCAGACTCCTCAAGGTCAAGTTATAGCTCTTCAGTTACCTGGTGCTGTGCCCTTAGCTTAATAAAAGCAGCTCAACCTGTCTGTCCAGTTTCCTCACCTATAAAATTAGGGTAATAAGGTTTAGCCTCGTAGTATTAAATGAGTTAACACTGAAAGCACTTGACAGCAGCAATGGGGTGACAACTAAAGCCATCAGAGAAGGCTGTGTAGGGATAACAGTGGCCAGAACAACCAGGTCCTGAGGCTGAAGCATTCAAGGAATTAAAAGCAACTCCCTTTGGAGGCTGGAAATTCAAGGGATAAGAATGAGTCTGGAGAAGCTGGCACCATAGTCTTACAGGAAAGGATTAGCAATTTGGTCTTTATCCAGATGGCAATGGGAAGCCCTTGAGGACCTAAGGCAGAGGAACTGTGCATTTAAAAGACCCATGTGGCTGACTGGTACCTGGGAACAAAGGCCAGGAAGGCAAGTAGATTAATGAAGTTGCCTAGATGGGGGATGATGGTTGATCACTGTGGCTTTGCATGAGTACAGGTGCTTCTCTCACTCTCCTTGACAGACAGCAATGAAGGATTATAGAAGGAACTTGACTGAATATAGTAGATGGAAAAGTTAAGGTAGCCTCCCGAGTTTAAGCATTTGGTGGTACCATTGACTGCAGCAGGAAAGGCTAGTGGTGTTTTTTTATTATTTGCCAAGCAGCAAAGACGACTGAACAGCTGAGTTCAGTCTCAGAGCAGCTGAGTCCATCTTTCACACCTACACAGGAAATATTTGAAGCCACAGCTACTAAAGGAACAGGAGTCTGCAGACAGGTGGCTGAGTGCCCCAAATAAGGAAAACTCAAAGCACCTAAAATCTGCTTTGGGAAAATTATGATCAGTGTCTTCCAAATCCTACACACCAGGATTTTTTTAAAGTATTGATGCTTGGCTTCTAATCCCAGACACTGATTTTGTATGAGATGTGACCAGGGCATCAGGGTGGCTTTTTAAAGCTGCTCAGGTAATTCTAATGTATAGCATAACTTGAGCCATTGTAGTAAAAACTCTTACCCTTGCTGCATGCCAGGCATTGTGCCAAAGAGATACCCTACCTTTAATCTCCATGACAGCTTCTCTGAAGGTTTCTCATCTATAAGGGGAGACAGAAGTAACTGCGCTATAAGGTTAAATAACTTGCCCAAAATGACACAACTAACATAGGTTATATGTGAAACTTGAGCCACTTGACTCCAGATGAAGTACTATTACCATCACACTATATTACCTTCCCATTTCAGGTTAAAGCAAGGGGAGATGAGAGGAGGTAAAAGCTCATCATAGATGAAGACTGCCATCTTGGAAACTCATTCAAGCTTCCCACGTGTCTCCAGGGAGCAGAACTAAGAGTGACCAAGGGTGGGAGGTCTCTGCCATCAGAGCTGGTACAACGTCTAAGTTTCTCCTTATTCAATTTCTTTTTTTTATAGTTAACGATAACTTATTTTATATTTCAAAATAACTAGAAGATCATTGTAAAGTTCCCAGAACAAAAGATAAACGTTTCAGTTAGTGGATATACCAATAACCTTGATTTGATCATTACATGTTATGTAGTCTCAATACCATAAAGGCTTCCAAATATGTACAATCATAATTTAAAAATTCTTTTTTAAAAGCCTAAGAAAATTTAAAAACAAAATTGGAGTCAGTCATCTCAAACCTTGCCACTGCTTTATCGACTAACTTTATGCAATCATCTAAATCCTTTGTTGTCATTTCAATAATGTTTATAGCATCTTCACCAGAGGCAGGTTCCATCTTAAGAAAGCAATTTCTGTGCTGTCCGTAACAAGCAATTTATCATTTGTGAAAGTTTTATCATGAGATGAAGCAATTCAGTCACATCTTCAGGCTCCACTTCTAGTTCTCTTGCTATTTTTTACATCTGCAGTTCCTTCCTCCACTAAAATTTTGAACCTCTTGAAGTCATCCATTTGGGATGGAATCATCTTCCAAACTCTGACCATGTTGATATTTTGACCTCCTCTCATGAGTCATGAACATTCTTAATGGCATCTAGAATATGAATCCTTTCCAGAAGGTTTTCAATTTACTTTTTCCAGATCCATTAAAACACAAGCATGTTTTGTCTTATTGTACTCTCCAACTACTTCTTAAACACTTTTTTTCCAGTTCCATAAACACTTCCTTTTATTATTTTTTCCTTATTCAATTTAATATGGGCTACCCAGGTTGGAGTGAAAACTATGTGGTTGGCGGTATCCAGGGAGAGATGCTGGACTCAGCTGCTGCTTATTGGGAACATTGTCAATGTCAGGCCCCTGGTATTGATTTTTTTTCTGTGAATGACCCCTCAATGCTTAACACCTTAATTCTATGTGAAAGGTCTGGTCTATTACCTCCCTGGTATGAAGCCAGAGGCCAAGGACTCCCTATCCATCTTGGTCACCATACTCTTGTTAGGCTAACCTTTAAAGTGTGGTTACCTTATAGCCCTTCCCTACTCTCCAGAATCTACCACACTATATGGTTTGGTTCTTCCAATTAGGTCTTTACAGTATTATATGAATAAGCCACAACTTATCTCTTCTACTTTGGGAATTTGCTTTCTGTTTGGGGGCTACCATGAGCAATGCTGCTATGGGCATCCTTGGACTTGTCTCCTGGGGCTTGGGGTGGAAATATTATGCCACACAACACAGAGGTTTTTACATTGATTTTTGTCAAATGATGTCAATCTGATTTCCAAAACAGGCTAGACACTCCAGCAGTACATGAGAATGTCTGCTGACCAACACCTCTGATAACAGTTGTCTACTTGAAAGTAATTCCCACATCCAGTCACACCTCTGTACCTCCCTTTTTCTGTTCATTTGATCCTCAAACTGTGTCTTTGAGGGGGAGGTGGTAGGACCCCCCATTTAATGGATAAACAAGCTGAGGCTCACCCAAGTCACACTGAGGGGGCAGATTCCGATCTTATTTTCCACCTTGTTCTCAGTAAGTTGTTACCTTCAATGTTCAGTTCCTCAACTGTGTCCCCTAGAGTTTATAGCGCAAGGACATCTCCCCCAGGTGAAGAATAACTCTTCCTATAGGAGTTGACTCAATTCTCAAAGCATGGTGGTATGGCTTTTTGACTTCTATACGTAGACCATTACGAGGCTGGCCTCATGCTTAGGGATCTGGGAAGGTAATGCAGGGGCTGGAAATAATAGCCTGTACTTTAAAATTAGACTGCATGAGTCAAGTGCCAACTCCATTAATAGCTAGTCTTTTGGATAGGTTTCTCAACTTTGCTGGGCCTCAGTTTCTTCCTTCTGAAAATGGGAATAATAGCACCTTACTGTTGGAGTCATGGTGAAGATCAGATCATGGCACACGGTAAGCACTCAAAAGTCAGATGCTTTTATTAGGGCATTTGGAATATGTAGCATCCCACCACCACGTTGCCCCCCGACACACCACCACCATGTTGCCCCCCCCAACCGCCACCACCAACACGTTGCACCCCCCACCAGCACCAAGATGTCACCACCCTCTCCAAAAAAAGGATATATTTGGAAAACCTAGTCCCAGCAGTTAAGGTATAAATGTTGAGGGAGTTTTATTCTAACTTGGATCCACAGCCACATTTTGAAGGGAGTGTGTGTGTTGCGGGGGGTTACTGAGGTTTGCTGGAAGGAACACATGATTAGAATGAGGAATATCCTTGTGGCAGCCACCCTTACATCCACATTTCCTGCCTGCCAGTTCATCAAGCAGGAATAAAATTCCAAATGGACAATATTCCAAACAAATGATAAAATAAAGCCAATTAAAGGGATGGATAAAACTAGAAAAGGTTAAAATAACAGAATTAGGGTAAAACAACTCCCTCGACTAGGTTGAGACCCTTCTATATGTGCTCCTGGAAAACCCATACTCCCTTGCTAGAGCTGCTTACCGTGGTAATTGACATGTAACTGACAACCTTCCCAAGGCAAATGGGAGAGGCAAAAGGTATGAATGGGGTCTGCCTTCTGCAGGGTTGTATCCCCAGCACCTAGCATAGTGCCTAGCACATGGTATATGCTCACTAAGTGTTTTTCCTTTTCCCACCTTCAATTTAATTCAATGAGGCCTCTGAAACTAAAAATCACAAAAGAATAAGATAAAACGTATATAAGGCACAACCTAAGATGGTAAATGGCATAATCATGGTATGAAATGAAGAAAACAAATGGAGCAATTATAAAGTCAAGTTGGAAACCTAAAATCAGCTAAGATGAAATATATCAATCTGTCTTACTCTTGTGTGTTTTTAAGTTCATATGACCCTCTAGGTCATATATAAGAAGTCTGGACATCTCAGAGCTAAAGTAACCAGACTCCAAAAGAAGAAACTTTTGCTCATCTGTCCTCCCAAGTTAAGTCCCTTGGTGGCTTCTTGCTGAGAACTTCATTCTCCTATCTTCCCACTCAAAAGGACCTTACACCATCCCCCACCTCATGAGTGGGCCTATGTGACAAGACCTCAGGCTTCTCTTGACATATTCCTCTCCATCAGAAAAGCAGATGAGCCTGCCCCTCATTCCCAAGCACAGGTACCTTGTTAAAGCTTCCCTTTGAGAAAAATATCTTCTCCTCCTAGCTTAGGTAGCGATAGCCTGCTACAGTTATTCACTTATTCACTTATTCCAAAGACATTTTCCAATTGAAACCATTTGTACAAGCCTCAAATTATCCTTACAGTTTCTAGGGGAATTTAGCAGGTATCTAGATTGGTCAGGGCAGAAGGGAAAAGGAAGAAAGGTAAGCACGAAAATACACTTCCATAGCATCTGCAGTTGGGCATCCAGAATTGTTTAAGCCCTAGAAGACCCCACTAGAGAAAGACCTCTGTGTTGGTCCAGCCAACCATGGTCTGTATGCATAGGAAGGGAGGTAATGCAGCAGTCAAGAATGTAGGCTGTGGGGTCAGATGGCCGTCACTTAAATCTGTTTCTACCACTCACCAGCACTTGATCTTGGACATACTTCACATCCCTGAGCCTTATCTTTTTTTCTCCTGTAAAATGGTGATAATAGTACCTATTTCACGGAACTGATGGGATTAAATAGATTCCCAGATGTTGAAGGGTTTTTATTCCATGTTCCAGGTACTGCTTAGTCTCCGCTGCTATAATTGTTATTCCTCCTGTGTTCAACATTTGCTGGGTGACTTGAAAGCTGAAGTGAAATACTCCGACTCTATCAGATGGGAGGATACATTTCTTTTCCAGGGTTATTGTGAGGATCAGGTGAGGTTTGCACATAGTATTGCTTCATGCACAGACTGAGTCTACAGAGCTGTGTTTAAACTCTGGCCCCTCAACACAGTGTATGGCTTTGGGCAAAGACTAACCTTACCTGTAAAATGGAGGTAATAGGACCTCAAGGTGCTGCTGTGAAGGTTACATGAAGCGAGACATGTGAAGTGCTTGGCATGTGGTAATGACTTTGTAAACAAAAGCTGCAATTGTGTGTGGAGAAAACCTTGGAGACAGAAGGTGCAGTAATGAAAGACAACGTTTTCATGAAAATGAGTCAGGTGTTAAAATAACTCAATGTATGTTTGGTTCTCTTGGTAACTCTACTCCACCCCCACCCCATTCTATCATTGTCTGTCTTTCTAGTTCTCTCAGTTGAAAAGAAAAGACTCCACTTGAGAAGGCCCCAGCCCATCTGTTTCAAAATTCAGGGAAAAATGCCAAACAGCCTTTCCAGCTGGGGCCTAGCTGCCTCTGATATAAAAAGGATGAAGAGAGGTGAATTCTGAAAATTAAACAAATCCTAGTGTCTTTGAAAAGTCACCCGGCTCTGAGGTTGGCCATCCCATCAGTGACAGACTGCAGGGCCAGCTGGCAGGAAGAAGGGAGCCTCAGGAGCTCCCTTCTTCCTAAAACCAAAGTCTAGGGTGGCCAGAGACGAAGGCCCCAGGACGCCAATCCCAGCAGGTGAGCAGCCTGCAACGAGATGATGGGGACTTGTTCTGCAGAGCTGGCTGTTCACAAGTGCCTTGTGAGCACCTACTGTGTATAAGCAGCAAGAATGAAATTCTATCCCTCCCTGGAAGGAACCCACTCTCTAGTGGAATGTTAGCACTTCACTCTGTCCCAGCAGCAGACAAGGATTCTATCTCCAGAGGTAGACTTCTGATCTCTCAGCAGCAACACAGATGAAGAAGATTGTTCCAGGGTTTTGACTTCACTGGGATGCTGCTTTTCATGGGAACCTGCAGGAGAATACTATCATCACTTCTAGGTGAGTACATTTCCCACCTCCCCCAAGACTGGAGAAAGCAGTTGGGGCTGGGGTTATGTTTTCCAGCAACCTGGCTCCTGTATATGGCTGAATAGAGGGTGGACCCTGCTGTGCCAAGGAAATGAGATGGAGGACAGGGCCACCCCAAGAGACCTGGGAGGAGGAAGCCAAACTCTTGACTACAGTGCCTTCAAAACTTCCTGTGACTGTGACTGTAACCACCAAGCAGCAGACATGCCTTATCTCAGCCCTAGGTTAATATCAGTTACTTCTATTGTCCCCATTTGATGTATGGCAAAACAGATGTTGGATCCTGGCTCTGCCACTTCTGAGCTATGTAACTTATAGCTCAGCAACTTGCCCAAAGTCCATTCTATGCAATGGTTAAGGTACTCCATTTCCACAGCCCATCCCCGAGATCTGGAAGGAAAAGAAAGCAAAATATTCTCCTTCAATAGGTTAGACACTGGTAGAAACTTTAATCACCAGTGACAGCTCACCCCACCTTAATTAGAAGTGTCAGTGCCTCTTTTGTAAGAAGGATGCATGAGCCTTTCCTAGGCAGGCTCCAGCCAAGAGGATAAATCCAAGCACAGAGGATATATCCTCCTGAATGCCCTTAGAAAATGGAAATAATGGAAATAGCCAAACTGGAGTTAACCTCCTTGCTTTTTCCCATACATTCAGAAATCTATACATGTATATGAGTTGTCTTAATCAAATAGGATGCCCCCAAGTTCTATATCTTTTAGTGGCTGCTGATTCAGTGATAGTAATCTATACATGGCCAAGATGCAAGATGTGATTTTGCTATCAGGAAATACGCAGTCTAGCTGAAGACACAATATTACACAAGTGGATTTGTACTCCCTTGTGACATCACCACCTTATTTTTGTATTCAATAGAAAAGAAATGATACTCTATCACCTGCCAGTTCTATTACAGTAGATTTGCAGGGATAAGGAAAATAGAACATCATTTGGTAGAAAAGGCTTGAGTCAGCCCTGGGTTCAAATCCCAGCTTGGCTATTGTGATCTCGTGTAAGTTGCTCAATAATCCAAAACTTCTGTAAAAGGAGCCTAATGGCCACCTCAAAAGGTTGTTGTAAAATTTTGAGATGACATAATTAGCAGGTTGACTATCAATAGCAGATGGTACATTATCCACTATGTGATGCAGTGCTGAAGAACATTGCTGTGAGAACCAAATGTAGAGGGATACCAACCTGGTCTGGCACTTACTAGCTAGGAAGACGAGAGGTTAAGGGACCCTCCCAAGGTCAGTTTGCTCAACTAGAAAGTAGGATAACAGTACCTAACTCATTGGACTGCTGTGAAGATTAAATTAAACACTGGAAGTCCATAGAATAGTGCCTGGGACATAGTGTTCGGAGACTATTCTCCATAGGCGACTTACATTTCTGCATGTCTTCTGAGAAGCACTGACCTTTTGTTCTGGACTACCTCTTCAAGAATGTTTATATAATCAACTGCCTTGGTAGATAGCATCTCACCACCCTCCTCTGCCGCCTCAGAGCAGAGGGAAGATTCATTTGTTGTCCTGTGTAATAAAGACAAGGTTGCTTCTCTGGCAAAGGTCAGACAGGTCTTCTTGTAGTTCTTTGTCGGGTTCCCTAGGCTCAAGGTGTCTCAGCTGAGGTGTGAACCTACCACATGTGTAGCATTCACCTGGATTGCTCTGTGCCCAGGTGAATGGGAAAACTTGGACAGCAAGGGGGAACCCTCACACTCATGATGTTCATTCTACTTGCTGTGCTTTAAGTAAAAAATACAAAAATCTTTTGTCTCTGACCCAGGAGTCTCATGTCATCTTGACAACGTGTTCAAGGTATAGTGGCTATTTTTAAACTATAACTATCATTTTCTTGTTATTGCAAATAGGGCCGACATCAGATAATTTTCACCCATGGAGATGGACATGTGAGGCTTAACTCATCTATCCCTTGTGGAGCTCTTCTCTAGGACCTAAAGGATGTTTTGAATCTGGATATTCACTCATTCTGTCATCTGATCAGAATAAAACTTATCTATAAATCAGAAGTTCAGGGATCGCATACAGATAGTGACAAGTCTGTCCCTTTAGCTACTTCAGTCAATTGGTGAAGAAAGGAAGATCTCAACTGAGTCAGATTTTCATCTGGGATAATATTACAAGAGACCTGTGAAGTCATGCCCTGGTTCCAAACCCCAGCTCCACTACCAACTTAGCTGTGTCATCTTAAATATTTGCTTCCCTCTCCATTTCTTCATGTGTAAAATGGGGATAATACTTATGTTATTTAATACTCGAATAATCGTAATGTGTCATTTCAAAATGTAATTTCTACCAAAACTTCAAAGCTATACCTATACCTCAACTGAACAGCATTGCTCACTCACCTTCTAGGCTTTCCCTTTACTAGGCTTAATATTCATGTCAGCAATTGTATGTTAATAGTTTCCAAAAATGGCTACCAGCAATTCCTCTCCTCCCTGTATGCACTTGCCACTCTTCATAGCAAGAGGCATTATTAATATTTTCTCCTTCTCCTGAGTCTGGACTGGCCCTGGAATTTGCTTTAGCCAATAGTTTATAGTGGAGGTGATGTCTTAGTACTTGAGCTCTTAAGGTTTGCAGCTGTATCTTTCCCTTCAGCCCAGACGCCATGCTGTAAGGAAGTCCAGGCTGAACCTCTCAATGATGAGAGAGGCCACATGCAGAGAGACCATGGGGGGTGAGAGGCCACAGTAATGTTCCATCTGAATCACCAGCTAAATGTAAGCATGCATTAACTCCAGGTGACATAAGGTAGAAGAACCACACAGCTGAGCCCTGCCCAAATACCCAAACTGCAATATGAGAAATGAGCAATCATTGTTATCTCAAGTTACCAAGTTTCGGGGTTTTTGTTATGCAGTAATCATTTTATTTTTCCCCTCACCAGGATGTAAGTTCAATAATGCATAGACTGTCTTTTCACTGTAGCCATTTATTCACTCAAGCAGGCATGGTGTTTTGTTCACCATTGTACCTCCAGTTTCTAGGCAACAAAACCACTGCCCCTTTGTTGAGTAGAGGCTACTTATGTATGTTTTTAATCTGGAATTGCCTATCTCTGTAATAAATGGAAATGAACAATAATATGAAACAAGACCTGGGAACACCCTGACACTTAACCAGGCAGCCAGCTGTTTATGTGCTTGCTTTCAAAGGGGCATGCTTCTCAAATTCTGGTTCTAATTCTTCTAGTAGGTGGAATGAAGTCCCATTCTTCCCCTACCCTGTAACATAAAGTAATCATCTAGCAGATGAACTGTGCACTTTCATTCCTTTAGCACTAGTCTCCACTAGAGAGAGAGAGGGGTCTTTCCCTTCTCCCACCCAGAACACTCACTGGTTTGGCTCCGGGTCTTAAGAATAGAAAGATCTGAAGAAGTGGTTTCTGTTCTCCCTGACCCAGCTCTCACCCAGCTCCCAGCCCATCAGTACTTTGGAAAAAGAAGTGAGCAAGGGAAAGATGACCAGCCTCCTGCAGCAGTGCTGCCTCTTATCGGTCCCCCAGCACCAGAACCCTGCTGCAGCCCTCCCCTCCCCCAAGGCTGGGCTTGACAAGCTTGTACATTAGCACTTTTCAAAAGCAGTGTCCACTTTGGGAAGGGTGGCAGGGCCCAAGAGCAGCCACTTCCTTTGACAAATGCCAGTGCTGACAGCTGAACGCTGTCTTACAAACCCTGGCCCCTGCTGCTTCCCAGGAGGTACTGGGTAAAGCAGGAAGAGGCTCAGAGGCAAGTCATTCACCAAGGACAGTGAGACCCAAGAGGGCATCTGCTTGGTAGAAATCTGCAAACACAGGAGAGAGACAGTGAGCTCCAGGGCCTGTTACCCCCGGCTCATGCTCTGCATGTTCCTAGTTGTGTCTTTTGGGCAACTTGGCCCATTTCTCCAAACCCTATTTTCCTTATCTGTGAAAAAGAGGCAATTACTGTGCCATATAGTTGCCTACTACTTCTTAATGGATTGCCACAAATTCAGTTGAAAACAGTACATTCATTTTCTGTTTCTGCAAGTCAGGTCAGCATATCACTCGGCTGAATCCTCTTGAACCAGGGTCTCATGAGGCTTGCAATCAAGGTGTCACCCAGAAGTTCCCTGGAAGGACCCACTTCCAAGCCCCTGTGATCCCTGGCAAGTGTTGATTTTTTGCAGGTTGTAGGATTGAGGACCTTAGCTTCTTGCTGTTGACTGAAGGCTGCCCTTAGTTCTTTGCCATGTGGGCCACCTCAACATGGCAACTTGCTTCATCAAAGACAGCAAGGGGAGGAGTTTGCTAGCAAGATAGTTGTTAGAACCATAGAAGTGACATCTTACCCCTTTTGCCACTCCCAGCTAGGAGCAAGTCACAGGTCCTACTTGTACTCAAGGCGGGGAGAAAGAAGGTTGACAAGGGCCCCAAGTACCAGGAAACAGGGACTACTGGAGAGAATCTTAGAGCCTGAGATGTATCAGCTCTTTCATTCCCACCTATGAGTCAGGTGTATGAACTCTTTAATGCATGGCCTGGGTTTTCTGTTTAATTCCTAGCATTCAGAGTCCCAGCAGAAAACAGATGGAATATTCAAATGAAATCCCTTCATTAAACTCTTCTCAAAGGTGTGGAAAGGGAGTAAGCAGGGACACTAAAAGGAAGCAGAGAACTGTCCTGGGGCTGGCAAACTGTTTGCATCCCTGCTTCTAAAGGGGAAAGGAGTACGGTGCAGTTCCCTGAACACAGAGGAAAGAGCCATATGGAAAGGGCTGCCTGACAGTGGAGGAGCAGCTACTGGCCAACCAGTGGCCTGGCCAGCAAGAGAAGGCTGGGGCTACCCTGACCTCTCTCTCCTACATCTGACATCCTGCTGGGTCTTCCAGTAGCAGAGCTCCCCTGGAAGTCAGAAAAGGAGGGCAGGCGAATGTATCAGGTCTCTACTTCAGTCCCAGCTTCTCCAAAGAAGTAAAGGACAGATCTGGGGACTAACAGCAGATCTTACAGTCATTCATATCAGTTTCCCAGGCAACTAGTAAACAAAAGTAGAATATGTTTCATGATTCCAAAGATTGGAATCCCTGCTTGATTTTAAACCTTGGGGATCCACAGACCAATATAAAACAGTTTATGATCTGTGGCAAGAGTCAGCAACTAGAGCTCATGGGCCAAATCTGGCCTGCCACCAGTTTCTATAAAGTTGGGTTTCGGGGGTTTTGTGTCTTTGTTTTGAGACAGAGTCTCAGTTTGTCACCCAGGCTGGAGTGCAGGGGTGCAATCTGGGCTCACTGCAGCCTTGACCTCCTGGGCTCAAGCGATCCTCCCACCTCAGCCCCTGAAAGTAGCTGGGACCACAGGTACGTGCCACCATGACCAGCTAATTTTTTTGTGGAAGTGGGGTTTCACAATGTTGCCCAGGCTGGTCTTGAACTCCTGAGCTCAAGTGATCAGCCTGCCTCAGCCTCCCAAAGTGCTGGGATTGCAGACATGAGCCACTGTACCTGGCCTCTATAAAGTTTTGTTAGAACCCAACCATGCTTGTCGATTTACATATTGTCTGTGGCTGCTTTCATAATAAAATAGCAGAAATGAGTCCTTACAGTAAGGATTATATAGCTCCCAAAGCCTAAAATATTTAACATCTAACCCTTACAGAAAAATTACCAATCTCTGGTCTAGTAGAAAAGCATTTTGGTTAGTAAAATAAGCCTTTTAAAGGAAAGGGGTAGGAAGAAATCAAATATTCCCATCTTTAAAGATAAGCATGTGATTGGCAATTAATGTCCAGTATCTTGATCAGAGCACAGGATGAAATCCCCCAAGTGACACTGCCTCTGAGGTAAATTTCAGAGGTTCTATTTAAAAAGGTAAATATGAAACAGTCACAAGGCATAACAAGGTTAACCTGAATACCTATTTTGTACATGCACTTATACAACCCTGTGTGCTGAGGGCCAAGAATGCCTTCTAAACTTGCACTGAATATCTTTACTAAAGCCACTGTATTAGTCTGTTCTCACGCTGCTATAAAGAACTACCTGAGACTGGGTAATTAATTTATGAAGAAAAGTGGTTTAATTGACTCACAGTTCTGCAGGTTTAACAGGCATGACTGGGAGGCCTCAGGAAACTTCGTCATGGTGGAAGGTGAAGCAAGCATGTCTTACTATGGTAAAGCAGGAGAAAGAATGTGTGAATTGAGAAGTGCCACACACTTTAAACCATCACATCTCATGAGAACTCACTATCATGAGAATAGCAAGAAGGAAATTCGCCGCCATGATCCAGTCACCTCCCACCAGGCCCTTCCTCCAGTTCGACAGAGATTTGGGTGGAGACTCAAATCCAAACCATATCAGCCACCAAATTTCTATTATACAACTTACTGTAACAGATTCCCCTTCTCGCCTTAGCAAACTCATTCTTATCAATAGTTGAAATTAGGAATAGTCCAGTTTATTCACGCAAATGACCAAGCATCTTTTTATTATAGGTCCCAAGGCAGGTGCTAGGGATATTTCAAAGTTTTAATCTTTCATTCCCCTGTCTGGATCTTAATCTCAGAGATGGTCCCCTCTACCACCTATGTGCTATTCTATTCCTTTCAATCCTATTCCCTTCAATCCTATTCCTTTCATTTTCAGCCCAAGCCCTCTTTTCAACACACCACTGAGGAAAAGAGGGTTGAGGTTAGGTGGGACAGAATGTTCCACAGCTGATATGGTTTGCATCTGTGACCCTCCCAAATCTCATGTTCAATTGTAATCCCATGTTGGAGGTGGAGCCTGATGGGAAGTGATTCAATTATGGGGGTGGATTTCCCCTTGGTGCTGTTCTTGTGATGGTAAGTTCTTGAGGTCTGGTTGTTTAAAAGTATGTAGCACCTTCCCTTGCTCCTGCTCCTGCCATGTAAGATGCCTACTACCCTCTTTGCCTTCTGCCATGATTGGAAGCTTCCTGAGGCCTCTACAGAAGCAGAGGCTATTATGTTTCCTGTACAGCCTGCAGAACTGTGAGCCAACTAAACCCTTTTCTTATTGATTACCCAGTATCAGATATGCCTTTACAGCAATGTAAGAATGACCTAATACAGCAGCAGACCAGGAAGGTCTCTGGGCTTCCTGAAGCTATTGAGTGTGCTATACACTCACTAGGAGTGAGACCCAGGGCAAATAACTTCCCCCATAACCCTCCCTCCCCTCGTCTCCCTAAGGGAGTAACATTTCCTGCTTCATCTGTGTCAGAAGGCAGTTATGAAGCTGGAAAGATCACAGAAGGCTGGAGACTATGATTCCACTCATGAGGTACCTAGAGTAGCCAAGTTCAGAGAAAGAATGGTGGTTTCCAGGGATGAAGGAGGAGGGAGAATGGGGAGTTAGTGTTTAATGGGTATGGAATTTCAGTTTTGTGAGATGAAAACGGTTTTGGAGTTGGATGGTGGTGGTTGTATGAGCATGTGAATGTACTTGATGCCATAAGAGAATACCTTGTTTAAATTCTGTTTCTAATTATACTTTAAGTTCTAGGGTACATGTACACAACGTGAAGGTTTGTTACATATGTATACATGTGCCATGTTGGTGTGCTGCACCCATTAACTCGTCATTTACATTAGGTATATCTCCTAATGCTATCCCTCCCCCTACCCCCAACCCCATGACAGACCCCAGTGTGTGATGTTCCCCACCCTGTGTCCAAGTGTTCTCATTGTTCAATTCCCAGCTATGAATGAGAACATGTGGTGTTTGGTTTCCTGTTCATGTGATACTTTGCTCAGTATGGTGTTCTCCAGCTTCATCCGTGTCCCTACAAAGGACACGAACTCATCCTTTTTTATGGCTGCATAGTATTCCATGGTGTGTGTGTGCCAAATTTTCTTTTTTTATTATTATTATACTTTAAGTTCTAGGGTACATGTGTACAACATACAGGTTTGTTACATATGTATACATGTGCCATGTTGGTGTACTGCACCCATTAACTCATCATTTACATTAGGTATATCTCCTAATGCTATCCCTCTCCCTCTCCCCACAATAGGACCCTGTGTGTGATGTTCCCCTTCCTGTGTCCAAGTGATCTCATTGTTCAATTTCCACCTATGAGTGAGAACATGAGGTATTTGGTTTTCTGTTCTTGCAATAGTTTGCTGAGAATGATGGTTTCCAGCTGCATCTATGTCCCTACAAAGGACATGAACTCTTCCTTTTTTATGGCTGCAGAGTATTCCATGGTGTATATGTGCCACATTTCCTTAATCCAGTCTGTCACTGATGGACATTTGGGTTGATTCCAAGTCTTTGCTATTGTGAATAGTGCCGCAATAAACACACGTGTGCATGTGTCTTTATAGCAGCATGACTTATAATCCTTTGGGTATATCCCCAGTAATGGGATGGTTGGGTCAAATGGTATTTCTAGTTCTAGATCCTTGAGGAATTGCCACACTGTTTTCCACAGTGGTTGAACTAGTTTACAGTCCCACCAACAGTGTAAAAGTGTTCCTATTTCTCCACATCCTCTCCAGCACCTGTTGTTTCCTGATTTTTTAATGATTGCCATTCTAACTGGTGTGAGATGGTATCTCATTGTGGTTTTTATTTGCATTTCTCTCATGGCGAGTAATGAGCATTTTTTCATGTGTCTGTTGGCTGTATGAATGTCTTCTTTTGAGAAGTGTCTGTTCATATCCTTTGCCCACTTTTTGATGGGGTGGTTTGCTTTTTTCTTGTAAATTTGACTGAGTTGTTTATAGGTTCTAGATATTAGCCCTTTGTCAGATGAGTAGATTGCAAAAATTTTCTCCCATTCTGTAGGTTACCTGTTCACTCTGATGGTAGTTTCTTTTGCTGTGCAGAAGCTCTTTAGTTTAATTAGATCCCATTTGTCAATTTTGGCTTTTGTTGCTGTTGCTTTTGGTGTTTTAGACATGAAGTCCTCGCCCATGCCTATGTCCTGAATGGTATTACCTAGGTTTTCTTCTAGGGTTTTTATGGTTTTAGGTCTAACTTTTAAGTCTTTAATCCCTCTTGAATTAATTTTCGTATAAGGAGTAAGGAAAGGATCCGGTTTCAGCTTTCTACTTTAAGGCTAGCCAATTTTCCCAGCACCATTTATTAAATAGGGAATCCTTTCCCCATTTCTTGTTTTTGTCAGGTTTGTCAAAGATCAGATGGCTGTAGATGTGTGGCATTATTTCTGAGGGCTCTGTTCTGTTCCATTGGTCTATATCTCTGTTTTGGTACCAGTACCATGCTATTTTGGTTACTGTAGCCTTGTAGTATAGTTTGAAGTCAGGTAGCGTGATGCCTCCAGCTTCATTCTTTTGGCTTAGGATTTTTTTGGCAATTTTTGGGTCTTTTTTGATTCCATATGAACTTTAAAGCAGTTTTTTCCAATTCTGTGAAGAAAGTCATTGGTAGCTTAATGGGGATGGCATTGAATCTATAAATTACCTTGGGCAGTATGGCCATTTTCACAATATTGATTCTTCCTATCCATGAGCATCGTATGTTCTTCCATTTGTTTGTGTCCTCTTTTATTTCACTGAGCAGTGGTTTGTAGTTCTCCTTGAAGAGGTCCTTTATATCCCTTGTAAGTTGGATTCCTAGGTATTTTATTCTCTTTGAAGCTATTGTGAATGGGAGTTCATTCATGATTTGGCTCTCTGTCTGTTACTGGTATATAAGAATGCTTGTGATTTTTGCACATTGATTTTGTATCCTGAGACTTTGCTGAAGTTGCTTATCAGCTTAAGGAGATTTTGGGCTGAGACAATGGGGTTTTCTAAATATACAATCATGTCATCTGCAAACAGGGACAATTTGACTTTTTCTTTTCCTAAGTGAATACCCTTTATTTCTTTCTCCTGCCTGATTGCCCTAGCCAGAACTTCCAATACTATGTTGAATAGGAGTGGTAAGAGGGGGCATCCCTGTCTTGTGCCAGTTTTCAAAGGGAATTTTTCCAGTTTTTGCCCATTCAGTATGATATTGGCTGTGGGTTTGTCATAAATAGCTCTTATTATTTTGACATACATCCCATCAATACCGAATTTATTGAGAGTTTTTTAGCATGAAGGGCTGTTGAATTTTGTCAAAGGCCTTTTCTGCATCTATTAAGATAATCATGTGTTTTTTGTCCTTGGTTCTGTTTATATGTTGGATTATATTTATCGATTTGCATATGTTGAACCAGCCTTGCATCCCAGGGATGAAGCCCACTTGATCATGGTGGATAAGCTTTTTGATGTGCTACTGGATTCAGTTTGCCAGTATTTTATTGAGGATTTTTGCATCAATGTTCGTCAGGGATATTGGTCTAAAATTCTCTCTTTTTGTTGTATCTCTGCCAGCCTTTGGTATCAGGATTATGTTGGCCTCATAAAATGAGTTAGGGAGGATTCCCTCTTTTTCTATTGATTGGAACAGTTTCAGAAGGAATGGTACCAACTCCTCCTTGTACCTCTGGTAGAATTGAGCTGTGAATCCATCTGGTCCTGGACTTTTATTGGATGGTAGGCTATTATTACCTCAATTTCAGAGCCTGCTATTGGTCTATTCAGGGATTCAACTTCTTCCTGGTTTAGTCTTGGGAGAGTGTAAGTGTCCAGGAAATTATCCATTTCTTCTAGGTTTTCTAGTTTATTTGCGTAGAGGTGTTTATAGTATTCTCTGATGGTAGTTTGTATTTCTGTGGGGTCGGTGGTGATATCCCCTTTATCATTTTTTATTGTGTCTATTTGATTCTTCTCTCTTTTCTTCTTTATTAATCTTGCTAGTGGTATATCAATTTTGTTCTTTTCAAAAACCAGGTCCTGGATTCATTGAATTGTTTTTTGTTTTTTGTTTTTTGTTTTTGGTGGGGGGAGGGTTTTTTGTCTCTATCTCCTTCAGTTCTACTCTGATCTTAGTTATTTCTTGCCTTCTGCTAGCTTTTGAATGTGTTTGCTCTTGCTTCTCTAGTTCTTTTAATTGTGATGTTAGGGTGTTAATTTTAGATCTTTCCTGCTTTCTCTTGTGGGCATTTAGTGCTATAAATTTCCCTCTACACACTGCTTTAAATGTGTCCCAGAGATTCTGGTATGTTGTATCTTTGTTCTCACTGGTTTCAAAGAACATCTTTATTTCTGCCTTCATTTCTTTATGTACCCAGTAGTCATTCAGGAGCAGGTTGTTCAGTTTCCATGTAGTTGAGCCGTTTTGATTGAGTTTTAGTCATGAGTTCTACTTTGATTGCACTGTGGTCTGAGAGACAGTTTGTTATAATTTCTGTTCTTTTACATTTGCTGAGGAGTGCTTTACTTCCAACTATGTGGTCAATTTTGGAATAAGTGCAATGTGGTGCTGAGAAGAATGTATCTTCTGTTGATTTGGGGTGGAGAGTTCTGTAGATGTCTATTAGGTCCAATTGGTGCAGAGTTGGGTTCAATTCCTGGATATCCTTGTTAACTTTCTGTCTCATTGATCTGTCTAATGTTGACAGTGGGGTGTTAAAGTCTCCCATTATTATTGTATGGGAGTCTAAGTGTCTTTGTACGTCTCTAAGGACTTGCTTTATGAATCTGGGTGCTCCTGTATTGGGTGCATATATATTTAGGATAGTTAGCTCTTCCTGATGAATTGATCCCTTTACCACGATGTAATGGCCTTCTTTGTCTCTTTTGATCTTTGATGGTTTTAAAGTCTGTTTTATCAGAGACTAGGATTGCAATTCCTGCTTTTTTTTTGTTTTCCATTTACTTGGTAGATATTCCTCCATCCCTTTATTTTGAGCCTATGTGTGTGTCTGCATGTGAGATGGGTCTCCTGAATACAGCAAACTGATGGGTCTTGATTCTTTATCCAATTTGCCAGTCTCTATCTTTTAATTGGACCATTTAGTCCATTTATATTTAAGGTTAATATTGTTACATGTGAACTTGATCCTGTCATTATGATATTAACTGGTTATTTTGCTTGCTAGTTGATGCAGTTTCTTCCTAGCATCGATGTACTTTACATTTTGACATGTTTTTGCAATGGCTGGTACCTATTGTTCCTTTCCATGTTTAGTGCTTCCTTCAGGATCTCTTGTAGGGCAGGCCTGGTGGTGACAAAATCTCTAAACATTTGCTTGTCTGTAAAGGATTTTATTTCTCCTTCATTTATGAAACTTAGTTTGGCGGGATATGAAATTCTGGATTGAAAATTCTTTTCTTTAAGAATGTTGAATATTGGCCCCCACTCTTTTCTGACTTGTAGAGTTTCTGCCAAGAGATTCACTGTTAGTCTGATGGGCTTCCCTTTGTGGGTAGCCTGACCTTTCTCTCTGGCTTCCCTTGACATTTTTTCCTTCATTTCAACTTTGGTGAATCTGCCAATTATGTGTCTTGGAGTTGTTCTTCTCGTGGAGCATCTTTGTGGCATTCTTTGTATTTCCTGAATTTGAATGTTGGCCTGCCTTGCTAGGTTGAAGAAGTTCTGGGTAATATCCTGAAGAATGTTTTCCAACTTGGTTCCATTCTCCCTGTCACTTTCTGGTACACCAGACGTAAGTTTAGTCTTTTCATGTAGTCCCATATTTCTTGGAGGCTTTGTTCGTTTCTTTTTACTCTTTTTTCTCTAAACTTCTCTTCTTGCTTCATTTCATTCATTTCATCTTCAATCACTGATACCCTTTCTTCCAGTTGATTGAATCGGCTACTGAAGCTTGTGCATTTGTCACGTAGTTCTCCTGCCACGGTTTTCAGCTCCATCAGGTCATTTAAGGTCTTCTTGATGCTGTTTATTCTAGTTAGCTATTCGTCTAATCTTTTTTCAAGGTTTTTAGCTTGTTTGTGATGGGTTCGAACATCCTCCTTTGCTCAGAGAAGTTTGTTATTACCGATCATCTGAAGCCTTCTTCTCTCAACTCATCAAAGTCATTCTCCATCCAGCTTTGTTCTGTTGCTGGCAAGGAGCTGCATTCCTTTGGAGGAGAAGAAGAGCTCTGATTTTTAGAATTTTCAGCTTTTCTGCTCTGGTGTCTTCCCATCTTTGTGGTTTTATCTACGTTTGGTCTTTGATGATGGTGATGTACAGATAGGATTTTGGTGTGGATGTCCTTTCTGTTTGTTAGTTTTCCTTCTAACAGTCAGGACCCTCAGTCGCAGGTCTGTTGGAGTTTGTTGGAGGTCCAATCCAGACCCTGTTTGCCTGGGTATCACCAGCAGAGGCTGCAGAACAGCAAATATTGCAGAACAGCAAATGTTGCTGCCTGATCCTTCCTCTGGAAGCTTTGTCTCAGAGGGGCACCCGGCTGTATGAGGTGTCAGTCGGCCCCTACTAGGAGGTGTCTCCCAGTTAGGCTACTCAGGGGTCAGGGACCCACTTAAGGAGGCAGTCTGTCCATTCTCAGATCCCAAACTCCATGCTGGGAGAACTACTCTCTTCAAAGCTGTCAGACAGGGATGTTTAAGTCTGCAGAAGTTTCTGCTGCCTTTTATTCAGCTATGCCCTGCCCCCAGAGGTGGAGTCTACAGAGGCAGTCAGGCCTCCTTGAGCTCTGGTTTGAGCCACAGTTTGAGCTTCCTGGCTGCTTTGTTTACCTACTCAAGCCTCAGCAATGGAAGACACCCCTCCCCTAGTCTCGCTACTGCCTTGCAGTTCAATCTCAGACTGCTGTGCTAGCAGTGAGTGAAGTTCCATGGGTGTGGGACCCTCTGAGCCAGGCGTGGGATATAATCTCCTGGTGTGATGTTGGCTAAGACTGCTGGAAAAGTGCAGTATTAGGGTGGCAGTATCCCAATTTTCCAGGTACAGTCTGTCACAGTGTCCCTAGGTTAGGAAAGGGAATTCCCTGACCCCTTGCGCTTCCCAGGTGAGATGATGCCCCACCCTGCTTTGGCTTACACTCCATAGGCTGCATCCACTGTCTGAGCCCCAGTGAGATGAACCCAGTACCTCAGTTGGAAACACAGAAATCACCTGTCTTCTGTGTTGCTCATGCTGGCAGCTGTAGACTGGAGCTGTTGCTATTCAGCCATCTTGGAACCAACCTAAAAGAATACCTTCCAAAGAGAATTGGGGCTGGGCACGGTGGCTTATGCCTGTAATCCCAGCACTTTGGGAGGCTGAGGCAGGTGGATCATCTGAGGTCAAGAGTTTGAGACCAGCTTGGCTAATGTGGTGAAACCCTGTCTCTAATAAAAATTCAAAAATTTAGCCAGGTGTGGTGGCATGTGTCCATAATCCCAGCTACTAGGGAGGCTGAGGAAGGAGAATTGCTTAGAACCTGGGAGGTGGAGCTTACAGTGAGCTGAGATCATGCTACTGCACTCCAGCCTGGGTGACAGAGTGAGACTCTGTGAGCACTGCCACAGAAAGAGGACTTTCTCTCTCATGGCTCTTGGGTTTTGCTTCTACCCATAGCAGACTGCCAAACCCAGAGTCTTTTTCTCCTTACAGCTGTTGGGCAGCCTCTCCACCCCAGCCCATCAATCACTCTGGCCCTGCTCTCATCCAACTCCCCAGGGCCATCTCAAGCACCACACTCATCCATCAGCTATGCCAGCACTCTCCCCTTCTTTGCCTACCTCACTCAAGCCCTCCAGCCCCAGGCTCCTCTCAGAGCCATCTGCTGTTCCTGCCTCTCCTCTGCCCTTCCTAATCATCTTCCACCTGGACAAATGCAGGAGGGGAGAACCAAGGCAGGTGCCCTGGCAACAAAGAGATCACCCTGCTTGGAGCAGATTGCCACCTTGACTCTGTTTCCAGGGGCTCTAGGCTTCTAAGACAGCACTTGTCAAACTATGGACATGCACACAAGTCATAGTCTTGTTAAACTGCAGAGTCTCTGACTCAGGAGGTCCAAGTGGGGCCTGAGTTGCTGCATTTGTAACCTACCAGGTGATGCTGATACTGCCAATCTGGCCACAGCTTAGAAGGCAACATCTTAAACACCACCCACTCCCCCCTCTGCCTGACCCTGGGGTAGGACTTCCAAGAAGGAACTAAGCTGATATTGGGACCTTGCTTGAATTTGAGGTGACTTCAGTTTAACTTAAAACTAGACTTCGAGGCAAGTACCAACTCATGGAGCATGTCTTCATCCATCTTGGAGAAAGCTATTTAGATGTTGAGAAATTATTTTTACAAAAGGAATTAAGGGGAGAAAGAAACAAATCTTCCTTACAAAAGAAACCCAAATAACATAAGTCAATACAACCCCATTCAGGAAGTGGAGCTTAATATCCTGTTTCTCGCCTCCCAAACTCCCTAAAAATAAGAAAAGGAGGAAAATAGTAGCTCTACAATGGAGAGATCTGGCAGTTGCCACCTTTTGTTGAGTGATCAAGGTCAACACCATCTGGGAGGCAGGAGGCTGGGAGATGAGGAAGATGCTTCACCTCAGGTCTTCCTCCTGGGAAGCATCACCCCAGGATCCTCATGTGAAAAACATCAGAACAACAACAGGTGGACATCCTGCAGAACACCTGACCGGTACTCCTCAGAAGTTAAGGTCATGAAACAGAGACAGAAGCTTTGACCTGAGAAGACTGGAAGAAACTAAGATATTAATGCATGAGAACCAAACACAATGTAGAATCCTAGAGAAGATCTCACAACAGAGAAAGATACTGCAGTAAAGTTGTGAAATCTGAATAAAGTCCAGGATTCACAGTAAGGTCCTGAGGTTAGCTTTGTAGTTTTGATGAACGTCCTGTGGTCTTGGAAGATGTTCCATTAAAAGTGTGAGGTATATGGAAACTCTTGTCTTTGGGATGCTTTTGTAAATCTAAAATTTTCTAAAACTTTTTGAATAATTAGCCTTACATAGGTTAGGGTATAACTGGGAAGTTGTACTGTACCAAGGGGGATCTTAAGAGAGTATCTAAAAATGACAGGAATGAATTATTGCATTACTGACATTGTTTTATATTTTACTATCTCCTGCCAACTCTTCTCTAAAATAATTCTGCTAATCCACGGCATTTGGTGGAAAGATGCAGTGGGACTGGGCTGCCACAGGTAAAGTCAATGAGAATGTACTTTCTGTGAAGGATCTTAAAACAATAAAAATGAATTAAACGTTGATCTGCTTTTTATTGCTATATGCTGGCAATTCTAAAGTCATAACTGTTAACCTGAAAACTTGTAGGTATTGACAATTGAAACTAATATCACTGTCTGTCCCTGTTATATCTTGAAATAAGCAGTTCAACTGTTTTTTTCCTTGGCTTTGGTATTTATCTGCCCCTAGAAGATGAAGCTAGATGACTTAACAAGACTAACAACTTGTTCATCAAGATTCCTCCCAATTCCCCTCCTTACTGGGCCAGAGCCATGTCAGAAGGCTTGCCCAAGCCTAGTCAAGGCCCAAGCCTCAGATCTCAGATACCCTGCACGGTTCCCCATTGTGAGATACCTCAAACTATCAGGGGTTCTCCTTTACTGCAATGAGTCTGAACTTTAACGTGGGGTTTTCTCCAGCAGTCTCTTTGGGAAGTCGACAGATGCATCACATAGAAACACTACTACACATGTACAAAACAAGCACAAAGATGTTTATGTGCAGGATGACTAATAGGGAGAGTTGGCAGCTGCCTACGTGTCCATCAAGGAGTAAGCGATTAAGTAAATGCTGAAACGTATCCCGCAAGAGGAGCATGCTAACTAAGCCAGATACACTGACGCTGAAAATGTTCACCCCATTCTGAGATGCACTACGTTAAAAATACCAGTAATTCTAAATGTTTGGAAAATGATCCTCCTTCCAAAATCATGCCTCTGAGGCCATCTAGGTGTATATATTTGAAATATTAAAATGCATTGAAAAAACTGGAGAATTAACTGGTGATAATCTTTGGGGGAGTGTCAAGAGAGACTTTGGCTTTATTTCTTTGGCCTTTATACATTTCAATTATGTAATTATTTGCATAATGAAAATGTTCTTGCTGAATTTTTTAAACAAACTATTTCTCTCCTGGTCCAGCATCTAGTGTACTTCTACAGTTGTGATTCTGAGCGTGGGTGGGGGCTCTTACTCTGGGCTCCTACTCTATGCAAGGCTGTGAGCCTGATCCTCTGCATAATCTTCATGACAGTCCTGAGGATTGTCCCTACTTGTAGAGTTGAAGGCCACATGGACAGTGAATGATGAAATGATCTGATCCCACATCTTCTGCCAAAGCACACACCATAAAGACAAGTACAAAGTACATTCTCAATTCTTCATGACACAGGTGCTGCTATTCTATTTTTAAGTTGGGAAATCGCAGGTTGTAGAAAATAAGATTTTGCATGATTATAGAGCTAGTAAATGGTGGGTGGGTGGTAACTATCTCTTCAGGCTGATTCTTAAAGCCTGTATACTCCTTGTTCTCATCCCCTTACATCTAAGGTTCCTGTTCCCCGGTGGAAAACCCTTTTGGGAAGCTGATTCCCCTGCAGCTGTAGAGGGGAGTGTGAGGTTCCCTTGACTCTTCTGTTGAACAACTGCATTCCTGACACTGTCATTATCCCTCCAGTTCTCCCAGAAGCAGACCTTGGACAAGGAGTTGTGTGCCAGTGAATTATCAATGGATTGTCTCCAGGAAGAACTGAGAAGGGAGAGGGGAAGCAGGATAGGAAAGGGGAAGAATTCCAGCAAGGGTGTGATTTCAGGCAAATCCCAGCCTGAGCCTGAGCCTGCAGAATGCTGTGGGGCACAGCGTAGCCTCTCAATAGGACTTGACTCCCAGCAAGGGACCTGGGCTTCTATTGTCCCCACCAGTCAGTCACTGCGTTGGAGGCTGTTCTAGAACATAAAGTCCTAGACATTTCTGTCTCTGTGGGTGAGACAGAGCCACTCCAATACCTCCTGGGAAGTTTCATTGCTTTCATCTCTTGTGACCATAAATCTATTACAGCATGTGCTGTATCCTCCCCCATCCCCAGACAGCTGTCCCTCTGGTCATTACCGTCCTAGTCCCAGGACCAGATGGAGGTCCCCTTACAAATCCTGTCTCCCCTTTTGTGAAATGACGTGGTTGTTTGCAATGTTTTAAAGGGAGGATGAAATATTCCAGTCAGAAGGTCTTTCTTCTGACAGCATGTTATGTGAAAACTACCAGCTCTTTACACTTAAGGTTTCTGTCTACTCGATTCATTGATCCTCCCTCCTCCCCCTCCCACAACACTCAGGGTATGTAGAAGTGAGTTTCTCAATGAACTATCAGGAAGTGTGAGTTGCTAGTTCTTTTGGAAAGCAATCTAGTGAACTCTAAAATTCCAAAATTGCATGGCCTTTGACCCACTTGCAGAACTCTAGCCTAGCAGTAGTAAGTACAATGGTAAGTACTCAACAGGCACACAGTGGTGTTGACTGCAGCACATCTTATAACATCCGAAGAACCGGGCATGACCTGCATGTTTATCCATCGGGAATAGGCTGAGGTGGTGACCCATCTGGAGTATGGAACAAGCTCGTCCAACCTGTGGCCTGCAAGCACCCCAGGATGGCTTTGAATGTGGCCCAACACAAATTTTGTAAACTTTCTTAAAATAAATTTTCACGATGACTTTTTTTTCAGCTCATCAGCTATTGATAGTGTATTTTATTTTATGTGTGACCCAAGACCATTCTTCCAATGTGGCCCAGGGAAGCCAAAAGATTGCATATCCCTGGTGTGGAATACCATGCAACTGTTAAAAAGAGACCCCTGAATTCTACATTGAAAACGTGTCCAGGAGATATTAGCAAAAAAGTACACATTGTAGAATAACAATACAGTGCAAATCCCCCTGTTTTTTTGAGACAGGATTTCTGTCACCCAGGCTGTAGTGCAGTGGTGTGATCATAGCTCACTGTGGCCTCAACCTCCTGGGTTCAAGTCATCCACCTCAGCCTCTCAAATTGCTGAGATTATAGATATGAGCCACTGTGACTGGCCGGCAATCTCACTTTGCAAAAGTGGGGAAATCCTACATGTGCGCATGTTTATATAAGTATGGAGAAAAGTGGGGGAAGTAATACATCAAAAGATGATGACTGGTTAGTCCTGGATGATTGGATGGTAGAGCTCTGTGTTACTTAAAGATACAGCTTTGTAATATTGAAGTTATAAAGGTAAACTTTAAAACTGAAATGTTGGGAGCTGCTGGTTGAAGCACGAAGGTGGAGCAAGCCTCAGCCCTAGCCCCCAGCTTGCCTCTTCCCTCCCGTTCTCCTGGGCAGGCATGTGGATTGCAGGGCATCACCCCCTTGGTCCTCCTGGGACATCTCACATTGACACAGCCCACGCTGCTCAGCCCACCAGCTCTCAGCAGGCCTGCTGCCCCCACCCTGACCCTGGTTCTCCGAGAGGTTGAAAGGCCACGGTGAGATAACCCAGCTCCATGCCCCCACCCGACAGAAGATCAGTTAAAAGGCATCCAAGTGGAGGACCCCCGTGGCTGCCTATTTAGAGTTCCTTCAGAGCCTCCTGTGATAACAGCCACCGTGTGCTGAGCGCTTACATAGCAGAACTTACAGCTAAGAGCACGGACTCTGAAATAAGTCACCTGTCATCTTCAGGTCTTAGTTTGCTCTTCTGTGAAATGGGCATAACAGTACCTCTCAGAGTGGTTATAACTAAAAGGTCATGTGTGTGAAAAGACATACTGCATGTTGCATGTTGTCATGTGGGAATTAAAAGTTGATTTCATAGAAGTAGAGTAGAATAGTGGTTACTAGAGGCTGGGAAGGGTCAGGGGTGCAGGTGGAGATAGCCCAAGGTAGGTTAATGGATACGAAGTTAGAGCTAGCTAGGAGGAATAAGCTCTAGTGTTTTATAGGACTGTAAGTGACTGTAATTAATAGCAATTTTTTGTATATTTTCAAATAGCCGGAAGGGCAGATTTTGAATGTTTCCAACACAAAGAAATGATCAATATTTAAGGTGGTAAGTATATCAATTACCTTGATTTTGTCATTATACATTGTATAACTATTGCAATATCACTGTACCCTATAAATATGTACAATTATGTCAAAAGCAGAAACGATAAAAAATATGTATATTGACCATCCTGGCTAACACGGTGAAACCCCATCTCTACTAAAAATACAAAAAACTAGCCGGGCGAGGTGGCGGGTGCCTGTAGTCCCAGCTACTTGGGAGGCTGAGGCAGGAGAATGGTGTAAACCCAGGAGGCGGAGCTTGCAGTGAGCCAAGATCGCGCCACTGCACTCCAGCCTGGGTGACAGAGCGAGACTCTGTCTCAAAAAAAAAAAATTTTTTTTTAAATGTATATCTACTCATATTCTTGTATCTATGTTATATACTATTTTCTGCATATATTCTCATATATATGAACAGAGCCAGTATTAAGCATGTACTCTTGTCAGTAATTCGTCCTTCGAATAGTAGATAAGAGCTCTGGTGCTGAACTCAGACTGGACCTGGTTTTAAATCCTTGCTCCACAGATAACTAAGTCTCCCAAGACAGCCCCCATGATTGACGGGAAGGCTGGGAAAGTGTCACTCTATTGCTACCCCTTGCAGAGTTGGTGTCAGATGGGAAGTGTGTGTAAAATTGAGGGGCACTTGGATGAATTTCTTCAAGAAAAGACCATATGGGCTAGAACTCTTGAAAGGGATTTCTGTGCTGCAGGGGTTGGTACTTAGTCCTCTGAGAGAATGGATGAGGAGCTGGGTCATTTTGCCACGTGCCTGTGAGGGATGCCATTTCTATTGCGTTCTTGGGAGTCTATGTGAATAGCTGCTCTTGGAGTTGGCCATCTCTGGTAGCCCCACTCAGGACTTGCTTTGCTGATGACAGTGGGAAGCGTGCTGAAGTTGGGGTTGGGATGGAAGGGTCAACTTCCAGGCCAAAAGAGAAGTCACTGTCCCTTCTGACCTCCTGTCAAAGGTTTAGCCTAATTTATCTCTTACCCCTTTCTATATAATAAAAATATTATGTAGTAATTTTTAAAGTTAAAAGTTCCAGCCTGGACAACATGGAGAAAACCCATCTTTACCAAGAAAAAAAATTAGTGGAGCATGGTAGGACTACAGGTGTGCAACTTGTAGTCCCAGCCTCTTGAGAGACTGAGGGGAGAGGATCGCTTGAGCTCAGGAGGTGGAGGCTGCAGTGGGCTGTGATTGTGCCACTGCACTCCAGCCTGGGCAACAGTGAGACCAGGTCGCAAATCCAATCAACTAAAACTATTGGCTAGGTGTGTTACATGTGTGATCTCATTTAATTCTCCCACCACCCCATGAGTTATTGCAAACTTCATTTTTCAGGAAGGAGCTGGAGTAGAACTGATAAGATGAAGAACCTTCACTTACTGAGTGCCCACCGGGCACTGTGCTGTGCACTTTTCTTGCAAGATGATGAAAATGAGAGAAGGTGGGTAAATGATGGCTCTCCCCAGGGAAAGCTGAGGTGCAGAGAGGCCCAATCACTTGTCCAAGGTCTCAGGGAGAGCAAGTGTCAGCGCTGGGATGCAAACCAGAGTTTCTCTTGCTCCAAATCCCTTTCAACATGGACAAACAGTTGCTTCTGCTTAAAGAGTGTGGAGGACCCCTTGTGGCAAAATGTTGTCTCACCTGAAAACAATTCAGACTGAAAGCAGACTGGTCCCCAGGGGGAAAGGGGAGGGAAGATTGGAAGGAAGAACTGACTTATTTCATCTCAACATTAGTAAGATAAATTTAAAACAACACAAATATCCAAAAACAAAAGATTGATTAAATTGATTTATATAATGAATATATATATTACATATATATAAGAAGCCATTTAAACCAATGTCACAGAACATTGATTTGGAAAGGAAATGTTCAAAGATTAATTAAAAAGCAGATGGGAAATAATTACCTAAGACATGAGCCATCTTTTTATTTAAAACATCTGCATTTGGCCAGGCACAGTGACTCATGCCCATAATTCCAGCATTTTGGGAGGCTGAGGTGGGTGGATCATTTGAGGTCAGGAGTTCGAGACCAGCCTGGCCAACCTGGGGAAACCCCACCTCCACTAAAACACAAAAATTATCTGGGCGTGGTGGTGCGTACCTGTAGTCCCAGTCTACTCCGGAGGCTGAGGCAGGAGAATTGCTTGAACCTGGGAGGCGGAGGTTGCAGTGAGCTAATATCGCACCACTGCACTCCAGCCTGGTTGACAGAGCGAGACTCCATCTCAAAAAAAAAAAAAAAATCAGCATTGTACGTCCTTGTCATACATTGAAGTAATGTGCTATGGTTGTATCTGAATGGCGAGATCAATAAAGGTAATTGTTGACCTTCTTTATTCTGATTTGTACTGTCCAAGTTTATAAACCTAAATGCTTTATTTTTCCTCTGGAGAAAAACATTGTTCTGGAAAATAATATTTTAAAATATTGTTATCATATTATTGTGGAAGAAGGCCCCCCTTTGGGGGCCTCAGTTCCCCACCTGAATGATTCGTTTGTGTTCCATTACTAGGTATGCCACTCAAGTTTGAAACGTCCCCTTCCATCTCCCTCTCCCCCCCCTCCGCCTCCCTCTCCTCCCTCTCCCCCTCCCTCTCCCCCCTCTCCTCCCTCTCTCACTCCCCCCCCTCCTCCCTCTCTCACTCCCCCCCTTCCTCCCTCTCTCCCTCCCCCCCTCCCTCCCCCTCTCCCCCTCCCCCTCTCCTCCCTCTCCCCCCCTCCTCCTCCCCCCTCCCCCCCCTCCCCCCTCCCCCCCCTCCCCCTCCCCCTCTCCCCCTCCCCCTCTCCTCCCTCTCCCCCTCTCCCCCTCCCCCTCTCCCCCTCTCCCCCTCCCCCTCTCCTCCCTCTCTCACTCCCCCCTCTCCTCCCTCTCTCACTCCCCCCCTCCTCCCTCTCTCCCTCCCCCCCTCCCTCCCCCTCTCCCCCTCCCCCTCTCCTCCCTCTCCCCCCCTCCCCCTCCCCCTCTCCCCCTCCCCCTCTCCTCCCTCTCCCCCTCTCCCCCTCTCCCCCCTCCCCCTCTCCCCCTCCCCCCTCCCCCTCCCCCTCCCCCCCTCCCCCCTCCCCCCTCTCCCCCTCTCCCCCTCTCCCCCTCTCCCCTCTCCCCCTCTCCCCCTCCTCCCCTCTCCCCCTCTCCCCCTCTCCCCCTCCCCCTCCCCCTCTCCCCCTCTCCCCCTCTCCCCCTCCCCCTCCCCCTCTCCCCCTCTCCCCCTCTCCCCCTCCCCCTCCCCCTCTCCCCCCTCCCCCCTCCCCCCTCCCCCTCCATCTCCCCCTCCCCCTCCATCTCCCCCTCCATCTCCCCTCCCCCTCCGTCTCCCCTCCCTCTGTTTCTCTCTCCTCCCCCATCTCCCTCTCTCTTTCTCTCTCCTCCTCCCTCCTCCTCCGTCTCCCTCTCTCTCTTTCCTCCTCCATCTCCCTCTTGACCTCCCTCTTGGCCTCCCTCTCTCACTCCATACACAGTCATGACACTTAGCTTCAGATTCTTCAGCTGTGAAACGGAGATGACACTCCCTGCCTCATAGGTGTGTTGTGAAGATTCAGTAAGTGGACACCTGTAAAGCACCTAGAATGCAGGACTCTGACAGGCACCTGCCTAATGTGCTTCCAGTAATGCTGGTAAGTTAGGCCAGAGCCAGGGAGCAAACCCAGATCTTTTGTTTCCAAGTCCACCATCCTTCCTGCTGAATTCCATTTCTTTATGACATCGCTCCCCGGTGGAAGACTGTCAGGCACAGGAGCAGGCTGCAAGTGGGTGGAAAGGGCTTCCCAGAGGTCTCTGAAAGCCCCTCGAGGAGTCCCCCTCACCCCGGGCCTCAGCACACGCAAGCTTCTGGGTCTTCATCTCCACGATCCTTTCGTGGCAGCTGCAGGTTTCTGCTTCCCTGATTCCAGGGCCATTTTTCTGCCTGAGCAGCTCCCATATCTAAATTTGCACTCCTGGCTGCAGGAGAGAAGAGCAGGCATGGAAAGCTTTTACTTCTGAGAATAACTCCAGGAGTCACGGTAAGGGCAAGAGGAAAAGGAGGGAGGTGTCTAGCGGGAGACAGTGCCAGCTCCCACTGTTTGCCTAAGGCTGGGAAGATTCTCGTCCCTGGGGAAGAGGGCAGGGATCCCCAGACAGTTGTCCTCAGAGCCAGGCTGGAGGCTTAAGCCTGAACCCACTACAAGTTTGCTACCTGAATATTGGGACAGCACCAAAGGCATCAGTGTGTAAGGCTGAATTTAAATGATGCAAGATTCACAGAGCACGGAGATGCAGAATCAAATACATGACCTCTAGGGGGGACTTCAGACAGTTCTAAAACCAGTGCAGTGGCTTAGCATGGCTAGTCCTCCCATAGAGACATGGAATCTAATTTCCTTCCCCCCGAACCTGGACTGGCCTTAGTGACCACTCTGACCACTAGAATGTGGAAGAAGTGACGTACTGGGACAGCCGACGGTTGGTCATAAGAGCCCTTGAATCTCCTCATTTGGAGCTCCTGAAAACTTTCTACAAGTCAGTGCCTTGTAAGAAATCCTACAACCCTGATGCCCCCATGCTGTGGGAAAGCCCAGGCTACTTGAGGGAGAGGGCCTGGAAAGAAAGGTACCAAGTGGAGCATGAAGAAGGACAAGGAGCACCAAGATTCCAGATATGTGAGTGAAGATGCTGTCTTGGAAGTGGATCCTGTTGCCCCAGTGGACCCCAAGTGAATCAAAGAGAAATTACCCACTGAGCCCTTCCTGAATTCCTGTCCCACAAAACCATGAGCAAAATAAAATGGCTGTTTTAAGCCACCAAATGTTGAGACAGCTTGTTACCCACAATAGATAAGAGAAAATTAACATTTTTGTACCACTGTCATAATTTTTGCTATATGAATGTATTAAGAGTTTCTTCCTTTAAATTGACTTACATTTTTGTCATATTTTTAAACAAATTTTATCTACATATAAATGCCATGTCTTGAGCTAATTTGAGACACCTCAAAACTCATATTTTGAAGTTCTAACCCCCAGTATATCAGAATATGACTATATTTGGAGGAAGGGTCTTTAAAGAGGTTATTAAGTTAAATGGGATTATTAGGATGGTTCTTAATCCAATAGGACTGGTTTCCTTATAAGAAGAGATTAGGACACAGACGTTGATAAAGGGAGAATATCATATGAACTTGAAGATGGCCATCTACAAGTCAAGGAGAAGGGACCTCAAAGAATCACGCTTGCCAATAACTTGATCTCAGACTTCTAGCCTCCAGAATCATGAGAAAATTAATTTGTTATTTAGGCCACCCCATCTGCAATACTTTGTGACGTCAGCCCTAGCAAACTAATACACTATGAAATTGAAAACCAGTATTAGACACAAAAGATAACTTTAATAAAATCCTTTTCCTTTGTTGTGTCTTTTTATGCTTCATGATGCCTCCAGTGCTAAGCATACCACACTTTGAGAAAAACTATATATTCTCATCTACTAAATGAGGGTTTTAGATTAGGATAGAGGCCCAAGAGAGGCAGTGGCATGTCAAGGTCGCAGGGCATGTTGATTGACAGAATTGGAATGAGAGTCAAAGCTTCCTAACTCCCAAGCCATCAACCCAAACTGGCTTAGGAGGTTCTAAGAAACACTTCTTGGCCCTAACTGTCTCTGCAATTCATGGGGAATTTCTAGCATCAAATATAGTGGACAACCTCTTAATGCAAAGAAATACAATTTCATGCAAAATTGAAAGAGGAGGAAAATCCTTAATATCATGTCAATTATATTAGGGTTCTCTAGAGGGACAGGACGAATAGGATAGATGTATACATGAAAGGGAGTTTATTAAGAAGCATTGACTCATGTGATCACAAGGTGAAGTCCCACAATAGGCTGTCTGCAAGCTGAGGAGCAAGGAAGCCAGTGTGAGTCCCAAAACCTCAAAAGTAAGGAAGCCAACAGTATTGCCTTCAGTCTGTGGCTGAAGGCAGGAGTGCCCCTGGAAATGGAAATCACTGGTATAAGTCCAAGAGTCCAAAAGCTGAAGAACTTAGAGTCTCATGTTTGAGGGCAGGAAGCATCCAGCAGGGGAGAAAGATGAAGGCTGGAAGACTCAACCAGTCTAGTCCTTCCACATTCCTCTGCCTGCTTTTATCCTAGCTGCACTAGCAGCTGATTAGATGGTGCCCACTCAGAGTGAGGGTAGGTCTGCCTTTCCCAGTCCACTGACTCAAATGTTAATTTCCTTTGGCAACATCCTCACAGACACACCCAGGAACAATACTTTGCATCCTTCAATCAAGTTGACAATATTAACCATCACAATTTATTGGTCCATTTTCATACTGCTATGAAGAAATACTCAGGACTGGGTAGTTTATAAAGAAAAAGAGGTTTAATTGATTCACAGTTCCACATGGCCGGGGAGGCCTCACAATCATGGCGGAAGGCAAAGGAGGAGCAAAGGTATGTCTTACATGGCAGCAGGGCAAGAGAGCATATGCAGGGGAACCGCCTTCTATAAAACCATCAGATTGCAAAAATTTTCTCCCATTCTGTAGGTTGCCTGTTCACTCTGATGGTAGTTTCTTTTGCTGTGTAGAAGTTCTTTAGTTTAATTAGATCCCGTTTGTCAATTTTGGCTTTTGTTGCCATTGCTTTTGGTGTTTTAGACATGAAGTCCTTGCCCATGCCTGTGTCCTGAATGGTATTGCCTAGGTTTTCTTCTAGGGTTTTTATGGTTTTAGGTCTAACATTTAAGTCTCTAATCCATCTTGAATTAATTTTTGTGTAAGGTGTAAGGAAGGGATCCAGTTTCAGCTTTCTACTTATGGCTAGCCAGTTTTCCCAGCACCATTTATTAAATAGGGAATCCGTTCCCCATTTCTTGTTTTTGTCAGGCTTGTCAAAGATCAGATGGTTGTAGATGTGTGGTATTATTTCTGAGGGCTCTGTTCTGTTCCATTGGTCTGTATCTCTGTTTTGGTACCAGTACCATGCTGTTTTGGCTACCGTAGCCTTGTAGTATAGTTTGAAATCAGGTAGTGTGATGCCTCCAGCTTTGTTCTTTGCAATCTACTCATCTGGGAAAGGGCTAATATCCAGAACCTACAGAGAACTCAAACAAATTTATAAGAAAAAAACAACCCTATCAAAAAGTGGGTGAAGGATATGAACAGACACTTCTCAAAAGACATTTATGCAGTCAACAGACACATGAAAAAGTGTTCATCACTGGCTATCAGACAAGTGGAAATCAAAACCACAATGAGATGCCATCTCACACCAGTTAGAATGGTGATCATTAAAAAGTCAGGAAACAACAGGTACTGGAGAGGATGTGGAGAAATAGGAACACTTTTACACTGTTGGTGGGACTGTAAACTAGTTCAACCATTGTGGAAGACAGTGTAGCGATTCCTCAAGGATCCAGAACTAGAAATACCATTTGACCCAGCCATCCCATTACTGGGTATATACCCAAAGGATTATAAATCATGCTGCTATAAAGACGCATGCACGCATATGTTTATTGTGGCACTATTCACAATAGCAAAGACTTGGAACCAACCCAAATGTCCATCAATGATAGACTGGATTAAGAAAATATGGCACATATACACCATGGAATACTATGCAGCCATTAAAAAAGGATGAGTTCATGTCCTTTGTAGGGACATGGATGAAGCTGGAAACCATCATTCTCAGCAAACTATTGCAAGGACAAAAAACCAAACACCGCATGTTCTCACTCATAGGTGGGAATTGAACAATGAGAACACTTGGACACAGGAAGGGGAACATCACACACTGGGGCCTGTCGTGGGGTTGGGGGAGGGAAAAGGGATAGCATTAGGAGATATACCTAACGTAAATGACGAGTAAATGGGTGGAGTACACCAACATGGCACATGTATACATATGTAACAAGCCTGCACGTTGTGCATATGTACCCTAGAACTTAAAGTATAATAAAAAAAATTAAAACCATCAGATCTTGTGAGACTTATTTACTGTCACAAGAATAGCAGAGGAAAAACCCACCCCCGTGATTCAATTACTTCTCACCAGGTCCCTCCCACAACACGTGGGGATTATGGGAACTACAATTCAAGATGAGATTTGGAGGCGGGACACAGCCAAGCCATATCATCACTCATTAAAACTTTACTATGAATGTATTTGCTGTGTTTCCTTAATGGGATCAAGTCCAGGGCAGCATAGACATACTGGTGAGAACCAAGAGCTGAAACAGTGCCAAAAGCTATTGAAGAGTGAGAGATCCCTGCCATGGTCTGAATGTTTGTGTCCCTGCAAAATTCTTGTGTTGAAATACTCAACTCAAAGGTGATAGCATTAGGAGATGCAGCCTTTTTGAAGGTGATTAGGTCATGGAACCCTCATGAACAGTATTAGCGGCCTTATAAAAGAGGCCCCAGAGAAATCTCTTGTCCCTTCCACCATGCGGGGACAGAGTCAAAAGGTGCCCTGTATGAACCAGGAAAGAGACCCTCATCAGACACTGAATCTGTTGGCAACTTGATCTTGAACATCCCAGCCTCCAGGACGTAAAGCATACATTTCTGTACTTTATAAGCTACCTAGTTCATGCTATTTTATTTATATGGACTCTAATCTGTAGTCTCACAGACTAAGACAGTTCCTAATTCATTTCTTTGCCTGGAGTACTCCCTGCCAACACAGATATACAATCGTAAAACTCAAGCATGCCATGCTGCATGATCTATTAGATAGGTAAATCTAATACTATTCTACTGCAATAATGTTTTCTGAGCCCTTCGTGTATGCTAGACTCTGCTTAGGTTCTCTTACACTTCTCATTGATAAATCTACGAGGGAAGTCATATCATTGTGCCCATTTTTCAGACTCTCAACCTTTCCATCCTGCCATCTGGGGGATTTGAAAATCGTGATTCTGCATGTGCCATTCCCTTTGCCTGCATTGTTCCTTCTTTTCTTTTTCCCTGAGTATTTTGAATTTGTCCTCCAAGATTTATCTCCAACATCACCACTTCTGTGAAGCCTTCCCAGGTTCCCCTTTCCAAACATCTGAGAAGTGCTCCGAGCCTCCATATTACCTCAGTTTCCTTTTTACATGCAGATCCTTGCCATGCACTGTGATGTGATACATTCAATGTGACCCTCAGTATCTGGATCCGGGCAGTGTGCTCCTTCATGCCAGGAAATGTGTCTAATTCATCTCAGAATCTATTCTTTGTGCACTAGTTCATTCGGTTGACACTCTACCTACATAAAGGATGGAATCCTTATTGCTCTTGTTCACAAGTGAATAAACATTCCCTGATGTGCAGTGCACCACAGGGTTTTAGAGAAAAAGGTTGGCTTTCTTTTCTTAATTCATTGGCACACATATGGGGTCTGCTTGCCCTGGCTGCTGGAATCTTGTCACAGAGGGGGCTGGTGCTGAGGGGAATCACTGAGATTGTTCCATTAGAAGCTCCCAGCACCCAGTCCTCTGCCTCTCTCTTCCTCAGTTAAGGAAGATAACTTAAGGGCCTCAGTGGGCCCTTACATTTGCCCACACGGATAATCCAGGATAATGTATCTATTTTAAGGTAAAACAAGTGGCAGCCTTAATTCATCTGCAGCTTTAATTCCCTTTACCATGTTATGTAATGCATGCGCAGGTTTCCAGGGATTCGGACATAGACATCCTTAAGAGGCCTTATTCTGCTAACCATACCAGTAGCACGTGCGCTCCCATCCCAAGTCATGACAACCAGGTATATCTCCAAACATTGTCAAATGTCCCCTGGGGAGAGGGCAAAATCTGCCTTACTGGAGAATCATTGATTTAGAGAATTCCTAAGAATTGTAAGGCCTTGCTTCCGATATTTGCTCTTTCTAGTGACAATAAGAATTGTGGCTAGGCTGGGTGGCTCACATCTATAATCCTAGCATTTTGGGGGGCTGAGGCAGGAGGATCACTTGAGACCAGCATGCAAGACCAGCCTGGGCAACATAGTGAAACCTCCATCTCTATCAAAAAAAAAAAAAAAAAAAAAAAAAAAGCCAGGCAGGGTGTCATGCACCCATAGTCCCAGCTACTCAGGAGGCTGGGGAGGGACAGTCGCTTGAGTCTAGTAGGTCAAGGCTGCAGTGAGCCAAGACCACGCCATTGCACTCCAGTCTGGGCTACAGAGTGAGATCTGTCTCAAAAAAAAAAAAAAAAAAAAAAACAACAATGAATTGCAGGAAGACTGGGGGTGAAGTGAATTACACCAAATGACCAAATGGTGCTGAATGACTTAGTCTGAGACTCCATTTCCTCATTTGTACCAAGAGGAAAATAAAAACATGTACTTCTAGAGTTGTAGAGAACATTAAAGGAGGAAATGTATGGAAATGGCTCTTAGTGCCTGGGGAACAGAGATGCTTAAATATTAGATCCTGAGAAAAATTGTCTTGAATAGAGACATAGTATTAATACTAACTGCCTAGCTTTGGGTTTTGTCCAAATTAGAGCCCAACACAAAGGTTATTTGGGCAAGTGGTCCCCGGGAGTGGAAGCAGGGAGCTGGGGGGAGGTGAGATAGGGAAGGAGAGAAAGCCGATTTGCAGGTGCATTATTCAGTTGGGTTCCACTAGGGACACGTGGTCTCAGTCTCACCTGGGCACCCTCAGGGAAACCACGTAGCACCTGCCCCAAATGTTTCCACCCGAGACAAGGGACAGAGGCATGGAGAGTTCCTGATTAACCTACACTATGCGATGGCCTCCATTCAAATCCCAGCTTCACCACTGGCTAGTCATGTCACCTGAAGTCATATCACCTCTTTCTGCATCAACCTCCTCATCAATGGGGATGTTGATGGCACTAATTTCATAGGTGGTTGCAAGGAAGAGACGAAATCACATATATAAAGTGCTTAGCAGGCTGGGCACAGTGGCTCATCCCTGTTATCCCACACTTTGAGAAGCCGAGGTGGGATTTGAGACCAGCCTGAGCAACAGAGCGTGACCCTGTGTCTCCAGAACAAACACAAAAAAGTAGCCAGGCATAGTGGCATGCACCCATAGTCCCAGCCACTCAGGAGTCTGAGGCAGGAAGACTGCTAGAGGCCAGCTGTTCAAGGCTATGGTGAGCTATTACCACATCACTGCCCCAGCCTGGGCAACAGAGCTCACTGCAGAATTAAAAACTGCTTAGTAGTAAGTATTTAATTAAAGGAAGTTCATAATATGGGAACAGTGTAAATATGAATATCGGACCCCACTGCCTGGGGAAGGGCCTCTACCCTACTTGATCTCCCTTTGTGAAATGCTGGAAAATGGACCTCAGTGTCCTCATCTGTAAGACAGAAAAATAATAAAACCTGCCTCAGAGGGTTAGAGGGAGGAGTAAGTCAGACAAAGCACGTAAGTGTTCAAAGGGCGTCTAGCATAGAGGTGTCCAGGCTTGGCACTGTTGTAACTCACTCTCTGTGTTAGCTGCATTAGACAGCAGCTTCAGAGAGTAAACAGACTGGGCCTGAGTCGTGTGTGGGGGTTCAGAATGAGCCGAGGTCAGAAAGGGCTCCATGCTAGACTCTGAGGTGATGGGGATGGGTCCTAGGGAAGCCAGCATGGAGCCCAGAGTGTTGTCCTATCTCACACCTCTAGGTGAAGGTAGAAACCCAAGAGGGACCTACCATAGGGGTCCAGCTGTGTCAAAGGAGATGTGGGGGACTCATTACAGTGCTTCTGTCGTTAGAAGACCTGAATTCCAGGGGCCAGGCGCGGTGGCTGACGCATGTAATCCCAGCACTTTGGGAGGCCGAGGCAGGCAGGTCACCTGAGGTCAGGAGTTCGAGACCAGCCTGGCCAACATGGTGAAACCCTGTCTCTACTAAAAATACAAAAAATTAGTTGGGCGTGATGGTGCACACCTGTAATCCCAGGTATTTGGGAGGCTGAGGCAGGACAATTGCTTGAACCTGGGATGCGGAGGTTGTAGTGCGCTGATGTTATGCCACTGCACTCCAGCCTGGGCGACAGAGCGAGACTCCATCTAAGAAAAAAAAAAAGACCTGAATTCCAGACCCTGCTCTGCCCCAGTCTTGTTGTGAGACCTTGGGTGAGTCCCCACTCCTCGCTGGGTCCCAGCTGAGCAGACAGACTGTAGACTGCAGAGCAGCCCAGGGTTCTCTCTCTTTCTAGCCCTCCGTCCATCCGTCCATCTCTCCTTCCCCGGATGCTCATGTGATCCCAGGTGATCCTGTGCCTCGGGAGCCTCAGGGCTACTGTGTCCTGGCAGAGCTTGCTTGTCCAGTGACTGTCACCTGGCTAACTAGACTTGACCACATGCCTGTCCCGTTGGACACAGTGCTCTTCAGTCCTTTCTACCAAGTCTCTGTCCGCCACTGCCCTGCAGTGGGCTCCGTGTCTCCTCCCTCTCAGTTTCCTTTCTTACCTTTTCCCCACCCTTGGCTGGTTCTGAATTCTGGGTAACAAATGTCACCAAGAGACCAGCAGAGACATTAGCAACCTCATAACCACTTTTATGATCAGTGAAATTTAACAGACCTCTCATGTGGCCTAGGGAAGGTCATCCTCCCTTCACCTTCCCCTGACTCTTTGGTTGCCGCGAGATGGGTGCGTGAGTCATGTCTTTTTATTTTCTGTATTTTCTGATGTGTTGACATCTGGGGCTTCACTGATCCTGGAGAGAATGTCCTTCCCAGGGGTAGCTAATTTCTAGAGATAGTGAGGAATTCATCTGCAAGTGCACCTGTCATGTGTAAACCAACCAATCTGAAGCCCACAGCCCAGCCACCTTTTCTACTGGGCTCTCACACTCAGGCCACTATTCCCCTGCCTTAATCACCCCAGGGCTGGGGGGCAAAAAACTAGGGACAGCCCCTCTGTGCCTATGCTCCAGAACCTGCTGGAATTATCCCAGTTTGCCAATCCTAAGCATACTTACCCTGCCTTGTCTTGTCTTCCTGCAAAAGCCACAATAAAGGTTCTTGCCCATGTTTTGCCTCCCTCCGCCACTACTTTCTGGCCAACTCTGGTGCTGCCCCGTGCTGCCTTCCATAGGTGATATGTCTCCTGTTTCTAGGGTCACGTGAGGAAACCTTCTTTCTTCATAACAGTCATTTCCATGTCTGTGTATCTTACCATCCAGGATTAAAATAAATCCTGGGTACATTTTAAAGACTGGGGTGGACCATCTTGCACTGGTGGTTCAGAATGGTATAGAAAGTGTGCACACAGCATTAAATGATCTTGAGAAAGCCAATTCCACACCCATTAACTCACTCATTTGTTTATTTCTATTCAACCCTTTAGGTTACCCGGAGAAGAAAGTCTCAGCTTGGTGCTGTTAAGATTTTAACATGTCTGTTTAAATAGACAAACGACCCTAAAGACTTTATTTCATTTGGTCAAAAATAAATGTCATTTTTATTACATTTGTGATGATGGTTCCCTGCAAGTGACAGCAAATAGACCTGATTTTCCATTTACAACCTACTAGTCAGGGTCCCTACAGGATTACACAGTGCAATTAGGATGATCTACAAAAGCACTTGCTGCAGGAGTATGGCAGGGTGGAAGGGGACCACGAGGGAGGACACAGGATCCTGGGTAGCAGAAGCAAAATTGTTGCCACTCTTAGACCAGAAGGGACCAGGGGGAGGAACTATCACCACCTGTAAGCAAAGGGAGATGTGCAGAGCTGGCCAACTTGAGAAAAGCAGGGATCTTCGTGGTCAGGCCAAGACCATCTCCAAGGGAGGGAGCCACACAGACCAACAACCTGACCTAACTCTCCTTTGTCTACGCTCCCGCTTCAGGTTAGCCAGAACCAACCAGAAGTCAGGGCTAGGGGGGTACATGGATGGTGCTTACAGGTCAGCCTTGCAGGACACAGAACAGGGTGGAGAGTAGATCTAGAGGGGTAGAGAATGGGGTAGTGGGGAATAGAAGAGATCCTATACAGAAGCAAACAGATAGACAGACAGAAACCAAATTACTTCCCGTGCCTGAACAGAAGACAGAGAATCCCTCCACCTCCAAAACATATATTCTACAATATATACTAATTTATAACATATCAGCTGGGTAGGGTGGCTCATGCCTGTAATCCCAGCACTTTGGGAGGCCAAGGCGGGTGGATCACCTGAGGTCAGGAGGTTCAGACCAGCCTGGCCAACATGACAAAACCCCATCTTTACTAAAAATACAAAAATTAGCCAAGCGTGGTGGCGGGCGCCTATAATCCCAGCTACTCGGGAGGCTGAGGCAACACAATAGCTTGAACCTGGGAGGTGGAGGTTGCAGTGAGCTGAGATCATGCCATTGCACTCCAGCCTAGGTGACAGAGTAACACTCTGTCTCAAAAAAATATATATATATGTGTGTGTGTGTGTGTGTGCATCAACCACACGTTGTAATTATATACTATAATATATAATATATATTATTATCACATATCTATAATTTACATTCCTTAGAGAAGAAGAATTTGCATTATCTTTGAATTCTTACCAAGTTTCCATATTACAGGAGCCTTGTCCATTATTTTACTTCAAACAACAAAGTATTACTTGGGGAAGACACTTAGCCTAAAAAGGTGTTTCCTACACTCTGTTGCACAGTGGAGTCACCTGGGATGTTTTTAAAGCCCTGAAGCCAGGCCCCACCCCCAGAAAACCTGACTGTAACTGGTCTGAGCTGGGCTTGGCATAAGGAGTTTTCAGCACTTGCTGATGAAGTCAAGCCTGAGAACCCCCACCTAGAACAATCTCAGTCCCTGCGAGTGTGCAATGCTCGTGGAAACCACCTGGCACTTATAACTCCTCGTTAGCCTAAATCCTTAATTCAGTCAGGGCGTAATTATTCCTGGCGGGATGAGTTCACCATAGCGTGTGCTGGATGCCACAGTCGAGAAGCCTCTTAAAGATGATCATTTAATGAAATATACTAAGGGACTGCATTGTAGAGAATAAAGATACCTCCAAGACAAATCAAAAACTCAACCATCCTAATAGTAGGCCAAAATGTTCCTGTGGCTTGCAATACAACTTCCAGTGTCACTGTCTCTCATCTGCTAAATTGTATCCCCCAAAATTCATATGTTAAATTCCTAAGCCAAGCGTGGTGGTCGTGTCTGTAGGCTCAGCTCCCAGGGAAGCTGGGGTGGGAGAATTGTTGAGCCTGGGAGTTTGAGGCTGCAGCGAGCATGGCCATCCCACCCTAATGCACCTGACCTCGTCTGAAGCTGCAGCAAGCTATCACTGCACCATGGCACTCCAGCCTGGGTAACACAGTGAGACCCTGTATCTAAAAATTAATTAATTAAATTCCTAACCCCAGTACCTCAGAATGGAATTGTATTTGGAGATGGCGGTGGGGGGTTGTTATGTGTGTGTGTGTGTGTGTGTGTGAGAGAGAGAGAGAGAGAGAGAGAAGAGTTTCACTCTTGTCACCCAGGCTGGAGTGCAATGGCATATTCTCGGCTCACTGCAACCTCCGCCTCCCAGGTTCAAGCGATTCTCCTGGCCTAGCCTCCCAAGTAGCTGGGATTACAGGTGCCCGCCACCATGACCGGCCAATTTTTGTATTTTTAGTAGAGAGGGAGTTTCACCATATTGGCCAAGCTGGTCTCAAACTCCTGACCTCAGGTGATCTACGTGCCTCAGCCTCCCAAAGAGTTGGAATCACAAGCATGAGCCACCACAGCCGGCCAGAGATAGGGTCTTTAAAGAGGTAATTTAGCTGAAGGAGGCTGTTAGGGTGGGCCCTAATCCAATATGATTGGTTTCCTAAGGAGAGATTAGGACACAGACACACCCACAGAGGAATGACCATGTGAAGACACAGGGAGGAGGCCATCAACAAGCTGAGAGAGAGGCCCCAGAAGCAGCCAGTCCTGCCTACACTTTGATATTGAACTTCCAGCCCCCGGAATGGTGAGAGAAGACATTTCTGTTTAAGCTACCCAGTCTGTAGCACTTTCTTACAGAAGCTGGTGCAGACATATACAATACTATACACGGGTTTTTAAAGTGCTGCATTTCAGACAACTTGTTTTTAACACAGGACTGCCAGCCACCTAGTCAAAGCTTTTCCTCTTATGAATGAAGAATAAGAGACAGGGCTCTGGAGCCATGGGCTCCGTTCTCTCTCTTCCCCATTTCACTTCCCTGACCCTTTCCGAGTGCTTCCTGGGCTCATGTCCCAAACAAACTACTTTCACTGGATTCATTGTCTCTAGGTTGGCTTCTAGGGGAGTCCAGCTCCCAAACCAGGGATTTGAGTCTTTGATCCCTCTGCTGATGCAGGCTGAGGTTGTTTTCATGTGTCTGATACGCTTGGCTAGGCTTGTATCCACCAAGGCAGGTAATATTAGGATATTAGGAGAAGAGGGCTTCCCAGGGTGCTTCCTGAGCTGCCCAGCATTGCAACCTTCCTCTGGAGCACACGGCAGCCTCCCTTGCTCCTCTGCCCCCTCAAATAGGCAAAGTGGCTGCAATTCTAGATATCACAGGGCCCAGGTCAGAGCCCCATGCAGGCTCTCAGCCTGGACACCCTCTCATCTCTCCACCCTCAACATGCTACAATTTATGCAACAGATTTTTTTTCAAATTCCATTCAAAAGGGGGTGACTATTAGCCTGTAGAGAGTCTTACGGGGGCAGGGGGTAGAATGGCTAACCTAGGATATTCTTAGGATCCAGAGACCTGCAGATCACTAAGTGGCACATTTGAAACACACATGCACAACCTTCCCCACATGTTGAGAACACAGGACCAAGTTATCACATTCTTAAAGCACTAGACAGAAAAGAGTTAAAAAGAAATCTCTCTTCATCAGCTTGCCCATGCTTGGGTGGTGCCCAACCAAGATGCATTTCCTTTGGCTGTAAGATTGTTTTATGGGCTGCTTTTGGAAAAGAAGTAGAATAAGGTTTTTGAAAAATCATCAAACGCTTCCAAGAAAACTCAAAATTCTCACCAGCATGGGAGGTGGTTTTCCCTTCCCTGGTCATAAGCTGCCCAGGAGCCCTGGGGAGTCCCGCCAGTTCCCTGGACAGGGCCAGCTGAGCCCAGGGCAGAGGAGGTCAGGCTCACAGAGATGCCAGTGGACCACCCTGGGCAGGGCAACCCTGCAGGGCTCACAAGTGGCTCATTCTCTCCAAGACAGCTGGGCACTGGGCTCGGGAGAAAAGGCAGAGACTGTATGTATCTTGGCAGAGCCCGGGAGGAGGGTCCAGGAGATAGTCATTTTACAAGAAGAGTATTTGCGTCTCCCATCCTTGTGGAGAAGAAAGCCAGGGTGGCCATGTGCGGTGGCTCACGCCTGTAATCCCAGCACTTTGGGAGACCGAGGCAGGTGGATCACCTGAGGTTGGGGGAGTTTGAGACCAGCCTGACCGACACAGAGAAACCCTATCTCTACCAAAAATACAAAATTAGCCAGACATGGTGGCACATGCCTGTAATCCCAGCTATTCAGGAGGCTGAGGCAGGAGAATCGCTTGAACCTGGGAGGCAGAGGTTGCAGTGAGCCAAGATCACACCATTACACATTGCACTCCAGCCTGGGCAACAAGAGTGAAACTCCGTCTCAAAAAAAAAAAAAAAAAAAAAAAAAAGAGCGAGCGCCAGGGTGGGCTCTGAAACAACTGGAGCCTTTGGTGGACTGCAAACATAAAGAAGCCTTCGTGATTGGTGTGTTTTGGCTCTGTGTCCCCACCCAAATCTCATCTTGTAGCTCCCATAACTCCCATGTGTTGTGGGAGGGACCCCGTGGGAGTTGATTGAATTACGGAGGTGGGCCTTCCTGTGTTGTTCTGATGATAGTGAATGGCTCTCATGAGATCTGATGGTTTTAAAAACCAGCGTTGCCCTGCACAAGCTCTCTCTTTGCCTGCTGCCATCCACATAAGATGTGACTTGCTCCTCCTTGCCTTCTGCCATGATTGTGAGGCCTCCCAGCCATGGGGAACTGTGAGTTCAATTAAACCTCTTTCTTTTGTAAATTGCCCAGTCTCTGGAATGTCTTTAGCAGCAGCATGAAAACAGACTAATGCAGTGATCTAAGTTGGTCAGTCTCTCTTTTTAGAGACAGAGAGATTGTGCAGTAGAAAGATGCAAATGTGGGAAGACCAAAAATGAGAGTCCCACTTCCTGGTAGCAGTTGGGAAGCAGAAACAGGAGAGTCGATCCTCTGATTCAGCCACATGACCCATCAGGACAGAACTAATCTGGAGCCAAAATCTCCCCATCTTCAAAACTAGGGCTCAGATCAATAGCCCAATAGCCACCAAACTACCATCTTCTGCTACCCCAGGAGGAAAATAAGGAAATGTCTGGAAGATGCTTCAGATTATCAGTTTATTGTGACATACTATTAGGAATAGACTTAGTAGAGGTATGTCACCTCTGGTCTGCAGGTAAAGCTGATATGTGAGAATCCTATGGATTAGGTGGCTCAGCCCACCTTCCACTAATAGGATGATTTACCATCCTGGTTTGCCTGGGACTCCCCTGTTTTAACATAGAAAAGTCTTGCATCCTGGGAAACCCCTCTCTCCTGGGAAAAGGCATGTGGTTCATTAGTCTTGCTAACTATTCACATACACAAATAAACACACCCCTAGCCAACCCTGATCTTTTCAAGGATATTGGTGAATCAAGTGCAAACATTATTCCCACATTCCTCTTGACCCTTCAGGCACAATGCTGAGTCCCGTGTACGTGGTCCATAAATACTGTAGATGTAGCTGACATCCCCCTCACCCTTCTCATCCCCTTTGACACTAATGTACCCATTCTTTAAATGCTGCAAGTACTGCAGGCAGCTTACAACCACCAACCACCATGCCTGGAGAATTAACTTTGACTGAGTCGAGCCACTTCATCCAGAGATGCAGACCCCTGGAGGCCATACCGCTCCTCACTGGGGGCAGCCAATCATTGACTGATATAGGGACAATTCTGTAATGCAGTTTATGCTCCAGTATCCCCCTGAGGGTCAGACCAAGGCTAGACTGCACCTGAGACCACATCCTGGCTCAGCCCCTCCCCAACTTCTGGACTCTGCTTCTACAAATCCCAACCTAGGGCAACACATGCTGTCCTCTTCCCCTCCACAGTACCTCCTGAGGCTATGCCCTTCTTTCTATTGCTGCTACCAGAGTTGAAGCCACCACCATCTCTCATGGGTGGCCACACAGCCTCCACCCTGTCTCCCTGCCTCCACTCCTCCCTTCAATCCCCCCATTTTCTTCAAAATGACCAGAAGGAGCTTTTAAAAGTAAAAATCAGCTCAAGATACTTGTCTTTGTCCATTCAGGCTGCTATAACAAAATATTATGCACTAGGTATAACAAAATATCATATGCTAGGTAGCTTAGAAACAACAGAAATGTCTCACTGTTCCAGAGGCTGGGAAGTTCAAGGTCAAGGTGCCCGGTGAGAGTGCATTTTCTGGCTTAGAGATGGTGCCTTCTTGCCATGTCTTCACATGGTGAAAGGGACTAGCAAGCTCTCTGTGGCATCTTTTATAAGACACTAATCCCTTTCCTGAGGGCTCTGTCCCCATGACTTAATCACCTGCCAAAGGCCCCACCTGCTAAGACCAGTGCCTTAAGGGTTAGGATTTCACAGGACACAAATATTCAGACCAGAGCTCAGACCAGAGCACACCCCTCTGCAAATTCTTCTGCAAATCTAACATCTTTTTTTTTTTTTTTTTTTTTTTTGAGACAGAATCTTGTTCTGTCACCCAGGCTGGAGTGCAGTGGCACAACCTCGGCTCACTGCAACCTCTGCCTCCCAGGTTCAAGCGATTCTTCTGCCTCAGCCTCCCAAGCAGTTGGGACTACAGGCGTGGGCCCCCATGCCCGGCTAATTTTTGTATTTTTTTAGTAGAGACTGGATTTCACCATATCGGTCACGCTGGTCTTGAAATCCTAACCTCGTGATCTGCCCACCTTGGCCTCCCAAAGTGCTGGGATTACAGGCTTGAGCCACCGCACCTCGCTTCTAACACCCTTTTATGGAGAAAAAAAAAAATACTCGACAACTTAGGAATCGAAGGGAACTTCCTCAACCTGATAAAGGGCATCTGTAAGAAACCAGGGCCACACCTGATTTCTTATGGTGGCTCACACCTATAATCCCAGCACTTCGGGAGGCCAAGGTGGGCAGATCACTTTGAGCCCAGGAGTTCAAGACCAGCATGGGCAACATGGTGAGACCCCCACCTCTACAAAAAATACAAAAATTAGCCAGGCATGGTGGTGCATGCCTGTAGTCCCAGTTACTCGGGAGGCAGAGGCAGGAGGATTGCTCGAGCCCAGGAGGTGGAGGCTGTAGTGAGCTATGATCATGCCACCACACTCCAACCTGGGTGACAGAGCCAGAACTTGTCTCAAGAAAAGAGAAAAAAACCCAACAGTAAACATCATACTTAATGATAAAAAAACTGAAAGCATTTCCCTTAAGATCAGGAACATGATAGGAATGGCCATTCTTGCCACTTCTAGTCACTATTTTGCTGAAGAGTCAAACCAGGGAATTAGGCAAGAAATAGAAAAGCAATCATATTAGAAAGGAGGGATGGAGTAAAACTCTGTTTGTGGATACTGTGATCTTGTGGGGCACGTGGAGGGTAAGGTCCTAATTTGTAGCACTTGCTGACTTCTGAGGTGTAAATACACCCACTGCATTCGAGGTCAAGCTACTGATACGATGTCACTGAACGTAGAACTGAGAAGAAATGCACAGAATTGGTCCTCTCAACTATGACAATATACACAGAGGGGACCTCACCACTCATTACAATCCTTTCTCTGAAATCCCTTCTCTCACCCTCACTCACACACTGTCTGGAACAGAGCAGGCATTTGATAAATAAATTGAATGGGGAAAATCCCATCTGTGGCTTTCCATTTCTCTTAAGATCTAAAGTCTTTGCAGTGGCCTGCATGTCCCTGCATGATCTGGCCTCTGCCCACCCTTCCAGCTTCATCTCGCACTGCATCTCCCCCTTCTCTCTGTACTCAGCTGCACTGTCCTCCTTTGTCTCCCCCAGTGATCTAAGTTCTTCCCACTGCTGGGCTTTTGCACATGCTATTCCTGCTACCTGGAATGCTGACTTCTCTTGGCTAAGCCTTACTCCTCTCTCAGGCCTTGGTTTATTGTGGCATTTCTCAACCAGGGAACATTTGGAAATGTCTGGAGACTTTTTTAGAAAAATAAAGATACAGGGTCTTGCTCTGTCACCCAGGCTGAAATCCAATATCATGGTCATAGCTCACTGCAGCCTTGACTTCCAGGACTCAATCGATCCTCCTCCCTCAGCCTCCTGCAAAGCTGGGACCACAGGCGCATGACACACAGCCAAGTTGTTTTAACTTTTTTTCTTTTTTGGCAGGACAGGGTCTTGCTATGTTGCCCAGACTGGTCTCGAACTCCTGGACTCAAGTGATCCTCCATCCTCAGCCTCCCAAAGTGCTGGGATTACAGGCATGACCCACCACACTTGGCCTGGAGACATTTTTGATTATCACAACTGGAGGAATCCTACTGGCCTCTCGGATAGAGGCCAGAGATTCTGCTCCATATCCTAAAATGCCCAGGACAGCCCTTCCCAACAAGGAATTACCCAGCTCAAAGTGTCAATAGTAGCAAGATGGAGAAACCACGATTCAATATGAGATCACCTTCCCTGATCACCTCATTAACTGATGGAGGTTTCCCCTGTTGTTCTCTCTCATGATACTCAAGTCTCTCCTTGTACCACTTATGCACAATTTGAACCTGGGCCACAGTAGACAGCCTTATATATTTGAGAAGATATTCGGGAGGTGGGGGGCTTAGAAGGATCTAAACCTCCCTGCCTTATGTCAGGTTTGCAGAGGCAGGAACTGACCTGAGGAGTCTTGCACAAGTGATTTATTAAGGACGTGCTCCAGGAGAAACCAACAGACGATGAGGGGAGCAAAACTGGGGAAGGGAAGAAGCCAAGCCAGCGTAAGATTTCAGCAAAGCCTCAGCACTAGCTGAGCCTTTGGGGAGCTCTCAGCATAAATTATGGCTCTGAGTGTGTCCCCACTCACTCAAGGCAGAGAAGTTGGGCTTTCATGCTTCTGCACGTGTCAGTCTTCAGCTAGGGGTCACCCCAGAGCTCCACTCCCTCCCAATGCCATCAGTCCTCTGGGCTTGCAGGCAGAGCAGCTGGTAGCCTCAAAGCAGGCCTCCAGAGAGAGTCACAGTCGCAACCACAAGAGGCCAGAGCTCCTAGAAGCCAGCGAATATTTTCACAGAAGCAGTAAAAGAAAGAGAATCTGACTGGGACATCAACAGTGCAAATCTGCTAGACAGCTGGGTGATCAGATTAAAACGAATTAACCTCGTGGGACTTCTGTTGGTGTACAAAGTAGTGGCTCCTGTTCCTGGACATGTCCCTCCTTCTCAGGAGCCCGCAGAAAGCTCCCTATTATGAGTCGGCATCTGTGATATGACCTCACTGGGCATTTATACCAAAGCCCTGCCAACAGTTTCTGCCACCGTGCTCCTCTGATTGTGAAAGTTACAGATTTCTCTCCCTGCTTCTGCAAAGCAGGGGTTTATGCTTCTACAAAGCAGGGATTTATGCTTCTACAAAGCAGGGGTTTATGCTTCTACAAAGGTAGCTCATAACAAAAGAACATCTGTATATCAAACCTACTTGACTTGGTCAACCGAGATGTTTCTTCACTCCCCTGTGAAGCCACCAATGGGCTTGAGGATATTGGAGAGCTTCCGAAAGTTGTCTTCAAAATTCTATGTGGATATGAGTTCTTTGTAGAGAGGATCCGTTGTTTGGTTTGATTATCCAGGTGGCTCATGACCCAAAATAAATCCAAGATGAAAGTTCCTCTGTTTGGTGGAATTGAATTTTCTATATTAGGATGTTTATTAGTTTGCTAGGGCTGTTTAAACAAAATACTACAGGCTGGGCATGGTGACTCATACCTGTAATCCCACACTTTGGGATGCCTAGGTGGGAGGATCACTTGAGCCCAGGAGTTCAAGATCAGCCTGGGCAACATAGCAATACCCTGTCTCTGCAAAAAAAAAAAAAAAAAAAAAAAAATTCTTAAAAATCAGTCAGGCAGGAGCTGTGCACTGTAGTCCCACCTACCTGGAAGGCAGAGGTGGAAGGATCACTTGAGCCCAGGAGTTCGAAGCTGCAGTGAGCACTGATCGCGCCACAACACTCCATCCTGAGCGAAAGAGTGAGACCTGATCTCAAACAAAGCAAAACCACAGATTGGGTGGCTCATACCAGATAAACAATAAATTTACTGTCTTACAGTTCAGGAAGAACAGAAGTCCAAGACCCAGGGTGGCACGATCGGTCCCTTCTGAGGGCTCTGTGGGTGAACCTGGCCCATGCCTCTCTCTGGCTTCTGACAATTGCTGGCACCTTTGGCATTCCTTGGCTTGTAGATGTTTCACCCGGATCTCTGTCTTCACCTTGACATGGTGTTCTCCGTGTGTATGTGTGTGTGTGTGTATGTGTATGTGTGTATGTGTGTCTGTGTCCACATTTCCCCTCTTTATAAAGATACAAATTCTATAAGATTTAGGGCCACCCTATCCGGTATGACCTCATCCCAACAAATTACATCTGTGACTACCTTTTTAAAAATTTGTTTTTGAGACAGGGCTTTTCTCTGCTACCCAGGCTAGAGTCCCGTGGTATGACCACAGCTCACTGCAGCCTCAACCTCCTGGGCTCACAGGATCCTCCTACTCCAGCCTCCTGAGGAGCTGGGATCACAGGTGTGCATCACCATGTCACCATGCCTGAGTAACTTTTTTTTCTTGTAGAGATTGGGGGAGTCTCTCTATGTTGCCCAGGCTGGTCTCCAACTCCTCAAGTAATCCAACTCAGCCTCCCAAAGTGCTGGGATTACAGGCATGAGCCACTGCACTCAACCTACCTATTTCTAAATAAGGTGACATTTTGAGATACTGGCGGTCAGGACATAAACATGTGATTATTTGGGAAACACAATTCGGCCCATAACAGAGCGTCTTCAAGTGGGATAGGCCAATATCTTGAGTTGTCAGGGATGGTGCTGGGGCAAAGGATGGAAGAAAAGTGTTCATCCGACTAGAGGGTGGGAAGGAGGAAGGACCCCTGAGAGTGGAGGGGACTGGTTGACTATGGGGAGAATGAGCCAGCCTCAGCCCATGGGCTCTGAGAAGCCTCCCTAGTGGCATCCAGTGTCTCCAGTTCCTTTCATGCACCCCTTTCTGTTTATTCAGGCCCATCCCTTACCCCTACTGCTGATGGGGCAAGCAGCCGCAGCTGCCACCAGCTTGGTGCAGGAGTTTGTGGATACCCTCAGTAAAGCAAGGGCCACACTATCACACAAGCTAAAAGCTGGATGAGTTAAAAGCCACAGGATCGTCTTGACCCATGGGGGAAGGGAGCCCATGGATAACTGCTTCTCTCCCTCCTGCCCTGGGCAGACACTTCTGAGATGCCTCTCACAAGGCTTCACAGATCCTGCAAAATATGCACCAGATGTCTATAGTGGTGGCCAAGTCCTCTCCTTCCTGCACTGTCCCTTTTTGCTTCTCCCTGGGATCATGTATTAGTCTGTTCTAATGCTGCTAGTAAAGGCATACTGGAGGCTGAGTGGGGTGGCTCACACCTGTAATTCCAGTACTTTGGGAGGCTCAGGAGGGGGTGGATCATTGGAGGTCAGGAGTTCGAGACTAGCCTGGCCAACACGGTAAAAACCCATCTCTACTAGAAAAAAAATACACAAATTAGCTGGGCATGGTGGTGTATGCCTGTAATCCTAACTACTTGGGAGGCTGAGGCATGAGAATCGCTTGAACCCGGGAGGCAGAGGTGGCAGTGAGCCGAGACTGCACCACTGCACTCCAGCCTGGGCAACAGAGTGAGACTCCATCTCAAAAAATAAAAATAAAGACATACCTGAGACTGGGTGATTTATAAAGGAAATTTATAAAGTTCTGCAGCCAGGACTTGGAGCCTTGAAGCCCCGCCTACCAATATGTGACCTTGGACAAGTTACTTAGACTTCTTGTGCCTCTGTTTTTCTCATCTGTAAAATGGGCATGATAATAGCACTAGCTTCATAGTGTGGTGGCAAGGTTTATGAAAGTCAGTGCCTATGTCATCTGATTCTTAGTGGAGGAGACAGTGACTGGAAGGGTGTACAAGAGGGGTTTCCGTGGGGCCTGGGAATGCTCTGCTTCTCTACTTGGCTGCTGGTTCCAGTGGGTGGGTACAGTCATTGATAAGTCAAATGTGCTGATCAGTGCACTCTTCTGTATATGTCGTATATTTTAATGAGAAGTCTAAAGCAAAAAATAAAATAACCTGCTGCTGCTTGTGGTGGTGATATTATTAAACTCCAAGGTGTAGGAGAAAGTGGATGCATTTTTGGTTAATATAAAACGCCCAGCGGCATTGCCTTGGGCTCCTTTATATTGGTAGCACTCCTGAGCGAAGCCCAACCAGCCAGTTCAGGGCAACTCCCAGGTGGGAATATACTGGGCTGGTTCGTCATTGCATGACCTCTCATCTCAAGACCTCAGTTTCTCCACTGGTAAAATGGAAAGAAATTGTCCCTGTCGAATTCCAAAGTCCTGTCATGGCTTTCCATTTTACATGTGGCAAAACTGAGATTTGAAATGATTCATTACAAACTCACAGGCACTAAAGCTTTCGGGAAGACCAGACTCTCTCATTCCCTCCCTGGCTGGTCCCAGGAATAAGAACAGGAATAATCCCAGCACAGCAACAAGAGGTGATGTATATGAGCTCTTACTCCTGGAACCAGGCACTGTTCTATTCCTTACCTCATTTTGTGCTCACACTATTGTTCCATTTTACAGGAAAGCAAACTGAGGCTCAGAGAGTCAAGGTCACAGAGGCAAAGCTTTGCCCTTCTGCCAGGTCCTTTGGATTTTGTGGGTTGCTTCTGCGCCCTTCCCCTGCCCCCATCCCTGTTCCTCCCTACTCCCAAGCCTATCCTTTCCCTCCCCCACACGTGTATTTAGCCAGGCTGGGTCCCAGCCAAGTCTCGGCTGTCACAGCGTTCCCATCTTTGATCACCCATCAGCCCAGATGTTGGGCTGATCAAAGGCAGCTGTTACCCAGTCCCTCCCCAAAGCACAGGATTATGGATGCACGTAGGAGAGAGGTGGGAGGGCGGGAGGGTGGCGGAACAGCCATGTGACAATGGAGACATGCTAGGCCACTGTGGAGGGATAGGCTGGGTCAAGGAGGAGCCAGCCGGGCTTGGGGACCTACTCCTGTCACTGTAAGGTCTCAGACGGACCAAGGTCCACCAACACTGAGCAGAGAAACTGATGCTTAACTTTGAAAATGCTGGAGCTAGATTCAGGGCCCTAGCCTCAAAATGAGCGAAGAAACAAAATCTCAGAGATGAAGGAAGAGGTTGCCAGTGATGAAGGAAGAGGTTGCCAGTAGCTCTACCCATGACAATAATATACATCTGTTTTTAGATGTATATTATCTGTAATGTATAAATTACAGATATATAAATGTAATTTATATATAAATGTAATTTATACAGATGCATAAATCTGTAAAATTTTCTGTTTACAGTTAATTAAATAAAAAATGCATGAAACAGCATGTAGGAGATAGCCTTGTGACATTTTACTTTTTCAAATACAGTTATAAGAACCCAGAAAACAAACAAACAAACACTGGAAGTGTGTACACCGGAATATTCAGTGGCTGGCCACGTATGGGTAGGGAGAAGGCATTTCCCTTTGCTTTTTTTTTTCTTCATCGACTCAACAAAATTTATGAGCATGTTTCCAAATAATAACACCTAAGATGTATTAAATGTTCACTGGATTACAGAAACAGGCTCATGTCTATTTGGTGGAATTAATATGTTATTTTTATAAAAAAGAATTATAAAATGTAAGCAAAATATAAAATGGTATATATAATTAAATAACAATTTTCTAAAAGGCATGATGAGAGAGATGAAATAGATTGATAGATGATGCATACATAGATGATTGATTGATACATAGATGATTAGATAGATAGATAGATAGATAGATAGATAGATGATAGATAGACAGACAGACATGATATAAGGTTGAAAAAAATGCTGGAATATACAAGGAACCCCCAGCACCTGCAACCTAATTGGCAAGTAGCAAATCCCATCTACCCTCTCTCGCCCCAGTTTCCAATTCCCATAGGCAAACTAAAAATTTATGGTGTGCTGGATGGGCTTGAATTCCCACCCTCAGAACCTCCAAAGCCACAAATTCTAACTAGACCTGAGACAATGCCACCTACCTTTTTCAAGAGAGTGACCTGTGCCAGGCACTTTGCATACATTATTTCCAACCCACACAACAACCATTATATTATCAAGTGGTATTATATATTGGTTTTAACAGGTGTGCAAACTGAGATGCAGAAAGGCCAGAACAAATAGATGCCCTAATTGTTCTTCTCTCACTAGATGCAGCATCTGCCTTCAGTCCCCAAGCAGTGATGTCTCGCAGTCTTGGGAACTGTGTACTGTCAAGGGGGTTGAAGTTAGATCTAGCATTTCGTTCCCCTGCCCAACATCTTGATGTGGCAATCCAAAGCTCTTTGGTGAATGTCCTAACTCCTTAGCAAGGCCAAGATCCGAGAGGATTAGATCCCCGCGAATATCTCCCGTTTGGTTTCTCGTGATTCCTCCCTTGTCCTGCATGATCCCACCATGCAAACATTCCAGGCTCTCAAATGTCAAGTCCTCCCTCATCCCTGCTCTGCGCTCGCAGGTTGTTCTTCCTCCCTGGAACCTTCTCTCTTCCTTCATTGCTGCTCTCATTCTCCTTCCAGTGTCAGCAAGTGTGCCCTCTTTCCACTTTCTTTTGGTTTATCTTCACCGACCAACCTAGGCAGGTGAGGGCTTCCTCTGTGGCCTTCAGGCTCTCATATAAACTGCCCAAAGTGACGATCAAAATAGCTAACACCTGGTAAGCTTCAGTAATAACCCATCAACTCTGACCCAATCAAAAGAGATATTTGCAATTAAAAAAAACTGGTCTAACCCACCTTGCTGTGCAGCAGCCAAACATCAACTCTGCTTAGCCTTAGCCCTCATCACACTGAGTCACAAAATTCTATTTCCCACCTGTCTCCCTCTGAAGAATGTCAACAACTGAAGAAAAGGATCTGTGTCCCACCATCTTGATCAATCAATATTTTCTTTTTTCTTTTTCTTTCTTTTTTTTTTTTTGTTTTTGTTTTTGTTTTTGTTTGTTTGTTTGAGAAAGAGTCTTGCTCTGTCACCCAGGCTGGAGAGCAGTGGTGTGATCTCGGCTCACTGCAACCTCTGCCTTGTAGGTTCAAGCAATTCTCCTGCCTCAGCCTCACGAGTAGCTGGGAGCACAGGTGCCCACCACCATGCCCAGCTAATTTTTGTATTTTTAGTAGAGACGGGGTTTCACCATGCTGGCCAGGCTTGTCTCTAACTCCTCACCTCCAGTGATCTGCACACCTCAGCCTCCCAAAGTGCTGGGATTACAGGTATGAGCTACTGTGCCTGGCCAGATCAATCAATATTTTCTCAATGCCAACTGGCATCCAATCTCACTGATTACTAGCTCTTTGCTCTTAGCCTTCTCTGTAAAATGGGCCGATAAAGACACCTGCCTTGTGGTTTGCCTGGAAAGGGATAATGCATCCGAAGTGTTCAGTGTAATTAACATGCTCATTCAACAAATGGTAGCTGTTTATTATTATTTTGAGTGTGTTAGTCTTATGGATTTATAGACTGAAAAGGGCGTTCTCTCCAGGAGGGAAGAAGAGATGAATTGGGCGGTCTGGAGGTGCCACGTAAGTACTGAAAAGCTCTGCCTCGATGCTCTCAGAGCTGGAATCTCCCCACCCTTCCACCCTGGCCCCCTAAGAGCATGAGACCAAAGAGGAGGCTGATCAATCAACAGGACTTTAAAGGCCAGTCGGCTTTCATACACTGTGTCCTCCCAATGTTTCTTTTAACTACATGGTAACAGTCATTTGTTTAGAACTCACAGCAAATACATCTTGGAGAGGACTTTGATCCCTGGCAGCTGTGTACGTGTGAGTGAGACAGAGTCCCAGGGGCAGAGAGAGCCTGGAAAGGAGGCGGACTGGTCTTGTGGCTCTCATGCCCTCTGGGCTTGGCACTTTATCCCGCAGCCCTGTCCCCAGCAAGGCTGCACTTGGTGGCAGAATGGAGAGAAAAGCCAAGTCAGAGAGCCCTGGATTCAAATCCTGGGTCTGTCACTTTTCAGATGTGTGACCTTGGGCAAGTCACTCACCTACATGGCATCACCTTCTTTATCTACAAAATAGTCATCATAATAGTCCTTGGATAGGTGTGGTGGCTCATGCCAGTAATCCTAGCACTTCAGGGGACTGAGGTGGGAGGATTCCTTGAGCCCAGGAGTTCAACATCAGCCTGGGCAACATAGTAAGACCCTGTGTCTACAAAAGATATATATATACAAATATTAGCCAGGCGTGGTGGTGTGTGCCTGTAATCCTGGCTGCTCAGGAGGTGGGAGTATCACCTAAGCCTAGGAGGTCGAGGCTGCTGTGAGTTGAGATCATGCCACTGCACTCCAGTCTGAGCAACAGAGTATGACCCTGTCTCAACAACAACGATAGTTTTTGAAGCCAGTAGTTTGCACAGGAGTAGATGGATGAAGCGCATATTAATAAAATGCCTTGGGATAAGGTAGGAACTTAAACATTTGAATGAACCAATACTTTGGCTCTGCTTGTGAGAAAGGCAGCCTAACATTGTAGCCATAATGTTACCATGTGACCTGTACAAATTACAGTATAACACTGGAATTAAAATGTGACAGATCACATCTCTACTGTCTGGCTGTATGACCTTGGGAAAGTTACTTCCCCTTTCTGAGCCTTGGTCTCCTCATTTATAAAATAGAAATCATAATAGTATCTCCCTAATAGGGAGGATAGCATGAAAATTAACTAAAGCAGTTACTTTCAAGTGCTTACAGCAGTAGTCAGCACATTGTACAAACTCAATATTACCTTCTTCATCATTATGAGTCACTTGGTGACATGGAGCGGAAAGGGGACCCAGGCAATGCAGAACTTAGCTTAGGAGGCATGTGCCCAGAACTGGAGGTGGGGTATTGGTGAAGAGAGTTTTATGCCGTAACTACCAAAGAGGAGGCCACATCCCCTTTGAGGAAGACAGGTCTTAGAGCTCCCACCCCAGCCCTCACTCCATCCTTACTTTAATCTCAGCACCTTGGCCCGGCCTTGCCCTCTGATCCCAAGACATCATTCAAAATCCCCTTTTGGGGTTGCCCCAAGGTCTCATTTTGTCACCTTATGACCTCGTTTAACCTTAATTACCTCCTTAAAGGCCCTATCTCAAATACAGTTGCATAGGAGGCTAGGACTTCAACATATGAATTGGGATGGGAGGACACAATTCCATTCACACAAGCCTGCTCTTCCCTTTTTGGGAAGCATTTGAGTCCCCCTTCCATTTGTTCTGTTTTGTTTTTTGGGGACAAGGTCTCACTCTGTTACCCAGGAGTGCGGTGACGCGATCATGGCTCACTGCAGTTTCAAACTCCCACCTCAGCCCCCTGAGTAGCTGGGACTACAAGCATGCACAACCATGCCCGGCTCATTTTTTGTATTTTTTGTAGAAAGGGGGTCTTGCTATGTTGCCCAGGCTGGTTTGAATTTTTGGACTCACGTGATCCTCCTGCCTCAGCCTACCAAAGTGCTGGGATTATAGGCATGAGCCACCGGGCCTGAACTCCCTCCCATTTGGGTTGAATTGAATTTGCCTTCAAGTTCATAGAAGCACAAAATAAACCCTTCAGCCTAACCAAGAAGGGAAAATGGTCATGAATATGCCCCTTTCACCTGAAGAAAAATGGCACTTTTTATAACTATCCAGCTGACAGGAAAATGTCACTGAGCTGTGCATCGTCTTTGAGATGACCATCCATCCCTTGCCTAGAATTTACCCTCTCTCCACCGTAACAAATAGATAAACACAACTTCCATTGACAAGCAGGGAAGTCTAGTGTTTCTCAGCTTCCAAAATGCTCTGCTGAACAGGAGCTTGTTTAATTCTCATATCCACACCTAGGATGCAGGATCCCACCCACAGCTCCAATCCCACATGTTTTTTCTCACGATGCAGCTGATGCTCCCCGAATCCCACCCCAGCAAGAGGCCAGGTCTGTGTTCCCGCCCTTAAATTCATTTGGGGCCATGACTGCTCTGCCCAACAGGGTATAGCAGAAGCGATGCTCCATGACTTTAGAGGCCAGATTTTAAAACTATATACAGTTTCTGCTCGTCTCTCTTGCTCCCAGGGAAAACCACCTTGGAGGCCAGCCGCCATGCTGTGAGGAAGCTGAAACAAGCCTAGGTTAAGAGCTTACATGAAGAGGCCTCTGAGGTCCCAGACAAGCCAGCCCACCTGTGTCCCATCTGAATTCTAACCCATGTGAATCCATGAGCATAATGAATGGATATGCTATACCATCAGGTTTGGGATAATTTGTTATGCAACCTTAGTACCTAGAAAAGCAATATGTTCGCTTTCTAGAGCTGCTGTAACAAATTATCACAGTCTGCTTGCCTTAAAACAACAGAATTCATTCGTGCAGAGTTCTGGAGGCCAGAAGTTCAGAGTCAAGGTGTCAGCAGGGCTCTGCTCCCTCTGCAGGTTCTGGGGGGAGTCCATGCCTTTTCCTTCGTTTCTGGTGTTGTTGGCAAACCTTGGCATTCTCTGTCTTATAGATGCATCGCTCCAGGCTGGGCCTCCATTGTCACTTGGTGTCCTCCCGGTGTGTCTGTGTCTGTTCTCTTCTTATAAGGACTTTGGTCATATTGGAGTAGGGCTCACCCTACTGCAGTAGACCTCAACTTAATTTGATTATATCTGTAAAGATCCTGTTTCCAAATAAGGTCACATACATGGGAATTAGGACTTCAACATCTCTTTTGGAGAAACATAATTCAATCCATAACAAAGATATGTACAAAGTCAAGATAGGTACTCCATTTTGCAGATGAGAAAACCGAGGCTCAGAGAGGTAGAGTGACTTCCCCAAGGTCACACAGCTGGGGAAGTCATCTACCTCTACTTCTAATGACTGAGATGAGCTTGGAACCCAGGTTTTAGTCTAGAGGTTTGTCTTCATGGCACCAGCTCAGAGAGGTTAAGTAATTACCCTAAGGCCACACAGCTTCCAAGTTTAGCTGCTGAATTTTGAACCCAGATATTAAGTGACAAATCAAAACGCTACTCTCCTAAGCCTCACTGATTCCACTGGGTCAGAAGGGCAAGTTCCCTGAGGGAGTGAAGAAGGCAGACTTTTCTGGAGGATTCCAGGAAACACTTATGAAAGGATCCTGGGTTCTGACATTGCTGAGAAGTCAAGCAACTTCCCCAACCTCACTTCACTAAATCATCTCTCCAAGATGCTCCGAGACTTACTCCTCAGGCTTAATGACATTGCAACAGATTGATGGTTTTCTCCTCCTTGTCCCGAGGGTCAAGGACTTAACCCTCAAGAGGGAGCCCAGAGATCATGAGTCCCACCTGCACATCCCCACAGGGAGAAGGGGAGGTGATGGGAAGCTTCCAGAAGGCTTGTTTGCTGTCTGCCCTTCTCCACACCCACCTTCCCCATGCTGCTTAGTGCTGTGGGAGATGGCCTGGAATAGATCCTGCAGGTTCCGCTGTGCCCTCTGGCTTCCAGTTTGGTTTGGCCAAAGGGGATCTCCAACAGGAGATCACAGGGAGGGAAGCATGTTGGGCTAGGTCATTTATTCCAACAGCTCTTCCCTGCAGGGTTGCCTTGGGCTGGTCGCATGCCAGACAGGCCCCAGCTCCCATCAGACACAGCCCGCATTCTTTCAATGGGTCCAGAGGCCTTGCCCTCCCCTCCCTCTTCAGTACTAGACACATCCTGAACCTGACTGTGAGTGGCCCTGAACACCGTGCTCTCCCACACCCTGCACACACATCGGTAAACGTTCCCCTTTATCAAACTTTCCTCAATTTCCTCAATTTGAATTGAGGCCAGAGCCAGGTTGATACAAGAGGTATTGCACTCGCGAACCATTTTCTGACTACAATTGCCTTTTAATTTTTCAGATTCCACCAGGCCACTGCACTAAGCATCCCCATCTTAAAAGCTCAGGACATGCTATTTCTTTCAGGTTCTACTGGGCCTGGCCAGGCCGTTGACGCTTCAGTGGTTCCTCCAGTGGTTCAGGAACCAGGATGGATTCAGGTCACTCGGTTCCTCCAATGACCCAAGCCACTTTGTGCCACTGAGTTCAAAGTGTGCTAGGATTTGCAAGAAGGGGCCTTTCTAGACGGGGAAGCTGCAAGACCTCAGGCACCGCCCTGTGCTGGGAAGTCTCTGTGACACTCTTCCTAAGCCATCTGTTTCCTGAAATATCTCTGCACCATGTTAGAGGCAACAGGGAGTAATAGTTAAGAAGACACATTTTGCAGCCAGACAGACTTGAGTCCAGCTCTGCCTCTCAATGCATGACATACGACAAGTCCCTCACTTCAGCCTCCTCAGCATGTAAAATAGGAAAACCAGTAGAACCCACGTTGGAGGCCAGTGGTAACGATTTCATTAGGATAATTCATAGTGCATAGCAAGTCCTAAGCAATTAGTAAGTGCTGCTGAATTTTTATTTTTATTTTTTTGAGATAGGGTCTCACTCTCACGACTCAGGCTGGAGGGCAGTGGTGTGATCACAGCTCACCACAGCTTCAGCCTCCTGGGTTCAAGGGGTCCTCTTGCCTCAGCCTCCAAGGTAGCTGGGGCTATAGATGCATGCCACAATGCCGGCTAATTTTTTTGTATTTTTAGTGGAGATGGGGTTTTGGCATGTTGCCCAGGCTGATCTTGAACTTCTGGGCTCGGGCGATCCCCACTACCTTAGCCTCCCAAAGTTGCTCATTTATTTAAGAGAGGATAAGAGTAAGTGCTTAGGAGTGCTGACCACAGCCAGGAACTGTGTAATGCACTTTCTGCTTATTAATGCATTTGATCATCACAGCACACCTATGTGGGATCCACTGTCATCACTATCCCCATATTGCGGGTAAGAAAAATGAGGAACAGAGAGGTTAAGTGTCTTGCCCAAGGAGACACAGCTCTTAAGAGGCAGAGCTGGGATTACAAACCCAGGCAGATGACTCCAAAGTGCATGCTTTCATCCACTCCATGAAAACAACTCCTGGGATCTGGGGGCTCTTCTGGATTACGTCCACTTGGCCTGAATCCCACCAGTTAATCAAGTGCTGCCTGTTACTGTTGGGTGTCCCCTTCTTGTGAATGTATGGAATACAGTCAGGTTTGAAGTTCTTTGGGGGTAGGACTCCTGACTCTCACATTTATTCAGTCACCCCGTTTTCCCAAGCTCAAAATTAAGCCATTTGCAATCAAATGGATAACTCTTTTTTTCCTAATCAGTCAAGGTGTTCTCAACAAAGTGTTTCCAAAGCACCAAAGCTAACGTACATTGCAATGTACATAAGTTACTGTTGTTGAAGAGGGGAAAATCCACTCAAATCTGGAGCTGTCCTGGGGAATGGAGATCTTGGCTGGGTATACACGTGCATGCTGGGCACACAGCAGGTGTGCTGGTTATGAGCCATGTGTCCCCCTCAACCGCCCAGCTCTGTGCCCAGGAGGCTGGCCCGTTGGACTGCATCACCCATGGCTCCCTTACCTGTCATCCTTCACCTTCTGGCTGGGGTCAGCCCATGGGAGGCACCGACAGGCGATTGCAGCAGGAGGGGGAAGAAGAGGCAGTTAGAGACCCCTAGGCCCAGCCAGGGTTCTGCTGGTCCTCTCTAAGTAGCCCAGTAACCTCACTCCCTCTCCCTGCATCTAGGTTCCTTTCCTGTGGCTGCTGTAACAAATGACCACACACATTGAAAACAATGTAAATTTATTTTCTCACAGCCCTGGAAGCTAGAAGCCTGAAATCAGCATGGCTGGGTTAAAATTTAGGTTATCAGCAGGGCCCCTTTGAAGGCTCTAGGGGAGAACCCACCCCATTCTCCCTTCCAATTTCAGGGGGCTGCCAACTTTCCTTGGCTTGTGGCTGCATCACACCAGTCTTCAAGGCTGACACCCTTTAGTTTCTCTGCATTCCATCTCCACAGTGCTTTTTCTTTTTTTTTTTTTTTTTTTTTTTTTTTGAGACAGGGTCTCACTCTGTTGCCCAGGGTGGAGTGCAGTGGTACAATCTCAGCTCACTGCAACCTCCACCTCCTGGGTTCTAGTAATCCTCCCACCTCAACCTCCCAAGTAGCTGGGACTACAGGTGTGTTTCACCACACCTGGCTAATTTTTGTATGTTTTGTAGAGACGAGGTTTTACCATGTTGGCCAGGCTGACCTCGAGCTCCTGACCTCAAGCTATCTGCCCACCTTGGCCTTCCAAAGTGCTGGGATTACAGGCGTGAGCCACCACACCTGGCTCCATCTCTGCTGTGTGTCAAATCTCCCTCTGCCTCCCCCTGTAAGTGTACATGCGATGGCATGTAGGGATAATCTGTCATCCCAAGAGCCTTAACTTCATCACATCTGCAAAGACCTCTCCCCTTTTTTTGAGGGAGTGCATATCTTGCAAGGGGCCATTTCTCAGCCTACCGTGACTCCCACTGTTGCAGGTTCCTGGTGTCCTAGGACCTCTTGGCATTTCCTTATCCTGGCCCCACCTTCATAGAAGTAGCTGCAAAACCTCAGTGGCCTCTTCCTTGCATGAGACCCTCATGAGCTCAGTTTCCCTGCCCAGCCAGATAGCTCCTTCTTGCTGTCTGTACTAAGGCCCCTCTGGCTTCTTTAACTTCCTCCTGGTTCAAATCTACATATTTATTTATGCAGAAATATTTATTGACCAACTAGAGCTGGACGCTCTGTTGATCAGGGTCCTTCCAGTGAGAAGGCCGGATTCTGTCTCCCCACAGGGGCAAAATCAGGAATAAGATCCAACCATTGTGCACCAGGCCAGCTTGGGTACGTGTCACTCGCTGTTGTGAAAGTCCCAGCTCTCCTAATTCAGCCTCCTAAGGATTTTTCGCATTGCTTCTAAGGCTCTGCACGGGCTTATCCACGGTCCTCTGGCGTCCCCTGCTGGTAACTATATAGAATTGTAGGCAGTTTTTCTAACACCCTCACAAAGATCAGCTGAGTTAAGATGCCTCTCACCTAATAAGAAAAAGAGAAAAGGAGATGAGAAGTGGGGACTGGCAATTAGCGAGAATACTGGGAGGCAAAAATGTAACACCAGCAAAGAGGCATCGACTGCAGCTATTCGATACATGGCATAGTGGATACAATGCAGATTCTGAATCTCTGTTCACTGCTTCCTGGCTGAGTGAGCCCAGGTAAGTCACTTCACCTCTCTGTGCTTGAATTTCTTCATCTGTAATAATTCTACCTACATCACTTGTTGCTGTGAAGTTTAAATGAGCTAGTCTGTTTTAACCAGTACCTGGCACATCAAAATACAATTTGGTTGTTACTGCTGTTGGCATTGTGCTAGGCAGCATAAAGATATTCTCTCTAATCCTTACCATGACCCTGGAAGTAGGCATTACTGGTCCTGCTTTGCAAATGAGGGGGATGAGGTTCAGAGAGGGTGACTGACTTACCCAAGGTCACACAGCATGAAGTGTCAGAGATGGGATTTGGACTCGGGTCTCTCTACCGCCTATGTTTCTTCTCTCTCTCTCCAGGGCTCCATGTCATCATCACGGATGAGCTACTTCATGGCTCTGACTTTCCAGGGCTCCCCTCGGAAGTGGAATGGAAGAGGACAACTGGAGAGATGATGATGATGCTTACTTCAAGAGAAAAGCCAGGAGTGGTAGGCAGGTACAGCCCATGGTTGAAGAGGAGGATTTTCCACTCCTTTCAAAGCAGAAACTAGACTTTGACATGACCTTGGAGAAGCATAGCCCCTTCTCCTCCAAGATAGTGCCTATGAAGGTAAAGAACTTGTCCCATAATGAGTATATAATTCATTGTGACGGCAACAATGAACATAATGATGAATTATAGGAGTATGCCTTTTTTTTTTTTTTTTTTTTTTTTTTTGAGACCCAGAGTCTTGCTCTGTCACCCAGGCTGGAGTGCAGTGATGTGATCTCGGCTCACATCAACCTCCACCACCCGGGTTCAAGCCATTCTTGTGCCTCAGCCTCCCAAGTCTCTATAGGCATGTGCCAACACATCCAGCTAATTTTTGTATTTTTAGTAGAGAAAGGATTTCGCCATGTTGGCCAGGGTGGTCTTGAACTCCTGGCCTCAGGTGATCTGCCTGCCTCGGCCTCCCAAAGTGCTGGGATTACAGGAGTGAGCCACCGTGCCCAGCCAGAGTATGCCTTTTAATGTCAGTCTTTCTGACTAGACTATAACCCTCCTAAGGACAAGGAACATGTCTGTCCTGACCAGTGCTATACTCTCAGTTCCTGGAACAGGGTCTGGAACAGAGCAGGTGCTCAGTAACTATGTGAATAATAAGTGAGTGAATGAAGGGTCATGTCTGCCTCCCTGAAGCAGAGCTCCCTGTCTAGTTGAACCACAATCAAATGTAGTGATGGGGCTGGTGTCGTTGCTGACATCTCTAATCCCAGAACTTTGGGAGGCCGAGTTGGGCAGATCACTTGAACCCAGGAGTTTGAGACCAGCCAGGGCAACATGCAAAAACTCCATCTCTACAAAAATTGTTTTAAAAATTATCTGAGTGTGGTGGAGTGCACCTGTGGTCCCCACTACTTGGGAGGCTGAACTGGGAGAATCACCTGAGCCCAGGAAGTCAAGGCTGCAGTGAGCCACAGTTGTGCCACTGCTCTCCAGCCTGGGGGAGAGAGTTAGACCCTGACTGAAAAAAAAAAAAAAAAAAAAAACTCTCTTTCATTTCTTTTTTTTTTTTTTTCTGGCAAACCATTCCTTCAACCGAACTCTTTTTTAAGCCAGACCTTGATGATTCTCTGTATGTGTGAAAGTGGTATCAGCCCACAGCACCGCTGGAAAATTTAAAAAGGAGACAATGATTCTGATTTTAATTCCAACCCATCCCTAGATCACGCTGCCTGGGTCCTCACTGAGCATCACAGCCAGCCCCAATGAAAGCGGCCCTGGAATTTGGGCCTCCAGAGCCTGGCATAAGACACCTCGTTGGCTTGTCTTCTCAGAGTAAATTTAGCTTTTTCCAGCCATAGTCTGTTTGATGAATGATTTATTATTTCTGCTCCTCCCAGGTGAATATTTCTGGTTCACTGCCAAGAGCAGGAGGGCCCCCCATCTCTAATGCTGGGCCCCCAGCAGGGCCCACCGGGGCCAAGGCTCAGCTGCCACCTGCCGCAGGTGAGCTGCCTGGTCTCCGTGCAGGCGTGGCTGAAGCTAGTGCATACCTGGTCTCCTGTTTCGAGTCATCCTGGCCACTTGGATTCTCCCTTGAGGCTCCTCTGCAGTTGCCTGGGAGTAGGAGGATGCCCTTCAGAGACACCTTTTTGGGGTGGGCAGTGAAATGCTGGGCTACATTGGTGACATTCAACATAGCAGATGGTGACACCCCATCTGCCACCCCAGGGCAACCATCTCTAGCACCCCCCTCCACTGGCTCCACTTCCTGACCCCTAGGGGTGGTCACAGGTAGCGAGAAGCAAAGGGAGCCAAACTCGAACCTGGCCTTGGTCTCTACAATGTGATCTTGGGCAAGCGTTTCCTGCTTTCCAGGCCTCAGTTTCCCTGTATGTCAGCAGATGAGAAGAAGGTTGCCTCAGGACCTATGTACACCTTTAAAAAAAAAAAAACTAAATTAACTAAAATGTACTATCTCTGAGCCTTTCTACATACTAACAACATTTCTAAAAACCTATAGATTGCTTGTTAATGACAAAAAGAAAAAATTTACAAAAGAGGAATCTGGCAGGCACCCCTTAGCCAAGCGATCAAAGTTACCATCACAGGCTGGGAGCGGTGGCTCACATCTGTATTCCTAGCACTTTGGGAGTCCAAGGTGGCTGGATCACGAGGTCAAGAGATCAAGACCATCGTGGCCAATACGGTGACACCTCGTCTCTACTAAAAATACAAAAATTAGCTGGGCTTGTTGGCGCATGCCTTAGTCCCAGCTACTCAGGAGGCTGAGGCAGGAGAATTGCTTGAACCTGGGAGGTGGAAGTTGCAGTGAGATCATGCCACTGTACTCCAGCCTGGCGGCAGAGTGAGACTCTGTCTCAAAAAAAATAAATAAAAAGTAAAGTTACCATCATCAGTTTTGATGTCACATGCCTCTCAGTTTGGTGCACTGTAAAGGACACAGCACCATGTGAGCCTGCAGAATTGTTGCCAAAAAAGCAAGATGCAGCTGTGTGCTATCTTGATGACTTGGAATATACTTTGGCTATTAATACACATCTATAAATACAGAATTACTGCACCCTTCTTTTTTCACTTTCAAAATGTCTTTTAAGAGATATCTAATAGACCAGGTGCAGTGGCTTACACTTGTAATCCCAGCATTTGGGAGATGGAGGTAGGCAGATCACTTGAGGTCAGGGGTTCAAGACCAGCCTGGCCAACGTGGTGAAACCCCACCTCTACTAAAAGTGCAAAAATTATGTGTGAGTGGTGGCACGTGCCTGTAATCCCAGCTACTCGAGAAGCTGGGGCAGGAGAATAGCTTGAACCTGGGAGGCGGAGGCTGCAGTAAGCCGAGGTCACATCGCTGCACTCCAGCCTGGGCAAAAACAACAACAAAAGAAATATTTAATAAACTATTTTGGAATAGTTTAAATTTACAGAAGAGTTGTGAAAACCTTACAGAGTTCCCAAATTCCCTGTACCCAGATTTCCTTATTGTCAGCATCACTCTGGAATGTTCGTCCCAATTAATGAACCAATACTGATACACTACTATTCATTCAAGTCCATACTCTATTCAGACATTTTGTTTGTTTGTTTGTTTGTTTGTATCTAATGCCCTTTTTCTGTCCCAGCATCCCATATTCTGTTTATTCCTTAGGCTCTTCTTGCCTGTGACAGTTTCTCAGACTTCTCCTGTTTTCAATGGCCTTGACAGTGTTGAGGGGCACTGCCCAGGGATTTTGAAGGATGTCCTTCAACGGGGGTTGGTCTGATGTTTTCTCAAAATTAGACTTTGGTTATGGGTCTCTGGGGGGATGACCACAGATGTGAACGGTCATTTCCTATCAAGCATACATACATCAACATGACTTGTCTCTGTTGATCTTAACCTTGGCCACCTGGCTCAGGACACGTTTCTCAGGTTTCTCCACCATAAAGCTACTCTTCTCCCTCCTTTTCTGTAATATAGTCTCTGGAAGTCATGATGCACAGCCCACACATAAGGCTTGGAAGTCATGTTCCTCCTCCTCCTCCTCCTCCTTCTTCTTCTTTTTTTGAGACAGGGTCTCACTCTGTTGCCCAGGCTGGAGTATAGTGGTGAGACCATGGCTCACTGCAGCCTCAACCTCCTGGGCTCAAGCAATCCTCCCACCTCAGCCCCACAAGTAGCTGGGCCTACAGGTGCACACCACCATGCTTGGCTAATTTTCCACTTTTTGTAGAGATGGGATCTTGCCATGTTGCCAAGGCTGGTCTCCTGGGCCCAAGCAATCCTCCCGTCCTGGCCTCCCAAAGAGCCAGGATTATAAGCTGTAAGCCACCATGCCCAGTCTTGAGGGACAAGTATTATCATAAATGATTTGAAATTCTCAATTTATCTATCCTCCACATGTATTTTATTTTCTATTACTTATTTATATCACTGGGTTTATGAATATTTATTTTGTACTTTGGGTTATAATCCAATACTACTTTATTTATTTATTTATTTATTTATTTATTTATTTATTTAGAGATGGAGTTTCGCTCTGTCGCCCAGGCTAGAGTACAGTGGTGCTATCTCGACTCACTGTAACCTCCACCTCCCAGGTTCAAGCAATTCTCCTGCCTTAGCCTCCAGAGTAGCTGGGATTACAGGCGCCCACTACCATACCTGACTAATTTTTATATTTTTAGTAGAGATGGTGTTTCACCATGTTGGCCAGGCTGGTCTCAAACTCCCGACCTCAGGTGATCCACCCGCCTCAGCCTCCCAAAGTGTTGGGATTACTGGCATGAGCCACGATGCCCGGCCATATTATTTACTTTGTTACTCAAAATATTCCAGCCTTGGGCACTGGAAGCCCTTTCAGTTGGCTCTTGTGTCCCATTAGGGAACAAATTTTGTTTTGCGCTTGTTCTTACTTTTTGGCATTACAAGATACTCCAGGTTCACCAGTGTATTCCCTGCCCCAGCCCTAGAAATAGCCATTACTCCAAAGAGCCCTGGTCCTTTTTATTAAAGAATGGATTTGAAATCAAGAGCTGAGCACTGCTTCATTCTTTTCTGAACATCTACATGATATTTTATCCATTGTCTCACCAGTTCTCTCTTGATGGGCATTTTGGCTGTTGCCCACCCTTGGCGATTGCAAACAATGTTGCAATAAATATTAATGTGTAAGCATAGCTATATGATACATTTCTGCAAGTCCTCCCCAGTGCCTCTGAACCATGCCCAGCAGGGACAGGGGATTGGGGCAAGAGAGCAACGACTTCTCCCTATTACCCCTCACCCTGAACAAAGCTCAATTCTCAGTTCCTGTGCACATTTTCACCTCTTAAAACTGCCGTCATCGCCCTGCCCGTCTCATGCCAAGCAGGGAAAGTTTCCTCCTCCTTTCTCTCCCAACCCCCAACCCTTACCCAAAATATCTTTTGCAATGCAGCTATGGTTACCCATTGAGTCAGTTCCTCAAGGTGTGGTCAATAAAGGGTCAGAAAACAATTCAAACCAAAGGTCTTGCCTCAGAGGGTCTGGTGGGGCACAGGGTTGGGTGCCAGGGACACCCAGTGCAAAAATCAGATGCAATCTCTGCTTTCATGGATAATGCTGCTACCGGGAGAGACCAACAAACAGACACACAAAAAGTAAGAAATGCCAGGTCATAAAAACACGATGAAAGATCGGACTAGGCCAGGTGCAGTGGCTCACGCCTGTAATCCCACCACTTTGGGAGGCTGAGGCGGGTGGATCACGAGGTCAAGAGATCGAGACCATCCTGGCCAATACGGTGAAACCCCATCTCTACTAAAAATACAAAAATTAGCTGGTGTGGTGGTCTCAGCTACTCAGGAGGCTGGGACGGGACAATCGCTCGAACCTGGGAGGCAGAGGTTGCAGTGAGCCAAGATCACACTACTGCACTCCAGCCTGGCAACAGAGCAATACACTCTGTCTCAAGAAAAGAAAAAGAAAAACAGAAAAAAATGGACTGTAGGGGGATGAGAGAGATGGGGTACAATGGAGTGGTTGGTGCCCTTTCAGAGATGGTGGCCAGGAAAGGCTTTTCTGGGAAGATGAACTTTGATCAGAGACCTGAGGGAAGTGAGTAAGGGAGGGGACCCATGGACGGGGAAAGGTGCTCCAGGCAGAGAACACAGCAGATTGCAAAGGTCTTGGGGCAGAAGCCTGCAGGAGGGGGGTGAGGACAAGCAGGGAGGCTGGAAGGGACGAAGCAAAGTCAGAGACTGAAGTGACACCTTCTTCTTTTGCTCAGACCCCAGGGGCACCGGGAGGCTTCGGCAGAGAAGGCACTGGTCAGTCTGGCTTTTGTTTTAAAGAGTCCGCAGAAGTAAAAGACAGAACAAGGGGACCAATGAGGGTGTTGTTGGAATAACATGGGCAGGATGATGGTTTTGGTAGGCTGAATAACGTCTGCCAATGGTGTCTACGTCCTAATCCCTGGGACCTGTAAGTACATCGCCTTCTACAGCAAAGGGACTTTTTCAGTTGATAAATTAAGGATCTTGAGATGAGGAGATAACCCTGGATTATCCAGGTGAGCCCAGTGTAGTGATAAAGGTACAGCAGGAGGGTCAGAGCGAAGAGGAGATGTGACCACAGACCAGAGGGTCAAAGAGAGAACTTTGAGGATGGGGGCAGGAGCCACGCGCTAAGGGAAACAGGTTCTCCCCTGCAGCCTCCAGAGCCCTGCTGCCGCCTCTACCACCCTGCCACCCTCGGCTTTAGGGTTTCTGCTGTCCAGACTGCAGATCATAAATGCATGTGGTTTTAAGCCACTAAATTTGGGGTTGTTACAGCAGCCGCAGGAAATGAATACAATATGTGCTTGGACTAGCCTGATAGCAGTGGAGACAGGGAAAAGATGATGTGTTCGGCAAGTCTTTAAAAATTGGGGTTGGCAGAACTTGATGATGGGTTAGACATAGGCTGGTGAGTGAGGGGTGGGCTCAGGACGACCCCTAGGTTTCTAGCCAGAGCAGCTGGGTGCCCATTGGTCCCTCTCACTGGGACCAACTGACATAGGAAGGAAATCAAGTTTGCTTTCCTCTCCTCTCTCCATTCTCTTCTAGAACCTTCTAGAATCCCTCCCCAATAACTGGCCTTTCTCCAGCTGGGAAGTTAATTCCCTCAGGGACCAGGCACTACTTCTCTCACGTCCTCAAGTACATACACTTATGCTTTTTGTTTTGGGATTTTTGTTTTGTTTTGTTTTTGAGGTAGGATCTCCCTCTGTTGCCCAAGCTGGAGTGTGGGGGCACAATTATAGCTCACTGCAGCCTCAACTTTCTGGGCTCAGGTGATCCTCCCACCTCAGCCTCCCAAGAAACTGGGTCTACAGGCATGTGCCACCACACTTTACTAATTATTATACTTTTTTGTAGAGACAGGATCTCACTATGTTGCCCAGGCTGGTCTTGAATTCCTGGGCTCGAGGGATCCTTCCATCTCGGCCTCCCAAAGAAGTACACTGATGAAGCCCAGGGATGGAGCTGGCTTAGACCGGACTGAATTTTTTAAACATCTAGGTATAATTGGAGAGCCCAGCCTGGTGGCATCGAGGTGCCCCTGGCTTAGTTCTGCTGGGAGAAAAAAGGAGGCAGGAGACAAAACAGGAAGGCTGGAGAGCAGGAAGACTAATAATAATGTTATAACGTGGCTGCTTATTAAATGCACGGGAATATATAGCCTGAGAATGGTCCCTCCTCCCCACATGTGGCGACCATATTTTCTGTACCCAGAATTGGGATGTGGGGATTCGTAATGGGCATTCCATTTTCTTTTAATGCCTTTGAAAGACCTTCTGATTTGTGAAATTTTTTAGGGCAGGCTACATTGAATTGTACATTTTAATAAAGGCAGTTCATGAAAATAATAAAAGTACGTGAAACTAGGACTGGCTGGGCAACGTTGGCCCTCTTGTAAAAGGCTAATATCTCAGAGCTGCCTCATAAAGCCTGCCCCAGCCCACCCTAACCAGGGTCACGGTTTGCAGCAAACAGCCCCCCAGTTGTCATTTAATTCATATCACATATCAATAAATATCTGTTAAATATCACAGTGTGCAGGAAACAACCCTCCAGTTATTATTTAATTAAAGACATAACAATAAATATCTGTTGACTTTGAAACAGTGACCCGTAAGTCATTGACTCCAGGCTTGAGGGTACATTTTTACATGCATGTGTGTTTTAATTGAATAGACAGCCTACACAAGACAGAGAGAGGGTGAAATCTGATCTTCAGAGTAAACTACTACAAAGCAAGCAGATCTCATGGGTCGAATAGCAGCCCCCAAAAAGATATGCCTACATCCTAATCCTCAAAACCTGTGAATGTGACTCTTTTTGGAAAAAGGGTCTATGCAGATATAATTAGCTAAGGATCTCAAGATGAGATTGACCTGGATTTAGACTGGGCCCTAAGCTCAATGGCAGGTGTCCTGCTAAGAGGAAGCATAGAGAGGTGGATCTGACTCAGACACCAGAGTGGAGAAGGTCATGTGAAAACAGAGGCAGAGATGGGAGCTATGCAGCCACAAGCCAAGGAATACCTACTGCCACCAGAAGCTGGAGGAGACAAAAAAGGATCCTCCCACCTTGAGCCTTTGGACAGGTCACTGCCCTGCTGACACCTTGATTTTAAATTCCTGGCCTCCAGAATTGCAAAAGAATACATTTCTGTTGTTTGAAGCCATCCAGTTTCTGGTAATTTAATACAGAAGCCGTAGAAAACCAATACACCCCATAATCCTGTAACTTAAAACTATAGCTCATAGGGTAGCTTCCTGGTTTTGTAAATAAAGTTTTATTGGGACACGGCCACACATGTTAGCTCTGGATGTGTTCAAAATACAGCAGCAGGGTGGAGCCGTTGCATTAGAGACCACATAGCCCACCAAGCCTGAACTACTTACTCTCTGGCTGTTTAAGAAAAAGTTTGCCAATCCCTGGTTTAAAACATACACAGACCAGGCACAGTGGCGTGCACCTGTGATCCCAGCACTTTGGGAGGCCAAGGCGAGAGGATCACTTGAGCCCAGAAATTTGAGACCAGCCTGGGCAACAAAGCCAGACCCTGTCTCTACAAAAAATTTAAAAATTAACTGGGTGTGGTGATTCATGCGTGCAGTCCCAGCCACTTAGGAGGCTGAGGAAGGAGGATCACTTGTGCCCAGGAGGTCGAGGCAGCAGTAAGCCATGATCACACCACTGCACTCCAGCCTGGGTGACAGAGCAAGACCTTGTCTCAAAAAAAAAAAGAAAAAAGGCCGGGCACAGTCACTCCTGCCTGTAATCCAAGCACTTTGGGAGGCCGAGGCATGTGGATCACTTGAGGTCTGGAGTTTAAGACCAGCCTGGCCAACATAGTGAAACCCCATCTGTACTCAAAATACAAAAAATTAGTCAGGCATGGTGGTGTGCACCTATAATCCCAATTACTGTCTCAAAAAAAAAAAAAAGACAAAACCCAAAATCGATACATAAAGGTTTATTAGTCTCCCTACAATTTCACCCCTCCAAAGCCACCCTTCAGAAATGACCACAAATAATATACATGCTTGTTGACTTTACCCTATAGTTACGTATAAGTACATGCAGATGTAGTTTATACATGATTAACATTTTTATGTATTAAAAAAATAGATAATTTTTTCATAATGAAATATCAAAATTACAACAGGTTACTCAAGGTAAACGACATTTCCATCCATCCATATACCCACTTCCTCAGTCCCCTCCCCAGAAGCAACTGCTGTTACCACTTCCTCACATATCTTTTGAGATCACCTTTGCTTACATAAGTCATATATAGTGTCCCCTCCAAATTCCTATGCTGGAGTCTTAACCTTTCATATCTCACAAAGTGACGTTGTTTGGAAACAGAGTCTTTACAGAAGTAACTATGTTAAAATGAGGTCATTAGGATGAGCTCTAATCCAATGTGACCGGTGTCTTTATAAAATGGGGAAGTTTGTACACAAACTCGTGGACACAGGGAGACTGTTATGTGGAGATGAAGGCTGAGATTGGGGTGACGTGTCTACAGGCCAAGGAGTATCAGAGATTGTCAGCACACCATCAGAGTGAGACAGGGAGGAACAGATTCACCCTCATGGCTCTCAGAAGGAACCAGCACTGCCAACACCTTCATCTTGAACTTCTAGCCTTCAGAACTGCAAGACAATAAATTTGGAAATTTACGAGTACCCTGTCAATAAACATGACAAGTATCTATGTATCCTCGCCCACCTCCCTCCCGTTTTCTTTTTTTAACCTAAGTGACAGCATACGTAATAAATTACTTAGTACATTGCTGGTTTTCACTTAACGATATATTTTGGAGATTGTCCCATGTGCTAGTTCCTCTCCAACACCCCATCTCCTGTTCCCCGAGCCTGCTCCTCCACTCTGCTCTGTGCCCCAGATGCAATCTGTGTGCACTGCAACACCTGTGGCCATGCCTCCAGCTTTCCGTTGGTTCAGCCAAGGGGAGGCTCCAGCAGGAAACTACAGGTGGGAAGAGAAAGAGGCGACAGGGTATTTATTCCTGACACACACACACCTGTGGTTCCACAGTGGCTGTATCTCTCTATAGCTCTAGTCCTTAAAGCACGCCCCCCTTCCACAGCTTCTGGCATCACTGAGGCCCTGGGATGACATGTCTCGCTCTGCCCTTCAGCCCCAGGGGTGGTGATAGCTCCCCACTGTTGCTGGGCCCTGGGGTTTGACCGTCCTTTGTTGGTTCCCTTAACCCTTCCTGTATTCATTTTCTGTAGCTGCTGTCTCAAATTACTACAAATTAGATGGCATAACAATGCAAAGTTATTCTGTCACATTTCTGGAGGCCAGAAGCCCCCAAAGTACCAGCAGGGCCATGCTCCCTCCAAAACCTCCAGGGGAGAACCCTTCCTTGCTTCTTCCAGCTTCCAGGTCTTCGTTGACTTGTGACTGCATCACTCCAGACTCTGCCTCCACCTTCACATGATGTTCTCTGTGTGTCCTTTAAGAGGGTCCTAGATTTAGGGTCTACCAGGATAATTCAGGATGATCTCATTTTGAGATCCTTAAGTACGTTTGCAAAGACCCTTGATATGGTTTGGTTGTGTCCCCACCAAATCTCATCTTGAATTGTAGCTCCCATAATCCCCATGTGTCCTGGGAGGGAGCCGGTGGGAGATAATTGAATCACGGGGGTGGTTTCCCCCACACTGTTCTCATGGTAGTGAATAAGTCTCACGAGATCTGATGGTTTTATAAGGGGAAAGCCTTTCACTTGGTTCTCATTCTCTCTTTCCCTGCCACCATGTAAGACATCCCTCGCTCTTCCACCATGATTGTGAGGCCTCCCCGGTCATGTGGAACTGTGAGTCCATTAAATCTCTTTCCTTTATAAATTATCCAGTCTCGGGTATGTCTTCATTAACAGCGTGAGAACAAACTAATACAACCCTTTTTGCAAATAAAGTCATATTTACAGCTTCCAGGGGTCAGGATGCCCCCAGTGTGTGTGGTGCTGAGGGGACAGGGGATCATTCATCCCATTACGCTGCCCACACTTCCGTAAACAGCTTCTTGTCCAGATTTTCTTTCGTTACATCTTTTTGAGTATACGTCTGCGTCCTGCTGACTGATGCATTTCCTTCAAAAACATTTATAGCTACATCCCTACCTGTTTTTTAACAACTGCATGGAATTCTGTTGAACGGACAGACCTTAATTTACAATTAGCATTTAATGAACTCCTATTACCTGTCTCTTCCTGGTGCCCGGTGTGATGCTTTGCAAAGATAGATCTAAGGACGCCCCTTCAGCAATATAATGTGGAGAGAACAAGCGGCCTCATCTATAACTCTGAACCTACACCGTGTGCTCCTCACCAGTGATTTCTGTAGGTTTATGCTGTGGCAGACGTATGAGCTCCCTGAATTTGGGTTTCAGTAGGAAAGAGGCATATTCGAGGACGCCATGCTTGAGTTGGTCTTAGAGAGGGGATGGGAGTGGGTTCAGAAAGACATTCCAGTGGCCAAAAGCACATGAAAGATGCTGTTTCATTAGTCATTGGGGAAATGCAAATCAAAACCATATTGAGTCACCACTGTACACCCACGAGAATGGCTATTGTTATAAAGACCAATAACAAACATGGGAGGAGATGTGGAGACATTTGAAACTTCATATACTGCTGCTTGGAATGTAAAATGGGGAAGCCATTTTGGATAACAGGTTAGCAGGTTCTAAAAGGTTAAGTATAGAGTTACCATATGATCAGGCAATCCTACTCCTAGAAATATAGCCAAGAGAAATAAGAACAAATGCCAACACAGGAACTTATAGGTAAGTGTTCACAGCCAGATTATTCACAATAGCCACAAGGTGGAAACAACCCAAATGCCCATCAACTGATGAATAAATAAAATGTAGTACATCCATATACGTAATACTATTCAGCAAAAAAAGTGTGGTGGCTCACGTCTGTAATCCCAGCTCTTTGAAATGTCAAGGCAGGTGGATTGCTTGAGCCCAGGAATTCAAGACCAGCCTGGGTAACATGTTGAAACCTCGTGTTTACCAAAAAATTACCAAAAAAAAAAAAAAAAAAAAAAATTAGCCAGGCATGGTGGCATGTGCCTGTAGTCCCAGCTACTCAGGAGACTGAGGTGGGAAGATGGCTTGAGCCTGGGAGGCGGAGGTTGCAATGAGCTGAGATTGTGCCACTGCACTCCAGTAGGGGTGACAGAGCCAGAAACTGTCTCAAATAAATAAACAAATAAATAAAGTGCTGATTCATGCTGCAACATGGAAGAACCTTGAAAACATTACGCTAAGTGAAAGAAGTCAAACACAAAAGACTACATATTGTATTATTCCATTTATATGAAATGTCCATAATAGACAAATCCATAGAGACAGAAAGTAGATTAGTGGTTATCAGGGGGAAGGGAGAGGGAAGAATTGGCAGGTTATAGCTAAAGGGTGCGGTGTTTCTTTGAGGGTAACGAAAATGTCCTAGCATTGATTGTGGTGATGGCTGCACACCTCTGTAAATATACTCAGCACCGTTTAATTGTGCACTTTAAGTGGGTGAATTGTATGGTTTGTGATAAAGCTGTTAACAATAAGAAGTAAGGAGGGAATGTCTTTTAGGTGAAGGAAATTGCAAAAGCGTGGGAGCAACGTCCAGTGCAGCTGAGGCACTGTGGGGAAACGGAAAGGCAATACTGTCATTCAAGAGGGAAAATAGGGGTTTTCATGGGATGTCTCCATCCAAGAGTGGGTACTGAGACTGCTCAGAGAAGCAATAGAAAGATAACATCCCTTTTACGTTCTCACCTCCTTAACCCCTAGCATAATAAAGAATTATTCCCATTTTACAGAAGTAGACACAAAGGCTCAGAGGCCATTTTGGCCAAGATCTCTCAGCTAGAAGATCTGCCAGGTGAGAGTTCCAAACGTTAGGAAGGGAGGCAAAATGCTTGTGGTGTTGGGGTTGAAGGCGTAGAGACTCATTGTAGGGCCCTAGGCAGCCCCTAGTTCGAATCTGACTTTCCAATTCATAGTTATAAGACTTTGAGCAAGCTGCTTTACACGCACGATTCCCAGTTTATCTGTCTGCAAAATGAGAGCCTTTATTTCCAACACGCTCATTCCAAGTATTTACACAAAAGGCTCAATACTTGATTTATGTTGGCTGGCAATCTCTCTAAGCTTCACTTTCCCCATTTCTACGAGGAACGCAAGGGTCCCTAATCTTGCCCCCGTTCTCAGGGCAGTCCTAAGGCTCAATAATAAAAATAAAGTAGGAAAACGGCGAGAACGCGACTGTCCCATTGGCGCGACCCTTAACACCGAGCAGACTCAGCGCACGTTACGGACCTGCGCCCCCTGCTGCCTTCGCCGCTGCATTGGCGTCTCCAGAATCCGCCCAAAACCCTGCGCCTGCGCAAAATGCAAGCGCCCGGGCCCACCCCTTGTAGGGTGTGACTTCCCTGAGTGGCTTTGATTTAGCCACGCCTACTTCCGGACAGATCAGGCCGAGGTCTCAGCCACATGACTGTGTTCCGGCTCGGCAAAGATGGCGGCGCCCAGGGCGGTAGCGTGAAAGTTGTTGGTGGAAGACGCTGTCCAGTTGTGTTGGAATCAAAACAGCGGGGACTCTGCGCCATGTCGCGACTGATCGTGAAGAATCTCCCGAATGGGGTGAGTGCAGAGGCAGGAGTTGGGAATCTGAAATGAGACCAGCCGGGAGCTGTGAGGTAGGGAAGAGATGCCTGGAGGTAATGGAAGATTTTTTGCTCTGGGGCAGGACTCCGGGCCAATTCCGAACTCAAAAAGGGCGGGATCCTGGGCTTATCCCCATTTGATCCCGGGGAAAGAGGAATAGTGACTGCTTACGGTTTCACAACCGGTTGTTTGGTACCTGACTCCTAACCCAACTCTTCCCGGGGAGGTGACAACTCCCACCTTGTGGCGAATGCCCTGCTCCCACAACCTCTTTCATTCAATCACTGTTTTTTAGTTGTTGACCTGGGATATTGTCCAACACTGTATTTATATTCCTCTCACAGTCTGGAGACTGTTGGGGAAGACATGGGGAATATTAATCTGCGGACCTGCGTTCCAATTCCCACTCGCATCCTTAGGGCAAGTAGGAATACGGAGTGGGTAAAGAGCTTTACAGCATTTATCTAGTAAGTGGGGAGTGGTGACCCAGCCATACTTTTTTGTTTCGCTAGAGCCCAGCACAGAACTCGACACATGGTAGGCAAAATAGGTGAATGTACTTAATACTAGATGATTAAATGTAGTGGGCTCGAATGGATCATCCTTTTTTCTCTTTGTCGCTTTTTTTTTTTTTTTAAATGGATTACTGATCCATCCATCAGGTTAGACAGTGTTTCTTGATGCCTCGCTTTGTGGGATGAGGATTTTTAGCGTAGCTGCACTTCCTTTCCCTCCCAAATTCAGCTTTGTTGTGCTTCACTGTGTAGTTGATTCTCTTATCATTGTTTGTCTTATATCCTTTTTTTTTCTCTCTCTCTCGCGTGTTTTTTGTTTTGTTTTGTTTTGAAATGGAGTCTGGCCCTGTCGCCCAGGCTGGAGTGCGGTGGCGCAATCTCGGCAGTCTCCAGTCACTGCAACCTTTGCCTCCCGGGTTCAAGCGATTCTCCTGCCTCAGCCTCCCAAGTAGCTGGGACTACAGGCATGCGCCACTACGCCCAACTAATTTTTGTATTTTTAGTGGAGACATGGGGTTTCGCCAGGTTGGCCAAACTGGTCTCGAACTCCTGACCTCAGGTGATCCACCGCCTGGGCCTCCCAAAGTGCTGGGATTACAGGCCTAAGCCACTGCGCCTGGCCCCCATTTCTGTTTTAATGTTGTGAGTTTTTTCCTTTCCTTTTTTTTTCCCCCCTTTGTCAGGTGGGACAAAGGAACTTTGTAACACACAGTTTTCAAAATTCAAGCAGTATAGTAGTGTATATCATGAGTAGCAAAGTCTTTGCTCTGTCCTACCTTCCCTCTCTGTCCAGGAGGAACCATCTTCATTGATTTGTTTTTGGGACTCCTCACATGTATCTCTGTATATTCAAGGAGTGTACCTTCCTCCTTTTGACCTGCCTGCCCCAGTGACTATCTGCTAGGCCTCAACTATGAAAAATAAGGAATTTAGATCATCTGTTCCTCCCCTCCAGTGTCTGTAATATTCTTGTTTTTAATTCTCCTGTCATCATCTCTGAGCAGTATACTTAAAAATATCTATTTTAGCATGGCTGCACTTCCTTTTCTTCCCAAATTCAGTTTTGTTGCACTTCACGGTGTAGTTGACTCTTATTGTTTGTCTTATCTCATGAATGAAAGAATAACAAAAACAAGGGCAGTTGCAGCTGACACTTGGAGAGTTTACTATGTGCCAGGCACGGTTCCAGGTGCTTTAGGTAAAGTAACATTTAATCCTCACCTTATCCCTGTGAGGTAAGTTTTATTTTTACGTCCATTTTAAAGGTAAAGAAACCAAGATACAGAGAAGTACAGGGATTTGCCTGAGCTCACACACTGGTATAATTTATAGAGCAGGGGTTGAATTGAGCAATCTTTTTCTAGAATTTGCATTCCTCACCACTACACCTGACTCTCTCTTAGCAGGATGGTCTGCACTGGTCTTAATTATTTTTCAACAAATATTTAGTAGTGAATACTTGTGATATTGCCGACACTGTAGATAGAGGTGGATAAGCCTGGGTCCTTATTTTTAACGGAACTTGCGGTCTAGCAGAAAAGAGAGGCACCAGATCATTATGATGCAAGGTGCATCATTGAAATAGGAACAGGGTGCTATGGGAGCACAGTGAGGGTTGGTTATCTCGTCCACCTAAGGCATCTAAGAAAGACCTCTTGGAACAGGAGATGTTTGAACTGAGAATGAGGAGTTAGCCAGGGCCTGTCTTGGGAAATGTAACCCAGAGGGGACAACCAAAGTAAAACCTCAGAGGTGAGAAGGCTGTGAGGAGTTTGGCAAACGTAGTGCTGAAGAGGTTAGTCGGGGCAGATCTTGAAGAATTGCATGTTTTCCTTTAGATGCTTGTCCTTGAGACTTTGGTGCCAGAAAGTCACCAAAAGGTTTTTGACAAAGGAATGATGGATTCAGACTTGAGCCTGGTCTCTCCCAGGCACTGAGGACTTGAATTCACTGTCTTGTATATTTCTGAATTGAGTCACAAACCTTGATTCTGTAGGCCTTGGGCAGATCATTTATCCCTTATGAGTTTCATTTTCTCCTCTATAAAATGTGGATAAAAATTCCTAACTCACAGTGTGATTGAGATTTTGATGAGATCAGTTAGTAAGAAGCTACCTCAGAAAATGTCGTCTTCTAGTTGGACTGCCAAGACCTCTAGCTTCTTGCATTTTCAAACTTGTTTTGGCTGTTTGTGGGCCCTGAATGTCCCCTCAACTCCACTACCACACACACTAATCTCCCAGTATCTGCTTAGAAAACTGAGTTGTGAGGGTAGCCTGGCTGCAGTGAAGATGGTGAGAAGCCAGGAGCCTGTTTTCCATAGGGTGGGGCTTCTTGACCAAATTATAATATTAGTGTGTTAGTTTTTTAATGCAGCTATAGCAAATTCGCACAAACTTACTGGCTTAAACAATCCAAATTTGTTATCTTACAGTTTTGCAGGTCAGAAATCCTAAAATCAAGGCTTTGTCAGGGCTGCAGTCCTTCTGGGAAGCTCTATAGGAGCATCTGTCCCTTTGCCTTTTTTCAGCTTCTAGAAGCACCTGCCTTCCTTGGCTCATGGTTATATACTCCATTTTTGGAGCCAATAGGATAACATCTTCCAATCTCCTCTGTTTCCATCTTCTCTCATCTTCCTGCCTCCCTCTCGTAAGGACCCATGAGGTGACATTGGGCCTGGCTGCATAATCCAGGTCATCTCCCCATCTCCACATCAGTCACACCTGCCAAGTCCCTTTTGCCATGTAAGGTAACATATCCACAGGTTCCAAGGATTAGGATGTGGGCATCTTTTTGTGGGAGGCTTCATTGACAAAGATATATAGAGCTTACCCTGCCTGTTCATTCATTCATTTATTCCGACAAGTATTTATTAGGTATCTACTATGTAGCGGATGTAATACTACTTCTGTAATTGATCTTATCCTCATAGGAGCCCCATAGGGTAGGAAGACGTCATTTGCAGCCATTATGAGTCATGATTTCCACATCAGTGAGTGGTTAAGGGACTTTCTCAAGGCCACACAACTCGTGCTAGAGTCACAGCTGGAACCTATTGTAGCTAGAAAAGCATACTCTGCCCCTCTTCATCCGAGGCCACCCTTAGAGAATCTCATGACCTCAGGTTTCCAGTGCATTTTGTCCCCTTGCTCTGGGGACTTTCCAGTTTGTCTCTCATTCCTCTCCCTCTGTCCTAGATGAAGGAGGAGCGTTTCAGGCAGCTGTTTGCCGCCTTCGGCACGCTGACAGACTGCAGTCTGAAGTTCACCAAAGATGGCAAGTTCCGCAAGTTTGGCTTTATTGGCTTCAAGTCCGAGGAAGAGGCCGAAAAGGCACTGAAGCATTTCCACAAGAGCTTCATCGACACATCCCGGATCACAGTGAGTGGGTGGGAGTCTCACCCTCACCTGCCTGTCGAGTGTGATGTTGTTTGATCTTTCACTCAACACTTGAGTTCAAAGACCGTCCCTCTTCACTTTGTGATGTCTTTGGTCTTCTTCCTCACTGATTCACACACTTTCATATGCGTACGAATCACCTGAGAGCTTATTATAACAGCTTCCTGGGCCCATCCCCAGAGCGTCTGATTCAGTGCATGGAGGCAGGACCCAAGAATTCACACATCCAACAAGCCCTCAGGTGACGCCCATGCTGCTGGTCTGAGGCCCACGCCTTGAGAACCACAGCTCTGCCTCATCCATTCACTCATGCATTTAGCAAGCTCTCAATGATGCTGGGAATTTAGAGAAAAAGGTGACGTCTCAGCCCCTGTCCTCATGGAGCCAGCTGCCTCTGGGCAGGCAGGGGGCTGATAGGTCAGCAGGCTGCTTTGGCTCAGTGACATCAGTGCTATGATGAGGTGAGCCTCAGGGACTGTGGGAGAACAAAGATCTCTAGCCTGACCAGGGAGGAGTCAGGAAAGCTTCCTGGAGGAGGGGGCTCCACTTTAGGTCACTCGTGTATTTAGTGACTTCGTAAAAACATCTCTAACGCTTTTTGAGAAGGAAAAAACAGATGATGGACAAATACATGTATGTCTCATGTGATCCCATTTAGACACAATCGTATTCCTCCATACATGTATGATAAATGCATGGAAGGCCATAGGATAGGATTTGTACCAAAATACTAATCATTCCTCTCTATGAGTGGTAGGAATTGGAGTACTTTTTTTTAACTTTCATTGTACTTTTGTATATTATTTGACTTTTGTACCATGAGGACATGTCATTATTATAGAAATAACAAGCCTATTTTGAAAGTGTGCACAAAAGGGATTGTAACTGGCCAGGTGTGGTGGCTCATGCCTATGCCAGCACTTTGGGAGGCTGAGGTGGGAGGATCACTTGAGGCCAGGAGTTCAAGACCAGCCTGTGCAACATAGCAAGACTGTGTCTTTACAAAAATAAAAAAAATTAGCCGGGCATGGTGACATGTGCCTGGAGTCCTAGGTATTCAGAAGGCTGAAACAAGAGGTTCTCCTGAGCCCAAGAGTTTGAGGCTGCAGTGAGCTATGATCATGCCACTGCGGTCCAGCCTGGTCAATGGAGTGAGACCCTGTGTCTTAAAGAGGACTGCAACCAGTTGGCAGCTCCTTCCCCTAGGGGCAGTGGTTGGTTGACCAGTGTCAGCCTTAACCGTGGCTGGACGTGGCTGGCAGTGGTGGATGCCTGAATAACCAGCGCTCTCAAAGTCCTCTCAGAGGAGTGTATTGGAGGTTTTAGGGCCTGAATGGTGCATCAGCTCAGACTGGGTCTCCAGAACTCTTCCATCCCTCCAGTGGTCACCCCGCTGTCCCTATCACTCTAGAATTGTTCGCTGGAGCCAGAGGAGCTCACTTTATGATAATTAACCCATGGCAGTGTGGGGTAACCCTGGTAGCCACTGCCCCGCATTGCCCTGCCCAGAGCCTGATTGAGTGCTTGGCCCAGGTCATCTCGCCACCCTGTAGAGTGGATGGTTAAGAACTCAGGTTCCAGAGCCCAGAGACCCCCTGAGTGCCAGTCTTCACTCTGTCACTTACTACCTGGGTAACCCAGAGCAATTGACTTCTTGATGCTTCGGTTTCTTGATCTGAATTATAGAAAGTCGTAGCTGTCACTAATGTGAGAGGCTCAGTGTATCAGCACTTGCAGAGCACTTTAGATAGTACCTGGTATGTGGAATTCCTCAGTAAGTGGCAGCTATTACCATTACAGTATTACAGACTCATACTGATAGACTGTTAAAGTATTACATTCTAGACTTGAAGAAGAAAGCCCAGGCTAAGGGGCGATGTGTAATCTACTTCTGCAAACTCAGCTAGGCAGTGGCAGTTGTCTAAAATGCCCGAGCTCCCAGGTGCCAAAGGGCAGCACCTAACACCTGGGTGCCGTGGCTCTTTTCCCACACAGGTGGAGTTCTGCAAGTCATTTGGGGACCCGGCCAAACCCAGAGCCTGGAGCAAACATGCCCAGAAACCAAGCCAGCCCAAGCAGCCTCCAAAAGACTCTACTACTCCAGAAATTAAGAAAGTATGTAAAGGGTCACTCTGGCCTCTGTCCCCAGTGCCAGCAGGGTAGTCACTCCCTTTTGGTTCCCGAAGATGGGCCCTCCCAAGTCAATGCAGTTCTGTTTCCCAGCTCTCTTCATCTGTGTGACCCTCACTCTCTGTGCCTTCTGTTTTCAGGACGAGAAGAAAAAAAAGGTGGCAGGTCAACTGGAGAAGGTGAGTCTGTCCTGTTGCCCAAGAGGGAGGGAGGGAGGGTGGGCAGCAGGTGGAAGAGGGTGGAGACTGGAGAGGGTAGAGGCTGGGAGAGGGTGGAGGCTGAAAAGGGTGAAGAGGAAGGAGGCTAAAGAGGGTGGAGGCTGGAGAGGGTGGAAGCTGGGAGAGGGAGGAGTCTGGGAGAGGGAGGAGTCTGGGAAAGGGAAGAGACTGGAGAGGGAGGAGGCTGGAGAGGGTGGAGGCTGGGAGAGGATGGAGGCTGGCCCTGGGAAGCAGAGAGCTGTGCCTCTGGTCTCCCCTGGCCTTGTCTTCATGTCCTCTTAGTTTTGTCTGGTGAGAAGTCAACTCTGCCTTCCTTAGAACTGACCCAGCTGAACCTCGGGGTCCTCTAGAGAATGGGGGAAATGAGCTTGAGGGATCTTCTCACCCTCCTAAGAGTCAGAAAGATCAAGCCCCACCTGAGCCTTCTCTGCCTCTTCCTCTCCGTTTTTCCCGTGTCCCTGCTGCCCGGGTTCTGGTGCCACCAGCTGAAGGAGGACACAGAGTTCCAGGAGTTTCTGTCAGTTCATCAGAGGCGGGCGCAGGCAGCCACTTGGGCGAACGATGGCCTGGATGCTGAGTCCTCGAAAGGGAAGAGCAAGCCGGCCAGCGACTACCTGAACTTCGACTCCGATTCTGGGCAGGAGAGTGAGGAGGAGGGAGCCGGGGAGGACCTGGAAGGTGAGGGCATGGGGACTGTGTGCTCCATGTGCACGGACCTGTGCTTGCCATTGGGCTCATCGGCACTGGGGGCCCCTCTGTACCAGACTCTAGGAGTCAGGTGAGCCCTTGAGCTCTCCAGTCGGGGTGATGATCCCTCTGCAGGTGCGTCTGCCTTCACTGATCCTACTTGGGTATTCAGTCAGTCAGTCAATCACTCAACAAATATTTCTTGAGCACCTACTATCTGCCAGGCATACTTCAGGCATTGGGACCATGTTGATAAGCAAAAGACAGAAGGGTCTGTTCCCCCATGGAGCTGTGATTATGGTTGTGGAGAGGAACAATAAGCAAATAAGTCCACTGTCGGGTATATCAGAGGATGATGAATGCTACAGAGAGAAAGCAGGAAAGGGGGACAGGAGAGTTATCAGGGAAGGCCTCCCTGAGGAGGTAAAGGAGTGAGCCTTTGTCCTCAGAAGGGGTTTGTGGTGTAGGGGGAGGCCTGGTGGGCAAGGGAGCAACTGCAACACAGGAGAGTACTTGCTCGGTGGAGAGCTGGGAGTGTATTTGGGTCTAAAGGTGAGAGGATGTGCATTTAGTGCAGTTATGCCTGGTAATGTTTCTGTGCTAAGTTCACATCCGAGGAACTCAGGGGACTTAGTGGGACACGGTAGGGGAGGGGAGAAGAAAGGGGTTCCAGGCAGGGGAACAGCAAAGACACAGAGGAAAGGAAGATGCATGGGCTTGAGGGGCTTGATGTGGGTTGGGATGGCTGGAGCAGGAGGAGACAGTGGGAGAAGCCCACGCAGCCGTCCCTGATGAGGAGCTTGAGTTTCACCCTGAGCATCCAGAAACCCCTGGAAGGTGTTAAGCAGAGACTGACCGTCCTGTACCTACTCTGAAAAGTGTCGTGGAGGCTGCCATATAGAGAGAACTGGGGAGACATGGCTGGCGGCAGGGAGCCAGGAGCTCAGTGTGTGGTACAGAGAATATCAAAGCTGCAGTAGCCCCACCCCATTTGGCACTGCTAATCAGAGGACTCATGGGGGATGCTGGGCACAGGGGCCATGGACACAGTGTGGTGAGGACACCAGGGCGTGGGGCCTCAGGCCTCTCACTAGGAGGACCATCTGCCATTTGCTGCCTCCGAACTCCGGTTTGCTCGTAGCTATCACTGATCTCAGCCTCCCTGTCTTTCTAGAAGAGGCAGGCCTCAAACTGAAGGCAGCTGTGCAGAAGGAGCTGTCAGACATGGATTACCTGAAATCCAAGATGGTGAAGGCCGGGTCGTCCTCTTCCTCAGAAGAAGAGGAAAGTGAAGATGAAGCCGTGCACTGTGATGAAGGGAGTGAGGCCGAGGAAGAGGCTTCCTCCGCCACCCCAATCCTGCAGGAAAGAGATGGCAAGGGTGCAGGCCAAGAGCAAGGGATGCCAGCTGGGAAAAAGAGACCACCGGAGGCCAGAGCTGAGGTGCGTGTGTATCCCGCAGATGCCAAGGGAGGAGGTCCGCTCTCCTGCTTGCCTATGGTCCCCACAGCTCCTCTTTTAGGAGAGTGGAATGTTGGGGAAAGACGCAGCTCTGCAGTCCAAAGGCTTCCTGATCTTGGCCCTGCCGCTTGCTCGCCGTGTGTCCTTTCTGCATTTCTTTTCTATTTTTTATTTTATTTTGTTGTGACAGAGTCTCGCTCTGTCGCCCAGGCTGGAGTGTGGTGGTGCGATCTCAGCTCACTGCAGCCTGCGCTTCCTGGGTTCAAGTGATTCTCCTGCCTCAGCCTCCCGAGTAGCTGTGATTATAGTCATGCGCTACCACACCCAGCTAATGTTTTGTATTTTTAGTCAAGATGGTGTTTCGCCATGTCAGCCAGGCTGGTCTCAAACTCCTGACCTCAAGTGATCCACTCACCTCAACCTCCCAAAGTGCTGGGATTACAGGCATGAACCACTGCACCCAGCCTCTGCATTTATTTTCTGTTGCTAACCTGGAGAGGTCACCTGCCTTCCAGAAATTGCCTATAAGTAGGGTGACAAATTATTATGCGCACTAAGTTAAAAGTGAGATGCTAGTCCAATGGGGTGCCAGGCTGTGGATGTAGTTACTGCAGGTCTAATGACTGCAGATACAGTGACCAACTATCCTGGGCAAACTGGAGCAGCCTGGTCAGCACACCCACATCCCACCAATGGGGCAGGAGTGAGCTGAGTGATGGCTCTGAGCCTTTATCCTTTTTATTTAGTAACAGCACAGGCAGAGGGGTGCAGAGCAGTCATCAGCAATAACAGGGAGGATCAACTGAGCCTGCGCTACACACTAGGCACCATGCCTGCCATGCCGTTGCATTTCATTGTGATCTTGAGGGCAGGTATTGCTCTTATTCCATTTTACAGATGAGGAAACTGAGGCCTGGAGAAGGAAGGTGCCTCAGCCAAGGTCATGGCTGGGAAGTGATGGGTTCAGGACTTAGCCCCAGGTCTTTGGGGTCTGAAGTCAAGATCATAAACGTGGGCGCTTCCCTGGAAGTCAGCCAACTCGTCTCCGACCTGGGAGTCCTCTCTGCATCAGAGACAGAGCAGTTTGACATGTTGTCCAGGTCCCTGTTCCCTCTTTCTGTGAAGTATCACTTCTCTCCCTGCCTAGCCCTGTATTTTCTTTTTTTTTTTTTCCTCTTTGTTTAAGACAGTCTTGCTCTGTCACCCAGGCTGGAGTGTGATGGTGCGGTCTCAGCTCACTGCAGCCTCTGCCTCCCGGGTTCAAGTGATTCTCATGCCTCAGCCTCCTAAGTAGCTGGGATTACAGGCACATGCCACCACGCCCAGCTAATTTTTGTATTTTTAGTAGAGATAGAGTTTCACCATATTAGCCAGGCTGATCTCGAGCTCCTGGCCTCAAGTGATCAACCCACCTCAGCCTCCCAAATTGCTGGGATTACAGGCATGAGCCACTGCACCTGGCCCCAGCCCTGTATTTTCAAATGAGATGAAAGCAGGCTTCATCCTCCTCTTTTGTTTCCTCTTTTCCTTTTCTTCTTCCTCCCTCCTTTCATTTTCTGCCTCTTCTAATTATGCACCCTGTCCTTTTTTTTTCCCCCAAAAATTGTATATTTCAGAGAGGTAGTAGAGTGTGGGGAAGTTAGAATTATGAGTTCAAATCCTAGCTCCATCATTTAGTAGCTGTTGGTCCTTAGGTGAGATACTTTACTTCCTTCAGCCTCTTAATTTTCATCTACAAAAAGACACTCCTGGTAGCACTGCTCCCTGCCTCTGGTTTCTGACCCTGTGGCTAAGTATATGCTGGAATTCTGGAATCTTCAGATTTTAGGAAGAGAACCCTCTGGAATGAAGTACCCCCAGCAGGGCTCACTCCCCTCTGCCTACCTTGTTACTAAATACAGGATAAAAGGCAGCACCCCATTGTCTTTTTCTGCAGTGCATAGACAAGACTGCTTGCGCTACGTGAATCAGCATAAGCTATAAATGGGCCCACATCCACTCACGGCAGGCTTTGCTGGGAAGTGCATTTGAGTCGGGGCAGGTTTTGTTGTCATAAAAGTTTCTAGAAACTTAGATTTTTCAGAGCTGTTTGGATTCCAGAATTGAGGGGAAAAGACATCCGGAACCCATAATCCCCATTGGATTGTTGTAAAGATTTAGTAGATCACTGGCATCTGTAAAGTGCTTGACTCAGTGTCTGGCACTGATAAGCCCTGCATAGTGGTACTGACAGTCCTGTTCTTCAGGGCTCCTTCCCATTCTCACCCTGCCCCTCCTTGTGGCCCCAGGGCTCCTGTCCAAGTGCCCATAGCTTGCCAGGCTCTGGTTCCAGCGCTCATCTCAGGGACACATGGAGACTTGGCATCACCTAGCCCCACCTCTGGCCAGACTCCATGCACGGTAGACATGGATTCTTCCCAGCGTTCCCCAGTTCTCCCTAACAGCAGGCACCTTCTCTGGCACTGAAATGTCCCAGTGTGCCACCTCCTGCAGCTGTATGAAGCGTTAGTGTGGCCACTTCTGTTTGTTTTTCTGATCACTCAGACAGAGAAACCAGCAAACCAGAAGGAACCCACCACCTGCCACACCGTGAAGCTGCGGGGAGCCCCGTTCAATATCACAGAGGTATGTGCTGACTGAGGACAAGGGTCGGGAGCCTGTGGGAGCAGGAGACGAGGGTGGGAAGACCAGGAGCCTTTGGTGCATGGGGGTGTTAGAGCCCGTTGAGGACATGAGCTGGAAGGAACTGGGGCCAAAAAGGCTGAGAAATAAGATCTCTGGCATTGTCAGGGTCAGGAAACAGGGATGGCTACACCAAGACAAAGGAGGTCTGGTTTCACTCGCTGGTACCCATACCAGGGTGGACACACTCTGTTAAAGAAAAGCGTGGGGGTTGGGTCAGCCAGTAAATATTTAAGGCTTCGTGATCAACATGTCTCTGTTGTGACTACTCACGCTGCTCTTATAGCAAGGAAGCGGTCTCAGAAAGTAGGCAAAAATAGATAAAACTTTATGTATAAAAACAGGCAGTGGGCCAGATTTGCCTGTGGACTGTAGTTTGCTGCCTTTGGGTCTGTAACAGCGGAAGAACACTTTTAATTTTCACTTTTCATGAAAGTAATAGAAGTTCAATATAGAAAATTCAAAACCGTGTAGCTAAATAAAACATATTTAAAAATTGCCTCTAAGTAGGATGACTACTAAATTATCATCTACACTAAATTGAGAATGAGAGGGGTGCTACCCCACCGGGGTGCCAGGCTGTGGATGTAATTACCACAGATCTAATGACTCCAGATACAGTGACAACTCATCCCAGGCAAACTGGGGCTGTCTGGCCAACACACCTGTGTCCTACCCAGTGACATCCACTGCTACGTTTTGGATGTGTCTTCTTAGATGGTTTTTGTTTTGTTTTCCTTTGTTTTTTGTGTGGGTTTTTTTTTTTTTTTTTTTTTTTTTTTTGTGAGACAGGGTCTCGCTGTGTAGTACAGTGGTGCCATCATAGCTCACTGAAGCCTCTTCTTGGACGTTTTTGTCTTTGTATGTCTAAGAAGCAATCCTTTACTGGGAACTCTGGAAACCCCTTTTTCCTCCTCATCACGATATGTCATAGACCTCTTTGAATATTGAAGATACTCTGTTACAGCAGCAGTTTTTATACTCATGCTCTTCCTTACTCAGGGTAAACTTCTACAGGTTTACTCAGTCCCCTAAATTGGGACATGGAGTTATATCCAATTTTTTGCTATTATAATAATCCAGTTCCTTGGGATCAGGGGTGAGCAGACTTTGTCTGTAAAGGCCAGATGGTAAATATTTTAGGCTTTGTAAGCCATTTCATCTCTGTCACATATTCATTGTTTTCTCTTTTTTTGGTAAATAATCCTGTAAGATGTAAAAACCATTTTTAGCTTGCAAGCCAGACAAAAGCAGACCATGGTGGTATTTGGCCCATGGGCCACAGTTTGCTGATCTTTGCTCCAGATAAATATTCTGTGTAGGCACATGCGTGTACAATTCTAAGGCTTTGGCACAGAATATCAGTTGCCCTCTGGGAGCATTGCTAGTTGATACTCCCTGTAGCAGAGTCTACAAGTGCCCATTTTCCTGTACCCTGGGTATTATTAATGTTTTATCAGTGATAGGTAAAATTGGCATCTCATGTTAATTTATATTTTAAATTACTTATAAGATGGATCATACTCTCTCACATTTGTAGATCATGTATATCTTGTTGTTGTTGTTTTGAGACAGGGTTTCGCTCTTATCTCCCAGGCTGCAGTACAATGGTGCAATCTCAGCTTACTGCAACTTCCACCTCCAGGGTTCAAGTGATTCTTCTGCCGCAACCTCCTGGGTAGCTGGGATTACAGGCACCCGTCACCACACCCAGCTAATTTTTGTATTTTTAGTTAGAGACAAGGTTTCACCATGTTGGCCAGGCTGGTCTCGAACTCCTGACCTCAGGTGATCCTCCCGCCTTGGGCTCCCAAAGTGCTGGTATTACAGGCGTGAGCCACCCCACCTGGCCAATATATCTTCTCTTTTGGAAAGTGCCCGTTCATGTCTTTTGCCCTTTTTTCTCTTGAAATCTTTTTTTGTTCTGGTACTCTATGTTTATAAATTTCCAAATTACAACTTATCAAACTTCAGAGTAGCAAGCATTTAGGTTTTATTAAACTCACTGAGTTGTCTTGTAATTTTGTCAGAATTCTTTCAGTACCAACCATTCTGAAAATCACATGCTTTAATTAGCAAAGCAAAAACCACGAGGTGGCTGCTTGCAAAACTAATACACAAAAACCAAATACTCAAACTTAACGAGAAGTGAAAAAAGCCAGATTTAATCCCAAGTATATAAAATTATCTAGGGGAGAAACAATGCCTTAAAATGCTGATAGTGACATCGCTATTTTAATCCTGATAGTGACACTGCTATTTTATATTTATATTACTCATTTCTTCTCCAATTTTCTTTTTCAAATTTTTTCCAAGGTAATTGGAGAAGAGAGATGTATAAGGAAAGAGAAAAAGTAAAGAATGAAACACTTTGTAATCCTTTCTGATTCAGAAATTTGCCCCATGTCTTTTCGTTGGGTTGTATTTTTATTATGTGGTTGGTAAGGGGAAAAAATTTCTTACAGAAAAATGTTACGGAATTCCTGGCACCCCTGAAACCAGCGGCCATTCGAATTGTGAGAAATGCTCATGGGAATAAAACAGGTAAGATCTGGGATGTTTCCGGGTAGGAAAGGGGGCAGACAGTGAAGATGGAAGGTTGGGGTAGTTAAATAAGGGAGAAGTTTTAAGGGCACCCGTTTTTCTTCCTATTTGTGGTCCTCAGTCGTGTGGATGTGGTCAGCCTGGGCAGGTCAAGGCTGCATCTCTTGCCCCAGCCTTTGGAGGCCTGGTGTATAGGGAAGGAGTTTTCACCTGTGCTTTTCATCCTTCCCTTCCTCATGTTAGCCTTTGCCTATCCCAGTGGGCTCACCTATTGCACTGAAACAAATGCCATCAGGTCCTGGGGTTTGCTGGGCCAAGTTCACAGGCAGCTCTGCTGGTGCGCAGGGCTCTGAGTTGCTGAGCCTATGTGGTGTTGCCCCGTGCCACCCTCCCCGCAGGTTTACACTCTGGGCAACCAGGCACCTCCTTTGGCTTCAGAGCCCTGGGTTCCGGCCTCCCTGAGATGAGCAGTGTGGCTGGAAGGCAGAGTGTCTGAGCTCAGGAAGGTGGGCACCGCCTGTGCCTACTCCTCCTTGCTGGCCAGACCAGGGCACTGTGGGAGATTGAGCAGCAGACTTGCTGCCTCTCAAGAGAACCACCCTGAGGCCCTGTAGCTGCAGGGAGGCTAGAGGCTGGAAGCCGCTGGATGTGTACTCTGTCTTTGGCAAGAAGACACTGGCCTGGGCAAAGCAGTTGAGATCTGCCTAGGCTGACACCCGGGGAAGAAAGTGTACTTGAGGGATGGTCTCCTCACTGTCACGTTTCTGCGTTTCTTCCCCAACTCTCCTCTTATCAGGAAAGTCCCGCTTACCCAGCCGACCATTCAGCCACCCATCCTTCTCCCTGCAGACTGATTCCAGGGCAGGGTGAGGTCAGGGGAAAGGGCTCTGCCTAGGTGCAGATCTCGGGTAGGAGCCCTATGACCTTGGACAAGGGACTTAGCCTCAGGTTTTTTTTGTTTGTTTGTTTTCTGGGCAGTCAGGTAAACCTGTCCCACCAAGTTGCGTGAATGGTTCTGTGTACAGCATTTAGTGTCGTGCTAAGCCCCTGTTGCACACTCAGTGAAAGCTGCTGTTAATATTCATGATGGTGGTGGTACCCTTGCTTTTATGGCACTTCAGAGAACAGAGAGGGAGCAGGAAGAAGCATATCTGAATTGTCAGGGTCAAGAGAAAACCATACTGGAGTCCCTGGAGTTGGAGAGAGCTGGGATCCAAGCATGAAATGTTGAAAAGCAGCAGAATGTCCCCTGCAGGAGAGCTGGGGAGGAGGCAGGCTGGGCCTCTTAAGCTTTAGGGGCCTCATTAAAGATTGTGTGAGTCTCAGCTACTCAGGAATCTGAAGTGGGAAGATTACTTGAGCCTAGGAGTTCAAATCCAGCCTGGACAACATAGCAAGACCCAATCTCAAAAAGAAAAAGATTGTGGGCTTCAGTCAGGATGCAGGGGCCCCTGGGAGCTTAGAGCAGGGGAGGGCAGTGATCAGATTTAGGATGGTCCCTGGCTGGTGAAGAATGGGTCCTGGAGCCAGGTGTTTGCCATCCTCTAAGGGAAGTTCAGTGGTGATGGGGCCCAGGGTGTGGCCATGGAGAGGAGGAGGGAGAAGGATGGAAGATGTTTATAGGGATGGATGAGATGCCTGGATATAGGAAAGGAGGGCACAGAGGAGTCACCGAAAGCATCTAAACAGCCTTGTGATTAAAGGCAGAAAACCCAAGGGCTTTGGACCAAGTAATAGACATTGCCAGCTGTTAGCTGGGTGCCCCTGGGAGGATTTCCTTAATGCCCCAGCAAAGCAGGGGAATGGTCCTCATCTTGTTGCCTCATGGGGTTGAGACCCAAAGAGGTCAGGAAGCGGAGCCTCTTGTGCTAGAGGAAAGACTCCCCCATTTGCTTGTTTTTTTGTGCAAGTCAAGGCCTCAGGCGCCCAGGAGCAGAGTGGGTGTGGAGACGGTGCTTCCAGCACCTAGATGGGTCCTCATGCTTCAGCCACAGGCCCTTCTCCAGAGAATGGCTTGGAGCAGGTGCCAGTCAGGGGTGAGGTGAGGCTTGGAGGGAGACAGAAATGCCTCCTGGGCTTCCGACTCCTGGCATTCAGCATCTTCATCCACAACACCAGGCTGGGGTCTGGACGCTCCCTGCAGAGGGAAATTGGGCTGTGGGTGGGAGAGAGAGAGGGAGACCCTTTGTATTTTGGAGATTTGGCAAAGGTAGAGGTTTCTCCCTCACTTTTTGCTCCTAGCACAGTAGGGGTATTCCCCTGGGTACCCTCACAAATGTCTGCAAGGCCTGCAAATTTTACCTCTCATTGTCCTCTGTCAGGATACATCTTTGTGGATTTCAGCAATGAAGAGGAAGTTAAGCAAGCTCTAAAATGCAACCGGGAGTACATGGGTAAGGAAGCCCTGGCCACGTGCCATCTTTGTGTTACAGGGTTTCTTCGTTCCTTCATTTCCTTTACACGTTCTTGTTGAGTACTGACTCTCTACAGACACTGTTCTAGGCACTGGGGACACAGCAGGGAGCAAACAGACCCAAATCCCTGCCCTTCCGGAGCTGACAGAGAGTAAACTGACTTAGCAGGAAGAGACAGGTAGTTAAATGTGTGATCCATGCTACAGGAAGACACACAGGAGACACGGGTCCTGGGGAAGGCAGGGATTTGAGGAGGCTTGGCTTTAAACAGGGTCCTGTCTGCTTTGGCCTCACCGAGGAGCGACATTGGTACACAAACCTGCAGTTGAGGAAGCAGGCTCTGGCTCTACAGGCAGGATGTTCAGTAGAGGGAACAGCACGTGCAAATTCCCTAGAGTTGGGAGGTCTTTGGAACAATACCCAGGGACGTAATCTTTGACCAATCCCCGGGCAAGACAAGTGATTTGAGTCCAACCGTCAACCCCAGTGAAGACTTGAGTTGTGTTAGAGAAGATGGAGAGCCTTGGGAATCTTGTTAGCAAGTCAGGAGGTGGGTATTTATTGAACAGCTAGCAGTGCCTGTGCAGGATACGGTGATAATAGTACCCTAATCAGGCACACGGGCTATGCATGTAAATGAATCATCAGCAGGTAAGCACCCAGGGCTGGGCTGTCACCTAAGACCTTTCCCAAGGCAGAACAACAAGCAGTGCCAGAGAATACAGCCCGCAGTTTAGAGACTGCATCACTGTGGTCTGGGATAATTCAGGCAGGCTCCCTCCAGGGCTGGAGCTGAACTGGCAGGGTGAGTGAGATTTGGGTTCAGGCCTGGGGTTGGCTTACGCTGCCACCCCAGGTGACAGGGCAGGTGTTGGGTGCTGTCATCTGCCACGTCGATTGTGTTTTCTGGAAGGCAGCAGAGAAGAGTTTGGAGTCACCAGCAAGGAGTCGCTGGCAAGTTCCAGGCCTCCCCCTGGAGCCCTGACTCCTCTTCATTGCAGGCGGGCGCTACATCGAGGTGTTCAGGGAAAAGAACGTCCCCACCACCAATGTTGCGCCAAAGAATACCACCAAATCCTGGCAAGGCCGGATGCTCGGGGAGAACGAAGAGGAGGAGGACCTGGCCGAGTCCGGAAGGCTCTTTGTACGGAACCTGCCCTACACCAGCACCGAGGAGGATCTGGAGAAGCTCTTCTCCAAATACGGTAGGGGCGAGGCCCCTGGGCTGTGGATAGCCCAGCGGCTGTGGGAACCAGGCTCTGACTCTAACATCCTGGGTTCAAGTCCCAGTGTACACACGACTCCACATCTCTTGCCTCAGTTTTCTCTTCTGTAAAATGGGACCAAGTACCCCTGAGCTGCTGTGAGGATTCAGTGACATGATGAATGCAGGGATTTGCAGGACAGGAAGTAAAAGGTATTAATAGCATCTCTGGCATCTTTTGCTGTCTGAGCTCTCTAACTTTTCCAAATTCAGAATTGAAGCAATTTGGATGACTTTTTTGAGATTCTCCCTTGCTGTCCAAACTCTTGCCACTCAATATTGGAATTGAGTAACTGTACAGGTTTCGCCTGACGAGTATACCTACACGGCGTTCCTCCATATCTGAATTCTTCATTATGTAAAGTCCTCTTATCCAAGCTGAGCACCAAATAGATTTGACAGTGTCAAGGTTAGTGTTGTTGTTGCTGTTATTTCTCGGGCCATGGGCTTGAGGGCCCATAGTCCAGCTTGGTGACAATAGGCTGTGTTTGTTTGTAGAGTTACCATTGTTGAAGGGCAGGAAGGGAGGGTTCAGGATGAGGGGAGGTCTTGATACCTTTGAGATCCCAGCAGTGTCTCCCCATGTCTATTCAGAGGCCAGCTGTAGGTTGTGGAGGATTGGAGCTGTAGGTTGAACACCTGATGTAGGCCCCGTTGTCAGGGTAAGGATGCCCTGAGTAGGGCCTGCCATCAGGAAAACTGATCTGACCTCTAAGGCTGGGGCCTGCCCCCAATGGAACTGTGTGTTCCATTCACTGATCTGCTCACCAGATCCTTCACACAGGCTGGCATCCCGGCTTATACTGCATGGCTGGGCTGAGTGGGCATTCTTTGATATACCCCAAACGTCCATTTGGGAAGGAAAGACCCAGAGAGGGGACGCGGCCACACCCTGGGGTCCAGAGTGGAAAGCACTGCAGGAAGGGTGTGCTTTAATTTGAGCATGATGCTAATATCATCATAGAAGACGCTTCTTTGGCACTAACTCTAGCAAGCACTGTTTAGTGCACTATGCACGCATTAACACATTTAGTTGTTGCAGCTGCCCATGAACTAGGTACCATTGTGCTGTTATACAGATGAAAAGACTGAGGCATGGGGAGGCTCAGTGATTTGCTCAAGGCAGGCTACATGAGCAGTAGGTGGTGGTGCTGGGCTCCAACCCAGGTATTGTTGCTCTTAGGATAGACACACGTAGGGGACTGGGAAATGATACCCGTGACCTGTGAGGTTGGCTCACAGCTGGTGCTCACCACGTTCTTCCCTGGGGCTGAGTGGCCTGGCCCACCAGAGACCAACACTTCTCCTGTCCTCAGGTCCCCTGTCTGAGCTCCACTACCCCATCGACAGCCTGACCAAGAAACCCAAGGGTTTTGCATTCGTCACCTTCATGTTCCCTGAGCATGCTGTAAAGGCCTACTCGGAGGTGGACGGGCAGGTATTCCAGGTGAGGCCCCTCCTGGGCTGGCCGGGAGGCTGCGGGACTCACGTGGTCAGGAAAGGCTGTGTGTGTGTGTGTCTGTGGTGTGTGGACACAGGCATCCACTTTGTGGGCTCACATGGTCAGGAAAGGCTGTGTATGTGTGTGTGTGTGTGTGTGTGTGTGTGAACACAGGCGTCCACTTTGTGGGCCTAAGAAAACGTGCAGTGGCATGCTAAGTCACCGCCTCACACAAGCCACTAGAAGGTAAGAAATCGCATGAGGGCAGGGTCTGATCTGTTCTGGTCACTGATCTGTGGCACCTACACTTGTGTCTGGCACATAGCAGGCACTGAAAAAATATTCCTTGAATGGATGAATTTGCTCTCCATTTCTATAGATCCCACCTTGGAAGAGGAGTAAGAAGAAAGGAATTTTTACAGAGGCATATTAAAATGGCCACAGTGGAATATAAGAAACTTCTCTTTTCCCAGTGTTACCAAGTCATCTACTTAGCATACATCCTCAAGCCCCAGGCTACCTCATCCTCACCCGTTTTCCTTTGCTCGTTCATTCATTTATTCATGATTTCTTGACCCCCTTGTTGCCATCAGGCCAGACCTGGCCCCCTGGCATGAAGCTCACATTCTCACTCACCGGTGCAGGGACAGGATGCGATGCAGGCTTGAGGGGCGGGGAGAGGGCTGCGGGTGCGGGTTATACACTGATCGAAGTTTCCTGTGTGTGGCTGTGTCAGGTGGCCTCCTTACAACGTCGAGTCCCTGTGTCAGGTGGGAAGAGAGTGGTTACGTTCTACCTGACCTCTCTCCCAGCCTCTGATCAGTGCCGGGTCCACCTTACTCGTGGCAGAAGTCAACATCCTCCACCAGGAAGCACGGCTTAAAGGCAGGGTTTCTGTTTACTCCCTTCCTGTCATCCCCGTCCAGGGCAGGATGCTCCACGTGTTACCATCCACCATCAAGAAGGAAGCCAGCGAGGACGCCAGTGCCCTGGGATCGTCATCCTACAAGAAAAAGAAGGAGGCCCAGGACAAAGCCAACAGCACCAGGTCCTCAGTGTCCCTGAAGCTGCTGAGCCCCAACCCCAACCGTCTACCACCCTCACCCTGTGCTTTCTAAGCTGCCTGGGTCTTCTGACTCCTGATGAGTTTAGTTCATACCTTACCGAGCTTCAGTTTTCTCATCTGTAAAATCGGAGAATGATAGTAGTGCCTTCCTTTTGTGGTGCTGTAAGGTTTCAGTGAGTGAATGTATGCGAAGTTCTCAGTCCCTGACACAGATGAAGCACTGCTAGGGATGGTCCCTGTCATCGGGTTGTCTTCAGGCCCTGTATATGTAGCCCATGATAGGGAAATTGGAGGAACGTAGAAAGGCAGGCCTAGGAGCCCATTTCTTACAGGATTCATGTCTGAGAGCAAGTTCCCCTCCTCCAGCTTGGTCTGATCTCCGTGTTCTGCCTCCTGCCTCTTAGCTCTCACAACTGGAACACATTATTCATGGGGCCGAATGCCGTGGCTGATGCCATCGCACAGAAGTACAACGCCACCAAGAGTCAAGTTTTTGACCACGTGAGTAAAGCCGACCAATCCTCTCTGGGATCTGGGCCAAACTGAAGGGGAGAAAGAACAGGAGGCACGTTGTGCTGCTCTCAGCTGTGAGGCTGGGGCCTCCAGGGCTTTCCTCTTGGGCCTTCCCAGAGGTCTCTGGAATGGAAGGTGCTCTCCCAGCCCTCCCTTTGGAAACATCCCCAGCCAGCCTCTAGCCCTGGCTTCTCCTGCCCTTGTGTGGAGCCACCCCAGAGAATGTGATTGACAGTAGTGTTGACAGGTGACATTCCTGAGCCTTCCACTGGGCCATAAGCATTAGTGCATGGTACTTCTCACAATGGCCATGTGAAGTAGGGGTTCTTGTATCCCATTGTGCAGATGAAGAAACCGAGACCCAGGGACACAATAGCTTGTCCAAGGTCACAGACTTGCAAAGAGGTGGAGGTGGGAGGACACCAGGTCTGGCCAGCTCCGGCGCCTTGGCTCTGAACTGTGTCTCATGATTTCCACAGCCCAGGCAGCCCAGGTCTCTGAAGCCAGGGGAGGGGTCACTGGGTTCCGTTCCTCCTTCTCTCCCGAGTCTAGCCTTATTCCTTCTAAATTCTCCATCCATCCCGCTCCTCCACATCACATAGCTTTAAAAATCAACATGATGTTTTGATAGACATATGGATAGCGAAATACTTACCATAAGCTAGCCAATTAACATTTCCATCATCTCACACTTGCCCTTTTTGTGTGTGTGGCAAAAAACACCTAAAATCTACTACAAAAGATTTTGCTAGAAGCAGAAATCTCCAGTGTTAACTCTAGTCCTCATGTTGTGTGTTTATATTAGATCTCTAGACTTATGCAGCTGACATATCTGCTCTTTTGTATTCTTTCTGCTTTGGATCCTATATGTGCTTTGTACCTTCTATAAAAGGATAGTTTTTAAAAGGTATATTCAAGTAGGGGTGTGTGTGTGTGTATATACATCTATATATATATACACACACATTCTTATACATATACACATATTTGTAATTTTTTTTTTATTTTTTTGAGACAAGTTGCTCTGTCACCCAGGCTGGAGTGCAGTGACATGACCATAGCTCATAGCTCACTGTAGCCTCCCAAATTCTTGGCTCAAGCAATCCTCCCACCTCACTCTCCCGAGTGGCTAGGACTACAGATGCATGCCATCATGCCTAATTTATTTTTATTTTTGCAGCGATGGGGTCTCACTATGTTGCCCAGGCTGGTCTCAAACTTCTAGGCTCAAGTGATCATCCCACCTTGGCCTCCCAAAGTGTTGGGATTATAGGCAGGGGTCATATAAAGTATATTTTTATGTATATATAAAAATATATATATCAGTACAAAGTATACTTTGTCTAAAGTACTTTGCAGAAAGCCTGAAAATACCCTGTTCTTTGTATATTTTGTATCCTCATACCTTCTTTTAAAATGCATGCATCTGGGCTGGGCACAGTGGCTCACACCTATAATTCCAGCACTTTGGAAGGCTGAGGCAGGCGGATCACTAGAGGTCAGGAGTTCAAGACCAGCCTGACTAGCATGGAGAAACCCCATCTCTACTAAAAATACAAAAATTAGCCTTGTGTGGTGGCACATGCCTGTAATCCCAGCTATTTGGGAGGCTGAGGCAAGAGAATCACTTGAACCCAGGAGGCAGGTCGCAATGAGTCGAGATCATGCCACTGCGCTCCAGCCCAGGCAACAGAGCGAGACTGTCTCAAAACACAAACAAACAAAAAAACATGCATCTGGAGTTAGAGGCAGCTGAGTTCTTCCCAGGCAAACCTGGGAGTGTTTTTCATCAGATTAACAAAGGACATGGGTGGATTTGGCTCATAAGCTCCTTGCCCATTGCTGTCCACCAGGTACTGAAGGTCAGGGCTGTCCATTAGGGAATGTGAGCCACACGTGCAGTTGGAAATCATCTAGTGGCCACGTGTTTAAAAGGCTAAATGAAACAGGCAAAATTAATATTAATAATATATTTGATGTAACTCGGTTTATCCAAGATATTTTTGTTTGTTTGTTTGTTTCCGAGATAGAGTTTTGCTCTTGTTGCCCAGGCTGGAGTGCAACGGCATGATCTTGGCTCACCGAAACCTCTGCCTCTTGGGTTCAAGCAATTCTCCAGCCTCAGCCTCCCGAGTAGCTGGGATTGCAGGCATGCACCACCGCGCCTGGCTAATTTTGTATTTTTAGTAGAGACAGGGTTTCTCCATGTTGGTCAGGCTGGTCTCAAACTCCCGACCTCAGGTGATCTATCTGCCTCAGCCTCCCAAAGTGCTGGAATTACAGGCCTGAGCCACTGTGTCGTCCAAAATATTATAATTTCAACATATGCACAATGTTAAAAAAAAATATATAAGCTATTATAGTCTTTTTTTCCTCACGGAATTCCGTGTGTGTTTTCCACGGAGAGCACTTTGGATGCATCGCATTGCATTTCACAGAATGAGTGACTCTGAGGAGCTTGTGGCACTGTGTTGGATGGCACAGCTTTAGACCCAGGCCAGCTAGGGGCCTGCAGCCGCTTCATATCCCCCGAGTACTCTGAGTTCTGGGAATGCAGCAACCCCCCAAACAGGAGCATTGAGGTTCCTGTGGTGCCTTCTAGTGAGGGAGAAGACACTGACACATTAGCAGAGGTGCAGTGCGGCAGGCCTGGTGAAGGCAGAGAATAGAAAAGCCAAGGAAGGGATAAGGTGTCACCGTGAGGCTGGGCTGGTCAGAAACATGACACTTAAGCAGAAACCGAATGGAGCAAGGGAATGTGGGGTAAGAGCCTTGGAGGCCAAGGTCAACAACTGCAGGACCCCTGCGGTGGGATGAGCTCAGCATGGGAGTGGCGGCAAAGACCCATATGATGAGGGGAGGGAGTACAGGGGGGACCCTGGGGTCCCAGATCTACTGTGTGAGACCTGGGAAGCCAGAGCCACTGGGGGGCCAAGCGCAGTGGCTCACGCCTGTAATCCTAGCGCTTCAGGAAGCTGAGGCAGGTGGATTGCTTTAAGCCCAGGAGTTCAAGACCAGCCTGGGCAATATGGCGAAACCCCATCCCATCTCTACAAAAAATATAAAAATGAGCTGGGTGTGGTGGCGTGCATCTGTGGTCCCAGCTACTCAGGAGGCTGAGGTACGAAGATTGCATGAGTCTGGGAGATTGAAGCTACAGTGAGCCATGAACACACCACTGCACTCCAGCCTGGGGGACAGATATGACAGAGTGAGACACTGTTTTTTTTTTGTTTTTTTTTTTGTTTTTTTAAAAAAAGAAAAAAAGGCACAGAGCCACGGGGGGCATCTGATCAATGTAGGAAGATGAGCAGCATCAGTGGAATCCATTTCCATCCCAGCCTCTTCTGCAGGCTGTTGGGAGATGGGAGGGCCAGCAAGTCACCTGGCCAACAGCCAACCAGGACTCTTCGTTTCCTCTCCCACAGGAGACCAAGGGCAGCGTGGCTGTGCGCGTGGCTCTCGGGGAGACCCAACTCGTCCAGGAAGTGCGGCGCTTTCTCATAGACAACGGGGTCAGCCTGGATTCCTTCAGCCAGGTGAGTGCTCTCGGCAGCACCAGCCAGTGGCCACTGGAGAGTCGGGCATGGCCTTTCCAGGGGAGACGCAGATGGATTTAAGGATCTGGCCTTCTAAGGACTATTACTGGTTTCTAAATTGTCTCTAAAGAAGGGAAGAAATGTTACATGGGCTCAGACAAGTGGCCTATCTGATCCTGATGCTGTCTGTCCAGAGCCATAGGTCTGCCTCTAACCCCACAGTTCCCCAACACAGATCGGGACCCCCAACATCTCACTCCCCTACCCAGTGACTTCCCAGAGCATCTGTTGTCTGTTCGGGGACTTTGACCCTTCTTGAACGTAGTAGGGAAGAGTCCAGCACCTCCATGCGCCTGTTCTTCGCGAAGTAGCAGGTCTTAGATTTATGGATGGCTGCAGCTTAGAGGGCCCCTAAGACATCATGAGACCCCTTCATTTTACAATCTGGGATACCAACGCTCAGAGAGTGGGGAGGTGACTTACAAGGTCAAACAGTATTTGTGAGAGGAGCCTGGACTAAAACTCAGGGCTTCTGATTCCCAAAACAGCCCTTTCAGCAGCCTTCCCAGGCCTTAAATTTTTGCCTCAAGATGGATAAGGAGGATGGATGGATGAAGATGGATAGGGGATGGATGGATGGATGGATGGATGGATGGATGGATGGATGGGTGGATGGATGGATGGATGGATGGATGGATGGATGGAGGATGAATATGGATAGTGAATGAATGGATGGATCGACTGGATGGGTGGATGGATGGTGGATGAATATAGATGGTGGATGAATGAATGAATATAGATGGTGGATGAATGAATATAGATGATCGATGGATGGATGGATGGATGGATAGATAGACGGATAAAATAAATATACTAATAGCTAACATATATTAAGATTCACCAAAGCACTCTTCTAAGTTTACGTGTTTAATTGGCTCATTTCGTTCACATGGCCACCGTGTGAAAGCAGCAGTACTGTGCTTCCACTCTCCAGAGGGAACCACAGTCACAGAGGGGTGAAGTCACTTCATAGCTCATAATGGTGGAGCTGAATTTGAACACAGGCTTTCTGGCCCCAGAGTCTCTCTCTAACTGTAACACTGCAGCCTGAGTTGCATCTAAAAGGCCCACTGGTGCCCAGCCTTTCCCACCTGCAGATGGTTTTCACTCCCCTCACCTCACTCAATCCTCATATTAACCCTGTGTGGCCTCTATAAGATGGGTGTGACTGTTAGCCGATTTTGCAGATGAGAAAATTGAGGCCCACAGAAACAAGGTAATTGACCCAAAGTCTCAGGTTAAATTAGCAGCTGAGCTAAGACTTATTCCCAGATAGGCCATATGCCTAGATTTTTCCATTATATTTTATTGGCTCTTCTATTCTCCTCCAACATTACTTTTTAATAAAATTATTGCTAACGTTTTCAGAGTGCTCATATTACATGTACTTTTACTAACCCTTTTAATGAAAGCTTTTCCTAGAGCTATCCTGTGAAATAGATGCTCTGTCCTTGCTGTCGCTGCAGGAGCTGAAGCACAGTTAAATACATTTCTCAAGGCTGAATAGCTAGTCGTTTAGTTTGAATTCTCCCAGAAGCAGATTCTGACACAAGGATTCAAGGGCAAACAGTATTGGGGGCGGTGCAGAAAAGCCTGGTGAGAAAGGGATGCGGGGAAGGGGAGGAGCCCAGGGTGCAGAGTGTGCTGCTGCAGTACGCTGCCCTGTGGGTGCCTAGAGCTCTGCCTAGGGGAAAGCCTGCAGCGCTCATACCTCAGTCTCGTCCCACCCGAGGACAAGGGGAGCAGCAACTCCTGAGAGCTGGGGTCTGCTCCCAGGGGGCGTTAACTCTGCAGCGCATCCTGCTGGCTGCACGTGGTAGCAGGTGGGCGGTCTGTAGTTCAGGAGCCTTGGTACTGAGATGCAGACACCAGCCCCTGGAAGCTTTGGAAGGTGCAGCCCTGCTCACGAGTGGAGGAGGGGCTGGGGTTTGATCCAGGAGCTCCAGCTTCAGAGCCCCAGGCCTTACCCGCCTCTGTAGAGCTACCTGGCAGCCTTGCAACAAGGATCATGCCAGAGAGGGTGGTTCCTCCTGGGTCCATCTCCTAAGTGCCTGGTTGCTGAGGTTCCAAATGGAGAGCCTCATCTGGAGACCCCCACAATCCCTGCTGGTGTCAGCTGGGGACCCTCCTCCCTCCTGTGGTCCCACATGTGGGCATTTCCTCTCTGCAGGCTGCAGCAGAGCGAAGCAAGACTGTGATTCTGGTCAAGAACCTCCCAGCAGGCACCCTGGCGGCCGAGCTGCAGGAGACCTTCGGCCGTTTTGGCAGCCTAGGCCGCGTGCTGCTGCCAGAGGGTGGAATCACCGCCATCGTGGAGTTCCTGGAGCCCCTGGAGGCCCGCCGGGCCTTCAGGCATCTGGCGTATTCCAAGGTAGGGCTGCTGGAGACCCGGAGTTGATCTGGAGAAGGACCAGTGAGGGCTGCTTCAAGGGAGAGGGTGCACTGGACTGTGGATTCACAGATTTGGCACGTGGGAGCTCACCCTGAACCACCGGTCTGGATCATGGTTGAGTGTCATCCCTACCGCCTGAAAACCCATCTGGAAGGGAAGAATGGGAGAGGGAAGTTTTTTTTTTTTTTTTTTTTTGAGACGAAATCTTGTTCTGTCGCCCAGGCTGGAGTGCAGTGGCGCGATCTCTGCTCTCTACAAGCTCCGCCTCCCGGGTTCACGCCATTCTCCTGCCTCAGCCTCCCAAGTAGCTGGGACTACAGGCGCCTGCCACCATGCCTGGCTAATTGTTTTGTATTTTTAGTAGAGATGGGGTTTCACCGTGTTCACCAGGATAGTCTTGATCTCCTGACCTTGTGATCCACCCACCTCGGCCTCCCAAAGTGCAGATGTGAGCCACCGCACCCGGCCGGGAGAGGGAAGTTCTAAACCATCCTCCAGAAAGCATGCCTTGGTTCCTTGCCTGACTCTAGCTTTTCTTTGGCTTTCTTTACCCATGTTAATTTGGATTAACATTTTAATTTTAATTAAATGTGTTCATTCTTTTTTTAAAAAAATGTATTTTATTTATTTATTTTTAAAGACATGATCTCTCTCTGTCACCCAGGCTACAGTGCAGTGGCGCCATCTTGGTTCGCTGCAGCCTCAAGCTCTGGGACTCAAGCAATCCTCCCTCCTCAGCCTCCTGTGTAGCTGAGACTATAGGCATGCACCACCACACCTGGCTAATTTTTTTATTTTTTGTAGAGAGCAAATTTCTGGCTAATTTCTCTATTTTTGTAGAGAAAAAGTTCTCCCTATTTTGCCCAAGAATGAGCATTCTTGATGCTTTTGCAATCTTGTAGCTACAATGAGATGAATGAAAGTCATTTCTGTAGGTGGGGCTGTCTCCTGGTTCTTGGTTTAGAAAAAAGCCAACAGTTGTGTATTAGTTTGCTGGCTGCGGCTGTCATAACAAATTTTCACAAGCCAGTTGGCTTGAAACAACAGAAATAGATCGTCCCACGGTTCCAAAGGCCACAGTCTGAAATCAAGGTGTCAGCAGGGTTGTGCTTCCTCTGAAGGCTCTAGGGAGTCTGGTCTGTGTCTCTTCCAGCTTCTGGTGGCTCCAGGCATCCCTGGCCCATGGCTGCATCACTCCAGTTTCTCCCTTCATCCTCACGTGGTATTTCCTCTTCTCCTCTCAGTCTTCCTCTGTATTTCTCTTAGAAGGACACTTGTCATTGGATTTAGGGTCTGCCTGGATAATGCAAGATGATCTCATCTCAAAATCTTTCACTTAATGAAATTTGCGAAGATACTTTTTCCAAACAAGGGCACATTCGTGGGTTCTAGGAGTTCAAGACATAGACATACCCTGTGGGGCCACTGCAAGTGTTTTCTGTTTATACGGCACTTTAGCACTTTGCAGACCTTGGTGTCCCCCAGCAATTCTGATAGATAGATATTCATGTCCCCCAGCAATTCTGAGAGATAGATATTCATGTCCCCCAGCAATTCTGAGAGATAGATATTCATGTCCCCCAGCAATTCTGAGAGATAGATATTCATGTCCCCATTTTGCTGGTGAGGAAATGATTTCTCATTCTCTGCTACTTTAACCCCATAATAGTGTTTAGCTTGTGACTCTGTGGTCACTAAGCTCTCAGGAAGTCAGTCTGTGCCTGACCCATAAGAAAAATTATCTAGGTGGGGCCCCATGACTGAGATGTGAGCATCCTTTGGAATGTGACACCATCCTTTCTTCCTTCTGCTTTGGGAGGACCTGTCCATCACCAAAGGCTCTCTCTGTGTGAGCCACAGTTTGAGAGCACTGACTAGGTGAGGCCTCCTGTTTTGAGCAGTGTCTATTTCACCAACAAGAAGACTGCTGTCTTCATTTTGCACATATGGAAACTGATGGCCTCTCTGATGCCCTGGCCCACGAGCGCACAGCTCAGTGTGATGCAGCTCGCTGTCTGCACGCCAGTCTGTTTCACTCTGAAGCATGTGTATGTTTCTGAAACATAACTAATTTGCAAGGCTTTCATGGAGTATGAAATTTGAAAAGATTCAAAAAGGGCATTTGTTGACAAGTCTCGCTCCCTCCCCGTCCTGCAGCTCCCCAGTGGCCACCTAATGAGGCAGGTGTCATCAGTGTCTTGTTTATCACCCACCCCCGGACCCCCCCCTTTTTTTTTTTTTTTAAGAGACAGGATTTCCCTGGAGTACAGTGGCAGAATCCTAGCTCACTGCAGCCTCAAACTCCTGAGCTCAAGGGATCCTCCCACCTCAGCTTCCTGAGTAGCTAGGACTACAGGTGTGTGCCACTATGCCCAGCTATCCTTTTAAGAAAATAACATCTGCATGCACACACACGCACGCGTATACAGGTGTTGCCCGTGGTTATATGCACATAGAGAGAAAGTGTGTTCTCTTAACGGGTATTTTACACTTCCTCCTGGAGAGCTGCACTTTACCAATGATGTGCTCTCTCCTCGTCCCACTCCCATCTAAAGTATAAAACTTTAGCGTTTCATACTCTGATTGGAGAAAGCACAAAGAGGGCCTTGGAGCTACTGTATGTCTGGTGGCAACAGAGACTAAAGCCTCTCTCCTGTACCCTGAGATGCAGATCGGGGGCGAGTGTTGTCCTCAGGGAGTAGACAGCAGTCAGGGCTCTGGGCTGGGCTCCTTCCGGCTCCATTCTTGGGTGAATTGCCCATCCTCTGTGACCCTTGGGCTGTGATCTGCATGGGACTGAGTCCCTCCCTAGCAGTGTGTTGTAATGAGGACCCACAGGGCCATCACTCTTGTCTCTGCAGTTCCACCATGTCCCCCTGTATCTGGAGTGGGCTCCAGTTAGCGTCTTCTCCAGCACAGCCCCACAGAAGAAAAAGCTCCAAGACACACCTTTGGAACCTGCGGAAAAGGACCAAGCAGAGACAGAAACAGGTAAGAGCTGAGTCTGAGACCAGGATGCCTTGGGATAACAGGTGAGGGAAAGGAGGAGGGTGAGGGGCAGCGGGAAGTTTCTCATCGAGCCTCTGGTTTAAAGTTCTTTGTTCATGCTAGAGACTAGTGGGGCTCAGACTCAGATTTTATGGGCATGTCCTGTAAAAACCAGTGTCAAAATTATGGATGCAGCATGCTTTTAGTTTGTCAATTAAAGCTTGTAGGGGGAAAAAACTATAATCTGTTAACAAGGATTCAAAGCAGAGCAAGTGTAAACAACCTTCCTATTTCAAAGACGGACCAGAATGGCTCATGGGGGAGGGTGACTGGTATGGGAGATACTTATTCTCATGTCCTTGGAGTGGCAGTGCCCTCTGATGTCCAGTGACTGCAAAGGCAGGAAAGGAAGGGGAAGCCGTGGCCCTTGGGGGCCAGAGAGCACAGCCCCCACCCCCTGGCTAATGCTTCCTAGCTGGGGAAAGGGGTATCATTGGGCTTTGGGACTGGGCAGTACTTTCTTGTCAGGACTGCTTTGCAAATCACAAGACATTTCACATCCCTGGCCTGTGCCTCTGAGTGTCACGAGTGCCCCCAGTCCTTGTGACAACCTGGAACACCCCCATGCTTTCCTAGATGCCCACAGTGGGCAGTGTAGCCCCTGCACTGAGGACCTCATAGTCTGAGAACCATGACCACATCTTAGAAGCCAAGACGAACAGGACCACGTCATTCTATCCAGATGTTAAGATTTTCCTTGTCAGTAGTAACCACTCCCCTGTACACACCCACATTACAGCAACCAGTTGTTTAATTTATTAAAATAAGAATGTTAAAAAAAAAAAAAGTAATAAGTCCTCAGCTACTCTCTCCTTTGTTCTTGTATTTTTTATATATATATATAAGGACATTTCATAGTTTAAAAAAAAAAATAGTTGGGGAGAAACATTGTCAGATTTAAGATTTTTTTTTTTTTTTTTTGAGACAGAGTCTTGCTCTGTTGCCCAGGCTGGAGTGCATGATCTTGGCTCACTGCAACCTCTACCTCCTGGGTTCAAGCAGTTCTCCTGCCTCAGCCTCCCAAGTAGCTGGGACTACAGGTGCCTGCCACCACACTTGGCTAGTTTTCTTGTATTTTTAGTAGAGACAGGGTTTCACCATATTGGCCAGGCTGGTCTGGAATTCCTGGCCTCAAGTAATCTGCCTGCCTCAGCTTCCCAAAGTGCTGGGATTACAGGCATAAGCCACCATGCCCAGTCTAAGATTTTAATGAAATAGACTTTGCTGTACCTAACCTCCCCTGCCTTGTCCACATTTCTCATTTCCGTGTTTCACTGTGGATCTTCAGGACTGGCTCAGCCAGCGCAAGGCATTCAGAAGTGCTGGTCTGGAGGCCTGTTTCAGTCAGGAAGCAAAATCCTTCAGTCCCTTTGCGGTGTGAGGACCCAGAAGCATCCCCTGTCATTGGGGTTAGTGATGATTGGTGTAAACCTTGTGAAAGCCTGTCTCCTGCTCCTGCTCATTTATGAGTTAGCTCTCTCCACTCCGTTTGGATCAGGGTCTCCTTCAAAACCTGTGCTTGCTCCCATCAAAACAAAATTCTCTTTATGTCATCCTGGCTTGTTCTTCACTGTCTCCCCCAAATCACAGCTGCCTTGGTTTTCAGTTCAGTTACTACCCTTGAACCTAAGTAATGTGTTTTTTTGGCCCAAAGCAAGTTCTCCTTCGAAACACAGAGATCATCCAGGACTGAGCGGCACTGAAATCAAATCCGGAGGAGACCTCTTCCTGCAGCCTTGGGTGGCAACAGGAGGCAGGCGGGGGACACGTGGTGCCTCCCAAGGTGACCGCTTCCACCAGGCTTTTCATTTCCTTGTGTCCTGGGGATTCTTCCTCTCTGCTGTCTCCTTTGTTCTGTAACACTTGTGACAATTTCTATTTATTCTGTTTATTTGTTACTCGTATTTGTTTCCTGTCTATCTCAGCCAGACGTTGAGTTGTGAAGGCACGGAGTGGGGCTCTCTCCTTCACTGCCAGGTACCAAGCACCCCGGGAGGCCCAGGCATAGGGAAGCTCGGTTCACAGGTGTCAAGGGAATGAGTGAATGCATGAGAATCTGCCTCTGTCCCTTGGAAAGATGGGGCTGGGTCATACTTGTCTTTCTCCCAAGCCTCTGGCACATAGTAGAAGCTTAGTTAGGTTTGAACGTTTGGTTTTGGTTGTTAGCCCTGCCTCAGAACACAGTGGTGACAGTAATACATCTATCAGAATAATAGTGGGGGCTCCCATTTGTCCCCACCCGCACAAATGGCCCTTTATTTTATTTCAAATGCTTATCACTTCCTGGAATTGTGTCATGAATGGGTTCCTTTCCCTGGTGTTGCTCTGTCTGACTCTGCCCCTGGAATGGCCACTCCACACACCAAGAGCCCGTTGACCTTGCTCACAGCAGTATCCTAGCACCCAGGAATGTGCCCCCGTGGCTGGTAGTGATCAGGAAGTGCGTGTGAGCGAACCCAAGAGCAAAAGCAGCAGTTATGCCATGCCGGGCATGGTTCTAAGCCCTTGGCGTCCTCATCATGTACGGCCTAGAGCTTCTGGAGAAATGGCCCTGAGATTTCCAGTAAGCAGCCACTCTGTGACTGGACAAACCACCTGCCTCTCTGAGGCTCGGTTTCCATATCTGTAAAATGGGTGTGATATCTGCCCCGTCCCCCGAGGGCGTGGTGGGATGTCACATGCACATTACCAGTCTTCTGCTGCTGTTGGTGACCGAGTAATATAAATCACAGTGCATTTTGGGAGGCTGAGGCAGAAGGATCACTTGAGTCCAGAAGTTCAAGACAAGCCTGGACAACATGAAAAAACCCCATTTCTACGAAAAATACAAAAATTAGCTGGGCGTGGTGGTGCATGCCTTGTTGTCCCAGCTACTCAGGAGGCTGAGTTTGGAGGATCACTTGAGCCTGGGAGATCGAGGCTGCAGTGAGCCGAGATTGCACCACTACACTCAGCCTGGGTGACAGAGCGAGACCCTGTCTCAAAAATTAAATTTAGAAAAATATGTCACAGTGGATAGTCTTTAACTCACCATGGGCACCAACCCTGAGCCAGCAGCTGAGCTGGGTGATCAAAATGGACACCACACAGATGCACAGACCCCCTTCCCCTGGAGCTGCTGAGCTGTGGAGGACAATAGAGCTGTTGGGGGACAAGTGAGATGTCACAAGTAGTAATAGAAGTGGGCCCTGAGTACAGCAATGTCTGCAGCACAGCACAGGGTGTGTCGCGGAGATAGTGTGCTGTGGTTTACCGTCAGAGTGTTTTCCCACCCCTGCCCGCGGGTCCCCCAGCTTTCTGGGTCTACATTGCAGGTTTGAGCATGTCCCCAACAGCCCCTACCTCCCAGAGGGGCTGCTTTCCAGGGCCTGACCATGACTCACACAAAGAAGGCCTTAGAGCCCGGCCGGCCGCCGGGCCTCCTTTGGCCCGGGAAGTTGTGCGTGTCTGTACTAATTCCAAGCCCTACTGCGTCCTGCGTCATTGGTGAATTCCCACAGAGCTGATCTCCAGGGCCTCCTCCTGCCCTCTCACTGCAGGCAGCCCGTGCACAGCCCCTCCTGGCCGGTGCTGTTCTTTTCACCTGCTCCTCCCCCACCCCCGCCCTCTTTGCATTGTTCTCGAAGCTTCGCCAGATCCCTGACTCCCCCGTGGTATGAGGACAAGGAGGGCTGGGGGCGACTCAGCCAGCCCCCAAAGCCCCAGATTTTCTCAGGCTCCCAAGGAAGAAGAGTAGGAGGGGAGTGGACATAGCTTTTTTTTTTTATTTTACCCGCTTCCTTTCTGCAAAGCTCTCCTGTTCTCTGTACTAGTCTCGAGGGAGGGGGACAGCATGTTTTATCTCCCCACAACCAAGACCCTCACCTTCAGATAAAGGGCTCAGAGTGGGGGGAGGTCCTGAAAAGCTGCTTGCAACTGATAACAGTCTTTGCTGTCAGCTCCAGCGCCGAGAGCCGGGAAAGGGGAGGAGGCCGCAGTAAATTCTGTGGCCTGATTATAATAAAGCCCCATGTGGCGATGCGTGACTGGATTTGATTGTGCTAACTACAGATGGAAGCACATTTCCCCCTGCCTCTCCCAGCCCCCTCCAGCCCACCTTGCTTTTAGATCCTTCCCCTCACTCCCCCGCCCCCGGGCCCAACCCTGATTCCTGTCTCACTTCTCCCCTCTTTTTCTGGTTCCTGGTGATTTTGTTGGCAAACATCTGTTTGAGTTTCACAATACCTTATTTTTTTCTTTCCCATCTTTCTTTTATCTCCTGACTTGGGACCAGCAGCAGAAGTGCTTTTTAAAATAACCTTTGGCTTCATGGCCTTGGCTCCTGGCTGTCTCCACGCCTCTCTGGACACAGCCTGGCCTGGTGACTCGGGGAGCAGAAGCTGACTGGCAGTGGCGCCCAGCTGTGAACTCGGACGCCTGGCATTGGCTGGCCTTCCTGGAAGCATGAAGCCAGCAGCTCACCCTGCAGGGAGAAGGGGAAGGAGGGCCGGGGGCTCCCCACACTGGGTTGTCTTACCTCTCCCAGGGTTAGGGATTTCCAACATTTTCCCCTGGATTTCTCTCTCATCAAGGCCTGCTGGGCAGTGTGGGTAGCAGGGATGATATTAAGAACGAAACTGTTCCCTCACAGCACTCACTGCAGGCCTAGGCTCAGGTCTCACAGCCTGTTCTGCATTCATTCTCATCATCGTCCTGCACGTAGGCACCATGATGGCCAGCCCCTTTTTAGATGGAAAGAAGGAAGCACAGAGTTTGCATGACTTGAGCAAGGTCACACATGTGGAGAGAGCTGGGATGTGACCTGAAGCCATCAACTCTGAGGCCTGTGCTCTTACCTAAAACCCCACAGCTCCTCTTGATCACAGTAAGGGCTATTTCGTTATCGCTGTGTTCTAGGCACATGCCGAGTGCCCAACATACTCATCGTCCACAAGTAGATCTGTTCTGAGCCCAGTGCCGGAGATGCGGCGCCAACTGAGTCAGACTGGGTCCTGTCCTCAAGCTCTCCGTGTAGCTGGGGAGCACAGATAGAGGAGCAAACTGCTCCGTACGGTGATGCCAGAACAGGACAGGGCTCTGAAAACAGGAAAGCAGAAGAATGGAACAGCGAGTGGCTGGGCCCGGGCTGGAGACTGCTTGAACTACAGTAGACAGGATGAGCTCCCTGCGGGGAGGCTGTGTGAGAAGGAGCCAGGCCTGGGAAAGCAGCAGACCAGCAGAATAGGCAGAGGCCAGCAGGTGCAAAGGCCCTGTGGTAGGGAGGGGGGCTTGGCAGGCTCGACCACCAGAAAAGAGACCAGTGTGTTTGGAATGGAGGAGATGAACAGGAGAGAAGGGAAAAGGATAAGGAATGAAGTCAGGGAAAGTGGTGAGCCAGAGAGAGGGGCAGAGGGCACAGCAGCAAGGAGGCTCTTCAGTCATTCTGGTGAGGTGAGAGGTGATGGAGCCATGGCCTGACATGTGGAGGAAGTAGTGGATACTTGCATTTCCAAACAACCCAGCAAAGCGCAGGTGTATGAGGACTGCTGGCAAAGATAACAACTCTTCCCCCTTCGAGGCACACCAGCCACCGCTCATGGACCTGGGAGACCATGCTGAGGGCTGCTGGGCACTCCAGGTTGTTGTCCTTGTAAGACGGGAACTCCTGGAATGCCACGCTGGGGACTGGCTGGGTTCCGGGGCCTTGTGGGAGAGAGGGGGAAGGGCCATTACCTTTGTCAGTGGTCTGTATACACCTGTGTTTTGCTGGGTTTTGAAGCAACCTATACAATACATCCTATACAATATACTCACATTAATTTACAGTTCATTTAAACTTCAAATGTAGATTTTGCATTCTTTCTTGTTCATAATTATTATATCATCGTCTTTTTAAAATTTGGTAATTGAGTTTACAGTCACTCACTGTTCTGTTTAGGGTTTTTGTTTGTGTATGTATTTTTGGTGTCAGGGGAGAGATGGTTTTAATAAACTCCATTTTATAAGTAAGGGTGCTGAGACAGCAGTGAAGTTACTCGCCCAGGGTCATGCAGCTAGGTTGTGGCAGGGCTGGGACTAGGCCTGCCCTCCTCATCTTCCAGGGCCCTTCTCCAACAGATCTCTAAAGACCGTGATACCCTTGAATTGTTAGTTCTTCTAGGATCCAGGGTGAAGTTTCAGGTATAGGTTGGTGGTTGCTATGAATGCAGGGTTCGGGGAAAGAACGGACATCTCCAGGGTCATCCAGAGCCTGCGCTGTTGGAGGAAAGGCAGACCCCTTTGAGAACATCTTTCATTTCAAGCTGGGTGTTCCTCCCGAAGGGGAGGGTAAGAGGCTGACTTATGGGAGGTTGGAGATGTCAGGTGAGCCCCATGCCAGGCCAACTGCACACCCAGATAATAAGTCTTCACCATCCTCACATTTCCCTCTTGTTCTTCCTGGGCTGGGGCTAAGGGCAGCTGATCTGCCAGGGAAGGGATCTATCCATTCCTGGTCTCAGCTCTGTTACTAACATCACACCTCCCTGTGCAGGTGCCTGGGCATTTAAAGATGCCCTTTGCAGCACACCAGCCACTGCTCACGGACCAGCAAGGCAGTGTGGCGTCAACTCCAGCCACGCTAAGGGGTACTGGGCTCCCCGGGTTGTTCCCCTTGTGAGACTTGGAACTCCTGGAATGCCACACTGGGCACTGGCTGGGTTCCAGGGCCTTGGGGTAGAAAGACAGAAGGGCATCTGCCAGTGCCCTGGGGCAGGCTAGATGCAGGGAGCAGAGCACCGAGGCTTCATTGAGCTGGTGTACTTGTTGACTACTGCCTAATTTAAAAGTCACTTGCCATTAAGTTGCCAAGATTTAAAAACCGTGGGATTTCCTCTGTAAAGTTGGATTTCCTGCTTCTCTTAATAGATCTGAATTCTGACCACGCTAGGTTAACCTTTCTGTCAATTGGCCGGTGCCAAGGGGCTGCTCCCTTAAAGTGGCCATGAGCCCTCTTGGTCATCATCCCCACTATACTTTTTTCTATAAAATTTTTTTCCAGTCTTCCATGAACCTGTCTCATCAACCAGAAGGTGCCTGAGATTTCGGGTTCCGATGCGGCAGCCTCCAGAACTCTCCTTGGGCCCCCCGTTTTCTGTGATGTAGCTGCTGTGGTCATGAGTGAGACTGTACTCAGGGCATCCAACCATGTGCCTGGTGCATGGTAGGGGACCTCATCAGTGTTCTTTCCTTTCTCCTTTAATCTCCAAGATGTCAAACGCCAAGGAGGGCCAGCGGGGTGGAAATATCATTCCCTGCTGAAGGTCATGGTTTTCATCTCCATTGAAGTTCTGGTCCAGGACCTGAAGTCTTAGCTGCCTTGCATAGCTTTAGTTCTCCCCATTAGTGGTACTTTTTCCTCCAGCTTTGTTTGAAAGTTGGGTTTTGAGTACAAAGGGCCACACCATGGAGTCTGTCTTGTTGGGTAAATTGTGTTAGTTTCTTGGTTGGGGGAGGAGCCTTTGTGTAGATTTCTTTTTGTCCTGGTGTCTGAGCCTGGACTCTGGGCTTACCAGAGGGAGGAAGGCAGTGTGTTCAACTGATGTTAAAGAGATAGGATTATCATGGTAGCTGTTTCTGTAAGGACTTAAAAGGGTTGTTTTATGACAAAGTGGTCGAAGCTTAATTAGGACTTGAAAGCATTAGGCTTCCATCAGAAAGGGCACAACAGACAGAGGCATCTTTGGTGCTTGGCAGTGAGAGTGTGTGGAATGGAGCTGAACCCCAGAAAGCCCCCTTACATCATGCAGAAGTTTGAACTATGCAAGTGAAGGTGTAAGTAGAAGAAGCAGGCTGTCTCCATCAGCTCCAGCCTACCCGCCCATGGGACCTCCAGGTGCTTCTGCCAGGCTGGGGTGCAGGGTTTAACTCTTAAGGGAGGTCACTGGTCATCTGCTTAGAAACATTGAGGGTGAGGGCTGTGAAGGCACAGCCTGAGAACTGCTCTGAAGAATTGCTAAGACAGTTTGATTTCCTGGGGGATATGGGAATAGCTTCAGAAGCCTTGTCTTTGGAGGAGGAATTTGTCTCCAGGTCCTAATCATGTGACTTGGGAAAATTGGGGAGCTTGAAACGAATTGAACACATTTCCTCCTAAGATTTCTCAAAAGATCATGACACTGCCCTGTTCCAACTTCCTGAGGCTTCTGTCAGCTGAGAATGAAATCTACACGCTTAGGGGCACTGCAGCTAGCAGGTCTAGTCTCCCTGCTCCCAACTCCCTGAGCTGCAGCCACACACAGATAACATGCATGCACACACACACACACACACAGACACACACACCCCTTGCTAACTCACAACTTCACATTTGCTGTTTAGAGAACCTCTCTAAAGAGCCTCTCCCTAAAATGCTGTTCTTTCAGAGTAGGAGCGGCACAAAGTGCTAGCAGTGACAGGTTGAAATGACAACCATCCCTAATGCCATTCTCCAGAAATAAACCAGGAGCACTTTATGCGTCTCCTTCCTGTGATCCCTGTGTGTGTGTGTGTGTGTGTGTGTGTGTGTGTGTGTGTACACACTTGTATGTTTTCTCATAAATGTGCAGATCATGTTTTTTGTTTGTTTTTTGTTTTTGAGATGGAGTCTCACTCTGTCACCCAGGCTGGAGTGCAATGGCTTGATCACAGCAACCTCTGCCTCCCAGGTTCGGGCAATTCTTGTGCCTCAGCCTCCCGAGTAGCTGGGATTATAGGTGCCCACCACCATGCCCGGCTAATTTTTGTATTTTTAGTGGAGACAGGGTTTCACCATGTTGGCCAGGGTAGTCTTGAACTCCTGACCTCAAGTAATCTGCCCGCCTCAACCTCCCAGAGTGCTGGGATTACAGGCATGAGCCACTGCGCCTGGCTTAGATCATGATTTAAATTACCTTGAACATTTTCTAAAATTACAGTATACACTTTTTTAAAATCTTAATTTTTCTCTAACTTTTTTGTGATGAGCTTTGTTGTGTGTCATTAAACGTTCTTTGGAAACGTCATTTTTAATGACTACATATTATTCCAGCTTTTGGTGGTTCTCTACCTTACCTAGTCTCTTGTTTGTGAACATCGAGTATTTTCAGTTTTTCCCTGTGATGCATAACTCTGAATTTAATATGTATAGACAAAACCACACTTTTTGTGTATATGCTTCCTGAAGTAGTGCATATGAGGGATTTTGATGGTATATAACATTCTTTAGGCTCAAGGGAGTAGTAGTTAGACTCCCTAAGTTTTGCTCCCATCCTATAATTTTTGAAAAGTTTTAAGTTGCATTTTAGTTTGAAAGTTCACTAAGGGCTATTTTTTTGAGGAAAAATAACATTTTGCTTAGGCTTGTGGTTCAGTAAAACAGTTCACATGGTAATTTATTTTGAGGTTCAAATTAGTGTGAGCTGGTCCTGTTTAGGCTCTGTTTGGGGGCTGTGTTTCGTATTCCTTTCTCTTTACAACATAGCAGGGGCAGGACTTTCTGTCTCAAGAGTTGCTGAAGCTCAGCACAAGTTGGGGATCACAGTGCCCCTTCCTGCCACTGCCTGCAGAGGCAGAACCCCTTTACCTAGTAGGCTCTTTGCAGTTGGCCTCAGGGCTCTGGTGGGTTTGATATTATTTCATGGATTTGGTGTTTTTGTTTTTGTTTTGATGGGGGTTTAGTGCCTGATGGTGAAAGCCCAGAAGATGAAAATCCAACAGAGGAAGGAGTAGACAACTCTTCAGCAAACATGGAAGAGGAGGAGGAGGAAGAGGAAGAAGAAGAAGAGAGCCTCCCAGGGTGTACTCTGTTTATTAAGAATCTCAATTTTGACACAACAGAAGAGAAGCTGAAGGGAGTGAGTGGTTTCTCAGTCCAGTAGGGAGGGGTGTGGGATGGGAAACCCTAGTCTACTGATGTGGCTACTGCATTGATTCTGCCTTAAAACATGATTCGTGTTAATAGGCACTTGGGGACAACAACCAGCACCACCTTCTTGACCCCTTCTCCTGGGGTGTCCAGTAGACAGCTCAACTGAAGACTAGAGCAGTAGCAAGGCTGGCCAGGGGGCCTGAGAGGGGCTACCACATATGCTTTGGAGACATACCAGAATCTCTAGGGAGACCGTGTAATATGAAGGCAATAGTTGTTTCTATGATGTAAACTACCCAAAAGTAAATGTCAGCACAATCCTCTCAGCCTGCTGGGAATAATGGAGAAGCCACGTCAATGAATGAGGGTCTGGGCCTGACCTGGAATCCCTGGATGGGGTGAGATTTTTGCATTTATGGGAAGAGGGAAGGGGATGAAAGGGCAGGGAGCTCCAAATAGAAGGTTAGTAAAAGCCAAATGAGGGCTGTGCTGAGTGAGGGCAGGGGGCTTCTAGAAGGAATTGGACCAGCGATCAGGAAACAACGGGGCCTCCAGTTCCAAAGAAGTGGGGTCTGCAAGCTCCCCTACTGTGTGGCACCTCCCTCAGGAGACCCTTTATTTCTAGATATTGGGCTTGGCACAGAATAAACACTCAATGGGTTTTTCAGTTTTTTGTTTAGTTTTAATGAATAACAACAGCAGGCTGATAGCCATCAACTTGTTCTGGGAAAGAAGCTGGCCATAAGAATTGACCTGATTGGGCCGGGTGCGGTGGCTCAAGCCTGTAATCCCAGCACTTTGGGAGGCCGAAACGAGCGGATCACGAGGTCAGCAGATCGAGACCATCCTGGCTAACCCAGTGAAACCCCGTCTCTACTAAAAAATACAAAAAACTAGCTGGGCGAGGTGGTGGGCGCCTGTAGTCCTAGCTACTCGGGAGGCTGAGGCAGGAGAATGGCATAAACCCAGGAGGCGGAGCTTGCAGTGAGCTGAGATCCGGCCACTGCACTCCAGCCTGGGCGACAGAGCAAGACTCCGTCTCAAAAAAAAAAAAAAAAGAATTGACCTGATTGATTTCTAAAAATCCCTCTGAACCCTAAAATTCTATCATGGGGTCAAGAGAGAAGACAGTGTTCACTGAGCCTCAGGGGTAGGAACATGGTGGGCAGATGATACGGAGGCAAATGTTGGGGTGTGGTAGAGAGGCAGAGGGTCACAGCCCCTCTGTTACCCTCTGGCTCAGCCTCTGTGATGTGACTGTCCCCTTACCTATCAGAAGAGCAGCCCCCCAGCAGAGATACCCTGACTAAAGCAGCAGCGTTTAAGGAGCCAAGATTCACCTTATTAAGCAATTGGAAACCCACCCTTAGACTTGCCTTTGGCTACTTCCTGGTTCCATTTTTGTTTTGCTTTGCCGTTAAACAGCGGCATGTGCTAGTAGCATCCAAAAGGTAGATATGTTAGAATATGTCAGATAGATTTGAACATTAGTTTTATTTCTGGTGCGGTTCTGGTATGGGAACATCGTTATCCGGGATCATTGTTTCCTGGGAGATGCACGTAAACAGCAGCCCAAGAACATCCTCTGAATTCAAGGATTCTGGAGCTGGAAGTCACAGCCAAGATGACCTAGTTCACTCTCTTCATGGAACATGGCTGGAGGCTGAGCTTCAGAGAGGCTGGTTCACTGTCCTTGGGTCAGACAGTCCACTTGAGGCCTCGGGGGAAGAGCCCCTAGTTCCCAGGGCTCCTGTCTCACGCCCTGAGTGGAGAGCCGTGGTTAGCAATCAGCCTCCTTGGGCTTGGATCCCAGCTTTGCTCCATGCTAATGATGTGACCCTGAGTGAGTCTGTCAGCCTTTCTGTGCCATAGTTTCTTCATCTGTAACATGGGGATGTTAATAGACTCTTCTCATGGAGTTGTTTTGATGACTGGATGAAGGAGATATTCCAAGTGAAGCACCTGACACTTTAAACACAAGAGTCAGTAAGCGGCTGCTGCTCGTAGTATTTGTTTCTCAAGATTCTCCCTGGCCCCTGGGCTTCCCCGTTGCCCATTGGTGAATGGGCACCTGCCTTTCCCTGGGCCCCGTGTGTAGTGCTGAAGACACAGTCGGGAACTAGGTAAACATGGATTTTGCTATGATTGGGTTTCAAATTCTAGCAAAGGAGACAGAAAAAGTTAAGGGGAAAATAGAATAGACTATGACTTAAAATTTTTGTAAAAATTATTTTGGCATTTGGTGCAGGGGGCAGTGAGAGGCCCAGACTGGGACAGTAGACCCCATGCTCCGGAACTTAGGCCCGGCTTCCCGATTGCATGATCTACAGTCAGTCTCTCACTGTTCTGTGTCCTACTTCCTCCTTCTAAAACTGGAACAAGAAACAAGCCCAGCTGCTCTTACGGGGAACCCTAGGGGACTGTCCAGGTTACTTAAAGAAGGTCATCACTCATCACCTCAAAATGTTTTGGGGACCCCAAGTTGTCCATATGGCAAATTTGGGGGTATAGTGTTTGACAGGGGCCCTTGCCTGCATAGTGGTTTAGAGCTGCTGATGATACTTGTTACTTTCTTATCCAGGTGTTTTCAAAAGTGGGGACAGTGAAGAGCTGCTCTATCTCCAAGAAGAAGAACAAAACAGGTATTCCGCATGAAATTCAGAACGTATTCAGTATTCAGCCAGAAAGAGTGGTTTCCAAAAGAAGCTCCAGCTTCAGACAAGGAGTTGGGGGAGTTCTCCCTTGCACATTTTGAAGGTTCTCTTTTTTTCCGAAGCATGGTCGGCCTCAGACTCTTTGAAAGTAGCCCCTCTTTCTATTCCCCTGGAGTCTCCTGCTTTCCAGTCGAAGCAGCCTCTCAGGTCAGATCCTCCTAGAGCCTCCAGCACCTCAAACCGCCGGGGTGGTTTCAGAGTGGTGCCATTTGTGGGCAGATAGCGAGGACCCTGGATGGTATCTAGAGGCTCTGCCTCCTCCCAGCACGTCTGTGCTCTGAAAGTTTCCTAGAAAATAGCAGGAAACAACCAGTCTTGCGCTCTCCCTCTTCCCTTCTGAGGGAGATAACCCAATTGTAGATCTTCTGGAACATTCTACCAAGTCATTAACCACACAGATTTTCCTGAGTTACTAACCATGCACCTCCCAGGGCAGTGGGTACATGGGCAGGCAGAGAGCACCCTCATCTCTCCATTCGGCCCTGGGTGCTATCCTGAGTCTCCTGGCCTCTGCTGGGCTGTTCTCCAGCCCTGGCTTCCTGCAGGGGATACGTCCTTGCTTTTGCACAGCCGTGCCAGCCCTATCCTGAGTCCCTTTGGTTTGGCAGGATTTGTAGGAATGCCACATGTGTCAGCCCAAACTGTGTCCTGAGCACCTGCTGAATGCAAAGTACTGGGTGGCCAGAATGTCTACTGTTGAGTTATTCCTCAAACAGTCCCCAGGCCCCACCAGGCAGCAGGCACGGTGTTAGTTATATATAAGACTGAGGGAGACGCAGCCCTGCCCGCACCATGCACACAGTCTAGCTGGAGAGAGAAATGCGCTGGTGGTTACAGCAGAGTGCAGCAAGAGGTTGGATGGCAGGGACAGGAGTCCAGCACAGGGGATGGATGCCACATCAGCCCAAGGCTGGGAGGGTTAGGGGCGCAGAGCAGCCAGGCGGCGGGAACAAGGTATTCAGAGGCCACTCACACTAGTGGCCAAGCCTGGGGAATTTGTTGAGGAAGAGGCAGGAGATATGCCTAGAAAAGTAGGCGAGTTCCAAACCATGAAATGGCTTTTATGCCACACACACAGAAGAGTTTTGACTTTTCCCCAGAAGTACTGAGGAGCCATGGAGGGTTCTAAGCAGACGTATGGCACAGAAGTCAGAGCATCTTTGTATTCATTTACCAGGCTGCCATAAGAAAGTGTCACAGACTGGGTGGCTTAAATGACAGAAATGTGTTGTCTCACAGCCATGGAGTCTAGAAGTCTGAGTTCAAGGTGCCAGTAGAGTTGGTACCTTCTTGGGGCTGTGAGGGAAGGTCTGTTCCAGGCCTGTCTCTGGGCTTATAGATGGCCGCCTCCATGTTCACAGGGCATCCTCCTTGTATATGCCCATCCCGTGTTCAAATCCACCCACACTTTTTTTAAAAGAACAGCAGTCATCCAATCATACTGGATTTAGGCACCACCCTAATGACTGCATTTAATTTATTTTTATTTTTCGAGGCAGAGTCTGTTACCCAGGCTGGAGTACAGTGGTGTCATCTCAGCTCACTGCTGCAACCTCTGTCTCCTGGGTTCAAACGATTCTTTGCTTCACCTTCCCCAGTAGCTGGGATACAGGCATGTGCCACCACACCAGCTAATTTTTGTATTTTTGGTAGAGATGGGGTTTCACCATGTTGGTCAGGCTGGTCTCGAACTCCTGACCTCAAGTGATCTGCCTGCCTTGGCCTCCCAAAGTGCTGGTAATACAAGCGTGAGCTTCCACGCCTGGCCTGTGAGCTCATTTTACTTGGTTACCTCTGTAAACAGCTTGTCTCAGATAAGGTCACATCTGAGATACTGGGGGTCAGGATTTTTACATGTGAGTCTGGGAAGACACCGTTTACCCCTTAACATCCCTGATCTCCAGAGTCTTCATATATAGTTTTGGATGCAAGGAAAGGCAGCTAAGTACCAAGTTAATGATGAGAAGGACCAGTTGTGAGGATTTCAGGAAAAAAAAAAAAAGTTGTTGCTGAAGTCCAGGATGGGGGTACACCCAGACGGAGGCACACCCAGGCTAGCAGGTTGAGGTGGCTGTCCCTGCCTCTCACTGCGCCCAGTCAGACGCTCTGTGGGGCAGCCTTGTCCTCCTGGGGAGTGCTCTTCAGCATGTTTTAGAAGTGGTTATCTGATCTTTCCATGTCATAAGCAGCTCTTAAAACATACACTCTCTCATTCAAGGGCGTGTACTTGAGAGCCCTGTTCTCTGGGTCCCGTCCGTCACAGTTTGGGGAAAGTCTAGACAAAGTATATCAGTCAGGGTTGCAGCAGGAGACGGAAAGCACTCTCAGCTGGGGTTGGAGCAGAGATGTCTGTAAGGAAGGGGCCAAGGTGTGGCTGGGCTAAGGGAGCCCACAGGGATGTCCAGGGAGTGGGTTCTAGAGGAAGAATGCCGTTCCCCCTGCCTTGCCTGGAGGGACATTAGAGGAAAGTGTGTGACCAGAGCTTAGCTGAGAGTTGGAGCCACGAGATAACCTGCAGGAGCGGTGGCCGTGGATTGGACATGGCCACTGCAGAGCCACCCAAAGCAAGGAGGCGGGTGGGGACATGAGGAAGGATCCAGTACTCCAGCCTCTCTCTCCTCCATCCCCCCACCCCCTAATCCCAGATCAGAGCCTCTTGCTGGCTGATCCCAAAAGGAAGCCAGGAATCTGGGGAGTCCAGGTAGAGCTGTCTATAGAGGTCAGCTTCCCATAGACACGGTGGCGGAGAGTGGATCTGCATAGTGTCAGTAACTCAGAGATGAACTTGACCTTCTCACAGTTGCCTTTCACACAGTCACTGCGCTTTTAAAATCTCATAGGTACGCAGACATGCCAGCCCACCACCTGCAGCCTCAGCCTCCAAAAGAGAGCTTTTGAGCAGTATCTGCTTGAAGAACGAACATTTAAAGTCGCCGTGGGGTGGCACTGGCTGTCAGTTCTGTCTGAACCATGTATGGGCAATTAATGGGATTCCTTAATGCACTTGGCTCTTATTTTGAACACCTGCTGTCAATGGAAAGGCAGGAGCATAGGTCTCACAAACAGCACAGTAAAGGTAAAGATAGAAACTGCAAAGTGAGCCAAAGGTAGAGAGCCTCGAGCCTCATTTGAACCCATCAGACTGAAGTGAATCTTTGAATTCACAATAAAGAATAAACCTAACAAATATGTATAAGATGCTGGGGTGTGAGTGGAAGGTGGGGGGACATCAAATCTAATGTCAAGAGGGCAAGATGTAATTAGGGATCTTAATGTTTTTTAGTGCCCTATAAAAGCACTCCTCCCTCCCCCGTTATACATAGTGACGAAGCAGAAGTTTCTGATGAAATTTTTGCAGTATTTGCTATCTGAACTCTTGCTACTTGCAACCTAGAAGTAAGGAACCAGAGAAGTTTGAATAATGCAGTCGCCCACATGATCCAAACTTTATATCTGAAACCCAAGAACTGAATGGGATTGGCTGGTGAGAAATATTGTTTGTGAAGAGCAAGCCTTTGGTGCATTTGACTCTCATGCACATGTTCATTTTGGGCATTACGTGTGGAAGCAGAGGACTGCCCAGGTAGAAGTTTTGCCACTTGCCTTCATGATGGTCATCTCTCTTAGTTCAGTCTCCCTCCCAAAGCAGAATCCTATTATGAAGTTAATTATCATGTCAGTCATCTGTTAATTAATAGTCAAATGGGCCTCAGGTGGCAGCCATGTTAACTGCATTGACTGATTCGTCAAGATGACTAGTAATAAACAGCAAGCCAGGAGCCGAGATTTTTGGGGAATGAAGGGGGTATGAAAATAAGAAAATACAGCGCAAGTCTGGGGGCCCGTCACAGCCCTTGCACTTGGCCTTGTGCTTCCGCTTCACCCACTGGTGTGATTTCCACCTCTCTCTCTCTTAGGAGCACTGCTTTCCATGGGGTTTGGATTTGTGGAATACAGGAAGCCGGAGCAAGCCCAGAAAGCTCTTAAGCAGCTCCAGGTAAAGTGAGGATTCTCAGCTGAGGGCCGCGGAGGCACTTGGCGGGTAGTGGGAGGTCCTGTCAGCCCTCTGAAATTGAGTGGGAATGTGTGTGAAGTCTACACTTGACCCGGCCCATTGCTTTCACCAGATCTCTAGGGGACTGTGGCCCAAGAAAAAATTAAGAACCTTTCCCAACACTCCACAGTCACCATAGTTCATTCATTCGATCCATAGCACTATTATCAAGGGCCTGATGTGTGCCAGGAGTGGTGCTAGGCCTGGGAGAGGTTGCTGATGTGGGCCCCTCTTTCTGGTGGGGTTGACAGGCCATGGACCTCTGAATAAACATGCAGGACCAGGTTATGAAGACAAAGCTGCAAGTTGGGGGTGGAGATGGGGCACTTAGGCTGTGTGGTCAGGGAAGGCCTCTCCAAGGAGGTGACAGTTGAGCCCACACCTACTTCGCCAGAAGTGAGCTGCACAGAGATCTGGGAGGGAGGTAATTTGGGAGGAGGGACCATGTGCAGAGGGTCTGAGGCAGGGGCTGTAAGGTGGGAATGAGCTCAGTACATTTGAAAAGCAAAGAGGCCACTGTGGCGGGGCGGCGTGGGGTGGCGGTTCAGGGCGCAGGATGAGGAGAGAGGTGTGCAGGGCAGGATCTTCTAGGCCATTTTACTGCTCAGCCTAAAGGCAGTTGGAGACCATTAGAGGGCTGTGAGCACACTGGCTTCTGCTCCAGCCTCTGCAGCTGCTGGTGTGGAGAGGGGACGATGGCTGGGGGCAGGGGGCAGGTAGGAGACCCTTGAGTCATCCAGCCTTGGCCAGGGTGGGAGAAGGTGGGGAGAACAGAGCTGAACTGAAAACTGTTTGGACAAAGACTCAACATCCTATTCAGACAGAGAAGGGAGATACGCCTTCCTGCTAGATCCTAAGTACAAGGACAGATTGGGACCCTCTAGCAGGAGGGGAGCTGGGGGAACGAGACAGCCTGGGATTGGCACCAAACCACAGGGCAAATTTTGCACCACCTGTAAGTTCTTTTTTTTTTTTTTTTTTTTTTTTTTGAGATGGAGTCTTGCTCTGTCGCCCATGCTGGAGTGTAGTAGCACGATCTCGGTTCATTATAAGCTTTGCCTCCTGGATTCACGCCATTCTCCTGCCTCAGCCTCCTGAGTAGCTGGGACTACAGGCACCTGCCACCATGCCTGGCTAATTTGTTTGTATTTTTAGTAGAGACGGGGTTTCACCGCGTTAGCCAGAATGGTCTCGATCTCCTGACCTCGTGATCCGCCCGCCTTGGCCTCCCAAAGTGCTGGGATTACAGGCGTGAGCCACCGCGCCCGGCCTAAGTTCTAATCCAGAAGCTCTGTGGCCTTGCCTGGGTTCCTTTATGGGATGTACTGTCTTAGAGTTGGATGATGGTGCCTAGGATGGCCTTCAGCTAATGTGAAGGAGATTCAGTAGGTGTTGGTAGCTCGAGAAGGTGTCCTCTGCTCCCTTCATAATGCCCCACATCCTAGGCTCTTCCTGGCCAGGGGCTGTGCACTCATTTAACTTAAAATCGGCTCTGCAGGTTCAGTGGTCCGTATTTCTTTCACGTGATGTAAGATTCTATGAAATTTTACTTTGCACGTGTACTGTATTATGTTCTGGACATCGTTGTGTGCGTGCATATGTGAATATTGCCTCCAAGAATTGTTCCTACGAAGCTCTGTGTGCTGTATTTTATGGGAGATTTAAGGGATTTTCAAGGGTAATTTTGCTAATACACCAGTTCCGCCTTGAGGGACCAATGTTAGTACCTAGCTTTAGATGCAACTCCACTATGATTTAGAATATTTTTCAGGAACATACAAACTAAACCCAACTGTCTCTGCAAGCCAGACCTATGGGCCTTACTTTGCCTGAACATGCTTATAAACAATGGAAAATTCTGTGTCCCTTGAATGACATCTAGGTCAAGACCTACCTGTGACTTAAGAGAGCATCCAAGGGCTGAGTCTCTGACCACCAGCTGCTGCCTGGGCTCGGTGTGAGCCATTTCAGGGAAAGGCCATCCTCTGTCCTCGAGGCCAGCTAGCCCCACTCGCTGGGGAACAGAGTCTGCCATCTGCGAGCCAGGGCTCTGCTCTGGTGAAGGGCAAGGATTCGGGTGAGGATTTCTAGGGACAGAGAGATGAGCCATGTTGTCTTCTGTCTTAGGGTCACATCGTGGACGGCCACAAGCTAGAAGTGAGGATCTCGGAACGAGCCACTAAGTGAGTGTTCAGTGTCCTCAGTTCCCTTTCCTATGAGCTGGGGTTTCCTGTTCTTGCTGCCGGCCACCCTGGAGGCTGTCTCTCACCCTTAAATGTCCTTTCCACCCATCCCTTTACCATTTAGGACTCTTCCTAATTAAGATACCTAATTAAGTTAGCATTTACCAACTCCGACCCCTGTTTTCCCAGTGAATTACAACAGTGTTAGTCGTTTGGGTGAATGTTTAATGCACGGGGTTTTTTTTTAATAAGAAAAGGAACAAGTGCAGGAGAAACAGGCAAACAACACTCATCTTGGGATAAATAAACCAAGGAAGAGCTGGAGGTTGCTGGTGCTGTGGATGAACCAGAAGAAGCTGTAAAACCTAGGTGTTCCTCTTTATGGAACATGCTTTCTTAGAGCTGAATGACAGTGCCTACAATGGCCTCCAGTTAATGTTAAAGAGATTCTGTAGGTGTTAGAGATGGAGGCAGACCAATTTGCCCAATGACCAGTATACTGAAGTAGGGGGATTATTTGGAGATTTAGCTTTGCTCCTTCATTTCTACTTGCTTGTATATCTAAATGAGCTATTATACCCAACGTGCCTCCAACAGTGTCCGGCACATAACAGGTGCCCAGCGTAAGCCATTATTGTCATTATCATCTACTTGCCTTGGGTGATAAAATGACTGCCTCTAACAACCCTAGAGCTGGTTTCAGATATTTATTCGGTAGTTTTCAGCAAGTTGGTCATTTGTTGTGGTCATCCGGCAAATTAGCTGCCAGCGAATTGACCTTTCTTTTTCCTTCTGTATTGTTAATGCTTCCTGTGAATCCCGCTTGGGCCAGCTCTGGCGTTTTTCACCCATTGTGGTCTGTGCTATGTTAAGCATCCTTGGAGGGAAGAAGGCTTGATACAGGGGCCCTCCTGAGCTGCCAGTATAACAGAAAGAGGTCAGGCTTTGAGCCCCACACCTGTAGTTTCTGATCCAGGAGCTCTGTGACCTTGCATGGGTGACTTTGCCTCTGAAGTGAAACGTGCTAACTAGAGGTTGTGTGTGAAGCATCTAGCACTTGCAGTGCCCATGAGCACTGAGCCAGCGGTTTCTGTCCAGTACCCTATCTGCAGAGAGCCTGCCTGAATTCAGCCTTGCAGGATCTCACTTCCTAGCCAGTGTTCATGGAACCATTGTTTTACTCAAGAAAATTTTACAGCAAGCCCACTGTGTACCATATCCTCCTCCTAGACACTGGGGATGGCGTTTCCTTGGGAGTTTACACCCTAGGGCAGTGCTGTTCCATAGAAGCTTCTGTAGTAATGGAAATGTTCCACATCTCTTCTGTCCAAGACGGTAGCCAATTGCCACACGTGGCTATTTAGCTCTTGAGATGTGGCAAGTGCAACTGTTTTAGCTGTCTATTGCTTCATCACAAAGTATCCCAGAACTTACAGGCTGAAAACAAAACATTGTCTCATAGTTTCATGGGTCAGGAATTCAGGAGCAGCTTAGCTGGGAATTCTGCCTCAGGGTCTCTCACGAGGTTACAGTCAGGATGTCAGCTAGGGCTGCAGTCATCTGAAGGCTCAGCTGGGGCTTGTGGATCTGTCGTGAAGATGACACACTCACATGGCTGCTGGCAGGGGGCCTCGGTTCCTCACCTTGGGGATCTCTTTCTGGGACTGTTTGAGTGTCCTCATGGCATGGCAGCGGGTCTCTCCAGAGTGAGTGATCCAAGAATGGGAAAGGAGGAGGCCACAATGTCTTCTGCCACCCAGTCTTAGAATTCACACGCCATCCCTCTGCTGTGTCCTGCTGGTCACCCAGACTGGCCCTGATAGAGCGTGGGAAGGGATTACACGGGGTATGAACACCGAGAGCCAGGGATCATCGGGCACCATCTCGGAGCCTGATACCCCAGCAACTGAGGAAGTGAATTTGTAGTTTTGCTGCTTCTATTTTTTTGAGACGGAGTCTCACCCTGTCACCCAGGCTGGACTGCAATGGTGTGATCTTGGCTCACTGCAACCTCCGCCTCCTGGGTTCGAGCAATTCTTGTGCCTCAGCCTCCCGTGTAACTGGGATTACAGGTGCCTGCCACCACACCTGTCTAATTTTTGTATTTTTAGTAGAGATAGGGTTTCACTGTGTTGGCCAGGATGATCTTGAACTCCTGACCTCAGGTGATCCACCTAAGCCTCCCAAAGTGTTGGGATTACAGGTGTAAGCCACCACGCCCGGCCTAGTTTTGCTTTATTTTAATTTAGATTTAACTAGCCACATGTGGCTGGTGGCCACTGTATGAGACAGCATAGCCCCCAGAATGACAAGACAAGAAAAAGAGCTGTGCTGGGTAGCTGTCCCCTTCCTTGCCGAGGCCCCTCCCTGCGAGGCGTGGCAGCCAAGGAACATGATTAAATTTGTAGTGTACTAGCACAGGGGTCAGTGCCAGGAAGAGAAATGAAGCTGGTGGGGGTGTGGGTGAGGGGGTTGCCGTTTTAATGAAGACAGGGAAGGCCTGTGAGGAGGTGACATGGAGCAGGCCTGAAGGAGGTGAGTCCTAACATGGTTATTATCATAACAGCTGCCATTTATTGAATGTTTACCACATGCTGGGTCCAGTACTGAGTCTGCTTATTAAATCTTCAGACAATCAAATTGGGTTGGCCTGTCATTACACCCATTCTACAATGGAGGAAACTGAGGCCCAGAGTGGCCATGTTACTTGCCCAAGATCATAGAGATCCTAAGTATCCGACTTGGCATTCACACCTAGCTTGTTAACTGCCAGCCTTTCTCACTTCCCTACCCTGTTTTGGTGGAGTGGGAGGTTTCCCTGGGAGAGCAGGGGGACAGGTCAGGTAGCACTGCATTGGGGATGACCTGGAACGTGGGCTGAGGGTGTCCTCACTCGCCCCCTGGTCCATCTTCATGGTTAGGCACCCGCATGTTCCTCCTCGGGTTATTGATGAAGTGTCACAAACAAGACCTTTGGAAACCAACCAGGGTCTTTCTTTGCAACTGGAGAGAAAGACACAATAGAGATTGGGTTTGGTGAGAAACCAGCCCCACCCTTAGCGGGGCTCCTTAAGTCCCTGGTGGCCCCAGAGTCTCTCAAATGAAGGGCAGCAGCCACCCAGGCATGGATGTGTCCCCCTGACTTCTGCAGCTGTTTTGGGTCCTGTCACCTTCCTCTCCTTTCATGTTGGTCCCCCACCCCACGCACCCTCCTTGAATCCATCACCTGAATATTCTGATGGAGGCGTGGTGAAGTCAGTGTTGGGCAGGAGCTGCTGAAGCCCTGAATAACTCGAACCCTCTCCCCTCACCCTCCAGGCCAGCCGTGACATCGGCTCGGAAGAAGCAAGTTCCCAGAACGCAGACCACCTCCAAGATCCTGGTGCGGAACATCCCCTTCCAGGCCCACAGCCGGGAGATCCGAGAGCTCTTCAGGTGAGAAGCGCTCGTTTAGTCCAGGGGACTGGCGTGTGGGTGGGGAGCCTGCCCGAGTCTCGGGGAAGGTAGCCTTTGGGTCCTGGATGGTTCCACTGCAGGCCGGCTCAGTGGTCTTTCAAAGGTCATCTTTTGGCTGCTTTTGATTTATCTCCCTTAATCTCAGTTGTGGCTCCCCAGAGCATTGTGCAGGAAAAAAGTCAAAATAGCCAGGTTTCCCCTCTCCAAGGCAGATGGAGAAAGGGCAGGCAGGCTTCCCTGTCCCCATCCACAAGGTGCAAGAGGGGCAGGGGCCCCAGTGGCTAAAATCCAGCCCTGCCCATGATCTGCTTGAAATTTCATCCAGGCCACCCCTTTGGTTTAAGGTGCTAGTTTTCCACCTTAGCCACGCATTCCAGCCACCTGGCGACAGCTAAAACACACCTTTGCCAAGGCTGCATCCCCAGAGGGTTGGATTCCATTTTTCAACAGTGGGGTCCAGACATCGGTGTGCTAAAAGCTCCCCAGGGGATCCCAATGTCCAGCCGGGGTTGGGGACCAGTGGCCTAAATGGCTCTACGGAAACGAAGGTGAATTACCTGCACACGTAAAGCAGTCCGTCAGCACCTGCCTGCACGGGCGTGGGAAGCGCAGCTGTCACGGGGACCCAGCCGGTAGCGGCAGCAGGCTGGGTGGGGACTGAGCAGCAGGAGGGCCTCTCTCTGACCATCCAGCTGGGATGCCACACAGGAACTCAGGCTTCATAAGACCAGTTCCCATGTTTTGAAAGAAACTAGCCATGTGGATTCTTAAGGGGAATTCATCAGCAACTAATTCACTTTTTAAAACCAAGACAAAGTCTGGCCTGCCCCAGGGCTGCTAGTTGGTGATCCCTATGCTGACGTGTTACAATGTTTGGCTTTTTCAGATTAGGTAGGCATCACCCAGCACTAAGCCCTGAATGAAAGAAATGTCCTTATATCAGGGCCTAAGAAGGGACTGCTTGAAGCCAAGGCCCTCCCCAGGCATGGGCAGGGTAGTAGAGAGACCATCTAGCTCTCAGAATGTAATGGCAGATGAAGTCAGCTTCACCCAAACACATTGTTGAGGCTTGGGTGGGATCCAGGACTGCTCGGGGGACCTGCAGCACCGTGGCCTGCATGTGGGTGAACATTTAGAATTCTACAAACTAGGTCTCGTTCATTCATTCTATGCTTGCACAAGGATCCAAGAGTGAAGCCTCTGTTAGAGTTGCCAGTTAGCATCTTGCAAGGCAATCTGTAGATACAAAATAAGCCTTGTATTTTGGAGATGAAAAAGAATTATCTTTGTGTGGCATCTACCTTCTTTGCTTTCACTCTGTAGTTTGAAGCATAAGAAGTCATCTGGGGAACTTCAGAAATCTTTGTCCTCTTTTTCCCGTTTGTTCTAAATCATACAATAGTATTCAGTTCATAAACAGATGTGGTTTGTGGTGAGCTGGGATCTGAGGCAGAAACCAATCCTGCCTGTATCTGGGAAACAGGATCTTAGCTATATGATCCCCGGGTATCCTGCACGGCAGGAACAGCCTGGCAAGATGGGGTCATGACCTGGTGGATGTTTCCCATTTCCCCAAACCTCGGTTGATCAGTCGTCCCTCCAGGAAGGTATATATCCTTAGCCTCTCGGTGTGTCTGCTTACTTTAACATGCTCTGCTTTTTAAAAAGAGTCCAATTTAAGAACTGCCAGATTAAAACAGGCTTGCTAAGAAGAGCGCATGTTGATCAGGAAATAATATCCCGCCGAAATGACAGTTTCACTTGGTTCTGCAGTATATTTAGGATGACACTTATCCGGGGAAACAAAAGACCTCAAGGGAAGAGAGAGCACTTTGTTTGATCTCACGTATTATATTTATTTTTAGAAGACAGGGAATTAGTGCCCGCTGAACATAATTACATGTGGTGACTCTTCTCCTTGCCATTGTTCTGATGAGAGTTTTCTTAAACCCCTGGAAACGTAAGCCCTTCTTGAAGGGGCCGTACCTGCTATTGTTGTTCACTCCGACTGGGGATGTAAGGCAGTTCCTCATTGCAGACAGCAGGGGTCGCTGTGAGCCTTCTCAGGGACTTCTCCGAGATTGTCCAGGGAAGACCCAGACAGGATTTCAGACAAAGCCACTGGCCGGTAAAGGTCGTTAGCCAGGGGAGGTTTCAGGGTTTCGGGAAACCAGGATGGTCCATTTGGCGAGGCAGGTTCTATGGGTTTATCCAACCAGGTGTAGTAAAAATCACAACTCCCTTTTATTACACGCTTGCTGCGTACTGAGCTCTGAGCTTGAATGCCTTCTCATGCAGAATCACCTCCTTTAAGCCGCACAGCAGCCCTGTGAGGGACGGTCATCCCTTTTGCACCTGGACAGAAACTGGAGACGGAAACTAGGGAGACAAAGTGTCCTGCCTGAGACCACACTGCTGAGTGGGGATTTGGATCTAAGTCAGCCTAACCCAGAGCCCCAGCTTGGAGCCACTCCTCTCTGCTGCCTGTTCTCTTGGGTCTAGAAGGAGCTGTCTTCCTCCAGATCATTCCAGTGGGAACCAAATGACAGCGAGTGTGTCATTTGTACCAGGCACTGTGCTAGCCACGAGGCATGTAGCTGTTTCAGGAGAGACTTAGGTCTCTCTGTAGGGGACCAGAGAGGAAACTGACAGTGACAGCCAGTGGGACAGGTGTGCAGGTGAGAGCGCAGGGCTCCGGAGAGCATTCTCCAGGCAGGGCCTCAAGCCACCCGGCCTGCTGGAGGGGAGAGGAGGTGGCCTCCTAGCCGGAAGCAGCAGTGCCTGGGGCCATTCCCGGAGGCCACTAGCCTTCCACTGGGTCCTCGGTGCACCGCACTCCAGCCCCTTAACTAACCAGGCCTGGATTAAACCAGACAGGCATCAAGAGGCACTGCATTTCCGTGTTTCTGTGGGATTGCTGTCTGGGGCGACTCAAAGATTATGTTTTTGGAAACTCAGAGAGAGGCACAGCAGTGGATTCGTGGACGGCGATTCTCATCTTCTCTGTGGCTCTCTTTTGGGACCTCAGTTTCCCCTGGCATAAACTGGTGGTAGTAACACTAGTGATAACATGCAGTGTAATTTGTGCTGATGCTGTGGTAATATGTGTGAGTGCTGATTTCTTTCTCATGTCCCCGGCCCCATGCGCTGCAGTGCCTCGTGTTTCTAGGGGCCCATTCATCACCATGGCCCGGTAAAGCAGTTTCATGTCCACTTCTCAGTGAAGAAGCCAGCTCCGGAGCCCAAATTCCACCCACTGGGTCATCAGATGCCTCAGGCCGCCACCCTGCTCAGCAGCCTCAAGGACTATAAGGATTAAATGAGATTGTGCAGATGAGGCACTTAATCCAGCCCCTGGCAGGGTAGCAGGTAGTTAATAAATGTTGACTGTGGTGTTCAACAGCACCAAACCAGTGGAGCCAGGATTTGAACCCAGGGTTTGAATCTGACTTTATAGACAGAACCCAGGTCCACAACGGCAGTGCTGAAGCCTTGAAGGTCCTGGGCAGTGTTTTCCTATTTTGTTTTGTTTTGTTTATGCAAAGGAAGGCTGTAATCCTGTAATCCTCTCTTCCTGCCCCATTCATCTGTGTTCTGGGGCAGAGAGTCAGGAAGGACCTTGAGGGACAGGCTGAGCCAGCCCCTCTCTACCCCTCAAAAGGAAATGTGGAAGACACACAAATGGCGGTGCCCCAGACTGTGCAAGTATGCATGTACACACAAACTTCTCACCCCACCACTCGAGCAAGGATGGAAATGGCCGGTGGTCAGCTCACCCGGCAGGTGCCCAGAGTCTTAGGTCAGTATGGATCTAAAAGAAGGAAGGAAGGAGGTGGAGACTGGGCTTCCCACTACCCCACCCCCACCCCCACCCTGTCTGGGTTTGCTCTGGAGTAGGTGCGTTGCACGTGTGTTTTGCCGTGTTGTTTATTTTCCTCTTTCCTTGTCTCCTCCGGGAAGTGCCCGGGGCAGAGAGGCAGGTCAGGGCCTGGATTGGGCCTAAGTGTGTACATGCAAATGAAGCCTACACTTGGGGCTCTCCTGCTGACACACAGCACCTGTGTGCAGAGCGCAAGCATTTGGTGGAGAGTGTCTTGTTTCCGCACCCATTTCAAAAGCCGGAAGTGGCGTTAAAAACAGAGCTGGCTGATACAGGCATTCAGGAGGCATGGGACGCGGGGCGAACCACTTCCCACGCAGTCTTTGTATCAGTTTGTCCACACAGCAGCCCAACATGGTAGGACTGTTGTTAAACCTGCCTTCTAGATGAGGAAACTGGGGTACAGACAGTAACGGTGCTATTCCTAGATGGACCCTGGCTTGCCCATTTCTGTCATAATCCATGGGGCTGCCTGGTTTGAGCCACCTGGGTTCTGGCTGGCGGTAGCCTGCATCTTCCAGGAAGGAGGTTCTGCAAACAGGGTCGGCCTCACACTTGGTTAAATGCATTGCTGTCACCTTCTTGAAATTCTTAGTAATGTTTGAACAAGGGGTCCTGGATTTTTATTTTACACCAGGCCCTGCAACTTGTATAGCCAGTTCTGCCTGCAAACCAGTGTAAGAATCAGGAAGTTTGGAGCCAGGGTGTAGTGGCCATTGGCCAGGCTTAGTTTGCTTGTCTGCGGGATGGAAATGAAGAGTGTGTCTGCCTCCCCTGCCTCCCTGCCAAGGCGGTGAAAGGCTCAGGGAGAGGGTGGGTAGACAGGCTGACCAGAGGAGGGATGCGTTTATGGAAGCTTGTCTGTCACTGTCATGATCATCACTAAGGCCCTCTGTGGATTACTGCTGAGGAACACGTTTCAGACCTGCCTCTCTGAGGATACCGTGGGAATGTCCAGGCAGCTCTGAAGTCCAGGCCAGGTCAAGTCATGGTGAAGAGTCAGTTCTGGTGATAAATCTGTGGGTTCAGTGCACTTCTCTCCCTTCCTATGCTATGTCATGTTAGCTCTCCAGGCCTCGGTTTTCCTCATCTGTAAAATGAGGATGAAAAGAACCTGCCTTAGAGCTGAGTGATAAACGATGAGTCAAGTGTGTAAGACAGCTGGCATAGTGCTGGGCTCATGAAAAGCTCCCAGCCAGCGTAGCTGTTATTACTGTGTTTTCTTCTGGTGGCCTGCCACACCAGGAACGCTGTTTGGTGTTAGGTTTAGGAAGACAGAGTTGAGCGGGTCTGGAGGTGAGAAGGAAGGCTTGGGTGGTTCACGCTTAGCCTGTCCACACACGGTACTCCAGAGTGCCCCGGCTCACTTTCCACCTGTGAGTTTCCACTGTCTTCTCTGGGGAAGCTGGCATCCACAGGTTCACAGTCAAGACCCGATTTCGCATTCTTCCTTCTCCGCTCCCTCCCTTCGTTTTTACCAGCAGGTGGTTCACGTTGCCTTCCGGCCATTGGAGTCAGGTGGACATTTGTGAGAGAGTTACCTTCTTGATTGGGGTTTTGGGCAATTAGCTTTTCCTTTAGTGTGGCCCCTGAGAGAAAATCGCCCACATGGCCGTCACCAGGGTAGCAGGTGCTAAAAGTCTGTTTCCACACTTTGGGAGTCCAAAGCAGGAGGATCTTTTGAAGCTAGGAATTCAAGACCATCCTGGACAACATAGCAAGACCCCATCCTTACAACAAATATAAAAATTAGCTGAACTGTGTGGTGCTCCTGTAGTCCCAGCTACTCAGGAGGGTGAGGCAGGAAAATTGTTTGAGCCTGGCTGTCCGAGTTTACAGTGAGCTATAATTGGGCCGCTGCACTCCAGCCTGTGCAACAGAGTGAGGCCTTCTCTCTAAAAAAATAGAACAAAATGAGGCCTTTAGCACACTCCAGCACACTCTTCCACTGACTAAATCCTGACCCCTGGCCAGGGTAGCTCAGCCTGTCCTGCTCTCCTGCAGCCCCATTACCATTGCACCCCAGCTGCCTCAGCTCCCCTTGGAACGGCTCCATGTGGTTGCTTACTGTACTGACCCTCAACCTCCGAATATAAGCTGGAACACTCTGGCACACTGTCACGTCCACAGGTGCCTGCTACATAGCTGGTGCTCTGATAATGTTAGTGGAGCGCATACCCACTGTGTGAAGCCTTTCTCTATACAATCCTGGTAGAAACGCAAAGTGTAGGGCACAGAGAGGTTCAGGAGTCTGCCCGAGGTCACACAGCCCTGAGGCAGCACAACCAGCTCTCCCTCCAGAGCTTCACTCATCACCCTGGAACTCCTGCCATGGGTCAGGGATGTCTGGTGAGAGCAGCCAGCAGTTACAGGCTGGCAGACGGAGAGCTACTTTTCTCCTTTTATCTCAGCATCTTTTTTTTTTTTTTTTTTTTTTTTTTTTTACTATTTTCTACCTTGAGGTGTGAACCACCTGCTAGGGTGTGAATGGGCGAGAGTTCACAACAGGTGTCTGGAGATCTTAATTACGTGGCTTGCATCTCCTGTCCCCCGCACACCTGTTGTGCCTGCTTTGTGGACAGCGTCTGTCCGTCCCTGGCCTCCTGGCCTTCTCATTTCCTCTTGCAGTGGCCATGACGGTGGAGGGAAGGCCGAGGACAGCTCGCTCGCCCACGCTCCGCACACACACCTCCCTTGTCTCCCCTGCGCAGGCATGGGGTCACTGCCCGATTGACTCCTGGTTGTCAGCAGTACTTTTCCAAGAGCTTCAAGCCCTTTGAGCCCTTTCATCTGCCAGGGCAGAGACGCAGAGCAGGCTGGGAGAGGACTTCCCATTTTCCAGGCTTTCCCTGAAGAAGCTCTGCAAAAATCAGGCTCGGGCAGCTCCTGAGAGCCTACCAAGCAGGATGAGGTGTGTGGGGTGGGAGAAAACCCTTAGCCAAGTTCTCAAAGGGATGGGTGAGGAGGATGAAGCTGACCCCAGGTGTCTCTCCTCTACACAAGTCGCCTCCTCCCAAGTCCACCTGCCCAGAGAGCCCCTAGGTCAGGGGGCATCGCAGCCACTGACCAGCTCCAGCTACGCTTGCTCATTATTGCCTGGTGCTTTGGGGCGTCTGCAGCAGAGTGAAGAGCTTGCAACCTCATCCATATGACCTCATCCTACCCTGATGAGGTATTTCCAAATATCGATGCTCTGGCCCTGGCTGGGAAAAGTTTGCCAACCCCTGGACTCAGTTAAACACAAGGCCTAAGTAGGGATGTGGCATGTCCTCACAGAGCACTGGGAACCTGAAGTCAGAGAACAGGGTTTGTGGTCTTCTAGTTTCAGTTACACAAATAAGGTGTTTTTCTTCCTCCCCTTTATGAAACATACAGGGGCTACAAATAAAGCTAAGTCCTATTGAACCCCTCAGAGGACTGGCTGCAAGGACTAGGTCATTTCCCCACTCTGCCCTGTTTTCCTATCAGGATGTTCCTACTCTTCCTACTTTGCTGTGGTTTGAAAGGATGGAATGAATGCATACCCTCATTCATTCAGTGTGTACGGGGCGCCTCCTGTCTCGCCTGCACCGAGGGAGAGGCAGATTTATTCCCCTGGTATTCCTCTGGCGTTGATGGAGCCTCTCTCTATACCAGGTGCATTGCTCAGCCCTGGGAAAGTGGCTGTGAATAAGGCACAGTTCCTGCCCTCATGGCTCTTGTGTTCTAATGGTGGTTGGCAGTAGGGGCAGTAAACAAATGAACAAATAAATCCTGTGACATGGTGGCATGATCACTCTGAAGACAGTTAAAGCAAGAGGTAGGAGGGATAAGAATGAGACCAGTACCAGTTTCTGTGGCTGCCATGACAACATGCCACAAACGGGGGTCTTAAAACAGCAGACATGTATTCTCACAGTTCCAGAAGCCAGAAGTCCCAGTGCAAGGTGTGGGCGGGGCTGTGCTGCCTCCGAAGGCTGCAGGGGAGATCCTTCCTCACCTCCTCCCACTCCTGGCAGCTGCTGCCAATCCCTGCTATTGCTTGGCGTGGGGCTGTGTCAGTCCCATCCCTGCCTCTGTCATCTCTGGTGTTCTTCCTTCTGTGCCGTCTCCTGATAAGGACGTCAGGCATTGCATTGAGGACCCACACTAATCCATTTGACCCCATCTGACCTTGATCACATCTGCCAAGGTCCTATTTCTAAGTAAGGTCACTTTACAGGTTTCAAGTAGACGTCATTTGGAAGACACCCAGTACGGGGAGTTTTAGAATGGGCAGTTAGGTAAGGCTTCTCCAAGGAGGGGACATTTGTGTGGAGACCTGGGGGTGTGAAGGAGTGAGCACGTGCAGATCCAGCGACAGTAAATGCCGAGCCCCGACGAGGCAGGACCAGCCTTACCCCGTGTGATGGCCAGCTAGCATGCATGCAGAAAAGCACACAGATCCTAAGTGGACAGTGTGGCAAGCAGTCACAAATTCAGCACAACTGTGCAACCAGCACCTGGCTCAAGAGGCCGAGCATTTCCAGCTAGGCCCTGTCCAGCGCCTCCTTCCAGTCACTACCTGCCCCCCACCAAGAGCAGCCACTCTCTTAACTTCTAAAAGCGTGTATTACTGTTGCCTGGTTTTGTACTTTCTGTAAATGGAACTGGAACATATATTCTCATTTGTGTCTGGCTTCTTTACTCATCATTCTATTTCTGAGATCCGTACATGTTGTTACGTTGCAGTTGTAATCCGTTCATTGTTGTGACCGTCTACAATTCCATTTTATGAATATGTTGCAGTATGCTTACCCATTTTGCCAATGAGCATTTGGGTAGTTGGCAGGGTTTGGGCTATTTCAAATACTGCTCCTGTGAGCATTTTTTCGGCATCCACATGCATGTGTCCCTTAGAGTGTATGTGTAGGTATGAAATTGCAGGCTCACAGGGTATGCATATTTTAGCTTTAGCAGATATTTATTTCCAGGCAGGTTTCCAAAGTGGTTGTATCAGTTTACGCTTCCTTCCACGGTCAGTTTATGGTGTTCTGGTGCCCCTCATCTTCGTCCACACTTGGTGTTGTCTGTCTTTTCCTTAGCCATTCTGGTAGTTGGATAGTGGCTACAGTGGTATTACCGCATTATGGTTCTAATTTGTGCTTCCCTGGTAGTTTAGGAAGTCAAATGTTTTCTCATATGTTTATGAGCCATTTGGATATCTGTTGTCTCTTGTGGGATGTCTGTTCAAGTTTTTTGCCCACTTTTTAAAAACTGGCTTGTCTGATTTTTTAATTTATTTTTCTTTTCAATTTTCTAATTACTTTTTATTTAACTTTCTGAATACTGTACTGTGCAATCACAGTGTCTCCCATTGTGTAAGTCGCTTTCACCTTCTCGGTGGTATCCTTTGATGAACAGAGGCTCTTCACTTAGATCTTGTCACTGTCATTTTTCTCTTTCCTGGTTAGAACCTTTTGTGTCTGCTAAGAGATCTTTGCCTCTTCTGAGCTCATGAAGGTGGCCACCTATATTTTTCTCTAAAAGGAAAGGCTTCTCTTTGACCCTTCATATCAAGGTATGCAATCCATCTGGCATTGATTTTTGTATATGGCGTGAGGTACAGACCAAGGAGCATTTTTTTTCCACGTGGATATTCAATTGGCCCAATATCATTTATTGCAAAGACCATTCTTTCCCCTCCCTCTGCAGCATTGATTTTGTCATAAATCAGGTGACTGTGTGTGAGGGTCTGCTTCTGACTCTAATCTGCTCCCCGGGTCTATTTGTCTGCCCCCATGCCAATACCAACCTGTGTTAATTACCAGGACTTTGTAATAGACTTGATATCCAGTGGCTTTGTTCTTTCCCGTGATTGCCTGGCTGGGGTTGGCCGTTAGCGCTTCAGGTCGTTGGGCTTTCTTGACTTACATTTGTAAAAGATCTTATAAGGAGAAAAGTCTCTCACGGGGATGAGCAGGTATGAGGAGACCCAAGAGGGGGCTTTTACTTCACCTGGGCCAGAGCTGACTGTGGCTTGGACCAGACGTCAGCTGTGGAAGTGGGATGCCAGGTCAGTATGGGAATATGTTTGATGATGTCTTTGGTGAGGGCTGTGCAGGCAGAGAGAGGGATCACAGATGATGCCTATATTTAGGTCCTAAGCAGCTAGCTGGATAATTGGCCACATTTGGGGATGGGAAAGTCTGAGACAGCCGCCATCTTGGCGGATGTGCATCCCTCACAGCCCCGCTCCACACACACACATCCTTTCCTCACCTGTCACAGTATAAATAATCACTGGCCGCAGTCGTGATGCCAAGGTTGTGTGCCTCACCTCATCAGCCTGTGTGTCTGTGTGTGTTTGGGGGCTTCTGTGAGCATTCCTGTTGGGATCCATGCATGTCAGCCTCAGCACCAGCATTTGCAGTTTTGATGGTCCTCGCTGCCGCATTCTCTGCCTGCGTGAGCCAGGCACCATTGACGATACCTCCCAATGTCTGCACAGCACCTTACCCAAGGGCCCTGCAGGGACCTGAAGTGCTTTTGTGCTCAGGATTTCATTCATTCCTCCCCCAAGAAGCCTGGGGAACTGAAGCGCACAAGTCAGATGGCTTCCCAGCTATAAAACCCTGCACAAGTGGCAAAGCCATATTTGCACTCGCAGATACTCTTCCTGTGCTGTCTTTCCTATTATGAATACGAGGGAAAGAGTTTTTTTAACTCTTTCATGTGCCCATTCAGCACGTATCTGCTGATCCCTTACAACATGCCTATCTTCAGCAAGCATCACCCCTGAGGTTTTACTGTCCCCTATGCTTATCAGGGGCCGTCCACAAATAGCATGTGCTTATTGGGAGCTCAGCGCTGTACCAGTTTCAAAGAGCCCCCTCCTACCCTCAGAATAACCACAGTCCAAGGAAATGATGACCCGCCTGGAAGACGAGCACAGGTACCAGGCAGTGACTGCAAAATGCCAGGGAATCAGTTCCACCAGGGGAACGGCCCCAAGACAGAATGTAGGAGTCCTTGCCTCATACCTTTTTATTTTGAAAAAAAGATCTTGAGTTCTTAGTGGACTCCAGGGTTCACCAGCTGTGGGATGTAGCTCAACAGAATTCCATGGTCCAGATCCCAAAGGTCTGAACTCCTCTATGGCATGACCACATCTTAAATCCATCTTTTAATGGGTAAAATGAATAAGTATATCCTCCTGTTTTAGGAGGGAGAGACAGGAACTACCCAGATTATATCAAGATAGAAGATCTAGGGTTGGCCAGCCTGCAAAAGGAATGCCCAGGAGGAACATTCGGGGCTCTGACTCAGAGCAAATGTTACTGAAAATCAGATTTCTGCTGAGGGTACAAACAAATGAATATACGTGTACCCGTCAGGATGGCTAAAATAAAAAATAGTGGTGACGCAAGATGCTGACAATGATGCAGAGAAACTGGATTGTTTATGCATTGCTGGTGGGAACGAAAAATGGTACAGCCGCTCTGGGAAATTCCAAGTGTGGGCAGTTTTCTTACAAAGTAAAATGTGCACTGTCTCTATGAGCCAGTGATTGCACTCTTGAGCATCAACACCAGAGAAATGACAACTCACGTTCACACAAAAACAGATTCACATGTCCGTCAACTGATGAGTGGATAAACAAAATGGGGTATATTCATACAATGGAATGTTATTCGGCCATACATAGGAATGGACTACTGATAATGTGGGTTTGAAAGCATGATTCTGAGTGAAAGAAGCCAGACACAAATAAATAGGAATGGACTACTGATAACATGCATTTGAAAACATGATTCTGAGTGAAAGAAGCCAGACACAAAAGGCCACATATCCCATGATTGTGTATCTGTGGGTTCCACATCCACATATTCTGTACCCACAGATTCCACCAACCACAGATCGAAAATGATGCAGAAGGGACTTGAATGTCCTTGAATTTTGGTACCCATGAGGGTCCTGGAGCCCATCCCCTGTGGATACCGAGGATCGACTAGGCACATCCGTAGAGACTGAAAGTAGATTCACAATTGCTTAGGGAAGGGGAAGGTAGGTTGGGAGTTACTGGATAAAGGGTACAGAACTTCTGTATGAGATAACGAAAATCTAAAATTGGCTGTGGCAAGGGTTGCGCAGCTCTGTAAATGTAGCAAAAACCATCCAGTTGTGTACTTTTAAATGGGTGAACTGCAGAAGATGTGAATTATATCTCAATAAAGCTACTACCACCCCCAATAAAAGAAATCTATACATGAATGTTCATAATACCTTTGTGCATAAATAGCCAAAACTTGGAAACAACCCAAATGTCTTTCAGTAGGAAAATGGCTAAACAAACTGGTATGTTCAAGGAATGGGGTGCTGCTCAGCAGTGAAAAGGGACAAACTGTTGATTCACAAAACTGCATGGCTAAATCTCCAGAGATTTATGCTAAATAGAAAAAGATAATCCCGAAAAGATGGCATACTGTGTGATTCCATTTATATAGCGTTGTCTTCTTTTTTTTTTTTTGAGACAGGGTCTCATTCTCTTATCCAGGCTAGAGTGCAGTAGTGTAATCATTGCTCACTGAAGCCTCAAACTCCTGGGCTCAAGGGATCCTCCTGCCCCAGCCTCCTGAGTAGCTGAGATTACAGGCACGTGCTACTACGCCCGGCTAATTTTTCAATTTTTTTGTAGAGACAGGGCTTGCTATGTTGCCCAGGCTGGTCTTGAACTCCTAAGCCCAAGCAATCCTCCCGTGTCGGCCTCCCAAAGTGCTGGTATTACAGGTGTGAGCCACCACGCACAGCTATATAATGTTCTTGAAATGACAAAATTAGAGAGACTAGTGGGAGACAGGAGGGAGGGAAGTGGCTGTGTCTGTCAAAAGGTAGCTTAGGGGGTCCTTATGATTAAACCATTCTGTGTTTTCATTGTGGTGGACACTCATAACTTCTCATAAGATTTCATGGAACTCAATTCATATATGCAAATGGCTGCATGTAAAACTAGTGAAATCTGAATAAGGTCAGTTATTAGTGTTGATTTTCTGATGATGATATTGTACTGTAGTTTTACCAGATGTCACCACTGAGGGAAACTAGGTGAAGGGTGTATAAGATCTCTCCGATTCTTTCTTACAAGTGCATATAGATCTATAATTATCTCAAAATTAAAAGGTTTTTAAAAAGTGAATATCTCAAACCATAAAGCATTAGAAAAAGGCCATTTCCTGCAGTAATGAGTTGCCCATCAAGTGGCAAGTGGTAAGCCAGTGATGTCAAGGTCAACTGTTTGTTAAGGATGCTTAAGAAGGAATCCCTGGGGCCGGGCATGGTGGCTCACACCTGTAATCCCAGCACTTTGGGAAGCTGAGGGGGGCGGATCATCTGAGGTCAGGAGTTCAAGACCAGCCTAGCCAACATGGTGAAACCCTGTCTCTACCAAAAATAGAAAAAAAATTAGCCGGGCGTGGTGGCGGGCCCCTGTAGTCCCAGCTACTTGGGAGGCTGAGGCAGGAGAATCACCTGAACCCAGGACGTGGAGGTTGCAGTGAGCCGAGATTACGCCACCGCACTCCAGCCTGGGTGACAGAGCGAGACTCTGTCTCGAATGAATAAATGAATGAATGAATAAAAGAAGGAATTCCTGATGGAATGAGAGGCCAGGCTTACTCTCTATGTGAAACTTCCTCACCAAAGTATGCCAGCAGTAGTCTTTTGTAGGGTCAAAGAAGGTAGAATCCTCTAGGCTTAGGGGTCAGCTGCAGGTGGTGGTTCCTGGGTCAGAAGGAAACTAATATTCAGCTGCCACAGAGTCAACAGGTAGGGGAGATAAGTGGGGGAAGAGAAATTATCCCAACTTTTATACTCCATATAGATAATTTACATAGTTTATTACTTAAATCTAGGCTAACTGTACCTAGGGAAATCAAAAGGCTGACCTAGTAAGTATATTTTATCTAGGATCTATTTTTATTTAGTAGGTTCATACATGAACCTTCTACTATAAAGAATGTAGAATATATTAAGCTTCAGTTTACAGTGTGAGGAAACACTGGGAATCTTTCTAGACCCTTTTCAGAAAGCAAAGAAACCAGTGTGGAACTTTCTTGGGCTCCTATCTATCTCTGTCTCTCCAGATTCTCCATATTGCAGGATGGGCACAAAGCCATGTTTCTCAGAACATGCCCTTCTCTACTTAAGATCTCTGGGAATGCAGCCCCAAGGAGTTTGGGAGGGATGGGAGGGATGTGTACTGAGTGATACCTTCTTCATTGGAGAAGCTGGTTTTGCAGACTCTTCTCCTTCTTAATCATCCTACCAATAGTCCAGAGGATGATCAGAGGCTGTAAAAGTTACTGCTGCTCAAGTCAAGAGAAGTGCCACTTGCTCAGAGGACATACTTGGGTGAGCTGAGTTCTTGTCTTCATGCTGTCCTTCCTCCTCCTCCTCCATCAGGAGTTGACTGTCAGCTTGGAAATGAGCCAGTATGATTTTCCAAGTGAAAAAAAAATTCAGGTCACTAGCCAGGGAGTCAGGAGACCTGATTTCTGGCCTGGGCCCTGCTGCGTGACCTCCAGCGATTGCATGACCTCTTGGGGCCTCATTTGTTGAGTGATTCCATGAAGAGTTTGGGATAGGCCTGCCATTTCCAAGCCAACACAAACCCATTGGTCATGGCTGCCTGGAACCCTGTGCGGGAGAATCGAGGCTGTTTGGGCTCCGTGGAAAATGGCACCGAAATTGATTAGTGATGTCTGCCACAGACGTGGGGACAGCGTCTTTGATAAGTCAACAGCTGCACGTACTTGCCAAAGAATATGTCATTTATCTGCCATGAGGCCATTTCCATCTGCCAGACTAACTGGTCAAGCAATCCCAAACCAGGGCCACGTGGAAGCCTCCTTAGTTTGCCTCCTTAGAAAAATAAATAATTAACCCTGAGCGCTGAGAAGGGTTTTTTTTTTTTTTTTTTTGCTGTTGTTTTCATCCTTCCTTTGAGGTTTCACAGGCCCGGTCTTCCGCTGCAGCTGGCGTTTTCCCTCACTGCACGCCTAGACTGGTTCCAGAGTGGGCGACAAAAGCTCAGACAGTGGAACAGGGTGCCCCAGGGAGAGCGTGCCTGTCCCGGGGGCAGGGTGGCATTGTGCGCCCTCATTCCTCCCCTCCTGCCCCAAGCAGGCACTGCAGCTCACTCTAACCTTGCTTTCACACCTCCCCTGTCTGCATTCAGAGTCTTTTCAGCTGCAAGGTCTCTGTGCTTTGTCTGGGCTTGCTCAGAGGGCTGCCGTCGGCTCATTGTTGGAGCTGATAATTGTGCGCCATGTCTCCTAGCATTCTGGGTGCTGAAAGGCAGCAGGGAGCCCCAGACAGCTTGAGGGACTTCTCTTTAGGAACAGCTTCTCTCCGCTCACGCATCGCAGAGCTTTCTGTGGAAAAGGGAGGTCTCAAACACTGCTTTTTAGTTAAGAAATAACTTGTCGGTTTAGCAAATATTTACTAAGCATCACTAATGAGGCAGGGACTGCCCCAGGTGCTAGGTTACAGAAACAATCATGAACTCCAGAAAGGGAAGGAACCATCTTGGCTTAGAGGGAGGTGGATACAAGGCTTACCCCATTAAAACCCTCAGGATAGAGCCCCGGATTGTGCATGCTGTTTTGTCTTGTCTTAGTAACTTGGTCTGATGAGTTCCCTGGAACTCAGTGTCTGTCTCTGTAAAATGGCGGGATTAACAGCTGTGTCTGGTTTGCTGTAAGATACAAGGTCAGTGAGGCTAGTAAAGCACTTGGTATCACTCCCGGTTTAGGGTTGCTGTCATCTCTATTGTGACTCCTGCCTCAGACTTCTGTAATACACTTGGGCTGTGTAAGGAGCCAGGGGACTAAGCTGTGACTGCCAGCCCTGCTACTAACTAGCTGTGTACTCTTAGGAAAGTCACCTAACCTTTCTGATCCTCCCCAAGGAAACTGAAGTAAGGGAATTCCCAACGACGTGATGGTCTCTGAGTTCATTCCTGAAGTAACATTGCGTGAAATCTTGGGCCGTCACAGTGTTTCTCAAACTTGAGCAATGTATAAAGAGCCCTTTTAAAGTAAAATAAAAATCTCATGGTCCTTCCCCATGGTGATAATGTAAATATTTTTATTATTATGTTATTTAACTATGTATAAATATAAAACTCAGAATAAACTGACAACTCTTGCTTATGGTTCTTTTAGGACTATAAAACCAAAACACAATTTCACGTTAAATACAAACAAAATTTAAAATCAATAAAATTCAAATTAACAACATTATTTTAGCATGATGGATGATGTCGTTTTGCAGAAACTAAATTCAGAACGTGGGTTTTAATATTAGAAAGATGTAGCCTCAGGTCCAGATCTATAATCTGTTTCGGTTCTTTTACGTCAGTAATGCTAATGCAGAGAATGCCTGTTTGCATAAGTAAGTGCTTGTGCAGGATGAGAATACCGAATTGAAGGCTTCATTTGCTGGTTCAGCACGATTAGACCTCTTGCTTCTCTGAGTCTTGCCCGTCATCAAACACCCCTTTTCATGCAGCAGTGCCTATTGGTTCTATTCTGATCACTTAAAAATAAAAGTTAGCATTGTAGTGTTACTGAAATTATGAATGAATGGATAACCAATTACTCTTGGAATTGTGAACAGAAAAGTGTTTCATTGTTCATCCCAGGGAATTGATTTCTTGTTGCCAGTTGGTTAGGTGCAGAGACATGACCTGAACACTCTAGTGTCCAAAGGCGTCATGTCTGTGTCTGTAGGATGTCACTTGCCCATCACTGAAGTCCAGTACAGGCATTGAAATCTCTTCACGGTTCTATCATGATACACATGTATGTACACATATTAAAAATTAGACCGTCTAAATAAAAACAGAAAAATCTGAAAATTATCCTACAAAAAGAGTAAATCCTCTCCACCCCCACCCCACCCTCAACACACATGCACAGGTATATATGCCCAAATGTAGCCGAGAGGCAGCAGACCCTAATTAGACAAACTGTTCCCTTAAATGGACTCTTACTTTAGTCCAAATTTCAGGTCCAGGATTCCTGTCAGGTTCACTTAGACCTGTAGATCTTTTTCCCAGCCAAGCCCACCTGTGGTTGAAATGCTGCTGGTTTTGATGCAATTTACCTATTGGAGTTAGTCATTTTGCTACTTGGCCACCAAGGTTAAATGAAGCTTCTGGTGCTCCATGGCATGTCCTGTGAGTCTGTTTACCTGCGAATGGGATGTGGCCGGAGGCTCCGATCAGGTAATCATAGAAGTCAAAGCAAGAGGCTGCTCAGTGAAGAGAGAAGGGTTACTACAGCTGGAGGCTTTGTGCACAGTCAAGCCTCGACTGCCAGCGTAATGATTCAGACGCTCAGTACTGTAATCTGCAGGAGTGGCGGCCTCTAGGATTGTGCAGTATTCAACCTGCACGACCAAACGTGGCTGCCCTGAGAGTCTATCAGATTGGTGTTTCTGTTTGTTTTTAAGAGACAGAGTCTTGCTGTATTGCCCAGGCCAATCTTGAACTCCTGGCCTTAAGTGATCCGCCCACCTCAGCCTCCTGACTAGCCAGGATTGTAAGTGCGAGCCATCACACCTGGCTAGATTGGTGTTTGAATCTTACTTCCTTCAGCTGTCACACTTGGACAAGGTCATTTAAACACTCTGGGCCGGGTGCCATGACTCCCTATAATCCCAGAGCTTTGGGAGGCCAAGGTAGGTGGATTACTTGAGGTCAGGAGCTTGAGACCAGGCTGGCCAATAGGGTAAAACCCCGTCTCTACTAAAAATACAAAACGTAGCTGGGTGTGGTGGTGGGCGCCTTTAATCCTAGCTACTTGGGAGGCTGAGGCAGGAGAATCGCTTGAACCCAGGAAGCAAAGGTTGCAGTGAGCTGAGATCACGCCATTGCACTCCAGCCTGGGCGACAGAGCAAGACTCTATCTCAAAAAAAATAAAAAAATAAACACTGACCGTCGGTATCTGCACCTATAAAATGGAGATCATAATAAATACTTGCCAGATCTATTGGGAGGGCTCAGTAAAGTAACAAGTAAAGGCACTGGCCCAGAGCCATGGTTCCCAAACTGTGTGCCAAGGCACCTCAGGGTGCCACAGTGAACTGACAGCTTCCCTGTGGGCTATTTCAGATTTCTGAGGAAAAACAGCCACATCTGTCAGAGATGTTATAAACTGCTACTGTCAAGTTGTTTAGCCTTAACTACTTAATAAACAAACTGTTAGGTATTTCTTTTGGCCTAGGAGTGCCATGAAAAAATCCTGCAGCCTAGTGTTTGGTGCAAAATCAGCACTCAATAAATAGGAGAGGTTCTTTTGTTGTAGTAGAGCCAGAAAGGCTGTGCTGGCCTCAAGATTCCATTTTGTTTCGACTCTTCCTACATTTCTCCGTCGTCTTGGAGGCGCTGGGATTGGTATCCAGGGTTATTCACTGTTCCTCCTGCCTTCCCTCTCCTCACCTCTGTTCTCTTGCAAAATGCATTTCAGACATTGATTTCTCAGCCCAGATTTTGGAAAAAACCCAGCCTGCCTGCAGCCATCTCAAAGGGGTGTCACGAGAGCATCCAAAACATAAAAGTCTCAGAAGAAAATTAATTTTCTTCACTGTAATGTCTGTGCCTCCCAGTGTTCCTCGAAAGAGCTGGTCCTCCAGGTTAGAGCCAGGGTGTGGCTCCTCCCATGGGGGGTGGAGCCTGTGGGGACAGCCTTGGCCTGAACCTTTAAGGCCGACACGCCCCAGAGCCCAGAAATTGCCCGCTGCATTCTGGAGAATTCTGCCGGTTTTCCCTGCTCTGGGGCAAGCATACAAAGCACATTACAGGAAAGATAGGTGGACCCAGGGCCCAGGATGTTTCTGTTTGGTTTGCTTTGTTTTGTTTTCACTTGCATCCTCATTCTAGCTACCTCCAGCGACCTCATGGATTGGCGTACCCTTTAGCTGACAGTTGACAAGTTAAATTACAGAAAAATGCTAATATGTGGTCATCTTTGACAGGCAAAAACAGCCTAATTATAATCGTTCATCCTTTATTGTACCCCTACCATGCACCCAGCACACACGAGCTCTCTCTCCGTTTCTCCTCTCTGCATATATATCTGTAGAGAGATATATAGATAGGTACATGTATCTTTGAGAGAGAACAAAATGTATATCTTGGAATTTTATATATGTACATACTATACATAAAATATATCCTATATGTAATCCTATATATAGATATAGTATCTATTTATGTATAACCCTATAGATATAGTATATATCCTATATATGGGATTTTTTCTTTTTTAAAAAATGTAGTTGCACAATTAAAACATGAGTATGTTTTCTTTGCTGAAAGAAAAATTTAAGGCCAAGATATCCTTTCATCCACTGCCACCCAAGTCTCGTGCCACCCTCCTCCCTGGAGAAATTCATGCCACTCATTTGCGAATCTCCTTCTAGATCTTTGTCTTTGAATTCTGTACATACATGAACCTGTAGGCAGTGGATATGATAGTGTTGTGTCCATTTAGAGAAAATGGTGTTGTGTTTTCTGTATCGTCAGGCGTCTTCCCCTCTCTGATGTGTGTCTGGCAATCTTGCCTGTTTCACCCGTGTAACTCTCCTCATCTTTCGTAATGCCCTACGTATCCTTCACTCTCAGGAGGCCAGGCAAGCCCATTTCACAGATGAGGAGAGTGGGTTTGGAGCAGGGCACGTTGTGTGGTTGAGAGGTGGTTCTGACTGTTTCCCTCCCAGCAGCTCACCTTCCCTGCCCCTCATCCCTCATGGACTGACACACACTCTCTCTGGCCCAACCAAGGTGAGGCATTGGACTTCCTGGCAGGCCACCTTGCAGGCTAATGGAGAGTTACCATCAATACCATAGATGGCCACTTTCCAGGGAATTCAAATACAATAAAATATACTTAACATGGGAACTCGATAGAGTGTAATTGAAATCTTTGATGATCCAGGAGGTGATTCAGGACCTGCTGGGCCCCGTTTCATCCTTGCAAATATCAGCTATCACTGTGCATGCTACACAGAAGCCTTGATGAGTAAGATTCCCTGGCTGCCGGCCTGAGTGGTTCTCATTGTGTGCCACGCCCCCTGCGATGGGCCTTGTCCTCTCGCCACAAGAGCAGGCTCAGGGAAGGGCTTTGCTCAGGTGAAGGACAGACCCTATCTGTTATCAAAATGGTCAGGCATATGGCTGTCCCAGTTGTGGCCTTAGTGTCGTCCCACAAGGGTGTATCCCACTTGACTGTCTGCAAAGCACTCAGCCAGCACTTGGACTCTGCTCTCAGATAGCACAGGCTTTGAGTCCTGGCCCAGACCTTCATTTGGAAAAGTAGGTTTGTAGCTTATTATTTCCTTTTCAGGAAGATACAGCTCTGTAAGCAGGTAGATTCCTCATCTACTTCCGGAATAATTAAGATCTTAATTCATCCCTGCAGAATTTGAGAAAATGTCAGTTGAAAGAAAATTACAGTGCAACCCCCAGTCTAAGGAGTATGTTTGTAAAGGGGCACAAAGCTTCAGTCAGAGCTCCCTAGCAACCAAAGCAAGAAATCCAAAGTAAGATTACTCTTACTCTGCCACGCAGCCCTCTAAAGAGATGCCCCTCCCTCAGAGGGTACCAGGGGTTCTGGCAGGCTAGATTAAGCCTGTTATTTCTCAGGCTGGAGAGGGCATGTTCTGTTTGTATTTTGGTACCTAAAACTTCAAGATTAACCAGGCTTAGTCTCTTGCAGCATCAGTTTTACTCAGTAATATAGCACAGACTTATTTTTTGAATGTTACTGCACACATACTACCCTGTTGTAGAACAGGATGCAAAGTTGGCATGCAGGGTTAAAATAAGCACAAGATGACTTTGACTCACACCCCCTGAACCTCTGGAAGTGTGTGCTCCTCTCACCTACCATTCAGGGGAAGGGGAAAGATGTGTTGCCAGGAAGTTTTGAGACATCTTGGCCTAACTCATAAGTGGAGAGAAAGAAAGAGGTAGAAAAGGGGGCTATGAAAGAGAGAAGGTGGTGCAGACCAGGAAAAGATGGAGTGCCCAGTGCTGATCTTCGGTGCCAAGCTTGTCCCCCCTTGCTCGCCTGCGCTCTCTGAGTCTGTCATGTGTGCCGAGACAATACCATCTGGTAGAACTTTCTGCCGCAATAAAGATATTCTCCATCTACGCTGTCCAGTACGGTAGCTGCTGGCCCCGTGTGGCTCTTGAGCACTTGAAATCTGGCGAGTGTGACTGAGGAATTGAATTTTCACTTTACTCAATGGAAGAGCCAAAAACCTGTATCTTTCTCATTTTAGTCACAGGTGGCAGAGGCTGCCATATTGGGCAGCACAGTTCTAGATTCTTTAAAATGCTTATACCTTTTGATCTAGTGACTCTTCCCCTAGAGCTCTATTCTAAAGAAATCAATGGAAATGTGGACAAAGTTTTTAAATGTGAGGATCTTCAATAGGGGATTGCTTATGATAGCAAAAATTTAGAAGCACTACCAGCGTTCAGCAGTGAGAGGGGGCGGGCTAAATGATGGAGGGAAAAGTCGTCCGCAGTGTTTATCAAGAATGTTAATGAGAGGAGAAATGCTTTTCCATCCAGCAATCAAGGGAAGAAAGTAAGAATCAAAACAGTAGGCCAGCCACAGTGGCTCACACCTGTAATTCCAGCACTTTGGGGAGGCCAAGGCAGGCAGGTTGCGTAAGCCCAGAAGTTCAAGAGCAGCATGTCTCTACAAAAAGTTAAAAATTAAGTGGCCAGGTGCAGTTGCCCACACCTATAATCCCGGCACTTTGGGAGGCTGAGGCACGCAGATTGCTTGAACCCAGAAATTCAAGACCAGCGTGTCTCTACAAAAAATTAAAAATTAGACAGATATGTGGCATGTGTCTGTAGTGCCAGTTACTCAGGAGAGTGAAGTGGGAGGATGGCTTGAGCCCAGCGGTTGGAGGCTGCTGTGAGCCATGATTGCACCACTGCCCTCCAGCCTGTGTGACAGAGCAAGACCCCATCTCTCTTATTAAAAAAAAAAAAAAAAAAAGAATCAGTAAATACAGTGTAATTCTTGAGTAGACCCGCATAGACATATATGCATAGAAAAAAAGACTGGAAGGAAATGCACCCAAAATAAACATCGTTATCGGTTTTTAGGCACTTTTTATTTCCTTCCCCATATTACCATGCGTTTGGCAAATTACCTACACCGAACACAGATGCCACTTTAGAATCAGAAGAAAAAATATTTCTTCAAAATAAGACAGCTGTTCATTGCTCTATCAGTTGTCAGGGGAGGGCAAGGAGGGTGTTTCGTGAGATACTCAGGTTCAAACTCAAGACCCATTTCACTTTTAATAAACCTTTTGAGTGGCTGTCTGCATTCTCTCTTCCCCATCTCTGTTCGGCATTCCTCTTTAACTCTAAAGCTGACCCTTTTAAAAACCTAATTGCATTAAATGAAGCCAGGACAATACTGCTCTGCTGTCTTTTTGCCCAGCACTTTATATCATTTCAAAACTCTTTCTTACACAAAACTCTTTTGAATCTTACCCTATTAGCAAGTCAAAGTTTTACTCTTTCAAAATTCTTTCTCCTGATTATAAAATGAATCTCATTCCCGAGAGTTTGGGAAATTGAACAAATGCAAAAGAAAACCAGCCCACTCCCCACTGGGCAACAATAGCAATCCCGTTTCTGTCTGCCTTGCCCATCATTTTTTCATATACCTCTGGAGGCAGGGCTGGTATTAATATCACCACTGCACAGATGAGGAGATAGCAGGTCAGAGAGGTTAAGTGACTCACCTGAGGTCTCATGGCTGGTTAAGTGGCAGATCCGAGGCCCAAGCCTGAGTTCTAGTCTGTGTTCTTTGCCTGGCTTTGTAGGTGAAGCTTGATGTAACCCCCAAATAGGCATCTCACCTATTCATAGGATGCTGAGAGCCTCTTATCCTTCCAAGTGCAGCGCTTAAAAGCCTTCTATAATGGCTCAGCTCACAGAGTAAGTTACACCGGGCTGATCCTTTCTTTACAGGAGTTTACTATTTAAAGTAGATACGGGTGACACAGACGGGGTTATTCAGGATGTGCGTTGTCACACACAAGCAGAATAATCTCAGTGTTTACCCGACACACGACGGAGGAATAAAGGCTTTCTACAGGGAAATGAGCGGGAAGACCAAGAGAATCATGTGGGAGAGGTTTGACTCCAGACAGTGTGATTACACTTTGTGGGGCAATTATACTCTGCCTACCTTAAATTTAAATCAAGTCCCTTTAACAGAGGCGTGTTTGCAAAAGTTTTTTTTTTTTTTTTCATCCCAGCCTGAACCATCACCTGGGCTTCTGTTAATATAGCAGAGCAGCATCTGTAACCCAAAATGGTCTATTATTAAAAAGAAAAAGTCAGTGAATTTTTTTTAAGGGCCTCTAGGCCTCCTGGATGGATATGGTGTGCGCTCTGCAATTTTCGGAGGCATACTATATCCTTGTGTAAGTGAACATGACAGCCCCTCCCTCCCTCTCCACCTGGACCATTCCAGCTCTGCCTTGAGAAGTAGAGAGTGATGCCAGGTCCAAACCAACCCTGGCAAATGGGAAAGAAGTTTAAGATCTGCCTGAGTTACTGCCCTCTCCTGCTGTCAGCCCCCTCCCTTCTGGAGAAACATGGAAAAGTGCTGACCACACTCTTTGTACTCCCTGGGGCTTATTGGTGCTTTTCTAAACAAGTTGTGCTAATGTTGACTTCCCCATGGGAGGAACAGCCCAGGTTTGAGCAAGAGAGAGTTGGCTGGACGAATAAAAGCATCCCAGCATCCCAGCTGTGGACAACAGGACGGGGCAGGAGATGACGGGATGTTTCCTGGGAAGAAGGTTCTTTTCTCTTGCTAAGGATCCTGGTGCAGCCTTCCTAGATTGGTGGCTAGGAAATAACCCCATGGGTGTTTCCACCTAAATATTCCATCAAGGCCAGGCCTGGTGGCTCATGCCTGTAATCCCAACACCTTGGTAGGCTGAGGCAGGAGGATCCCTTAAGGCCAGGAGTTTGAGACCAGTCTGGCCAACATAGCAAGACCCTGTCTCTACAAAAAAAAAAAAAAAAAAAAATTGAAGTATTAGCCAGGCACAGTGGTATGCACCTGAAGTCTATAGTCCCAGCTACTCGGAAGGCTGAAGTAGGAGCATGGCTTGAGCCTGGGAGTTCGAGGCTACAGTGAGCTGTGATCGCGCCACTGCTCTCCAGCCTGGATGACACTGCAACACCCTGTCTCAAAAATTACGTATATTCCACAGGCACATCCATTTGCATTGGGGAGCACACAGCATCCCTTGGGGGAAGGATCTTGGACATGTTCTGAAGTCCTGTGGGACACCCCCACCCCGCCCTAGGGACATGGAATGGGAAGAAGCCAGCACTTCTAGCTGGTTGGTTTTTGTTTTTCAACCAGTCTCTCCACCGTGGCCAGAGCTTCTCTCTACCATCCCCGAACGTTCCCCGACACGCTCGGAAGCCAGTGGGGTGGGGGTGATCGGCAGCGTGTTCCACTCATGAAGAGTCACTCATTTGTATCTCATTTTCGAGTTATTATCGAGCCGCCGGTTGTGAGAGTATTTTGACAGCAACTGTCAGCAAGGTGCAAGTGGCTGCCATCGCCTCCGATTGGCTGCAGACACCTATGGCAGGATGCTGAATAATATTCCAGCCCACCCCTGCCCCCCACCAGAGAGCAAGGCAGGGAGGAAAGGGGGTGCCAGGGGAGGAAAAGAAAACAGCAGAGCAGAGGAAGGGGAAACACCCTGGCCACTCACGGCCCAGAGCCAGCCTGGCTCAGCTCCGGCAGCCCCAGAATCATTAGCATTTTTCTGACTCCCACTAGAGAAGGCGGCCGTAAAAGACTCAGATTGTGTCTCGTGTTTTATTTAATTTATTTTATTTGAGGTTTTGGGCAGCAAGGGAGGGGGGAATGAGAGAGGATCCATCCAAACAACCATTTAGGCTTGTCAGAGTTCATTTATTGAATTAGCCAGGTTACCACTCCCGGGCTCCCAGCTGCCTGGGCTCCAGCCCGGAAAGCCAGAGGTAGCTGCAGCCTTGGAGCAGGGAGCTGGGAGCTGGAAAAGGAGGTACAGATCTGAGCGCTGAGGCTCTCTGATCGATTACGCCTTTTCTTTGCTTTTTTCTCCTCAGCTTGATTGAAATGCAATGGAATGCATGTATTTTCCCTTCTTCCTTGAAGACTCCTCTAGCCATAATATAAATCGTTCCACATGTGTTTCTTTCCAGGAGCCGTGCATCCAGGCAATGGAATAAATAATGTTTTATATTCTCTGCCTTTTACCTAAGCAGTTTAAAATTCGTTGTTTGTTTGGGTTTTGGGGGGTTTTTTTGTTGTTTTTTGTTTTTCTTTTTTTTTTTTTTTTAGTATGAAAAAAATGTCAGCAACACTAGAAAGCAGATGTTTGGTGATCAGGAAGCAGGCACACTTTTGCTTTCAACCGAGGACCCGTGAGGCTGGTCTTAAGGGCAGGGTGACTGCAGGAGAATGCCGTCTTTGTGTTCCAGATGAGGGAGACCATGTGTCATTTTTGTTTGCTACCCCCCAAACTTCCCCACATTGACTCAGGCTTCAGCTGCTGTGCCCAGGTTTGGGGGTGAGCTGAGCTGGGTGCTACAGAGCGCAGCCCGCACATTCCTGTGGGTTCTCCTTGCCTGTGGGTACCTGAGAGTGGAAGAGAGCCGCAGCTCGGGATGTGTCTTTCCCCATAGCAGTGCGGATCCACCGGGGCACTTTGCCTGCCGGGGGACATTTGGAAATGTCTGGAGTCACTTTTGGTTGTTGCAGCCTGGAGGGTGCTGCTGGCATCTAGTGGATGGAAGCCAGGGGTGCTTCTCGACATCCTACAGTGCACAGGACAGACGGGGCTGAGAGACTGTGGCCTGTAGGGAAGGGACCAGAGGGAAATGTGTGGAGGAAACAGCAGAGGAGCCGGGAGCATCCCAGTGTTTCTGTTGGCATGCGGGAAGAGGGCTGTCCTCTGCCTGTGGGCATTTCACATGGATGGCCACCACCCACTAAATAACAGCCATGATCACAGTCATTGCAGTGTCTGAAACAGCCCCCCGAAGGCTTTCACGGGAGTAGTACTGCCCATTAAGAACCACTGCCTTTATTTCTGTCTATATTTTATTTTTCTAGTGCTGACTGTATGCTAAATGCCAACCTAAGTTCTCTAATATCCTTTTGGTCGTCACAGTAGTCCCACGAGGTTGAAGTTTTTACCTCCATTGCAGAGATGAAAACGGGAAATACAGCTTACAGAGGCAGTGTCCCTGCCTACAGCTAAAATACAGGGAAGACAGGTTGAAAACCCAGCCCTGGCAGAGGCCAGTCTCTGCTTGTAACCACTCTGCTGAGCACTGCTCCTCTGGGAACCTCAGTTTCCTCATCTGTTGAATTGGGGAACTGATGCCTGTCTTCTCACATGTTTCTCTTAAGAATCTTCAGAGAATGTACATAAAGGGGCTTTGAAAAAAATCATATACAATGTATGGAAATTGCCATACTGTTCCTGGGAAGAACCTAAAATCACGTGGACAGTGAAGAGCGTTCTTTATGGGCCCCACATTGATAGCTAAGACAGTGGCCACTGGAATATGGACTTAGAAGGTCAAGGTTTAAAGCCAGATGAGATTTGGGCTGAAATCTACAAAGTGGTTGCAAAGCAGAACCAAATAGTCTTTGACTGATGTGATGTTGGCTTCCACGGGATTCTGTTATTTGTTATGTCATTAAACAGATTGGTTATATAATGTCATTTCAGAGGGAATGTTTGTAAAGCGTTGAGTTTTTTCACTAAAAGCAGTGCACATGCTGGCAGAGGCCCCTGACTCGGAATCTTAATAGAGCAGCATTCTCTTCTCTCTCTCTCTCTTTCTCCAGCTGTCTGATGGTTGGCCAGGGAGGGAGGAGAGCAAGTCCAGGGAGCTAACCACAGGTCCGGCTGTGTATCCGGGTGGCCTCGGGGACTAAAAAGTTGGGATGAGCCAGGCACAGTGGCTCACACCTGTAATCCCAACACTTTGGGAGTCCAAGCCAGGAGGATCAGTTGAGCCCCCAAGTTCAACAACAGCTTGGGCAATATAGTGAGACCTACCACCTCCACAGAAGATTTTAAACCTTAGCTGAGCATAGTGTTGCACTCTTGTAGTCCAGGTACTCAGGAGGCTGAGGCAGGAGGATCACCTGAAACCAGGAGGTGGAGGTCGCAGTGAGCTGAGATCACACCATTTACACTCCAGCCTGGGAGACAGACAAGACCCTGTCACATGCAAAACAGTCGGGATGCCTGGGGCCACCCAGGATCAGTAGAATCAGATCTGCTAGATGTTGGCTTTTTTTTTTTTTTTTTTGAGATGGAGTCTTGCTCTGTTGCTCACGCTGGAGTGCAGTGGCACGATCTCGGCTCACTGCAACCTCACCTCCCGGGTTCAAGCGATTCTCCTGCCTCGGCCTCCCGAGTAGCTGGGACCACAAGTGCGTGCCACCACGCCTGGCTACTTTTTTGTATTTTTAGCAGAGATTGTGTTTCACCGTGTTAACCAGGATGGTCTCGATCTCCTGACCTCGTGATGTGCCTGTCTCGGCCTCCCAAAGTGCTGGGATTACAGATGTGAGCCACATCGCCCGGCCGATGTTGGCATTTTTTAAAACACTCCCTGTCAGGTGATTCAATATGCAGCCATGGGTGAGAAAGGCTCCTCTAGATCAGAGATTGTCAAATTTATCCATAAAGGGCCAGACAGTCAAGAGTTTTAGCTTTGTGGGTCCCCAGCTCTCCATCAGGATTACCCAACTCTGCCTATGGCTCAAAAAGCAAAGACAAGAAGTCAACAAGTAGGTGTGATTCTTCCAGTAAATCTGTATTGTAGACGATGAAATTGGAGTTTCATATGATTTTCTTGTGTCACAAAATGTTATTCTTGTGTTTTTCTTTCCCCCAAAATATTTTTTAGATGTAAAAGCCACCCTTGCTTCAATGGCTGTACAAAACAGGCAGTACAGTTTGCCAACCCCTGGTCTAGATGAACACTGAATTATCTCTCAAGGCAGGCCATCTGTGTTCCTCTGAGAATCAGGCGTTCATCTCTAAAGTCGTCTGCACTTGCACGCCCAGACCCCTCTGTCCTTGGGCTGCACGACCTGTGTGATGTTTACTGTTTGAGAAACTCGTGTTAAAGTTGGAACTAATGGATTTTCTTGGAGGGGGACCCCATAGGATCCCCATCCAAAGAAAATGAGTGTTTGTTCCTCACAAAGACAAGAGCAAATCTTTGGCGGGCGGGGGCGGGGGGAACAAGAAAAACAACCACATTGTGAAAAGCGTCTGTTAGGTCCAAACTACTGAGAAAGGCCATACCACAGTTGCAAGGTCCATGGTGGACTATGCAGGGCTGAGTCTTTATCCAGCACAGGAGTAAGACTCCAGTGCAGCCGTTCATGCGTTATTTTATGTGATTACTTATTCATAAAAGCCTTAGAGGAATCTGCATCTATCTTAATGGGCCTGGGTCTGTCACTGGTTAAAATGGCAAAGCTGGCCAGGCATGGTGGCTCACACCTCTAATCTCAGCATTTCCGGAGGCAGAGGCAGGTGGATCACTTGAGCCCAGGAGTTTGAGACTAGTTTGGACAACATAGTGTTGTCCCCATCTCTATAAAAAATTTAAAACTTAACTGGGCGTGGTGGTACATGCCTGTAGTCCCAACTACTCTGGAGGCTGAGGTGGGAGGATCTCTTGAGCCTACAAGGCAGAAGTTGCAGTGAGCTGTGGTCACACCACTGCATTCTAGCCTGGGCAACAGAATGAGACCCTGTCTCAAAAAAAAAAAAAAAAAAAAAAAGAAAAGGCAAAACTGAGAGAGGCAATATAAAAGCGTATGATGTTAAAAGTATTTTAACTTAAAATAGAAAAGTTGCAAGAATATTATAAAGAGTTCCAGATACCCTGCACTCATATTCCCCAAAGTTAATGTTTATCATTCTCTCTATATTCCCATACTGGTTTTTCTGAACCATTTGAAAGTAAGTTGCGTACATGATGCTACTTCACCTGTAAATATCTAAGAGTATATTAAAAAAAAAAAAAAAAAAAAAACAAGATCCTTTTTATACCTTATAGTACAGTTATCAAAACCAGGAAATTAACCTAGAGACAATGTTATCTTATCTATAGACCTTATTCCAAATGCTACCACTTACTCTAATAACGTCCTTTGTAGAACCGGAAACAACTGATTGAGAACCCCATTCAGAACAACACATTGCATTTCATTTTCATGTCTCTTTACTTTTCTTTAATTTTGGAAATGTTACCCTGTATTGCTTTCTTTTTCACAACCCTGACAGTTTTGAAAACTACAGGCCAGTTGCTTTGTAGAAGTTCCCTGATTGGGTTTGTGGGATGACTCTGATTGGATGGGTTAGGATTCTTTTGTAGAAATACCAAAGATTTGTCCCATTGCTGGCGATGTTGTCTTTGATCATTTGGTTAAAGTAGTTTCCACCAGATTTTCTCCACTAAGTTACTATTTGTCCCTTTGTAATTAAGAAATATGTTGGAAGATACTTCAGGACCCTGAAAATATCCTGTGTCTGGACTTACTTTACTAGTTTTAGCTTACACTGAAGATCCTTGCCTGAATTATTCATCACTGTGCTGGTGGCCAACTGATGATTGTGTAATTCCATCATTCCTCCAACATGACGTTCACTGATGGGTATTCTCCCCCGGAAAGGGCTTTTCTCCACATTCCATCTCCTCATATTTATTTACTTTCTTATTTTTTATCAGTGTGGGGTCAGTGGTTATTTTACTTAATGAGTTACAAATCATTATTATCATTATTTATTTTGTTTTGCAAATTGTCCCCAATTTGACCAGTGGGAACCCCTTCAAGGTAGATTATGTCCTCTTGATGTGCCCCCATCATTTTTGTTTTTTTTTTTTTTTTTGTACTCTTAAGTTATTCTTTCTTAAGTGTTTTCTAAGAATATATTTCAGATTCATCTTCTACTTTCTCAGTGCCAGCCTAGAATCAGCCATTTCTCCAGGGAGCCCTAGTTCTCTGCAGTGGGTGATGGTATTTAGAAGCCAAGATCTGGGTGCCAGGTGTGCTCATTGCCAAAGGGTCTCGTTGCCTCCAGGACAGAGTTTCCCAACCTCGGCACATCTTGGGCTGTATAATTATTTGTGGTGGGAGGCCGTTCCGTGCATTATGGGATGTTCAACAGCATCCCTGACCTCTACCCACTAGAGGCCAGTAGCATCCCTCACCCAGATATGACAACTAAAAATGCCTCCAGACATTGCCAGATGTCCTGCAGGGATAGAGGTGGGTACACAGAATTGCCCAATTGAGAACCAGCCTGTCTTAGCAAACAATACATGTGTGCGTGTCTGTGTGTCTTGTGTGTGTGTGTATATATATATATTTTTTTTTTTTTTGAGACAGTGTCTTACTCTGTCACCTAGGCTGGAGTGCAGTGATGCTGTAATGGATTACTGTAGCCACAAACTCCCAGGCTCAAGCAATCCTCCCACCTCAGCCTCCTGAGTAGCTGGGCCCACAAGCTTGCACCACCATGCCCGGCTAGTTTTCCTTTTTTTTTTTTTTTTTTTTTTTTTTTGGTGGAGATGGAATATCCCTTCGTTGCCGAGGCTGGTCTTGAACTCCTGGGTTCAAACTGTCCTCTCACTTCAGCCTTCCAAAGTGCTGAGATTACAGGCATTAGCCACTGTGCCCAACATATATATTTTTAGATACACGAAGGGATATGTATACTTCTATCTCTATTTCTGCATCTGTATTAAAATGATGAGTTCACACAGATACCTCCAGTTCCTGTTCAGGGTTATATTACAGGGTTCATTCTCTCCTTCCCCCTTTTCATATTTATAGCTGCCTTCTCAGGCAGTGAGAAACCTCCTCCTGTTATCCAGGGCCGGTGGACAGGCAACTGAGTTCCCATGACGGCCCCATCTACAGCACGATGGCATCATGGGAAAGAGCAGAGACTCAGAAACCAGACACACCTGGGTCCAAATCCCAGCTCAACACTGATCAGTCTCATGGCCTTGGCCAGGTTACCTAACCTGCCTGATTTCCTTTTTTGTAAAATGGGACAAATATCTGTAGGCACTGTTGTGGAATCACTGGTTGTGGAAAGATAATAGCTGTCTTTGTGATTGAGAATTTGGAGTCAGTCACTCTGCCCTGTTAGTGTGCAGTGTTCTGCTGGAGCCTTCCAGAAGAAAAGAGAAGACGGACTACGAGAGGGATTGTTTCTTTCTCAATATTTGATAAGCCCCTTCTTTTCCCTCTTCCTTGACTGATAGCTCAGCCAGTTAATTCCAGCAGACACCCTGACCCACATGTGGCATCAAAGAGGGTTCTGTCTGGACTAGACAGCAGCTTCGCTTGCTTTCCTGCCAGAACTGGCCACCCCCAGCCCAGGCCTGCATTGTCCAGTCTGTTCACCGTTTCCCACTGTCACTGTCACTCTGGTAGCCACAGGTGACTTCTTGAAATTTCTGGGCAGGAGTTTTCTTTAGAGGGGATGACCTGCCTTTTGCATGTCCTGTTCTTCAAAATTATCTCTCTGTTTCTTCTCCCTCCTTCCCCACAACCTTTCTGTGTCTGTCTCTCTCTCCTTCTCTCTCTCTCTCTCTCTCTCTCTCTCTCTCTCTCTCTTTCTCACCTTTTGCCTTTTCCCAAAAATGTTTAGGCTTGGCAGTTTTTTAAGGCATCCCAAGAGCTTCATGTTGCCACCAACTGCCTCTCCTGGGAAAAATAGGGCTGCTTTAGTATTAACACCTGACCACACAGGGCTTGCAGACTCAGCATAAGAGCTGGGTCTTGAACTCTTGCATCTCTGGACTCTTAGTGGATCCAGAATTTCTCCAATGGTGTGGAGCATCTGAGGGTACCTGCCAGGGAGCTTCATTTGCCCAGTAAGCACATGTTTTTATGTAGATTTTGGGTCACTGGGGAGGGGTTAATGGGAATCCAGAGGGGTAAGGTACCCCAAGCCGCTCCTTGGAGCCACCCCGGGCCTCAGCACAGGCCCCACTTCCCGTAACTCTCAGTCCTCTCCCTCCCCCTGTGCCTCCAGGTCTCATTCAGAATCCACTCAGCTCCAGGGCCTTCTCTGGTTCTTTTCAGTACTGAGCAGGCTGTGCAAGTCGTTCGTCTTGAGATTCCTTTTACTATGAGCCTAGAGCTCCTTTCAAATAAAATATGCTTGTTCTTTACCTTGGAGGAGGAAGAGTTTGCTAGAACACAGAATTCTGGTGATTTAGGTTCATGCTTTAAGGTTTACAGAGCCTTAAACTCCCATGGAGGTGGCCAGGCCATTCCTTCACTTCATACAGGGTGCCAGTGACTTGCTCAAGGTCACTGAGCCCCACGGGCCAGGTTTGGGACAACTTTCAATGGCCAGTTAAGACAGAGAACTATGCCCTCCTTAAGACACCTGGTGCCTGTCCTATGCAAGAGGAATGGGGTTCTCTTTCTTTTCACCCTAAGCCATGAGGCCCCAGCACCTATCTCCCCTGTACACCTGCCCCTCACTGTCTCCTCATCCCAGCTGCCAGAGCCCTTCTCCCCTTGGAGGGGAGAGCACATGAGCTGACAGATCTGAGACAGAACTCCCAGAGAACAGGGGCCATCAGAACTCTGTGACCAGCTCATGGGGGCCTGGAGGATTTGAGGACAGAAGCTCCATTATAAGAGGGTCCAGCTGCACCGCATAGCCAGCAGCATAGTCAGTGACACTCAGGGCGTGTGTGCACCCCCAACGGGTGGAGGGCACGTGTGTCGTCTCTGCAAGAAGGCTTTGCTTCTGTCCCACAGAATAACTGCGCCTCTGGAGGAGACACTACCAGGCCTCAGTTCTTTCTAAGAGTTGGTGTTGCAAGGAAGCAACATGTGGTTTTTAGAAGGAAGGATTTTGTCCAGCTTGTGGAAGAGACCTCCTCTTAAGTCAGGGAGCCAGGACAGTTGTTCACACCCATCCTCCCAACCATTAGTTAGCAGAGAAGGCAGCATTTTGCCTTCCTGTCCCAGCCATAGTTTCGTCTTCCATGCAATGGGCCCTTGAGGGAAAGAGGGAGGCTGCCAGGCCAGGGTTTTTATTAATATAAGCCGTCACTTTAAAGAAAGACACCCTAGGCTCTGGATGCAAAAGGGAAGTAACTGGTGGCCAGAGGAAGACACCGTTTGGTGTAGACGTCCCTGCCGTTTTTCTAATTCACTTGGTTCCTCCCCCAAAAGTAGAGAAGTCAGGCATTCCCACCTGGGTCCTGGAAAAACTGTTCTCACTCTTCCATCTCCCCAGCCGTGGGCCTCCTCTGGCTGTGGGAACTTAGATTATTTTTTGGAGGTGGAGACGCCAAGCCACACGACACTTGTCCTCCTTCCTCCCTTCCCACGACAGATCGTTAAATTATTCCAGGGGAGCCAGAGCTCTGAGGCTAAATTACCACAATGGCCGTATCATGGCAACTGTACCTGTCTGTGGTTCTGCAGCTGCAGCTACCGAGAAACTCGCTCGAGAAAAGTCATTATCGGGGCTGGGTGGGGAATCCAAGACAGTGCGTGTTCCAGAACTCCCTCCTGCCTCCTCAGACCCATTAGAGCAGCGCCCCAGTTGAGGCAAGCCTTGCGTGTATAAGGAAGCAAATTGAGGGGATGATGGTGTTCAGGATGCGATGTGGGTACTGATGTTCACAGCCCAGAACTCACCAGCATTTGCAGACTAAGGGACATTTGATGACAGCAGTGTTTTTAGGAAGGGGGCAAGGCAGAGAGAGCCTCTTTCTTTCTACGTTCCTGGTATTTGCCCTCATTTATTCATTTATTGAATTATTGAGCACATGAGAAGGCCGTGGGAGATGTGTTGTTGGCCAAGACCAGTAAGACCCCTGCAGTCATGGAGCTGATATACAGGTGGGGAAATGGGACAGTAAATCAGGGGCATCAGAGAGTGGTCACGTGACACAGGCTTGTTACAGGGCGATGGGGTTGAGGGAGCCTGGGAGTGTAGCTCACTGGGCCGGGAAGGTTTCCCTGGAAAGGTGTCTTAGACCTGAGGCTTGCAGAGACCAAGGCAGGGGGAGTGTCAGGTGTCCCAGCCCTGAGGAAGTAGGGCTGTAGCCCAGAGACTCGCCATTCACAGCTGTGACATCACCCTGCTTCCCCTGAAACTGAAGCCACTTGAAAGATGACCCTCATGCAGAAAAATGTTTAGGACAAGGCTCACAGAACAAGAGCTGTCGTACCTGTCAGGATCTCAGCTAGAAACAGAATTCATGTCGCTGTGTTCAGTACTTCCCGAATGGATCTTTACAGATGCGGGCAGGATCGTGGAACCCATAAGGAACCAGTGAGGGGTAGGGGATGCACACAGCGTGCCCAGAGACCAACCACAGCAAACAGAATCTGTCACCTCAGGGGATGTCAGAGCAGATAAAAAGACAGGATTTCCCATTTAATTTGAATTTTAGATAAAATTTTTTTAAGTTTTCTTTTTTTTTTTTTTTTGGTATAAATATGTCCCATACAGTACTTAGATGTACATGCAGTACGTATTGGTTCTTTTTCTGGAATTTATATTTAAGTGGGCCTTCTTCATTTTCTCTGGTGGCCTTCATTACCACCCCTGGGACCAGAGTGACAGGCTTGGGGGAGACAGTCAGAACCACCACTGAGCACAGAGGAGGGGCTGCCTGTGGAGCTGTCATTTTGGAGGGCAGAACTGCTGCCAGAGAAGGGGCGTCTAAGCAAGAAGACACCAGGAGGAAATGCCTCAGCCCCTCCACCTGCCCACCAGGAGTCACAGTTCTGCCCTCCGTTGGGCATCTGGGAAAAGGGCAAATGGAGCCATGTACGAGCTGGGGTGGAGGAGGGCAGTATTTGTGCCAGGAGACTTAGGCTAAGGAGGGTTCCTGCAATGGAATGCTGGATGGAGCCCGAGCTCCCCGGCAGCCTGGGGAAGAAGGGAAGCAAGTGATTCTCCTGGGCATTATGGATATGGGGATCAAGGCAGAACAGTGTTTTCTATGCACTAAGCTCTTAGGAGGAAGGAATGGGCAAGCCATCCAGCCACAGTGGGCGGGGCCAGTGTTTGAGGTGTCAGTGGGTTTTCTTTTTCCCCTTAAAAAAAGAAAAATCCGCATATATATAAAATGTATGTGTGATCATTTTTACAGAAAAGAGTATGGAAAAATGCTAAACGTCTATCTTGTTTGTTTTCTCCAAACCAGAAGACCTTAGGTACAGATGACCCCAGGGAGCTGGGACAGCAGGACTGGGAAGGGACAGGTCCATACATAAGTGTGTCATTGCAGCCACTGTAATGAACATAACGTGCAAGAAATGTACAGAATGTGGTCCAGAATTGCCCACTGATGTCCTGTGCCCTGGTGGACCCCACAGAGCACTGCCCCAGGCTTTCACTTTCCTTCCCCATGGGTTGAGCAAACTCCCAGGGCAGGATGGGTAGCCAGTAGGGCCAGAATACTGGCAGGGACGGGGAAACCAAGTGCTCACAGGACCATCCACCGCAGCTGCAGCCACACTTCAAGATGGCAGAGATGGGACACACGGTCTAGTTCTTAGTTCTGCCTTCCACAGGCAGCCCCTGCAGTCACTCTAGAACTAATTCTCTGTGGGCCACTCACTTGCATGTGTGGACACACAACAGATACACATGCATAGACACATACGTGCGTCTCCTCCCCCAATCTCACCCTCTCACCCCCCCTTTTTTTTTTCAATTCTTTGGCACCTGGCTTTTTTTCTTTTCACTCAGTCGCATCCCTTGGCTATGGTCCAGTTTAGGGAGCAGTTTTCTAATGTGCCTCCGCATAGGTGACGTTGGGCGGCTCTCCTGCCATCCCCATGCTATGGGGTGTTTGCTGAGTGAGGGTGAGTGTATGTATGTGTGTGTCAGGGAGAATGGATGCACCCTCTTCCTTCTGGGCCGCATGTCTTGCCACTCTCAGGGCAGGGTGTTAAGGTAGCTTGTCCCTTCTCCTAGTCACTTGCAGAAAAGAGCCAGTGTGGGGGCTGCGATGGCCGATGCCAGGTTCAGCTGTCTGCAGTGGCAGGATCCCTGAAAATGTATCCGTCCTTAAGGCCCCTTCAGATAAATGACACATGGGGAGGCAGAGGTAGAGAGGCCTAATGAGGCTTTGTGCTAACCTCCCTAATTACCAGTGACTTGATCTTCTCACTGCTTCTACTACGTGCCCCTTGTAAGTGCCTGATTAAGAAAAACAAATAACTCAGGGAGTGAGGAGGTCAAGACACCTGGTGTTTAGGGTGACATGATGAGGGCGTAGTGGCAGAGAGGGGCCCTGGGCTGGGGATACAGTGGTGGTGTGTTGCCTAAGGAGGGAGTGGAGTTTGGATGGGGAAGAGATGAGTTGAGAACAAGGGTCATCGAAGTTTCTATAATGGGCCATATGATTTCTGTCTCAAGATCTTCACTTCTGCCGTAGCTTGAAAGCAGCCGTAGACGACACATAAGAGAATAAGCATAGCTGTGTTCTAGTAAAATCATATTTACTGCAAATATTTAGTAGGCCAGATATGGCCGGTAGGCCCTGGTTTATTGAGCCCTTGTCTAAAAGAACCAGTCATTTTTTTTCCTTTTTTTTCCTCTGTATCATTTAAAATGGGAATTGCTATCCCAGTGCTGAGCGACATTAGAGGGTAGGAGCTGGGCCTCACTCACCCCTCTGTTCTGAACATAGTAGGTGCCTGCACATAGTAGGTGATTTGTAACTGAGTGAGGAACCAAGCCCAACTTGGATTCTGAAGACCAGTCTACATGAGCTCTCATCCTGGGGCTGCTGTTCTGGGAGCTGCTGTCCTTTTGCATATCTCTTGCTTTCGTTGCTGCCTGCTTGTAGGCGTCCTGATCCTCCCTTCAGCTCTTCCTTTTTGAGGCCTGTTTTAGTCAGGATGGACTAGATGCGTTGCAGTAACAACTTAGCCTCAAATCTTAGTAGCTTACCCTAGCTACAGCATATGGACACGTCCTGGAGGTTCTGCTCCACATAGTCACTCAGGCCCCCGGCTTTCACCATGGCCAGGGAGGAGACAGCTGCAGCACCACACTCAGGCCTCTGCTCACACCTCACAGGCCAGACCTGGCCACAGGGCTCCCCCTAACTTCACCTCCCTCGAGAGTCTGGGAAGGGGAGTGGGGGCCATAGATACTTGGCAAGCAGGTAATGCTTATTCTACGGTAACGAGCCCCACCCCCAGTGTATTGTCAGTAAAAGTTCCTGGGACAGCGCAGTTCGAACCTGTGAGTCTTTGTGGTTCACAGTCACCAATGATCACTGGTGTATCAGAGGAGGGCCTCTCCCTAAAGGAAACCTTGTTTCAAGTAAAATCACCTCCATACCCTAGAGAAGCTTCCCTGTCTTGATTTGGGGAGAGTGAGACAGGCCAAGCATCCTTGTGGCTGCAGGGGCAGCCCGCTAGGGCATGGGGCCTTGGTCTGTGGGCTCCAAGTGCCATCTCTGTGGCTTGACATTTTGCATGTAGGCAAGGGCAAGCACCTTCCCTTTCCTCATGTATAAAGTGGGATCTCAGCTCACTGTAGATTTAACCTCCTGGGCTCAAGCATTCCTCCTACCTTAGCCCCTCCAGTATCTGGGAACACAGGCGCACACCAACACGCCCAGCTAATTTTTATATTTTTGGTATAGACGGGGTTTCACCATGTTGCCCAGGCTGGTCTCGAACTCCTGAGCCCAAATGATCCTCCCACTTCAGCCTCCCAAAATGCTGGGATTGCAAGCGTAAGCCACCATGCCCAGCCCCATTTTACTTCTTCCTGAATACTCACAATGGGCCCAGCTCTGTGTTCATTGCCATAGATTTATTATCTCTTTTAAGCCTTAACACAACTCTGTTGAGCATGGAGACCACTGTCCCCATTTCACAGATGGACAAGCCAAGGCCAAGTGGAGGAGAGAGGCTCATAAGCACTGGAGGCAGCTGGACTCCCAGGCTCACACTGGTGACCCCCACCTCCCAGCTCTAGACTTCCCTTCTTCCCAGTGTGGGTGGGGGCCACTCCCAGCATGAGTTGCAGATTCTACCCTGCAGTTGCTGGAGCAACCCCCCACCCAGGTATAGAAACATCTGATCCAGACAGAATTTCTGTTTAATGGGGGCTTGAATCCAGCCAGAGAATCCTAGTCTGGTTTTAATTATCTCCCACCTTGCCCCGTGAGGGTGTGAAAACCTTTGATTATTTTTCCTCTAACAATAATTCCCCACCCCACACCCACCCTGAGGCACACGTCACCACAGGCCTGCTGGAATAGTCGCTGTGAAAAAGCTGTGGCCACACTTCCGCATCTTCCAAATGGAATAGAGGAGGAGGAAGTGAGGACGGGGGAGGCGCGACCGAGATTCACACAAACGGCCCCTCTCCTGTGCATGCACAGAGGCAGCCGGGAGATGAAGCACATCCTGGGCTTTGTGCATCGCCAGAGACACAATCGTTGACTTTTCCCTCTGTGCAAACTTTGCAAATGATGCTCTTTAACGCACTTGTGAGATAAACAGTGGCTGTTGCAAGGGGCCTCCTGGCCATTGATTTTTCTCTTCTTTCTCTTCACTTCTGCTTCAGGCTCCTTGGTTTTGCTACACCCCAAATCCTATCTGATCCTAACTGGGTTTCTTATCAAGAAAAGAGTGTCCCACCTACATACACCAAGAAGTCCAAGGGTGGTCCCCACTTGGGCTGTCACATTTGCGTGCTCTGACTCACATGTTCTGCCTTTTCCTATCGCCACCAGGAATCAGCCTTCCAGAGGCCATTCCTCTCGGTCCTGGACTCCAGGGCACACACAGACCCGATTAGACCTCTTGGGCTCTCAGCTTCTGACTAACCATCCAATTCTAAACTTTTGTAATTGAATCGAGTTCTTTGTTGGTTTATTTGGCCTCAAACAAATGGTCCACCTTGCAGATTCATTTCAACCCTTCCCTGCATCTTAAAACTCACCAGTCATCCTGAGCTTGGGGTGTTTTATTGTTGTTTTATTTCCCAGACTTTTAAAAATAATGTTTGTCCCTGCAGGGTGAGTTGCTCTCCTCCCCATGAGTGCTGGCAGGCTCTGCGGCATGAATCACTGGCTCCTGTGCTCCCTGTCCCCTGACATGTCCCTGGGAGGCCTCCAACGCTTTCTGTCGAACGGCCGCACCGTGGCTTTGCCGCTTGCATCTTCTGCAGAGGCGTCTTGGCTGTCATCTCCTGGTTGACAGTAGGCCTGGCTTTCTTGAGAAGCTCAGATGTTGAAGCTACTCAATTACCTGAAGTACACCCCAATCTGTACCCCACTGGTCTGGAAAAGTGGTCTCCTCATGGCTGTGACCTCTTGGTCTGGGACTTCCCAGGGAGACTCAGTGACCATGTCTGCTCCCTCTTTCCAACCGTTGAGTAGGGCCATTTGGATGCTTGGGCCTTTTGCCAAGGGGATGGGGAGCATCTGAACTGGGCTTTCTAACATCATGGGAGTTCTGGAGTGTTCCTCATCGTGGCAGGTGTCAGAAGCCTCTAGAATGCAAGCTCTTCAGAAGCCGTCCTCCCAATCCATCATCATCTCCTCAGCCTCTTTTTCCACTTCTGCCATCATTTCCCAGTGGCTGGCAGGCTCCAGCTAGAACATAAGAACTGAGTTCAAGGGCTGAAGTTGGTTACTGTCCCCAGAGTGGGACACAGTGTACCACAGCAAATCCACAGTCAGACAGACCCGGACCAAAGTCCTGTGACCTCAGATAAGACCTCCCCTCGAGGTCTCACATACGTCCTGGGAGGCCTGCCGCCCAGCGAGTCGGCTGTGGGCCTGAAGGGAGGCAGCGCGTGTAGAGCATTCGGCATGGCCACGGCAGCTGCTTGTCAAGTGCCACTTCCTCCCACTACCCGTTTCTTATTTTAGGTATTAAGAGTCCGATCATGAGAGGGGCCAGAAATCAGAAAAGCCAGGAAAAGACAAGCATCCGTTAATAACTCCATCCATCAGCATGCCACAGACACTTTTTACTGGGCAGCTACTGCGTGCCGCGTGCTGTCGGAACTGTTCTGGGTGCCGGCCATTCAGTAGTCCAGCAAGGAAGAGCAACCATAAACAAATAGAGGGGAAAAAATGCACAGTAGAATGCAAAGTCCCATAACATCGAGGGGACAAATGAAGCAGGGTGACAGCAAATGCTAGTCGTGTGCAGACAAGCGTCCTGGGTCGGAGCGCCTTTGAGGTGGCACCCTCCACCTTGCTGCTGTTCTCTGTTGCTGTTTAGCAGGGCAATGACTGGGTTTCTAGGCCCATCTGTTTGTCTCTGTGCTAAGCAGATCTCCAGGGTGATGGTGAGATGTCTGGCTCTTGGCTCTCTGGTGCATAGCACTCCCCACTTGGTCCAGACACGTGTAACTCAGCTCATCACCCGCACAATGCGTCTCATTTCTCCCATCACTGAAAAATGAGGGGTTTCCCCAGTAAGTGACCTTGCCACCTTATACCTTTAAGTATCAGCCCTCTGAAAATGCTGACCATTCAGTGGAAATCTTCCTAAAATACACAGTGCCTTTTCTAACCAGTGCAAGGAATCCTGAGCCCAGGCCACAGTCTGGGGACACTGGTCAGATCTGTTGAGGTGTGTCTGCTGTCTGCCCCTGTCCTAAATAGCCCCAGGCTGCTGTGCTTTCTCAGTGGTTCTAATACGATGTTTTGATACTTTCTATGTAATTGAGGGGTCAAAAAACTAAAGTCCACGTCCCCGTCGTCCATTTTATAAATAAAGTTTCATTGGCATGCAGCCACACCCACTCATTTACATATCATCAGGGGCTGCTTTTGCGCTACAGGGCAGAGTAGAGTAGTCGCAAAGCTACAATTATTGACTGTCTGACTCTTTATAGAAAAAATGTGTGTATCCCTGGCCTAATTCGTGGCTGCTAGTTGTCACTTCTCGAAGCCTTTTAGGAACCTGCCAGTATTAATCCCAGTGCCCTTTTCAACTCCTCTGGGATGAGAAATTAAATAAACAAGTTTGTTTGTAAAATAAAAGTAAATAGGCTTTCAGTGGCTGGGCCATGGGGCAGGGCCAAGGGCTTTCCCATAGGTGACAGGCAGAAGCTTAGTATATGGGTTTCAGGCATCATTTTGCTTGCCAGGGGCTCTTTTCTTTATTTTGGCTTCTCTGGAGTCTTGAAGAGTGGGTGACAACATCTCCTTGTGCAAGCTGTAGTAGTCATGCGGCCTTAACAGCATGTGACTTGCTGTAAGCTCCTTGTTCCCTAAGTCTCTGTGCTGGCCCCTAAATGGTGGCATTGCCTCACATTCCATTTGTGCCCCGCAAGAGGAATCTGGTTCCCTGAACCATATGCAGGGGCCTCCTGCTGCCATTGGAGGGCCCCTGTCATAGAGATGCCCTCAGGAAACCATGTAGATGTGGATGTTGAGGTGTGTCACCTTGTGCTTCTCAGAGAGGTCAGCACCCTAATAGTCCCAAACGGCTATGTCGTGAGTCTCAAATCTCTCTGAGGTATCTTCCTCTTGACCAGTAAGCAGGAGCTGGTGTTGGTGACTGTGGGCTGCTGCTTGGTGCTGTTACTACAGAGACAATACATGAAGAGTTTTCTAATTTCCTAGGGACTGGAACTTTCTACCTACCCACCTGTGCCCCTTGATCCCTACAGAACCCTGCAAGCTCAGTGGAAGTTCTTCCTGTATTTGTAAGATACAAACCCTACAAAGCTCAGTGGAAGTTCTTCCTGTGTTTGTTGCTCTACTTTTCCATTGACAGCCCCCTTATTCTCATCACCTGCTCTCCTCGTTCCCTAGGTAGGAGAATCCAGGTCATTGGAAGATTCTTGCCTTAGCTCGAGGAGTCAAAACAGACTGGGAGAGCAGCACAGTGCAGGGCTGGTGCAAGGCAACCCGAGGCCATCTGGATTCATGCTCTGCAGACCACATTAGGGTTCTGAGCACTGAAATGGATCTGAACCAAATGAAATTGATAGGGCCCTTTCAGTGTAGGTAGGAGTCATGGCAAGGGAAGGAGTGGGCACAGTGTGGAGATAGTAGGTGCTGGGAAGTTGAGCGGCCACCCTGAATCCAGCCTTTTCAGGAGGCGTGGCTGGCAGCAGGCGGCAGGAGTGGGTGTGAGCCGGTGACACAGTGTGTCTCCCTGCTTGCCATCGCCTGCTCACTCTGTGAGTGAGCAGTAGGTCCAGCTCCCTGCTTTGTTTTACAAGGGAGCTCACCCCATCTTCTCCTCCTGCCTTGTCACTAACTTGGTTTCCACCCTCAGCCTTCCAGGATCCTGAAACTTCATCTTCATAGCAACCCCAGGGGTAGTTAAATCCAGTACCAGAGGTTTCTAGATTTGGTGTTGACGTGGAGCAGCCCTGGGGGCCCAGGAGTTCACCCCTTAGTGGCTTTTCTTAGAGTGGCAGCAGAAATGGACAAAACAAAGGGTATCAAGTTATGCACAATGTTCACCACAGCTGGTGACTTCCTGGATTCTCTCCATCTCCTCTTGGAGTTTCTGGAGTTACCGTGGAGATATCAGGCCTGATGGAAATAATAGCAAAAAAGCAAGATATGCAGCTGATTAATTCTTGAACCATTCTTAAGCTAACAAGTGAGCGGCTGGGTTTTTTCTGTTTCTGTTTTTGTTTTTCCTCTTTAATTTTTGTCCTTCCTCTTTTCAGACATTTCTTGTACTGAGGATGACGACACCAAAGGGTGTTAAATTGGTTCTGAATGTCCACCTCTGGCTGGCCACATTTTAGTAACGATTTCATTAGCCTGAATTATCCACTTTATTTTCTTGTAATGGGATTAGCTGTACTTGAGGCAACTGAAGACCAGAGGGGGAGAAAGTACGGGAGAGTGTCCACTGTGTGTTTCATTAACTCACTCAGGCAGAGGGGTGGAACTGACCAGAATGAGTACCGTAGGCCAGAAATCATGCCTCCATCCTCTCCTGAGAGGAGGAGCATGCACAGCTGTCCCAAGGGCTTGCTCTGCCCAAGGATGGCAGAGGTACCTGGGTCTGGCTGAGAGATACCTTCTTGGGGACAATTTCTTCTGATTATGTTGTAAAGCTAGTAGGACATGTGGATAAGAGGGAGATCTGCTGCTTTTTCAGAGCTCCACGAATCACAGCATCACATCTGGCCTCTTCTGCTTAGGCCCCTTTGCCGTCTCAGCTCTTTGCTGGGAACTCCTGATGTTCACTAGGAAGGGTTGGACTCACTCAGCCAGCTCCTCACTTTGAACACCAAAACACCGCAAGGGCTTAGGAGGGGTCACCTACTTGGCACCAATACAGATCCTTTTCACAGACAAGTACATTACTCACAACAGCTCCCATTTCTTCAGTTCCTGATATATGCCAGGAGCCAACAACATTGTGTGTTGGTTGGAGCCCATTTTGTAGGTGACAAAACTGAGCCTCAGAAAGGTGGTGGCAGGTGCCGGGCTGGGATCTGAACCAAAGTCTGGCCCCACAATTAGGTTCTTTTGGTGATGCTTGATGCTGTGACTTGGCCACTCACTATCAGAGCTAGACTTCCTCTGCAGAAGCTCCCTACTGTATACAGTCCCTGGTAAGTTAGAAGTGTTACCTGAATGTTAGTTAAAGACCAAGGCCTTGTGCCTTAATGTGTATGCTCAGCCCTTCTGAAATGACTGCCTTCTTTTCCTCTCCCACATCATACCTCCCAGCTGTGTTCCGTGGAATACCGGTGTCCTGAGAGATGCTAATAGCTTTCCTTGTTTGGGAGTTTGAGAAACACTATGTCTTTTCCTTTCTCAGAGAAATCCTCCATGTACCTAACATATGAAAGGCACTGACAAGGTCTGCAGCAGAAAAGCTTGCTGAACTCTGTTTAAACAGATGTCTTCCAAACTTACCAAATCCCAGAAGACTTTACACACAGAATACCTATTAATATCTTTCAGGACAAGTTCAGGAAACACTATTTTTGGAAAGTTATCTCTGATTTTTAAAACTCTATTTTTATGAAATTCTCTGCCCGAGGACTCTATTCAGGTTCAGCAGACAGGTCTACCCTGTCTACTGGGAGGCAACAGGTGAGGAGAGCATAGGCTTTGGGGTTTCATCAGGCCTTGGTATGAGACCTGGCTCACCATCTAATAGCTTTGTACATTTTGGTAAATACCTTAAGCAGCCAGAGACTCATTTTTCCTGTATGTAAAATGGACACACAGCTGCCTCACAGGGTTACTGAGGATGCATAAGAGTAACAAATGGACTGTATTTAGCACAATGCCTGGCCTGTTGTGTGCTCTCAAATAAAGGGTGTGACTACAGAAGGTGCCTGTGATGGAGCAGGAGAAAAAATACTAGAATGTCCATTTCTACTTAGGTTTTATTTCGTCCTTCTAAATTTCCTATTTGTTTATTTATTGAGACAGAGTCTCACTCTCAACCAGGCTAGAGTGCAGTGGTGCAGTCACAGCTCACTGCCACCTCTGTCTCCAGGTTCAAGCAATTCTCCTGCCTCAGCCTCCCCACTAGCTGGGCTGTTTACAGGTGCACGCCACCACACCTGGCTAATTTTTGTTTTGTGTTTTTAGTAGAAATGGGGCCTCACCATGTTGGCCAGGGTAGTCCAAACCCCAAGTTACTCACCCACCTCAGGCTCCCAAAGTGCTAGGATTACAGGCATGAGTCCCCATAGCTGGCCTTAAATTTCCTAATTTTTATTTAAAGATCTACGTAGAGAATGAAGTAGCAGTACATGCACATACCATTTATCAGTTTTAAACTGTACATATATTGGGGATGCATGCTGAAAACTTGCTGAGAGTATGCACCAACCCTGGGTTGGAGGGGATTGAAAACCACTGGCTTAAAATCCGTGCCCCCTGGAGGCCAGAGCACATAAGGTCCACTATTCTTTCCCAGCCCAGAGCTTGGTGCCTGCACACAGGATATGCTTGGGAAATATTTACCTGGTGATTGCAGGATCCATAGTATCTGAATGACGAGTCCCATGAAAATTCCTATCAAGCTTCAAATTGTGGTTTGAGTGCTGGAGATTGCTGAGGGATAATTCATTCATTAAGTGTAGCCACAAATGTGTTCACATCTGAGGTAGATGCTGTGCAGCAAATTGCCATGGCAAGACCCTCTCTGTCCCCAAAGAGCTTAGAATCCTGCAGAGGCTACATTATGTGAACACAACTGAGAGGGCTGGTAGGCTGCAGGGGCCAAAGGAGAGGTCAGAAAGGCCCTGTGGCTTGTCCCAAGCCCTAACCCCAGATCATAAAGAGGTAAGAGGATTCTTCATTTTGGGAAGTAGACCAGCCTTTATGATCTCTTGAAACCAGAATCAGAATGGAGCTCAAATGTAGAACATGGTACCCAAGGCAGCCCACAGACTCCTTCTGTTGTTTTTGGCAACACAGTGTCTTGACTTTGTTACCAGTATTTCAATATTTTAAAATCTCATTTCTTAAAAGAATCTGGATCACTAGCTTCTTTGGAAGAAGGGGAAGATCTGCTAGTCCCGGGCCCAAATGTCCACCTGACTGTCTAGATTAGGGCTGAGTGGCCCCTGTCCCTTCCAGTGGGGCAGTGGGCCTCAACTCTGAGCAGGCCCACACTCACCTAGAGGGCTTGGTGCAGCCCCAGAGCTTTTGATCCAGAAAGACAAGAGGTGGGCAGAACATTGCATTTTTGACACGCTCCCAGGTGATGCTGATGCTGCCAGTCCAGGGATCAGTCCAGGCTGGAAATGATTTGCCCAGGTTCACCCAGTTGGTGAGGGGCAGAGCCAGGCCAGGAGCCTACTTTTTCCAGTGCCAAATCTGCCCCCATCCAAAGCCTCCAGGAGAGTCCATGGGTTCCATCTGAAACACAGGCCCTGACTCTGATTTAGAAATACCATTTAAGTGCTCATCCCTGGGATTTCTCATCTAGAACACGAGAGGCTCACGCTTGCCTGGAAAGGACCCCAATGAAAGGCTATTGAGAAAAGCTAAATGCCGTCCTCCACACCTCTTTTCTTCACTTTCTTGGAAACTAGGCCATTTTTCAGCCTCCAGGAGGCAAAAATGAAAGGGAATATTGCGTTGATGGGATAAGGTAACCTTTCTACACCTGGCTCTCACCTGATGAGCAGTAACTGGAGAAGTTCAGTCTCAAAGGCACTCTCTAAGAAGAGAGAGCAAGAACAGAAGAGGAAGAAACTCCACACCTAAATATGCCTCCATTAAATGGCTTCCAAAGCCATTGCCCCTTGTCAGAGCAGGCTTGACCATGCACTTTGTACACACTCATCAGCATAACATTCTGCGGGAGAGAAAACATCTCAGTGCAGGGAAAAACATGCTGAGACTCCTTGTTTGTGTCTGCATCTTGGCCAGGGTTGCCTGTGGAGGAGCCAGTGTTTTCTCTTTCCCACCAAGCAGCACAGGATTTGAACATCGTTATCTAGACAGTATTCCTTTGGTAAATGATCTAGCTGGCCCGCCCCTTTTTTTTTTCTTGCTGTGATTATTCATTGCCTGGAAGGAATAAACATGAATACTTTGGAAAGAGTGTTGATTCTTGAGGACCAAATGCTCCTTGTAATAGCATATGGTCGCACTACATAAAAGAGCATCATCCTGTGGGATGGAAAGACTGAATATGTTGCCCCCAAGTGTGACTATGCCTCCACAAGAGCATATAGTTATATGAGATAATGCATGTGAAGTATGGGGACCTGGCACTTAGGGAGAGGTCAATAGATGATGAATCCATGATTAAATGAATGGATACAATGTTTTCTGAATGCTAGACACAGTCTCAGGTTCTGTAGACACAACAGAGTATAAGACCCCTGACATCTTAGAGTCCACTTTCAGTCTCTAGCAAAATAAGAGGAAAGATAAAAAAGTGAACGAGCCATTTCAGACTGCTCAGATGTGACAGGCGGGGGCTGGTGTGCAAAGGAGGCAACGTTAGATAGGGTGGTCACAGAAGGCCTCTTTGAGGAGGTGGCATTTCAGCTGAAAATTGAATGGCAAGAAAGAGTCAGTTGTGAAAACAACTAGGCAAGCAGGGTTCCAGGTGATGCAAAAAGCAAGTGCAAAGGCCCTGAGGTAAGCATATGTTTGGTGGGTTCAGGGAATGGGGAAAGCCAGTGTAGATTCTTCATAGTAAATGAGGGGGTACAGGGCATGAGATAAGATTGGAGAGCAAGAAAAGTAAGTCTGATCAGGCACAGCCTTGAGTCCCAAGTAAGGAACTCAGAAATTATTCTAAGGATACAAAAACCATTAGAGCGTTAAGCAATTTGGAAGAGATGATGACTGGCACATACACACAAAACTCAAGGCACTAGTGGCCATGGAAACCCACTATGGGAATGGTGAGGACTAACAGATATTCATGAAACTTGGGACAGTATAGCCATTGAAACCCACTGTGGGAGTGCTGATAACTAGCACATACTTGTGAAACTCGGGGCACTAGTACCCATTGAAACCCACCAGATTGATTGGATTAGTCTCTGTTAGAGAGTTGGATGAGGCAGGCTTGAGACCAGCCCTCACCAAAGGCTTTAGTTTGTATACATCTCAGGAAAAGTGAGAATTTTAGATGATAGTTCTGTTCCCAAGCCTCCCTCCACTACAGAAATTTCCCATTGTAGACGAAGGGATAGGTTTGCCCCTAGCTGTGCAGTTGGTCTATCTCTCCAGCTTGCCACAACTGGGGCCCTTGGCCACATGGGAACTTTGTAAGGGAAGGGGAATGTGAGACAGGACACGGTGCAAGGCAGCTGCCATCTTACCATATTTGTTGCTCAGTGGGAATGGTTCCATGGGTCCATAAGTTCACTGGTGGGGCCCTTCTTTAGGATGAGGCCAGGGGAGCAGTAAGCAAAGATCAGGCATCCTCAGCTCTAGACCTTTACCAGTTGAGATAAGTGACTTTATCCCAGAGTCTTCTTGTGCCTCTGAGGAAGAGGGGAGGGAGCTCACTGGCTGCTTCCCAGCTAAGAGGCTTCCCATGCAGCTGCCCCCAGTCAAGGTGAGGGCACCCTGAGAACAAGGTTAATGCTTGACCTGCTGGTGACTCCCTCCCTGTGCTCTGCATCATCTTTGACTGCTTGTGGATAGGTGGACCAATCGTGTGAGCTCTTAGCAAAGCACAGACCTGGGGGGCACATCGCCCGCTTTGAGCCTAGCTAAGCCTGATGCTGCCCAAGGAACCCTGGGCAAGTCACTTCCCCCCTTGTAGTAGGTAAGGGCTCACCGAGACCTTGGAGAAATCATGTTCCTTCTTTGAGCCTCAGTTTTCTCCATCTAGGAAATGGTATTGACATCGCTCAGCTCACATGGGCCTTATGAGTTCATGTCCAGCAGGTGCTAACATGCTGCAGGGCACGTAAGCACTGAGGAAGTACCCAGTGAATGGACAGATGTGCGTGTATGTGCGTCATGTGTGTTAGAAAATTGGTGGGGGTGGCATATTTGAAAGGCTTTTTAATGCCAAGAGATTTAGCTATTTTTTCTTACCTCTAGGTGGAGCACAAGCAACCTGCAGTTTATTCTTACCATGAAACCACCCCTTCTTCTTGTTCAGATCACACCGTTGTTCTGACTCAGGGTCTCTTGGGTGGTGGCAGACTTTTTTTCTCAACAATGCCTTGGGCACAGGTGGGGAGAAGTTATGCCAGCAAACTCCCCCAATGACTCAGCACATCTGCTGGGATTCTGGTTCTTCCAGCAGATCCAAATAGTGAGGGAGACTTATGTCCTGGAAGCAGAGGGCCCTAAGCTTGACCCCCACTTGGTGCCAGCATGCAGGCTGTGAGGTTAAGCCGGACTCCCAGCCTACCCAGGCTCCAGGTACCAGCACAGCTGCAAAACTGTCCAGCTCCGCGTCTCTAGAGGGTTCTCACTTCCTCTGCTCCACCCTTCCTCTCACTTCTTTCCCCCTGAGCCTGTCGCTTCCATCAGGGAGGGAGAGAGAGACCCAAGATGATTCATCCCTTTTCGGTAGCAGCTGCTGGCCAAGGCTGGAGCGAGACCAGTCAGGGGGCATACAGTTTGCATGGAGGGAGGAAATCCCCACCCACCCGCACGCTGGCCCCACACACACACACACACACACACACACGTATTGTGTCTGCCTTCAGGCCTGTGTGCAAACACGATTTACATCCCCCGACTTGTTTATGAGTGCTGGGCATAATTGGCTTGCCTCACACAACACCTCGGAGCCCAGTCCCACCTCCTCCCCGCTCCTCCCTTCTCTCCCCCTCACCCCCCCAACACTCCTCAAAAGAAATTAGAAACGTGACAACAAACTCCAGTTGTGGAAAACCCACAAACCCACCACCAATCATGTGCCTGGCATGGCAGAGGGGGTGGGGCTGCAGGGTGGGGGAGTAATTGGTGAACCCAGGGTGAATGAAATAATTGGAAAAGTGAGGTGTGAGTTTGTTACCGAAGTGTGAGCGTGGTGGGGGAGGGAAGGAGGGCTGTGTTTAAAAGCCCAGTATGTCCTCTTTATTCACAGCTTCTGATACAGTAATTGCTACTTTGTGGTTTCTATTATCTGCACAGTGGGGAGTGTGGTGTGCGTCTCCTTCCCCGAGCGGCAGAGTTGGTCTCAGGGAGGAGTTCCTGGGTGCCCCGTGATTTTCTTCCTCGCCAGTCCCTGGTGGCCCTGCGCAGCTTCACCCCGACAGTGGCCTAAGCTCCCAGGAGACAAAGGTTCACGCACAACTTCCTTCAAAAGCTGCTCTTAAAAACAGCTTCGTAGACCTTGCTGTCAGATAAGAACCTTCATAATGGCTGGTATTTATATATCGCTTATCTCCAAGGAGCTAAAGGTACTTCATTGATTTCTTCTCCCCCAACCTTTTTTTTTTTCTTTTTAATTCTCTTTCGATAGCTCTCTGAGATCATTAGTATTGGCCTTATATGATCCCATACCGTTATACAAGCGACCAAGCCACTCACTGTCCAGCTTTGTTCTTGGGCTGAGAGAAGCAGCCCGGATGAAAAAGACCCGGGTTTGGAGTTCCTGGGTCCGTGGGACATGGGCAAGTCGCTTTTCTTCTCTGGCCCTTGGTTTTCCCATCTGTAAAACAGAGGCATGGAGATGATGTATTTAAAAAACCGCATATTGCAGGCACTCATGGGTAGCGGAGATGATGGCAGCAGTGATGGTGTCTTGAAGCCTCATCCATGCATTTCAGGAAGTGTCCACAGGCACTGGGAAGTTCCTTCTAACATCTAACCCTGATCTTTCAGCTCCTCCTTAAGCTTCAGTTCTCTCTTGTCCTGTTCTTACAAGGAAGGAAGAAACCTGCTCACCGTAGCCATTTCTCTGACCCTGAAGAATAATAGGATTTCTGAAGCTTCTAGCCTTCATAGGCGGCATTTCATTTGTCATGCTGATGTCTGCCTGGAAACCCCCGACCACAACCGGGACCTCCCTAAGGCCCTTCAGCTGCCTGGGATGGGATTCCCAGCTCCCTGATCCCTGCCCACGATTCCTGGTAGATCCAGGCTGCCCTTCTGTCCCGGCTTTCCCTGCCGAACTCTCAAATGCCACTTCTGCAGGCCACGAAAGCGTGGCTCCTGCAGCCGCTCCTCAACGGCGTTTTTCTCTACCTTTTAATTATTTTTCTCGCCTTTCTCTGGACCCTTAGCTGCTTACAATGCACAGAGCATCCACAGCTTGCAATGTGCTGCAGAGAGGGAGGAATTAACCTCAACAGTCTCTTTCTCTCTCTCTCTCTCTCTCTCTTTCTCTCTCACACCAACCCCCTCCCATGACCCCTTCTCCCCTTCTCACACACACACACACACGCACACACACACACACAGAGTCTGGCTTACCAGAAATCTGGGCAGAGGTCATTGAGACCATCAAGGGATAGGAGATTATAGCCCTTGTGGACAAAAGTAGAGGGTTTGCACACAGTGTGGGCAGAAAGAACTGGGACTCGGCCTACCCCCACCTTGCCTGGTGGTCTTAGGGAAATCACCGGACCCCTGGGAGTCTACACAAGGCATTCCTAGCCACCCTGCATGGGGTCTTCCTGCTTCACCCCAGACCTGACCAAGACTCAGGAAGAAAGAGGCCCCAGCTCTTGCAAGTGGCCAGTCCCCGTCCAGATGATGCAAGGGGGTTGAGTCATTGTGCAGGAGAAAGAGAACTCGGGCATAACGCCATACATGCCTGGATTCACATTCTAACCCTGCTGCCTGTGAGGAAGGACCCCTGGCTCCCAGAGCTGCGGTTTCTTCATCTGTAACATGGGAATGATAAGGCTAACAATAGTTCACATTAGTGCTATGTGTATTTCATTTCACCCTCATCACCACTCTCTGAGGGTAGGTGTAATTTACCCATGGTAATGTCTACCTTCCTGGGCTACCATTTGCTTGTTCATTCATTCCAAAATACCTTCAGGCTTCTACCCTGAGCCAGACGCTGGGCTCACTGCCGCAGGTCGTGATGAGCAAGATAGATGGGGCCTGGACTCTTGCAGAGCTGAGCCCTAGCCCCGGCCAGGGAAGGCACAGAAGTAAACAGGCATACACGCCACAGACCCCTGGTCGGGGAGCACAGTGAGCGGTGACACTGTGGATGGGGGCAGTCACCCCAGCCTTGAGGGGTTGGGAAAGACATCTCGGGGCTAGTGCAGTTAGGTGAGGCCAAGGCAGGGATGGAGGAACCAGCTCACCCAGTGGCTGTCTGTGGCTGTGTTGAGAAAGCAGCCAGCCTGGTCTTCCGTGTGCCTCAGTTGCCTCATACCAGCTCTGAATGCTCTCAGGCTCCAGCCCCGTAGCCACCGGATGTGCCATCCCTGCGGTCCCAGTGGCCTTCTGAAGACCTGGACCCAAAGAACCATTCTTCTGAATGAGCTTACAGGAAAATTTGTCCATGCCCTGCCCTCCCTGTTCAAAGCCAGCATGGCAGAGGGGCTTTGGTGGAGGGAAGAGAGACAGTGTCTGTCATGGGATGCATCCGCCTTTAGGTGGCAGAATGAAGCAGGGTTTGCGGGCTTGACTCCTCAGCTCTCCAACCTTACCTTGTCCCCACTTGCCCAGCCTCTGGTCCCCAGTCCCGGCTCCCCTCCAGCAGGGAAACCTGACCGGGCTCCACTCCCCACATTCCTGGCTCCTTCCCCTCCCTGGGAGGCTGGCCTTGTCACCAGTGCCTCTGTGCTGTTTTTCGTTGCCCACACAGAGGAGGCACCAGGAGGGGGGAGCAGAGCTGCTGGGGAGAGCTCTGAGGAGACGTGCAGATTCATTTTGAGGATTCATAATGCCGCATTTACACACCGTCCTGCCTTCAGAAATTGGGCTGGCAGATGCCTGGTCATGCTGTCAGGGCTGTGGGTTAACGCTTTGGATTTAGCTTATATCATTTCATGAGAGCTTACGGCCTTTACTGTGTTTTTTACCCAATCGGTCTTTGGCCCCAAAGCATCCTAGACCATCGTGCGTATGTGTGTGTGCCCAGGCGGCCGAAAGTGTGTGTAGATTTTCAAATAAAATAATACCTCTCTTCAGATGCCGTGCACATTAAATATTTATCGGCAGCAATTTGTACGTATATATTTGATAAATGGACATTAGGAAAAGATTAGGGGGTGGGAAGTGAGACAGGGAGGCAAGGAGGCCTGAGAAAGTCCTATCCCTTTGTCCTACAATTTCTCAAAGGTTTAATCTGGAGGAGAGGAGAGGAGGGAACCAGGGGGGATGGTCCAAGGCTGTGGTTACCGGTTTGATCCCTGTCAGGAGAAGCCAACCCATTTTCCTCTCCAGAGCTTTGCCTGACTTTGGCTTGGAAGATATCAAAATGAAAGCTCAGAGGGAGGGGAAGCAGGGTTTAGAGGGAGTCGCTGCGTGTCATTTGAGTGCTAAAGAAACACATGTCCCACGTCCCAGGTCCTGGAGAAGGGGCCCCATCCCATTTGCTCAGCCTGGGGTCATCGTGTGCTCAGCTCAGACATAGAGGCAGTTTGGAAAGGTCAGGCAACCCTGCTGGTCCCATGTTCAGAGCCCCGACTCGCACACATGGGCAGCACCTTGACCTGCCCAGGCCCCCCAACCCGAGCCTGGCTACTTGTGTACTAGGCAGGGTCCTCCCCAGTGCATAGTTACCCCACAGGGAAGTGGGGCCCCATGGGGACAGAGGGTCTCTAGCTAGTTGCAGAGGAACTGAAAATTCTCCATTCACATCTCCAGCCCGATTTTTCCCTCCCTGCCCTGCCTGATGGCCTGGGCCTGGGAGAAGGCCGCTCATGCCCCTGAGCTGACACGTGCGAGCGTCTGTGTGCCTGCATGCACTTGCCTTTTATAACCCAAAGGGATTTACGTGTGAGAATCAGTCCTGCCTTCCCGACCTCACTTGCCGGCCTCTAGTCTTAAACCCCTATATCTTGCCTTTTGTTTTTAGCACCTTTGGGGAGTTGAAGACGGTCCGCTTGCCAAAGAAGATGACCGGGACAGGCACACACAGAGGCTTCGGCTTTGTGGACTTCCTCACTAAGCAGGATGCGAAGGTGAGACCGTGGCTCCCTTCCCCACCTGTCCCGGCCTCCCCTTTCCAGGACCCGTTATAGAAGAGGCAGCCAGGCCTCTAACATACACAGAGTCACCTCCTCATGCAGGTGTTCTTTTTTTGCCTTTGATTCTGCTTAACGTGTACAACATCCTTGGAGAAGATCCTGGGGATTTTGTATTCGGAGGAAGAAGCAGTTTCTGTGTCCCCCTTCCCTCCCCGTTTCATGTATGCAGGAACCTGGGACATAAACTGGGGATGGGAAGCAAATGCGTTTCCCAGGCCTCTCCAAGTCATCAAGAAAATCCCTCAGTTCAGGTGGCCCCGTGGGGTAGGCAGCATGGGAAATGCCACACAGAACAGTGCGGAGAGGGCAGAGCACTTGGAAAGGAGAGTAAGAGGCACCCAAGAAGCAGCCAAGGGAATGCATCTTTCCCTTCCTTTCTTCCGCTCATGGCCGGGGGTTCTGTTTTGTGCTGGTTGTCTGTGAGGGCAGCCCCGGCAGCTGCAGCTGCATGGAAGCGTGTGTACCGAAACCCCTCCAGGCTCCTTGAGAACCTTTTCTTTTTGAAGCAAGGCGGCATCTCCAAATTGGTTCAGTGCAGCACAGCCAGGCTTTGCTCCTGCAGTGGGTGCTGGGCCCAGCCACCGATGTGGGGCAGAGGCTGTGTGAACAAGGGCCTGGCTGTACCTAAAGCCACTGCCCTCGTGGCACCGAGCTCCAGGTCAGAATCTGGAAGGAAGGTAGTGGCAGAGCTGTCACAGTGGGCTGCCTTCCGTGAGCTCTGCCCGCAGGCGACCTGTCCCCTCTCAGCCTCGCTGTTCCTCAAGGCTAAAATAAAGTGACAGGGAGGTCTCATTAGTGGCTGGGATCCCCTCCACCTCTGACGAGCTGTTCCTCAGAAGAACAGTGAACATTTCCTGGAATCACAGCCATTGGGCTTTAGCAGGCTGGCATCACAAGGGGCCCAGGGTGTGGGTCAGCTGTGCAGAACCAAAGGTGGCAGCTCCGGGACACAGCTGCGGCCTTTGTGGGCCCTGGGAACACACACAGGCAGAGAAGGTGCACTGGGAGCCTCGGAGAGCCTCGCCAGCCACCTTTGTCTCCGAGGCTTGAGCTCAAGTGCCTGTTTTGTTGACACATGGCCATATTTGTCCGGACATCTGCTCCTCTCTCCTCCTGGCTGGCAGCCTTTCCCTCGCCTCACGTCAGGGACAGCAGGGAACCCACCTTGCATGCAGCAGGTCACAGCCCTCACCCTCACAGTGGGGCAGGCACGTGGTGCCCTGCATTGGCTCAGGGTAGCAACAGAGGGCTGCCTTTCAGAGCTCCCACCCGTGACAGCTCAACCCACACTGGCCTTCCCTGTGCCACAGTTTTCTCATCTGTGAAACGAGAATGATGGCTGCGCCCCCCTCCCAGGGTTAGAGCAGGTGATGCATGGGAGACACTGACTCGGTCCTGGCATGTGGTGGGCACTCGATACTGGTACACCGTTTCCTTCTCAGAGCCACCCTTGGTCCATGGATTCATGCCCACATGTGGTGCTCTGTGGACAGAACAGAGTACAGGGCAGCATCTTTTCTCCACTGCATTCCACTGAGCTCTGGGTGCCTGAGGGGATTGGGCAGTGATGGTGTGGAAGTGTTGTCATCTGTCTTATATCAGAGTTCCTGTAGGAGGCTGTGCTTGGGGGAGAAATGAGGGATTCACTCTGTTCCTCAGAAATGTCTCTTACAAAGACCAGTGCGAGAGCTTGTCGTTACAGCACAAACTTCAAAGCCAGACTGCCTGAGTTTGAACCCCAGGGCTGCCACAAATCTCCCGTGTGACCTTGGGCAAGTGACATCCTTTCTGTGTGCCTCAGTTTCCCCCCTCATAAAATGGTCATAGGGTTTTCCATATTTTCATAGAGTCATTGTGAGGTTTGAATGGGGTGATGATTTAGAACAGGGCCTGGCCACTGTGTACTGGCTGTTGGCTGTGATGAGGAGATGGAAGCCGGCAGTGATAACAATGGCGGTGGTCTGAAATAAGAAAGGGTTTTCCCCTTCTTATTTGGCCACCCACTGGGCCTCTTTTCTCACCCATCCACTGGACCTCTTATGATGCCAACCTTTAAAGCCCAATGGGTGCTCCTCCAGGAAACGCTCACTGCTTTTCTGAGGAAGAGCTTGTCAGAGGTAGAGGGGATTCCGGCCATTGATGAGAGCAGAGCACAAAGGCACTGGAGCCCCTCACTGGAAGCCCTCTTTCAGCACCCAGAGGTTCATGCCGGGTTGACACAGCCCTTGGGACATGGAGGGTCCACCCAGGGTGGGCGCCAGCTGTGAGCCCTTTGACATGTCACCGTTGGCTCAGTTTTGCTCGTCAGCTTTATTAGGACAGAAGGTGGACTCCCAGGTAATCGGAGCAGTGCGTGCCACTGAGGAAGTTCACCTAGCACCCAGGGGTCCCGTGCTTGCCACCCCCGGGCCCGGCTGCGGATGTTCATTCTGAAGCCCAGCACAGCCCTCTAGTGATTTATGGAGGTGGCAGCTCCTCCCCCTCCATCCCTTGCCTGCCTTTACTCCGGGCTCCGGGAGGAGAAAGGGCAGCCGAGGACAGTACAGGCTCAACTCACAGCCTCTCAAGGATTGGCCCTTCTCCCTGTCAGGCGGCTATTTCTGGCCCCTCCATCCCTGTAGCAACTCTTCCCTCTCCCACACTGGGGCTTGTGCCACGGAACGCAGTGGTCTTCCAAGAAGGAGGAGCCCATCACAAGCATATCTTTCCTACAAGGATCCCTTTGCTCTTTTTGTTTCCCGGGGAAGCTGCCATTGCTTTCTCCCTCCCCGGCTCCAGGTCTGTCTGGAGAACTTTATTGTCTTCTGAGTGGAACATTTAGCACTCTCCACTGACCCGTAGAATCGTGCACACTGCATATTAGTGAATAGGATTCTGAATATTGTAAATATCTAGTTAGCTCGAGGGTGGGCGTGAGTTTGAAGAGGGAGAGCAGTAGTGCCAGAGACATGGAGTCAAAAGCACTGGTGATCTTTTTTATCTCAGCAGAAGGAATTTAGTGAGAACCCAGGGCTGGTAGAGGAGCCTCCATGATTCCAGCCTCTCAGGGCCAGCTCCCATGCATCCTCCCCGTGTCAAAGCTCTTAGGGAAGGAGAGTTCCTTCAGAAACCCTTCCCAGGGTTCAGTTCAACCCTGACCCACTCAGATCCCCCTCCAAGGGCACAGATCCCATTTCCTGTCGTGGCACCCTCAATGAAGATAAATAGTCGCCCCCTGCGTTGGCATCGGCCACCTCTTGAGCCAGGAGGTCTACCCCAAGCAATCCTCAGATGGGAGGAAAGAAGGGAGGGATAGGTTGAAAGGAGGGGGCAGCTCAGCTCATTGTAGAGGCTGAGGCTGGAAAAGGAATGGAGAAATGAATGGTTTCTGGGAGGGGCCAGTGCTGCGGCTTGAACCCCGGTATCACGACTCCCAGAACAGTGCTCTTTCCCCATCATCCATCAGTCCATTTGCCTGCTGGCAAAGGACAGAAGAATTAAGGCATCCCCTCAACACCACAGTCCTTGCTGTGACCCTGAGCACATGCCGTCTCTGCTGTCCCTGAACCGAGGGGTTCTGAATTGTCTGACCTTTCTCCATGAGACCCACGTCCCACTGTGCATATCCTCAAGGGCTCTGTGATATCCATCAAGCCCCTTCTGGATTAAGCACACATACCCCCAAACTGGAAAGAGAATCCTAGCAAGAGGCTCCTCGAAGGCTGTTGTGGCAGAGCTCAGAGTAACCAGGCAACTGATGATAATAGCAAGAGGCTCCCACGAGCGTGCTGGCTTTGTATGTGACATTCACCGCACTCGCACTGCCCCAGCCCAAGCTGCGGCAGCCCCAGCATCAGGCGGGAGATTTGCATCCAGTCTCCCTCCCCAGTCTTGCTGAGCATTTGCTTAGCTCCTGCGCTGAAGCCACCGTGGAGCCCTATGAATTGATGGGAAGCCCAGACCCTGGTCTGTTACTGAGCTGCTCTGGTGAACCGGGGCTGGGTCCTGACCATCTGCCCTCATCACGGGCCCTGGTGACCAGAGGCCTGCTCAGAGGAAGCAGGATCGATGAGCTGGCATATTCTCCCAACCTAGGACATTCTATCAGCCCCTGATGCCCCGGGCAGTAAATGTCAGTCCCTCTGAAAGTGCTGGTGTTATCTAAACCTCCAGGTGTGATGATCTGGCATTTCTCAAGAGCCTTCCCCACGTGTGGAGGGAAGCAGGGGACAGAGGTTGATGGAGGAAGGAGAATGGGGGTGGTATAGGAAGTCAGTGGTCTCCTGGGGGGCCTGGGTCTACACCGTGTACACGGCTGTCAGTTGTGTTATCAGCGCCACGCAACCAGGGGACCACACAACCTGGAAGTTTCTAAAAGGGCAATATCTTTGAGTTGATAAAAACTGTCAACTTCTGGAAGCCCTTCTTTGGCAGAGACGGTGCAGGACATTTGCATATATAAGTTTTAATCCTCACGGGACTCTAGGAGATAGGTGATAGGAAGCCATTTGATGACTGGGGAAACCAAGGCTCAAAGGGACAAAGTTGTTTGCTCAAGATCATATAGTGGTACTTGGCAGAGCTGGGAAAAATCTAATTCCAAAGCCTGTATCCAGGGATTCCTCCTCCCTTCGTTCACTGATTCACTTAAATTCTGTGTATCTCCACACCAGGCTCTGGGTAGCGCCTCTTCTCCCTGCCATGCCCACCATCTCTCACCCAGCCCTGACACCTCACCAAGGAGAAGGACTCTCGAATTAGAGGGACACTTTGGAGGAAGGCCAAGAGAGTGTCCCTTAGAACGTCTCTTGGGAACAAGTCCAGAATGAAGTCAACTCCTCCCAGCCCCCAGAGGAGGAGTGGGCATTCAGTGAGCTGTCCCCACTAGCACACACTACCATGCTGCCTTCCAACCCTGCCAATCCCCAGGAGTAGCCTCACTGAGGAGGCAGCAGCCTTTCACCTGGGCAGCTGTACCGGGGACTCCCTACCAGGTGCACTCATCCCCATTGGCTGAGTGGCCACCAATAGCCATTGGGATTCCAGTTAAAGCCGCCACCTCCTCTCTCTTTACCCAGACCAGGCTGGTCCTGGAGGAAGAAAGGAAGGGCACCACGGAAGGGGAAGACCACAAAGAATAGACTTGCAGCCCAGAAGCCAGAATATTAATTTTTTCCCATGCAATGCGCCTTTAATTTTTCCCTTCCCCAGGCCTGCCGTGCCTTTGTACTTTTGCAGTTGCAGCTGTTTTTATTTGCCGCCGCTGCTGTTGTTTTAAAAGGTCTATTTTCACATGGAATGTTATCCAATTAGCAGAGCAATGTGTTGGCTTAAATAAACACTTGGGGGGAGCCGGCTGTAGGGAGACGCGAGGGTGGTTGGCGTTGGCAGGCAGAGCTGTTCGCACTGTGGTAAACAACCACAGCTTTCATTGTAGGGTCGCACCAGTTAATGTCTCCTTCCTCATTTCTCACTTTTCCACTCTGCCAAGGGTGGGAGCAGAGGAAGGGATGTGGATATGTGGCCCAGGCCCTCCCTAGCCTGGGGGAGGCCAGTGTTTTGGGAGAGGCTGCCACTGGGCCTCTCGAGGAATATTCTGTGAACCTACTGTCTTCACCTGGCAGATTCCACCCAAACAGGACCTGTAGTGGAAGGGACCAATGATGAGCAAGCCGGACGAAGCTCATTAAGGCAGGGATAGCCTTCCTCCTCACCGGGTGCCCAGCGCACCCAGCACAGTGCTGAGCCGTGTTGTATGCACAGTAAACAATCGCTATTAGATTGTCAGTGGCGTGCATTCAACACGTTTGCTTCAACTGAGTGCAGAGAAGGAGGAGCGTGCTGCACGGTGGTTAGTGTGGCCTGTGACATCAAGCGGCCTCTTTGCAGCTGTGCGAACGTGGGCAAGGGACTTCAGATCCCTCTAGCCCAAGTGACTCGTCCCCACACAGGCAATAATAAGGCTCCCCTTCAGGCGTTTGTGAAGACGAAGCAGCATGTTGCGTGCAAAGCGTTTAACACAGGCTGTGGCACGTGACACCAAAGAAGTGAGGGTGGCTGAGTGTTCCTCTGGGACCCTGGGGATCACAGGTGCTGCAGCCTGAAACCTAGGTGTCCATTGTCCTGTATGTCCCAAAGTGTTAACCGGAAGCAAATTCAGGAATTGGAGTTTTGTCTCCACTTTTCTGTTCAGGTGTGCATGTGACGTGTGTGCATGTGACGTGTGTGCGCTCACAACTCTGTTGTAATTGTGGGCTTTTTGCCAAGTTTTCTTCAGCAGAGCCCAGGAGGAATGGAAAATGTGTTTGGATCCCGAGCTTGCATTTCAAGGCAGGCTTGGCCAGCACACATATGTATGGGCTGCGACCTGGGATCAGGACAGGCTGCCCTCCTCAGACTGGCAGGTGAGCAGCCTTTGTAGCCAAGATGCAGTGCCAGGACGGATCCCTCTGCTAATTGTGTCCCTGGAGCTTCTGTGTGGATTGAGGCCTGCACAGTCCTACAGAGATGAGAGTGAGAAGGACTCAGGTTCAGACGTCTTCATTTCATATTTATCAGGCAGGCAGTACTAGTCATCAAGGAAAGGTAAAACTCCCAGCCAAGTTGACAGCCTTCCTCCCTTTTAACAGCTTTAAAATAATTTTTGTTTTTTTTTAAAGACAATCTCGCTCTGTCGCCCAGGCTGAAGTGCAGTGGCACGTTCTCTGCTCCCTGCAACCTCCACCTCCTAGGTTCAAGGGATTCTCCTGCCTCAGCCTCCCAAGTAGCTAGGATCTCAGGCGTGCACCCCCATGCCTGGCTAATTTTTGTATTTTTAGTAGAGACGAGTTTCTCCATGTTGGCCAGGCTAGTCTCGAACTCCTGGCCTCAAATGATTCCCCCCGCCTTGGCAAAGTGCTGGGATCACAGGCGTGAGGCACCGCACCTGGCCTAAAATAATTTAAATTAAAAAAAAAAAACTTTACTACAAATGGCACCAGCAACAGGTACCAGGAATTAGGCCCTTCCCATTATGCCAGGCGTTGGGCTAAAGGAAGAGTTGCTGTCTTATTTATGCTTCCCAGCAGTTCTGAGACGCTGAAGCACCCCCATTTTACAGTTGAAAAAGTAAAAACTTAGAGAAGTTTATTGAAAGTGGCAGGCCCAGGGCTGTGCCTGAGGGAGAGCTCAGAGCCTCAGCTGCACCTGCTGCCCATGGCCTTGTGGCTTGGTGCCCTTGGGTCCCTGGCATTGGCCCTCTCTCCCTAGTGGCTCTCTTTCCTCTCTCGGGGATGCTATAAATTGGCAGAGGTCCAAAGTGTGTCCCATCTTTGTCGCCTCGTCTCTTGTTTGCCTCACAGTCAGCTCCCCAGAGACTTAGAGTCGAATCGCACTGAGCTGAGCGAGCTAAGGAATGAGTGAGTGAGAGAGAGAGGTACCTCTTTGTCTGAAGAGTTCAGACAGCATCACCTGGAAGCAGACCCTGTCCTAGGAGTTCACCCTCAGCTCCGAGGTGTCATTTCTGGGAAGGGACTGGGATGGGAATCACCCAAGATTGTGCAGGGAGCTTGACTTACTCTGGGCAAACTCCTGCCTAGCAGAGAGCTACCCCTGTGAGGAGAGAAGCAGCTAGTGGTAGGTAGATAGAGAAAGGATCTCTCTCTCTCTCAGGGTGATGGCATTAAAACACCCCAGGGAGGCAGACCCTCCTCCCAGAAGTCCCTTTGACCACCTCTGCAGAGAGCCCCCAACAGTGCCAGCCACTTATTGTGGGTGTTGGGGGCACAACGGGTTTGGCAGGAGTTGGTGTTATCCCTGTTTGGACAGATTTAGCGTCTGCTGAGAGATGCAGCCCTCTGGCTTTGCCAGAGACAGCTCCCTGGGAGCAGGAGGGCCAGGAGAATGCCTTGGTCTTCTAAAGACAGGAATAGTGTCCTCAGCTCTGCCCAGAAGCCGTGGCCCTGGGCAGTTCTTCGCAGCCCCTTGGGATGGGAGTCCTGCCAAGGGCGTGCAATGCCTTTTGTTGCTGTGAGAGGAGGTCTGTCTCCAGGGAAGCTGCAGAAAGGTCAGGCCCAGCGCTGCACTGGCAGCCTTCCAATGCCTTCCCAGTTCTTGAAAGAGGCCGCCAGGCCGGGCCACAGTCTAGCCTGCGGCTGTCAACCCCACACCACCTTAGCAGATTGCCTTCTAAGGGAATTCAGAAAAGGCGGCAGGAGGCCAGGCCTCTTGATGCCTGGAGTCCATGGCTGGAGTCAGAGGAGCTCAAAGAGCTATGATTTCAGGACAGCAGAGCCAGAGAGCTGAATCATGAGGGCAGCCCTGGAGTCTGGCTAGACCTGCTCAGAGCTTTCCTGGGTGGGCCTCAAATTCTGAGTAGGGCCAAGGCATGCGAGACACCCAGGGATCTGGCAGGAAACAGAATCTACCCCCACCCCCAGGTGGTGTGAATGAAGAGGTGTTGATGGAGGTATAGGTAGGGAGAAGGGACTCCCCAGGGATGGCAAAGCCCCCAGAACTGTCATCTCACTTAGGCCAAGAGGAGGGTTGGAAGGAAAGACAGGGCTAGAGCTGCCGAGAAGAGACCTTGAGCAGGAGCTACAGCCCTGCGGGGAGGGGGAGGGACGCAGCACCAACCTCTCTCCTCCCTATTCCCCTCTTCCCCTCTTCCCTCCAGTCTCCCAGCAGTGCCGCCCATTTGCTTCCCCCCAGTAGATACCAGAGGCCAAGGAAGCCCTGGTCACACTGTGCAGAGTCGACTCCCAAAGTGTAGAGGATGGGGGAGGGGGGCCCAGGAATAACCAGTCCTGGCCATCAATGATGGCAGGAAGTGCTCCCAAGAATGGAAGTGGCTTCTCTTCTGTGACGTTCGTTTTGCTGGACTCCTGCATCCTCGGGGTTCTGTGCTGGGTCTTCAGGCCTCTCCAGCAAAGCAACTGGGGGTCTGACATGCGGTCTCTCAAGCCCGGATGGTGCAGGTTACTGTTCCTGTCCTGCCAGGCCCCGAGCCAGGCATGCTGGGAGCAGAGCCCTACCCAAGATTATTTGTGTATCGTTTCAAAAGGCCAAATGTCCCCCTCATCTGGATGGTTGGGGACTACCTGCTCTCTCAGAATGGGACACGCTCTTATCCCCGCCGCGTTTGTAGTCTATAAAGTGCAGGGGTTTGAAGGGAACTGTGGCAGGACATCTAAGCCAGCCCTCCATCCCCAGCTAGGACCAGCCTAACCATCTACCCCAGTCTGGAGACGTGTTCTCAAGACCCCCAGTGAAGGAGATGCCGCAGTGTGCTTTGTTGACTGAGTGGCCTCTGCCCCAGCACCAGGCTGAGGATCTTAAGCATGGAGTGTCTTCCCTCCAGGGTTCAAAGTTCAGTCAGGAAGACTGGCACACAGAAGGCATTATGGGGCAGGGAGCAGGTTCTGGAAATGGAGGCCGGGTGTCCAGGGCACAGGGAGGGTGCCTGGCTGTTGCCTGTGCAGGAGGGGCAGAACCCTCCCTGGGCCGTCTGTGTAAGAGGCCCAGAGACAACATGTAGAGGCCAAAAGGAAGAAGGAGAAGGAAGTTGACCTGCATACAAGCTTTGGCCAGTGCCTCAGTTTCCCAGTCACTGAAATGGGAGAATAATACCTATTCTCAGGAGTGGGCTGAGGTGATATGCTTGGAGTTCTGTGGAGCTAGGAGATAGGATCATCCATGCTAAAAAGGCCTTTGATGCCACAAAAGGAAAATCAGACAGACTTGGAGAGGAGCAGAGGTCTAGTAACTCCTCAGTCTCCTGAGATGAACAAGCCCGGGGACTGTTCTGGCAGAGGAGCACCACGCCTGCGGTTGAGGTTTAGAAAAACGCTTGCGAGAAGGTGGAGGTCAAGTTTTAATGGGATCACGTGTAGGCAGAGACCAGGGAGCGAGCTGCTAGTGAACCTCTCTGGCTTGCACTTTCCCCTCTGTGATGGCTGGAACCTTCCAAACTTCTCACAGTCCTTCCTGTGCCAACCCGAAAGCCCCTTGAGGCCCGGGCCTGCATCTTCCTCCTCCTCCGCACCCGCCTTACCTCCTAGAATGTGTCAAATACAACAAGCTCTTGTTACGCTCTTTTAATGAAACACAATTACTCTGGATTATCCGAGGCCAATTTTAGCCTCAAATCGCTATCCTCACACTGCCTGCGACAGTTTGAGGCCACCATATTCCAGCCACCCAGGCAGTGGGAACTCGGGAACGCAACCTGATTTCATATTAACCTGCAGGGACTAGAACTCAGCAGGGTAATTCTGCTATTTTTGGAGAACCACGTATTGTGCTCTAACTTCAAATACAAAAGAGCTTTTGTGTCTTACCTTCCCTTGTCCCCGCTCTTTAGCCTGATAATGAAAAGTGGAAGCATACATCATCATCACAGCAGCCAATCTTAAGTGCCACATGTTATGTGCCAGGCAATGTTCTAAGTGTCAGACTTAACAGTTCTCTGAATTCTCACTACTCTTTGCTGCTGCCCTCCTTTTACATATGAGGAAGCTCGGGCTCAGAGAGAGAGGTTCAGCAGCTTGCCCAAGATCACACAGCTCGTAAGCAGTGGAGCAGGGATTTGAACCAAGGCAGGCCAGCAGCAGAGCCCACCCTGTCTAACTGCCATGCCACCTCCCCTCTTACTGTGAAGAGCTCTTCCAGAGAGAGGCCAGTAACGTGTCAGAGGAGTGCAGAGGGAAGAGAGGAAGATTTGTGAGAAGTGATGTCACAAAGAAACCAGGAGAGGGAATTTTTGGTGACTCCTGCAATGAATGGAGATCTCCAGGGCTTTCTGTGGTACAAGAATGGAGAACTGGCTTCTAAGGGAGAGAAAGAAACATTGAAATCTAACAGTAGGAATCAGAGAGGCTGGGGTTGGGGCCTCTCACCCGGACCTACCTCCTGAGATCTTATTCCATTCTTGAGAGTTCCAGCCTAGCATTCACCAGATGCATCCCCTTGGCCACCCCCACCCCACCGTGTCCCCGGGACCACAGCTCCTCAGGGACCCTGGCACGAGGATGGAATATCCGCCATGCCAGACTCCCCACCAATTCCTCTCCCCCGCCTTAAAACCCCAACTCCCCCAGTCAAGCCGTTTCTCTGCCTCGCCAGCTGAGAACGCGTGTGTTTTAAAGCTCTGAATGGGCCATTTCGGCTCGGAGTCCAGATGCATTTTTATATCCACATGGAAAAAAATGCAGAGGCTCTGCTGGCAGTCAGAAAGAGTTTTTTAAATTAAAGTTAAAAAAAAAAAAAGGAAAGAAAAAGTTTTCTGCACCTGGTCCTCCTCAGAACAGCACAGAGGAGAACAAAGCGTTTCTTTAATTTGGCCACATGTCTGGTTTTAAAAAGATGCATGTTCTAGTCACCTCCCTTTTGTCTTTTCAGATTCATTTGTTTATTGAATGTATATTATGTGCTGCCCTCTGTGCATGTTTTGTGTAAGTCCCATAGCCAGCCCCAACATGGATGAGGAAACTGAGGCAGTTGATTACCCAAGGGCACTGCGTCCTTTCCCTAGCGCTACTGTAACAAAACGCCACAGACTGGATGGCTTCAAACCACAGAAATGGGCCAGGTACCGTGGCTCAGGCCTGTAGTCCCAGGACTTTGGGAAGCTGAGGCAGGAGGATCACTAGAGTTCAGGAGTTCAAGACCAGCCTGGGCAATGTAAGGAGACCCCATCTCTACAAAAAGTGAAAAACTTAGTGAGGCATTGTAGCATGTGCCTGTTGTCCCAGCCACTCGGTAGGCCAAGGTGGGAGAATCGCCTGAGCCCAGGAATTCGAGGATACAGTGAGCCATGATCATGCCACTGCACTCCATCCTGAGTGACAGAGCGAGACCTTGCCTCAAAAAGCATTTTAAAAATCCAGAAATGTGTCTCACGGTTCTAGAGGCTGGAAGTCCAAAATCAAGTGCTGGCAGGATTGGTTCCTTCCGAGGGAAACCCTGTTTGGTGCCTCTCCCTGGCTGCTGGGGACAGCTGGCATCCTTGGTTTGTAGACTCATCACCCAGTATCTGCCTCCATCTCCCCACGGCATTCGCCCTGTGTTTCTGTCTTCACATGGCCATCCAGTGACACTAGTCATTGGCTCAGAGCCTTTCATTTTCCAGTATGACCTCGTCTCGACTGTTTACATCTGCAACTACCTATTTCCAAATAAGGTCACATTCTGAAGTACAGGGGGTTAGGACTCAACATGACCCCTCTTGCGGGACATGGTCCAACCGTAAGAGCTACATTGTAGATAAGGAGCACAGCTGGATGGGTTTCCATCCAGACCCTTCCAGTTATATGATTCCTCACGGCATAAATGAAACAAGAGCAGCAAACCCCTCCTCTGCTTGTACCAACTGGTGCTCTCTGCAACCCAGAAGCAAAGCAAAGGGCCTTCTTAGCCACTGTTGCTCTCCACTGCCAATGCTTGAGCACCTGGAGCCTACTGCTTTTTAAACCAATGCCTGCCCAAAAGCTCTCTGCTGAGAGAAAGCAGCTGCAGATGTGATGTCTACGGTAACAAAACAACAGCAACGAGAAGTAACATCTCTTGAGTAATTATGGTGTGCCCATACTGTTCTAGACACTGTGTTGACTCGTTTTTGTCCCTAGAACCCCTGAGATTGGCATATATGAGCATATTTGTTTTATAGGTAAGGAAAATAGAGTCAAGGCAGATTTATTTAACTTGCCCAAGATCTTCAAGTTAGGACCTGCAGGGTCTGTCCTTCCTGAGCAGGGTGACCTCACTCTGTGCCATGGAAGTGTTTGGGGATGAGCCCATCAACTCAGGGTGTTCCTGTCCAGTGCCATTGAACTTGAGACCTAGCGATGTTTAAGACGGTACTGATCACTACCATATGATTCCATTCCCATGAAATGTCCAGAATATGCAAATCCATAGAGACAGAAAGCAGACTGGTGGTTGCCAAGGGCTGGGGGACTGCTAGCTAAGGGGTGTGGGGTTTCCTTTGGGGGTGATGAAAACGTTCTAAAATGGATTTGGTGACATTTCGCACAGCTCTGTGATGATACTAAAAGCCATTGAACTGTCTTCAGACAAGCGGTGTATACAGTATGTGGATTCTGTCTCGGTATAGCTGTTGAAAAGCAGGAAGAGGAACCAGGCAGCATGTGGGAGTCGGGAAGAGCAAAGAGTGAGCGGGAACAGCCTGTGCCAGGACCCAGGCTGCTGAGCTGGGGGTGGGAGCTGGGAGTGCAGGGCTGGGGGAACCAGCGAGGAGGCAAAGGGCACTGGCAGCGGAGGCAGAAGGGGCCCTCCGAACAGCGTGGGGGACAGAGTCACCAGGGCAGTGAAGGAGAGCGGCACCCAGTGACACCCAGAGGCCTGCACGTTTGTCATCTGGCGGCCAGCCAGGGCTCGGCTTTCTCAAGTGGCCACCATGCAGACAGCCGGGTGGGAGGCGAGCCCACTAATGGGGTCGCCCTCCACAGATCGGATGACACGCAGCAAATAGACGGCTGCCTCGGCCCAGGCACCAATTACAGCCCAGACGGCGGATATATTGACTGCTCAGTCACTTGCAGCTTTCTCCCTGGGAACGCAACCCACTAATTAAATAGATGCACCCAACTGCTCCCCAAACCCTCGCTGGAGATCAGATGTCACGGGGCCACAACCTGGGCTTTGGCATCTGAGACGCGGGCAGGCAGCTGGCGGGCAGAGTGGAGTGTCTGCCGCACTGATCCAGCTGATGTGCAGTTTCATTTCTTGTCCCTCTGCAGAGAGCCTTCAATGCCCTGTGTCACAGCACCCACTTGTACGGCCGGAGGCTGGTGCTGGAGTGGGCCGACTCCGAGGTGACCCTGCAGGCCCTAAGGCGGAAGACGGCCGCGCACTTTCACGGTAGGAGCGGGACGGTCTTTTGGGCTGATTCATGGGCCCCCTGGGGAACACAAGAGGTGGGGCATCTGAGAGAACTGCCCTTACCCAGCAGGCTATGGCCACAAGGGCTGCCAAGCACCTCCTGCTGGGTATCCTCCCACAGCCCCTCCAGACCTGCTCTCCACCTTTCTTGGGCACTCCCTGCCGGGAGGCTGGCCTGTGTGAAAGCATCCGGGTTCTGTGCCCTTTTGGGTTGCAGTCAGGTTGGGTCACTGGGCGCCTTGGTAGGAAGAGACAGAGATCAGAGTGTGTATCCGCTCCCTGCCTGCCGGCTTGCCAGGCCACAGCTCGCAGCTGCTGGCCCTGTCCTCACAGTGTCTGTGTTCAGATTCCAGTGTTCACAGGGCAGGGATGCTTACGGCCTTCCTGGTGGCCAGCCCTGGGGACCACACTCTTGCTGATCACTTGCCTCCATGACCCCGGTGGAGGATCATCCACTCCCTGCTGGAGGGCTGATGCCCACAGGTCTCACTCCCCTCTTACCCACCTTGGTGGTGTCATGTGGCCTCAGTGACTATTCAGGTGGTGGCCAGAAAATACTGAGTGCCCGCTGTGCCCTCATGTACCCATGTGACAGTAACCAAGCAGGGTCCTAGGCTCAGGTGGAAAAGGCTGGGACACATTCCTCATCAGGTGGGCTAGAGAGGCCTCACTGCAGAGGTGACATCTGTACCCAAGAAAGGGCTGCCTAAGCAGGAGGCCAGGGGCAGGGAGACCCCAAGGTTGGAGCAAGCTCGATGTGTGTGAGAAACAGGGAGGCCGGCATGGCTGGAGCTGAGGGGAGGAGAGAGGGAGCAGATGAGGTCGGCAGGGCCTCGTCTTCTCCAAGAGGTTGTGTTGAGTCAGGTGAGGAGAGGTTGAGACAGCCTCAAGAATCGCTCCACCCTGGGCACATGGAAGGTATGGCAGGTGCCCCTTGCTGTCCGGTACACACCCTCCAAACTTGGGATATCAAGGGGTACCTGACCTTGATCCCCATCTCCACACCTCTGCCTCCCATCGCAGAAGTGCTTCCACTGTGGCCTGGGCCCGGCAGCAAAACGGCAGCTGCTGGCTTTCCACGCACTTTGGATCCTGCTTACTTGGCGGTGGGTCACCCAGCTGGGGCTTCTCTGCCTTTTGCATGCCCAGAAAAGCCAGGCTCCGTCATGGGGAACAGTCCTGTCTGTAGTGCTACCTGTGGTGCTCTGAGGTCTTCCTGGCACACCGCCGCATTCCTCCCCACCTCATTGTCGCCTCGGTCCCAGGTCTCAGGTGCTTTCCTGGCTGGAGCCGTCATTGTGCCCTCATCCATCCCTTCCCTGTGGGGCAGCTCAGGGCCTCGGGTGTCACCTGGGTGCAGACTGGGGGTGTTTGCTGCCAGCATCCCCCAACCCCACTTCTCTGGGTAGACATGGAACCTGGAGCCAGGAGTGATTGTTCCCTCTCCTGTGCGGCTCTGTTGCCAAACCAGGCAGCACCTTGGGAACAATTTCTCTTATGGAGATGGGAGCCTTCCAGTGGGGGCACTGGTCTTCCTTAGGGCGAAACAACCGGGCTTCTGAGAAGCAGGGTCTCAGCAATGCAGCAGGACTGCATCCCCCACAAGTGGACACGGAACTCCAGAGATAGCAGGGAAGCCCCTTGATTCTAGCCCAGCTGCCACTCCCTTCAGAACACTGTCTCCTGCCCACGCCCATGGTCTTCCCAGACTCCTCCTTCCTCCCGCTGCACCTCCCACAGAGTTCATTGTTCCCCACACTCCAGACAGGATTGGGTGCCTTTGCACACGCTGTTCCCTCTGCTTAGAATGCCTTGCCCCTCACTTTTTTTTTTTTTTTTAACCTGCTAAATGCCTTCAAAACCCAGATAGAATGACACCTCCTCCAGGAAGCCTTCCCTGTTCCCTCCCCCTCCACAAGTATCAGTAATTTCTCCATCCTCTACTCTCCTCTTCTGTCACTGTGCTTTCTTGCCATGCTGCAACTTATTTCTTTATGGTTTGTTATCCTCTCTGGACCTGTGCCTCCCCCACGTGGAGGCTGTGTCATGCTCATCTCTGTTAGTGATCAGTTCTTCCCTGGGTCCCCCGTGCCTGGCACAGTACCTGGCACATGCCAGGCTCCCAGTCTCAGGCTGGGGAATATATGAGCTTAGACAAATGTGGAACCAGAGAAGTGAAGGCTAAATACACAGTTGCAAGCTCACAACTCAATAAGGCCCCAAATCCTGATGTGCAGAAAGAGAGCCTGTCCTTATCGACAACCATTGACAAGCCCAAATGCTCCCGTCGGCAAATGTTTGCGTAAGGGACTCTCCCCAGAGCGGAGACGGGGGCCCACCTCCCCCGTCACCCCCATCCCCCACCCCCTGGGCCAGCTGAGGAGTGCAGGCTCAGCGATTCTGCCCTGCCTTAGAGAGAAACCCCCTTCAATAAATCGAGTTCCAAAGACAGCACTGTTGCCTCACCATAGTGGAAAGACTTGGCTGGCAGCATTTCTGTGGGATTGGCTGTCTCCACAGCCACTTACCAGCCAGGCCAAGGCCAGACAGGGCAGATCGAATGGTTAACAGTAACAATGACAGTTCTTCATTTGCCTACATCTTCCGATTCACTCCCAGCAGCTCCATGAGATTAGCCCCATTTCACAGATGAGAGAACTGAGGCCTGCCAAACACTGCAGTCATTTATGACGAGTGGTGTTTATTAAGCACTTACTGTGCATCAGGGAGCCGTCCTCACACTGGCATCATCTCAGTGCTCACAGCAACTGTGGCAGCTGTAGGCAGTGCTGTGTCTAAGCGTGGAAGTGGCAGGGCTCGGACGTGAACTCCAGACCGGCTCTAGAGCCTCCCACCCCACTCACCGGCCCCAACTATGTTATACTATCTAACGTCACAAAAAAAAAAACGTCACCTGGCCAGGTGCAGTGGCTCAGGCCTGTAATGCCAGCACTTTGTGAGGCCAAGGTAGGTGGATCACTTGAGGTCAGGAATTTGAGACCGTCCTGACCAACAATGTGAAACCCCGTCTCTACTTAAAATACAAAATAAATAGCCGGACTTGGAGGTACATGCTTATAGTCCCAGCTGCTTGGGAGGCTGAGGCAGGAGAATCACTTGAACCCGGGAGGTGAAGGTGGCAGTGAGCCAAGATCACACCACTGCACTCCAGCCTGGGTGGCAGATCGACACTCTGTCTCAAAAAAAAAAGAAAAAGAAAAAGAAAGTCCCAGGCCCTCATTAACCTGGGGTATGTGAGTGTCTACTGACTGCATGGCTTTGGCCCTCTGACTCATCCAGACCATGAACCTAAGATCTGCAGGGCTGCTTCAGAAATGGAGAGAATGAATAACGAATCATAATGACAAGCACTGCTGGCCCTTCAGGATTGGCACGGCATATTGTGGAAGGCCCTGTCGTGTGCGTGTTTCATTGTTCCCATTGTACAGATGAGGAAGCTGATGTGCATAGATGAGATAAGGCCCCTGAGGGCGGGCTTGAGTGTCAGAGCCACGTGTTTCCACCCCTCTGAGTCCCTTTGGAAAAGCACTGCCCTCCCAGGTTCTGGAAGGGGACATCGGCTCTGGGCTCCCCAAGAGTGTCAAAAGATGAGCACTTAGGGACCCTCCCCCAGTGCCACGGGAGATGAGCCGAGGGTCCAGGAGGGAAGAGAATTCACACAGGAGCCTCATAGAAAGACCCTGTCATGCAATGGCAGCTTACAGGGGTATAGGCAGTGCCAACGGAGCAGCAGGATGCTGGGGCTCCCAGAGGGGAGCAGCGTCAGAGCTCTTACCACCCCAGGGGCTGAAAGGGCAGGGGGAGAAAGTGATGTTCCTGGGGTCCAGTGAGGACAGGAGCCTAGGAGCAGCTACCAGTGGGCACTGCAGTGTGGAGGGACAGTGCCAGAGGACAGCAGCAAAGCATGAAGAAGGGGCTAGGGACAGAACAGCTGCAGCTCTCTCTCCTGCGGCCCTCTGCTCTCCAGCCGCAGCCTCCCATCAGGCCATCCCACCTGTCGGCCACAGGCCCAGATTGTCCCTGTGACACATTCAGTAGGGTCAGCCTTCCGGGGATGGAGTGGAACACAGGATGGATGTGGAGGGACCAGATAGAGAATGTCCAGCACGTATGGTGACCTACGTACATGTCAGGGCATGTTGCCAGGCGTAGGGATTGTGTTTTCCTGGGGGCAGGAGCAGCCCTAAGAAACGGTGCCCAGGTTGGAGAGGATGCTGATATGGTCCTGGATATGACCCATCCACAGGGGTCAGGGCCAAGCACAGCGGAGTGTCAGACCTCCCTGCTGGCCTCACCTGTGTGGACCAGGAAGTGGCCTGAGAGTTTGGAGCCAAAGAATCTGAATTCCTCATGGCATTTTTCAGCACTGTTTTCCAAAGAAACATGATAATCCCTTGAAAACAAAAGAACACACTCTGTAAAATACAGCAAGATGTAAGATGGGGGTTTTTTAAATAAGAATCCATGGAACTTTCTCTTCCAGTATGACTGACCTCAGAGGGACTGGGAATGCCTGGTGATTGCGTTTGTGTCTATGTGTGTGTCTGGCAAGAGAATCTTTTGTTTTCATCAGATTTTCTAGGAGGTCATGGGCCCCAGAAGGTTTAGGAACCACCAGCTTAGGAAAAAGAGCATCAACTTTGGAGTCAGCGAGACCTGGATTCTGCATTCTGGCTGTGTGTCCCAGGGCAAGTCCCAGGCTACTGTCCTGGGGCAAGTCGCTGCGTGCTGTGGGCTTCTGTTTTCTCATTTGAAAGATGTTGTTAACAATTCCCTTCTGGAATTGATTTAACAGTGATCAGGGAAGTAACAAAAGTCATAGTAGCAGCTTTCCTTATTGGGGACCAGGAACTCTTCTAAATCCCTTGCTGTGAGGGGTCTCATGTCATTCACACACCACCCCTGTGAGTGAGATGCCATTCATCTCCCCATTCTACAGATGAGGGAACTGAGGCCCGCAGAGATGAAGCACCTTGCCCAAGGTCACATGGTAGTGAATGGTTTAACTTGGACAATATTGAGGTTTACCTCTCTATCCGTCCTCCCCTGGGAGTGTGACACTGGATTGGGAAAGTGAGGTGATACCTGGAGTGTGTCCAGCACAGAGCAGCCATGCTGGAGATGTCAGTCTCTCTCACCCACTGAGACACCCGTTGTCCGATTGATGTCTCTGGGACACAGGAGGTGCCCACAGCAGCCTCAAATGTTCAGAATAGGCCCGCCGGCCTCCTGCCCTCCTGGCCAGACCCTTCTCCCCACCCTGTGCCCTTTTCCCATGGAGAAAAATACCCAGTTCATTTGTGTCAAAATCCGCATTGTTTAGAGCTCCTGGGGCCCTGGCAGACCCCAAGGGCAGGTGGTGTCTGTGCCCAGTTCCCTCCCCCGGCTCTGGCCTCAGCCCTGAACTCTGCCAGGAAGGCACTCAGATCTCAGGTGGAGGCTGCCGAGCTCTGAGGCCGCAACAAAGAGCTCCCTGCAGAATGTGGGCCGCAGAATGAAAGGCAGGCATCCTAACCGTTCAGCAGGGCCTGGCAGGAAGATGCCGGTGACACTGTGGCCTGTGAGCTGCACTCAGGGACAGTGGGAGGTGGCCAGAGCAGATAGAGTGGAGCTTTGGCACTAGCCGAAGCCCTGATGTGGTCGGTGCCACCAGCATGAATTACCCTGGAGTGCCCCTGCCCCTGGTCTCAGTTTCCCAGCTCCCAGGACTGGCCTCATCTCCCCTGGGTCCCTGAGGCACCGAGGTCACAGTAGAACGTTCAATTTGTAGTTCAAGCTAAATAATACCAATTATTATTATCATTACTGTAACTAGCAATCTTCATGTGTCAAGCCTTACTTGACAGCCAGGTACTATCTGCAAGTTTTCATGGGTACGAGTCCTGCAGAATCCTGGGAGGTAAACACAGGTCCTCAGATAATATCATTTTATCATAATTGATAAGAAAAAAATGGCTTCCCATCCAGGGCCACTGTCTGTGTGCAGTTTGCGTGTTCTTCCCGTGGAGTTTGCATGCTCTCCCCATGGAGTTTGCGTGCTCACCCTGTGGAGTTTGTGTGTTCGCCCCATAGAGTTTGCGTGCTCACCCTGTGGAGTTTGTGTGTTCGCCCCATGTGGGTTTTCTCCAGGTCCTGTAGTTTCCTCCCACATCCCAAAGCCATGCACGCTAGGTGAATTGGCACGTCTCAGTGGTCCCAGAGTGGGTGAGTGCAGTTATGTGTGTGATGGGTGCCCTACCCGGGGTGGGTTCCCTCCCAGTGTCCTGAGCTACCAGGAGAGGCTCTGGCCACCTGCAGCCCTGAACTGGAATCGTTGGGTAAATCATTATCTTCCTTGTTTTTATTAATCTGTCTTAAATGTATATAGTGCTCACATTTATTTCAGTGTTTAATATTTAGAAGTTTTGGTGTCTTTACTCAGAAGTTTGGTGATGTTTTTGTTATTAGAAATACATTTGTGTGTAGGAGTTTAGCTCTTGTTTACGTCCATTAGCCTGTGGTAACATTGAGTTTGTTATACATCTTTTCACTGAAAGTTGCGAGATTTCCAAGAACCTATGAACCTGTCAATTTACTGTACTGTCGCAATCCTCTGTTTTAGAGGTGAGAAAACTAAAGCACAGAGAGGGCAAGTAACTTGCCCAAGGGCACCCAGCTACTGACCACAGAACCAGGATTCAAACCTGTGTTTTCCACCGTCCTGCTGTACCGAGCCTTTGCACCAGCTGATCTGAGCGGCTGCCCCTTGCATTTTACCCAAATGTGTCCTCATACCTGTTCTGTGACCTCAGGCAAGTCGCTCTGCCTCAGCTCTGTCATTGGTACGATGGGGCCACAGCGCCCACCTTGTTAGGGAAATTGTGGGGCTCAAAGGGGAGGATGCCTGTAAAGGAGATGGCGCACAGCTCCTGGCACATCACGTGCAGTCAACAAATAGGATTGTCGAGGGGCCTCATTGTCCTTCAGGGCACTCACTCTTCCTTTTCTAAGTTGCCAAAAACACTCCCACTTTCCTTGCATTCCCATCAGGCCAAGCTAAGGAGGATGCTCTCTGGGCAAAGGACCGAGACAGAGACGAGCCCTGGTGTTTAGAAGCCTGGGCAGTAGCACGTGTGTGTGTGTGTGTGTGTGTGTGTGTGTGTGTGTGTGTAGTAAGTAGGAGGATGGGTATGCCTGACACATAAGCATTGCTTGGGACATGTGTGTGTGTGTGTGTGTGTGTAGTAAGTAGGAGGGTGTGTATGCGTGACACATAAGCATTGCTTAGGATGTGTGTGTTTGGGGGTGGGGTAAGGAAGAGAACAGGTATGCCTGACACATAAGCATTGCTTGGGGTAGAATGTTTACATCTAACCACAGATGCCACCTGTTCTTCCTTGTCTCTAAGGCATAGCACAGAGCCTGGCACCTAGTAGAAGCTTATTAGTGCCCAGGTGCCATGAGGAAGAGGAGGACTTACTGCTGCCCAAGCAGCAACCGTAATGTCCTGCCTTCTAAGGCAGTTACAAGAACTCATGCTCCACACCCAGTCTTCAGCTCTCTGCTTATCCAGGTTCCTTATTGGCAGCCAAAAGAAGCTTGTTGTAAACCCCCCATCCCCTCCCCACCAACCGGAAGCCTTCGTTTTATCCATTGTCCCTGTATAATGGCAGGGCATTATATTTTTCCTTGCAAGTTGATGTTTGCAAAACACCTGTCAAATTGAACAGCGAAGGACAGGGCTTTGAAAGTCATTGTAAAAGTTGGCCTGAATAGGCAAAGACCTTGACACCAGACAGAGATGCTTTCAAAAGGGAATAGCAAGACAGACGTTTTTCCACCAAACTGCCCTCCCCGTCTCGCCTGTCCTCTTCCTGCCCCTGCCCGCTGCCCCACACCTCCCTCCCTTCCTTGCCGGCCAAGAATCAGGTTTCTCATCTCCAGCGCAGCAGCCCCATGGTAGGTAAAGTGCTATTCTTCACTGCCTTGCATGTGGGAGTTTGAAAAGAGAGAGCAAGGAGGGAAGAAAGAGGAAAGTCCGCCGCTGGCTGTGTCCTTTTCTTCCCGAGCGTGTTACAAACCAGCAGGGTCACGGCATCGAGAAGCTTTCAGGGCCGCGGCAGGCCACAGTACCTGCGAGCGCAGCCGAGAGAATATAATGGTATGGAAGAAATCCGTGCGCAGAACCCTCTGTTTTACAGCACTCACAGCCAGGGAGGCCGGGCAAACAGGCTTTTATTTGGCTGGGAGCGTGGCTCTGCTTCCCGTGTTGTCTTATTCCAGCTGGGGAGGACTGATGGGCTGTGGTTAGCGTTTCTACCTTTCACCTCCAGAGCTGGGAGCGCAGACATGACCAGCATGGTGAGTGGCTGGCAGTGGCGCCTTCCCCCGCCTGCCCAAGCCAGACTGGGCTGGGGCGGGAGATCTATGAGCAGAGCGCCCAGAGAAGTGCTCTTCCGGCACAGACAGGTGGCTGTCCCCATGGGTCGCTGGCCTCTAGCAAACAGTCACCTTCCCAGCCTCACGGGGGGCAGGGAAGGAGCCTGCTTGCTAGAGCCCTGGTCCCAGCAGCCCCCACTGACCCTGGCTCCCACTGCCTCCCGGCCAGAGTGTCAAAGATGCAGCTGTTCCCCCACACCCCTCCTTCTTGTGATTCCCTTGTCATGCCCCTCCCCTCGTCCTTCTCAAGTGCCACAACCTGCCATCAGGTGCTCACGTGTGCAATTAAGATCCTTCTCCATGTGACATTTTATCCTCTGGGGGGGTACAAGGCCCTTTGCCCACCCTGCCTGGGCCCCATATCTAGCACAGAGAGGAGGCACTCAGTGACCATTTGTGGGGTGGAAAATATGAACATAAATAAGAACCTAATCATCAGAATGATGATTAGAATTTAATTGAACATCTAATAGATACTGGACACTGTGTGAGTGTTAACTTGGTTCATCTTCACTGTCACCCCACAAGGAAGGAAGCTGGGGCTCAGAAAAGCTGGCTAATGTGCTCCAGGCCCCATGCTTAGCCACAGGTGTGCAGTCGGCACTGGAGCCCTGTGTGGTCTGAAGCCAGATATTCCTAACCGGGTGCTTCAAAGCACCGCTGGTCTGAAAAGGCAATCATGTAAGTTCTTATAAAGATCAAGCCGGGGGAAAAGGAAAGAAAGAGGGTGAGGGAGCTTTGTCAGGGACCTACCATGTGCAGAGAGTGATACCGGGTGCTTTTACATAACTCAGTCTCATTTCAGGCTCACAGCTGCCTGAAGAACAGTGTTGCTCCCATTTTACTGTAGCACAAACCAAGACCCAGAGCAGCCTAGTGCCTGGCCTGAAGGCACACAGGTCTGGACACTGCAGAACTGTAGTTAATGTCTATACCTGCGTGTTCTATCACACCCTGTATCCTCAGCTCCTCCTAAATCCCAAATTGCCCTCTCTTTATTGGATCTGGACAGTTGCAAACCACAGCCTATAATCTATTTTTATAAATAAAGTTTTATTGCAACACAGCCATGCCCATTTGTTCATATATTGTCTAGGGCTATTTTCTTCCACTGCAAGGACAAAGTTGAGTGGTTGTGACAGAGACCCCATGGCCCACCAAGCCTAAAGTATTTACTTTTTGGCTCCTCACAGAAAGGGCTTGCAGTCCCTAGGCCTTGTGAAGTAGCTGCCCTTATTTTATCCAAAAGCCAGGGGTGGCTAGTTCCTCCCGTGTTGACTCCCCCCTTTCTCAGAGTATATAACTCTAGAGGCATCATAGCTGCACCCCCAGTGCCCTGGGCTTAGATTTCCAGCTTCCCCAGATGGGAGACCCCCATTCATTCATTCGTTCATTCATTCAACAGTTCTTCACTGATGACCGTGTTATCAAGCTGTGCTCTCGGCACTGAGGGCAAAACAGTGTACAAAAGAGAAAGTCCTCCCCCGTGGAGCTCATACTTGAGTGAGAGAGACAGATGATTGCCCCCTCCCCTGCCCCACCAAAAAAAATAAGTAGCAACAAAGTTCTGATGATACCAAGTCCTGGGGTGGAAATTAGAAAGGGTAACATATGGTTGGATGCAGTGGCTCACACCTGTAATCCCAGTGCTTTGAGAGGCCAAGGCAGGAGGATCACTTGAGCCCGGGAGTTTGAGACCAGCCTGAGCCACATAATGAGACCTTGTCTCTTAAAAAAGAAAAAATTTAAAAATTAGCCAGGCATGGTGGCACACACCTGTAGTCCCAGCTACTCGGGAGGCTGAGGTGGGAGGATCGCTTGAGCCCAGGAGTTCAGGGCTGCAGCAAGCCATGATTGTGCCCCTACACTCCAGCCGGGGCAACAAAGCAAGACTCTGTCTCTTAAAAAAAAGAAAAGAAAACAAAAGAAAAATAGCATAATGAGCTCTTCAGGGCCAGAGAGGGAAAGGAGAGATTCCAAATATGGTGGTTGGAAAGTCTTTCTGCCGAGTCAGCATTTCTGTGTGATACGAAGGGAACAACCAGCCAAAGATCTGGGGGGAACCATCCCAGGTAGCAGAAGCCACAGGTGCCAAGGTCCTAGGGCAGAGTGTGTTCAAAACAGGCAGAGAAGCCAGCAGGGGTTCCTCCCGGGGCCTTGTGTGGCCTGCCAGAAAGCCCAGCTTATATTCAAGGTACAGTGGGAAGCTCCTAGAAGATTTGAGAAGAGTCTCAGGACCTGATTCATACTGTCAGACCTCATCCCCTGCATTGTAGAAGGGCAAGAATGGAGGGCAGAGGTCCCATCCAGGCCAGCAAGGGCCCTGGAGCAGAGGCTGTGGAGGTGGGGAAGCAGGTGGATTGAGCATTTTTGGTAAAGGTAGAGCCAGCCAGACTTGCTTCTGGAAGGCAGGAGAAAAATCAAAACTGGTGCATAGTTTTTGCTCCAAGCCACTCACAGGATGGTGGTGCTGCGTGGTGAGCGGAGGCCTAGGAAGCCGGGAAGAACAGGTGGCTGGGCGGGGGTGTTCTGAACGTGTTGGATTTGAGACACCTATTAGGACTCCCCTCGATGTCAGGCAGATAGATCTATGAGTTGGGAGCTCAGGGGCAAAGTCTGGGCTGAGATATAAATTTGGAAGTCATCAGCAGACAGATGATATTTAAAGCCTGCAAGAGTTCATCCCCCTCCCCACTCCCATAACTTAATCATCATTCACAGGACCATACATTTTCAAAAGACTGGAGACGAGAGAGCCCGTTATCCCCACGTCAACCTTTGTGAATAGGCCGCCTTGATCTTGCCCATGAAAACATAATCATCGGGCTTTCAAACTCACAGTCAGGAAAGTTCAAGCAAGGATGTGAAGTCACAGAATTTATTATTCAGAATATCCCTTGGTCGTGGTTCCTTCCATCTACCTGGAGACAGAGGTTTTCTATAAGCTTCCCATTTTCATTCCTTCACCTGGGTCCTTCTTGTTTTCTCCTGAAGACTTGGCTGTGGCAGCCCTTCCTCTGGAGGTGTTAAAGGCCTAAGCAGGAGGCGGGCAAAGAGGGAGACTGTCCCGGATTGCCACAGCAGGTCCTGACAGGAAAGGCTGAGACTGGGTGGGGCATGGGGATATGCAGCTGTTTTATCCCTGACCTCTTTGATCACTTCTCAGCCAAAAGTGGTGGCTCATGCCTGTAATCCCAGCATTTTGGTAGGCCAAGGTGGGTGGATCACTTGAGCCCAGGAGTTCGAGACCAGCCTGGCCAACACAGTGAAGCCCTGTCTCCGCTAGAAATACAAAACTTAGCCAGGCATGGTGGTGCGAGCCTGTAATCCCAGCTACTCAGGAGGCTGAGGCAGGAGAATTGCTCGAACCTGGGAGACGAAGTTGCAGTGAGCCGAGATCACGCCACTGCACTCCAGCCTGGGCAACAGCGTGAGACTTAGTCTCAAAAAAACAAAAAAAATAGGAAAGAAAAGAAAAAAGATCACTTTTTGTGTTCACGGTAGTGTGTCTTAATCTATCTCCAGCTCCTGGTCATGTTGGGAAGTGGTTCCAGAAGAGGTTGAGGTTGCCCGGGAAACCCACTCTTTCTCACACCCCTGGCTACCACAGCTGCTGGAGGCCGAATCGAGAGGAGGAAAATCAAGGAGAGGGAATTCTTTTGGTCAAGGCAGTTCCCAAGTGTGCACCCAAGTGGTGCACATGGCTGGCCGTGCAGGGAGCCATGATCGGAGAGCAAAATGCTTCTCCCTGCAGCGGTGTGGGGAGGCTGGGGGGCCTGGAGGTCAGCTGGAGCAGGTAGGGCCCAGTCAACCCCTCCTACTTCCTTCCACTCCCCACGCCCGAGCCTCGCTGGGCGGTGTTTTGGAAATAATTCCAAGTGCTTCGGCAATATCCCGCACACTCTCCTCCCCTTCCCCCGGGAGCGGCTGTCCGTGCGGGGAAGGTACTTGCTCCCAATCCAGCTAAATTGTTATTGACTTGTGTTCTCTGCGTTCCGCAAACATTTCACTCAGCCGTCGCCAGCAAGGCCAGGAATCCCTGCTAGGGCTAACGGGGAAGCCAGCTGTGCCGGGCCATTTCTCGTGCTCTTCCTCATCGATCACGGAATTAAACTGACAGAAGGAGAATTTCAGAGTGACTTGGGAGGGGCAGGGGCTGGGCCAGGATTGGACGAGGGTTTGGGCACTTGGGGACCAGAGTGCTAGAAACAGGGACAGGAGGAGGGTGGGTTTCCCTCCAGGGTTGTAGCTGGTGGTAGGGAGCGGCCAGTTTTATTTCTGAACTGTAGGCTGGCCCAGCCCGGAGAAACCCAAGGAAAACACACAGACAAGGTTTTTATTACTGCTTCATGACCACAAGTGAAATTAGTGGGGTTTAGTAGACAGAGAGGAGAGAGAGAAAAGAGCAGAGACCACAATCGCAAGTTGTCAGATGAAATTAGATCTCTATTTTGCCTACCGGATACGAAAACAATGGTTTTGAATGAATCATCACTATTTTTGTATTGGAAGATTTAACCTGAAAATCAAGATTCTGACCTCTTTTGAAAAATCAGATTTGGCCAGCCTGGTTCCACATTCCTACAGGGCACCAGGCCCAAGGAATGGCTGCACATTTATACGAAGGCTGGGCTTCCCCTTGCCCACAATGCATAGTCCTCCCTGTAATCTCCCCCTACCCCCTGGACTGTTTGATGTCATCATATTCCTATCTGGACCCTCGAGCCTTTGCATTTACACAGCCTGGTACAGACACCACTACACCTTGGCCTCATGAGATGTTACCAGCTGCTCTCTTTCAGCCTGTGCCCTCCAACCCAGGGCCTATGCCAAAAGAAAAGAGATCAGTAGCTGATGTGGACCAAATCCTAAGACTTGGGAGATGCCTCCAGACCCAAGGCAGAGAAGTAGGGGACACCTTCCCACCTTTCCTGGTTCTTTTTCCCTTTTCCTAGTGTCACCTTCACCGGGACACTCCCCTTGCTTCCCAGCCCGCACAGGTCTCCCAACATCTGTAACTAACACAAACATGTGGGACCAAGTCTAGAAGCTCCCAGGCATAGCCCACGCCTACAGCCCTAGCTCAGGATAAATCCACAGGAATCCGGGCTTCAGCGCCTTCGCCGGCCCCTGTGTATGGGGTTGTGCGTGGCCAGTTGTGGAATTCTGCATACACATAAGACACCCAGAGCACAGAGCGAAGTTACTCCACCCACCAGCCCAGTCTCCAGCCACTCAGGGAGCCCAAGTCCTCAGCACCAAGATTAATAACAGCGGTCATTATAGCAGTCATAATATCCCATGCGCACCCCAGGCCATTTGCATCGGAACCTCTGGAGGTAGGATCCAGGCATCAGTGGTTTCCTAGCTGATTCTGTCAGACAGCTGGATTGAGAACCAATGGCCTTTGAAAAGAAAATTGCTGCTACATGGCCCGGTTCTGTTCATGCCTTTCCTGTTGAGACCCCCCCCTGCCTAGGGAGGCTGAGCTATTGTCCCCAGCCGGCGGGCAGGCTTTGCTGTGCTGTGCCGGCAAGGCTAGAGCCAGCCCCATCTGAGTTCAAGGTCCTGCTTGGAGAATGTGGCCACTTGACTCTTCAGAGCCCTAGAGTGGCTGCTTCCTCATCTGAAAAGTGGGACAATGATGTTACCAGCTGGTGGAATTTCTGTAGGAAAGTCCAGAGCCAGCAGGCCTCTGAGGAGTGGTCCCTGCAGCTCACCCCTCAGCCTTATCTTGGGCAGCTGGATTTCCCCTTTGCTGGGCCCTGCCTGTCCTCTGGGGTGGCCTCACGGGACCCTTTGATCGTTAGCTTTCATGTTTGCCTGGCACCTCAATGTGCCAGGCCCTGGGCTAAGTGCTGTCATGCTTTATCTCATCAGATCCCCTGTGGTGGGTGCTACTACTGTGTCCTGTCTACAGAAGAGTAACTTTGGTGACTCAGAGAAGGCTGGGACCACCAAGTGGCAGCACTCAGGTCCCACCTCGTCTTCTCTGCCCGGAGCCCTAGTGTGGCCCCGTGGCTGGTGGTTTAGTTTATCCTGTGGAGTTTTTTTCACTGCTGTATCCCTAGCATCATTCCTGGCACATAGAATGTGTTCGGTCATGCTTGCTAAGAGTGACTGAAGGCAGGAACCCTTAGGGTTCCCGTGAGGTAAGCAGAACAGGCACCATCCCCGTTTAACAGGTGAGAGCACTGAGTGAGGTAAGGAGCTTAGCAGCTCCTGGGAGTCCCGCAGTGGCAGAGGCCAGTCTGCAGCCCAGGGTCCTGCCCACCCGCTCTGTGCAAGGACTCTCTCACATCACACCTAGTTCTTAGAAGGACTCGCTGTGTTTGAAAAAGCCACAACTGGCTAGATGTGGTGGCTTACGCCTATAATCCCAGCACTTTAGGAGGCCAAGGTGGGTGGATCGCTTGAGCTCATGAGTTCAAGACCAGCCTGGCCAGCATGGCGAAATCTCAATTCTACTAAAAATACAAAAATTAGTTGGGCGTGGTGGTGCACGCCTATAATCCCAGCTACTCGGGAGGCTGAGCACAAGAATCACTCGAACCCGGAAAGCAGAGATTGCAGTGAGCCGAGATCACGCCACTGCACTTACCTGGGCAACAGAGTGAGATTCTATTAATAAAAAAAAAAAAAAAAAAAAAAAGGCACAACCCTAAAACAGCCTCCTGTATCAATAAAAGGCCATTGGCTTGTTCTTAGGGGCCAGGCCAATCTCCTGAAGAGTACCTTTTATTCTGTGCATTTCTAATGTGTGCCTGCTGTACACAGAGCCCTGAGATGCAGACCCATCTGGGTATGAGAGCTCTGCCCATGGGGGCTGCAAGATCTGAAGCCAGGGAGGATGGGTAGAGACCCAGGCACAGGCACCAGCAGCTGAGGGTGGGGATCTGGCTCGGCCAGCCTTCCAGAGCAGGCAGACTCCCAAGCCAGGCCAGCCCCCTGCAGTACCCATACCGGGACACCCTCATACTCCCCAAGGGTGGGAGCTACAGGTGGCTGGTGTCCCCCAGCAGCCCGGGACTGCACACCACTGAGTCTGAAGATTGTGGTGCCTCATTCTGTCCTCCACCTGCCCCATCCTCCTTCCTCCCCTTGCCCTCCTGTGCCCCCGGCCCATGCCCTTCACCCCGGCCTCTTGGAGTCAGTTCTGTCTCCGACTTAGTGGAGTTTGTCAAAGCCTTGCTTATCCTCTGTCTTGGGAAGTAGCAACTTGGGAGCCTCCAGGAACAGGTAGAAAAGCTCCCGTAAGTGAGGCCTCCGGTCTCCAGGGGCAGCTAGTACACAGCCTTGTCAGTTACCTGTAGGCAGGGAGGGGACAGGTCTGCCACACTCACAGATTAGCCATTCCAGGTTCAAGAGAAACTAGAGGTGCAGATTGTCATGTAGCATCTCCCTGTTTTTGAACATTAGTCACTGATTTCTTTATTCATGGCAAATCATGTCAGCAAATCCAGATGCTCTAATGTGGGCCCACAGTGGGAGGCCCTGCTGCATCCCATTGGTCACTTTTTTTTTGAGACAAGAATCCAGAGCTGCTATTGCCATCCTCATGTTATAGAGGAGGGGAGTGGCCCACCCTCATGCTCTCAGTAACAGATTCTATCAGTAGCAGTAAGAATGACCAACCTGTATTGACATTCTTGCCGTGTGCTCGGCACTATTGTGAAGGCTTTACATACATATATTCATTCTTTTAATATCCTTACACACCCTAGGCGTGTAAATTTCATCACCATTCAGTAACTGCAGAAACTGAGAGGATCCCAGAGAGGTGAAGCAACTTACCCAAGGTTGCCCAGCCAGGAGCAGCAGGGTTTCATCCTGGCAGCTCACCCGCCCAGCAACCCGCATCTAGCACCCTCCATCCTGCACCTCAGGCCTCTCCACTCAGAATCCAGCCCTGGGCTTCCTGGCCCAGCGCTTTTCCCCTCCCCAAGCTGTTCATGCCCGCCTCTTCCCAGGGTTCCTTTCAGAACTCCCTTCTCCTCTTATCAGCCACGCTCTTCTCCCCCGGTTTGCCTTTCCTCAACGTCTGCTTCTGGAACAAAACCCCAAGAAGCGCTTTCTCTTGTCCTCCCAACACACCCCCGCCCCCCGCCCGCGCCTTTCTCCCTGCCTGCGCCTTTCTCCCTGCCTGCCTGTGCCTCCCATGCAGGGCCGACAGCGCCAGCCAGGGAAGGGAGAGACACAGGCTGGCATTCTGTCAAGGAATTAATTGAAAAATAAAATCATTAGGTGGGAACTCCAGAAATGCAAAAATGGTAGTCAGAGGTTGGGGGGGAGGGGGGCAGGACTGGGGGGTTGTCGGGGGACGGCTGAGCTTTTTGTCAAGTTAATTTCTCGGGTATTGATGTTTGGTGACATTCACTTGTTGTTTATCTTCGGGTGCAGCTGTAATACTGAAAGAAAATGCACAGCTTGTTTCGTTTATTTATTTTACACCTTTCTCCGGTTCTGCATTATGTTTGTTTGGTGAAAACCCACTGAGGCTTTTGATGTCGGGGAAGTGGGATTTCAGCAGCTGTTCCCTGCAAACAGGGTGCTCCTCAAGGAAGCAGGGCCGGCGGGAGGTGCGGGGTGTCATTTGGTGGGAACTCAGGGCCTGACACGTCCTCCAGGGGGGCAGTTGGGGCCCCAGCCTGAACCCTGGCAGATATGCCTGGCCCAGGAGCACAGTAATGGCTCCTGAGTAGTGGGCCCCTGGGCATCCCAGGCCCCACCCGTGAACCTGATCATCTTTATAGCTGCCTGCTGAGATGTCCCCTATTTCTGTCCCCACTGTATAGTCAGGAAGCCAAGGCCAAGAGAGCTGGAGTGACTGTCCCATGGTCACTTGGCTGGTCAGTGGCTGAGCTACAACCTCAGATCATGTGACTCCCATAGCCATGGAATTGCCTGTCACCATTGTGCCTTCCACATACTTTGCCCCACAGTGAGTCAGCAGATGCCCCTGTTTCCAGTGTGCAAACCGAGAAGGCAGGGCTCACACTTCCTTTGGCCTTGATGAACCAAATCATCTCATTCCTTTACCTGCCAACTGTGTACTGCTCATGTATCATAAGCCAGCCTCCGTGTAAGAGCCCCCGCCCTGTGAGCTCTCACTGCCCCAGTGGCCAGGAGAGACACGAAATCAACACCTTTCCTATCCATAATAGTAACACAGGTGTTGGTCTCAGCACCATCGACTGAGCCCTAACCAGGAGCCAGGCATTGCCCTTTTTACTCATTTCAGCCCCACCACAACCCCTAGTATTCCCATTTTACAGGTTAGAAATTGAGGCACAACTATCTGGTTCTTTCTCCATCTCCCCCTGCCAGACCAGAAAGCCTTAGGTGGGGCCAAACCAGGCTTGTTCCCCACCATGCCTGACCCAGAGCAGGTGCTGCAGGTGTCTCTGTCGTGTGAGGGAATGAGAGCATGAATGAAGGCTCTGAAGAACTGTTCTTGGCCTCATCTCTGCTGCTGTTTGTCCTTCAGCAACCTACACTCCTTGACCCTCAAGTTTCCCTATCATTCACTCCCTCAGTCTCTCAGCACACTTTTATTGAGCATCTACTATGTGCCAGGCACAGTTCTGGGCATTGAGAATGGAACAGTGGATAAAACAGACAGAAACCCCTGCCCTCCTAGGGCTGATGTTCCAGCCAGGAAGACAGATAGTAAAGTGGAAATATGATACACAGTGAGACTGGGAGACATGCTGTGGGGGACATGGACAGGAAAGGGATTAGGAAGTGTATGTCAGGGCACTCTGGAGGACTTGGGATTTTCAATAAGGAGGGAAGCTTCACTGAAAAGGTAAGGCCCCTGAGTGGCTCCGTGGAGGAAGAGCATTCCAGACCAAGGGAACAGCAGGTGCAAGGCCCTGAGGTGGGAGTGCTGGAGCCAGGAGCCAGGAAGGGGCCCGAGTGCCTGAGCAGAGTGGGAGGGAAGCAGAGAGGGGGCGCAGCCTGCTCAGTGGCCCTGGCAGCCGACATGACAGCTTTAGCTTTTCCCCAGGTGAGATGGTGTCCCTGGAGGCTTGAGCAAAGGAGCGGCATGCCGTGATGGAGGATTTAACAAGCTCCCTCTGGCTGCCATTCAAGACCGGACTCCTAGGAGGGAGGGCAGAGGAAGCCAGAGGCAATGGTGGTGCGGCCCAGGGGTGCAGGAGCACGGGGAAGAAGCGCCCCAAGTCCGGGTATATCTTAAAGGTTAAGCCGACACAAAGGATGGAGCGAGAACTCGCCCCTCGCCTGTCCCTCCTAGTTGTCAGGATGTGGGAAAGAAGAAAAAATCCCATGCCGCCACTGCTGGCCATCCCTTAGACCCCAGGCCAGGCCTGTCCCAGGAAGGCAGGGACCCCCGCCCCAGGAGTGAGCTGCCACCCCAACCCATGTTAGCAGATGGGAGGGGTGCCAGCGATTGCCTGCAGGCCCTGTTTTGTTACGTTTCTATTTTCCAGCTCCTATTACCTGCCCACAAATTCAATTTCCAGAGGCCATTGTACACCTCCAGGACTGGCGATTATAAGGAAACCAAGAGTGTCTAGGAGGGCGTGAGGAAGGAGAGGAAGCCGGCATCTGAACCCCAGGCCACCAGTCCCCACCACCCCAGCCCACCCTGTCCCCCTCTCCCTTTTCATGATTAACAATGATGGGTACAGCTGCCAGGCCTTGAGGCTCCCAGGTGGCAGGCAGGTGGGCGCCTCCCGCACCTTCCACACCCTCGCCATGGGGCAGGCTCTGCCGTCTCTCTCACCCTTGCTCCGTCCGCTCATTCCCCTTTCTGGGATATTTCACAAGCACTCGCTGGGTGCCAGGCAGTGTACTAAGGCTAGGGACACAGCAATGAGTGAGACAACATCCCACACAAAGAAAGGCCTGCAGCAGTGTGGATAATAAAAAGTGCCAGGGGGTGGGGTGGCATTGGAGCTCAGGGGTAGAGGGTGAGGGAGATCTGGGTGCTGCCAGTGCAAAGGTCTTGAGCAGGGAGAGGTGGGCCAGCTCCAGTGACACCTCCAGAGGAACTTGGGTCTTTGGGAGTGGTACATCTGACACACATGGTTTAGAGGGATCCTGTGGTGGGAGGGGGATCTCTAGTGAGGGGCTGAGAGGTACTTGGATTGGGGTATAGCCATGGAGCTGAAGAGAAATGAGGTCAGTGTTTGAATTGATTTGGGAGGGATGAGATTGAAGAAACAGTCTCAGAGGTAAAATCACTCGCCCAGGAACACACAAAGGGAAACCAAGTCTTCATCTCCTGGCCAAGCACTGTGCTGGCCCTGGGGAGGTCTCGGTAGAAAAGGCTAGGCCACTGCTCTGAGCTCCAGGGAGCTCACAGCCTGTGGAGAGATAGAGGTAAAGGGCCTCAGCGTGATTTATTCAGGGAGGTGTTTGAGCCATGGAAAGGGAGGAGATTTGGACAGCCTCTTTACACTGCCTCTGTACAAATCAAGCCTTACCTGCGAGCGAGGCTGCCCATTGACTAGTGGTTAGACTTGCAGAGGGACTGGCAGAGGAAGCCAGCCTGGATCCCAGCCTCACTTTTTTCCTGGAGGGCCAAGGGACCCCACACATCCTCTCCTGCCACCATTGATCCCCTTGGAGTTCTCTGCCCAGCACCCGAGACTTCCATGAAAAGCAGAAAGACTGTGGATTTAGGTGTGACTGGGGTTCGAATCCTGGCTCCACCATTTCCTAGCTGGGTGACCTCAGGCCTGCCTGTCTGTGCCTCACTTCCGCCACCTGCGTACCACCTGCTTGTGGGGTTGCTGACAGAAATGGAGCAGTGGCTCATGATGGTACCTAATTAGGAGGTGCTTGTAGGACTGAGCCCACAGTGCCCCTTCCTACCTCCATGCTTTTCTTCATGACCCTGAATTCCCTCTCCTCACAGAAAACTCCTCTGCATTCTTCAAAGCCCAAGTCAAATAGTCCTCCTCTTCAAAGCCACCTCTAATTGTCATTCCTTCCATGCCTTCTCTGGAATCCTTGAGCTTTGCATCTGTTCTATTCACCCACAACTTACTGAGCACCTGCTCTATGCCAGCCATGTACTACACCATTAGCCTGGCCTCTAGGAAAACAGAAACAGCTTCTATTTGTCTCCCCAGCCGTGGCCCACTGCTTGGCTCTGCCTCTCTGAAGGGTTTCAGCTTCCTCCAAACCAAGCTCTGACCTGCTGTGAGGAAGTAGCACAGGAGACCCCCCCCCTCTTTTTTCTCGAGGGAATCCTTTCCCCTGTGGGTGGAAGATGGGGAGGGGATGGCCAGGGAAGCAGGAGAGTTTCTGAGAGTGCGAGGGAGGCAGCCCCGCCATGACGATGCTGAGACTAACCCTAGTGTTTCTCTCTCCTGCTCATTCCCCCTTTGATTCTCTCCCCTACTCCTTGTCTTTCTTCATTGCCCCATCCTCTCTCCCCCACCTCTGTATCTTCTCTCCCTCCACTCCCCCCCCCGACTTCCCTCTCGCATTTTCTCACTGCTTTTCTGTCTCCCTGCACCCTTGTTCTGCTCATCTCTCCCCTCTCCCTCCTTCCTCTGTCATTTCTCTCTTCCTGCCTCCCAACCCTCTCGGCTGTTCTTTTCTCCTCTCTTGCCATCTGGGCTCCCACAGAGCCCCCGAAGAAAAAGCGGTCTGTGGTGTTGGACGAGATCCTGGAGCAGCTGGAAGGCAGTGACAGCGACAGCGAGGAGCAGACCCTTCAGCTGTGAGCTGGCGCCGAGAGGGTGCGTGGCTTTGGGGCCCTGGGGACCCGGACAGCCGCTCCAGCTTCTGCATTCCCCACCATGTGGGCTGGGGCGTGGGGCGGGGAGCGGCAGGGAGCCCCGCCCTGCACTGGTCTAAGGTCGGAGGGGACAGGGGATGAGGAAGGCCTCAGGCCACTGCCCAACAGCCCAGGCATCCTGGGTTTCACCAGTGATACGTTCTAGCAGACACGGACTGCGCACCTGCTCTGTGGCAGACACGGAAGAGCGCAAGGGAGCAGGGAGTGTGGGAGTGCAAGGGAAGAGCCACATTAGGAAGAGAGACTTGGGGACAGCTGCACAGGGAGCAAGGAGCCCTGCTCCCCCTGTCCCCACCCCAGGAGAGTGAGGGGACGAGGGCTGGCTCTCTGGCATCAGGCTGCCTGGACATGAAACCCCGTCTCCAAGCTCAAGCTGGGAGACCCTGGCCCAGTTTCCTTATCTCCCAGGGCCCAGCATTGCCCTTGCTAGCTAGTTCTTACCTCATAAGGTTTTAGAGAGAAATAAACGCAATAATGCATGAAGAGCGCCGAGCTTGATGCTGAGCCCTGTTCTTACTCTCCCTCCAGGGCTGCTGAGCTAGAATTCCCACCTATGGCTTTCCAAGGGACTGTTCACAGCTTGGGACTTGGTCTCTGTCCTGCCCCATCCTCATCACTTGGGACCAGGAGCCCTGGTTCAGTCACCCAGGGAAGCCTCCCAGCAGCTCATGAAGCATCGAGCTCCAAGCCCAGACGCCAGGCTCCCCGGCTGATCCGAGTGATGACACTCATGGCGGATGCGTTCTGCTCATGGGCCCAGAGCCCTGTGAAATGCATCAAGGTCCTCTCCGCTGGCCAACAGCATCCTCAGGCTTCTGTCAGGTGCCCGTGTTCACATTTTCTCCAGCCTGAGACGCAGCCTCCTGCCTGGAAGGGTCTGTGCCAGCACCAGCCAGAGGGCAAGACGGAGAGGGCAGAGCAAGAACTGCACGGCATCTGACTGCGGTCTGAATCCAGGCATTGCCATTCCCCGAGGTGTGACCTCAGACTAATGACGTCCTGTCTGAGCCTCCGTTTTTCTCTCTAGGAAATGGGGGTGATAATTGTGCCTACCTCAGATAGACGGTGCCAGAGTTAACTGAGTCAAGCCAAGTAAAGCCCAGAGAAGATTCTCATCAGCACTTTTGTTGTGTCTTCATTTAGAATCACTGGGTGGGGCTCCAAGTGAGAGTGTGGGAATCTTCACTCTGTGCATAAAACATGGTGCGTTTTGGTGGAGATGAGGTTCCGGTCTTCATCCAGTTTTCAGAGTGGCCCAGAGCCCAGGCAAGGCCACACAGAGCTGGCAGCCTGCAAGACCAAGCATATTCCTTGTGTCTTCTAGGGCAGGCACCCCCTTAGCCATCCAAGCTCATCCCTGAGAATTCGTGGTAACAGAAGAGATGGAATGGCTCGTTCCCCAGCCCTTTGCTTTTTTTTTTTTAGAGACAGGGTGCAGTGGCATGATCATAGCTCACTGCAGCCTCAAGCGGTCCTCCCACCTTAGCCTCCCAAAGTGCTGGGATTACAGGTGTGAGCCATCACACCCAGCCACATGCTCCAGCTTTTATAGTGGGGTGGCTCATAGAGTCACATTGACCACAGCCTTCTGGATGTAGGGGCTGAATGGTGAGGTCTCTGTTAAACCACACCCAGGCCAACCCTCAGGTGACCAGGCTCCCAAGTTGCTGTGAATCGTGCGGAATGATAGGGCTGGAGAACCTACCCCATGCCTTCCCACTGCTCAGATCCGTGAGCTGGATCATGTCCTGTTCAACAGCACCTGGCTCCTTCTGGCTGAACCTTCTTGTCTATACAATTTGTACTCACATTTCCACAACACCAGAGCCAGCGGGTATGGCCGGCTGGTCACCAAAAATCAGGTGTAGACCCACGGGCCTGGTGCAGAGGCAGGTGTCTTTGGGCACTGACTTAACTGGCCCAGAGGATGCTTCTAGAACCTCCCCCCAGAGCAGGATTCAGCATCGTCCAGGGCTTGGTGTGGGATGAACAAACATGGGTTCCGTGACAGTCCACCACTCTCCAGCCTCGTGAGCCTGGGCAAGTGACTTAACCTGCTGAGTCCTCAGTCTCCTCATCTTTAAAATGGGGTGATCCAAGTAGCATCCCCGTCACAAAAGCGTCCTCAGGCCCAGGCAGCTGCAGGCCCCTGCCGGAGCTCACACAGTGGAATGATGGGAATCAGGGCTGTCCGACCCTTCCTGTGTCACTGCCTTCCCTGTGGCCAAAAGAAAAAGCCGGTGAGCTGGGGGAGGTTCAGGAACTGCAGGAGAATGAAAAGTGGCAAGAGGAGAAGAGCTTCCAGCCTCTCCAGGCCTGGCCCGGAATTGGCAGTGCAGAATGAGGCAGCCTGGAGACCATATACTGAGGCTGGCCTCTGCACCCCTGCCCCAGGCACTCGCTGTTTGGAAGGGGCAGATCTGTAAGCACGCAGGAGTAGTGGAGTCCACTCCCACAGAGATCTCGGGGTGCCCTTTCTTGCCACACCCACCAGACTGCACCCGCATCTCCTCTCCTCCGGCTCAGCTGCCCTCGTGCAGCCAGTGTGGCCTGACTGATCCGTGAGCTGGATGGTTTGCCTGGTCCAGAGGAGGGGCTTCGTCTCTTCTTCCTTTGGAGGAGAGGGACTGGTGAAAACGTCTTACGAGAAATTCCTCCGTCCGACATGTGGGGGTTGAACTGGAAGACTCTAAGCCTTCAAGCCAAGGCAGCAAGGGACTGATAGTCACCGCTGTCACTGGGAGGGGGACACGGGAGCTTTCCGAAAGGCAGCTTTGGTTGTGTTTGCAGCAATGATGGGACGTTGGTAGACCCAGACACCCAGAAGATCTGGGAGAGAAATTCCAGAAATAACCCACCGAGGGGGCACTGAGGAAGGAGTACTGCTCCAGGGCGGTGAACCTCCTGACCCAGGTCAGGACTGCTGCAGGGGGACAGGAAACTGGCTCAGCCACATCTCAGAGGGGCTGTGACCCGTCCCCTGCCGATATGGTCACCAGAGAGCCAGGAAAGAGAACCATGACAGGCTGGACCAGAGCACATGCCTGGGAAAGGAGAGGTGACACCAAGAGGCCAGAGGGGCCAAAGGGACACAGGGAGGTGGGAGATCAGCGGGACACGTGCCTCAGAAAAGCCAGAGGCACACATCTGGACAAGGCCTGGGACCCAGTGTTCAGAGCGCGGCTCAGTAACCTGGGAGGAACGGAGATAGGCTGTTTCTAGAGTTGGGGGCTGGCTAGACCCGCATCTGCTGTCCTCATGTCCGTCTTCCACCCGCTGTGGGTCTTAGGGGCCTGGCCCCTTGAGCTGCGTCTCTGAAGCTCCCTTGTCAAGAGGCTTGTTTTCAGTTTGGCCAGCGGTGGGCACTAGCAGGCACCTGGAAGGCTGGTAGAAGAGAAACTCCAGGCGTCCCACCTTCTCCCTCTGTCCCCTGTGGCATCTTCACCAAGGGTCTACCCCTGGATGGGTGAGGAGGGCCCTGGTATCTCTACTGTAGGATGCACACAGTCAGACTGCAGGAGGGAGACGGGTGGTCAGACAGGTCCTGGAGAACGGACAGCGGTGAGGGACAGTGGAGCCTGGAGGAGGGACAGGAGTGATAGAGAGGTGATGGAAGGAGGAGAGCGGAACGCACAGGCTCTGACTCCAAAGGCCTGCGTTAGAATCTCTAGGCTCTTAGTGTCTCCAGGCCTTGCGTTCCATGTCTTTCAAATGGGTCCAGGAATTCCTGCCTCATTGGATTGGTTAAGACAGAAACAGAAGGTCATGAATGGAAAGTAGTTAGCAGACTGTGTCATGCCTGGTGAGTGCTTAGTAATGGTAGTTGCCATCATTATTGTGAAAATAACTTCAAAACAAGGCAAGCTTGTTGGGCTGCACCCAGCAGATGTCAGGCCAGCTGGGCCCACGTCCAGAGGCTGGGGCAGGATAGGGACTCACAGAGCACTGTGCCATGTTGGGGAGGAGCCTATGATCCAGGAAGGAGCCTGTAGGAGGTGCCCCCCTGCCCACTGGCCCCAGTAGGCAAACCAGCACATTGTGCACCTGGCTATTCCTGCACAGAACCAAAGTTCAAGCCCAGGTGGGCCAGTGGTTGTTGGGAAACAGCTGAACACCCCACCAGGAGCAGCTGCCTGTCTGTCGCTATGTCTGTGTGTCTGTTCCTAACCCTTTCTTTTTTTTTTTTTTTTTTTTTTGAGACAAAGTCTCGCTCTGTTCCCCAGGCTGGAGTGCAGTAGTGTGATCTGGGCTCACCTCCCTGGTTCAAGCAATTCTCCCGCCTCAGCCTCCCAAGTAGCTGGGATTACAGGTGTGCACTCCCACACCCAGCTAATTGTTTGTATTTTTTGTAGAGACGGGGTTTCACCATGTAGACCAGGCTGGTCTCAAATTCCTGACCTCAAGTGATCCACCTGCCTCAGCCTCCCAAAGTGTGGGGACTACAGATGTGAGCCACCACGCCTGGCTAATTTTTTGTATTTTTAGTAGAGACAAGGTTTCACCATGTGGGCCAGACTGGTCTCGAACTCCCAACCTCAAGTGATCCACCCACCTCGGCCTCCCAAAGTGCTGAGATTACAGGTGTGAGCCACCACGCCCAGCCTGTTCCTAACCCTTTCAACTGGGGGTGTCACGTGGGTGAGGACTCCGTGGCCACAGTAGCAGAACTGTCTCTTCTGAAAACCAGACTCTGGGGACCCTGGGTCAGCACCTCTAGGTCATTCCGCAGACTTACACAGTTTAAAGAAAGAGCCAGCAAACATGGGGTGATCCTGGGGTGCCAGTGGGATCCCAAGCCAGGCCCAGAGGTCTGCCTGTTTCCTCCCCAGAAACTTGAGGGGGCATCCTCCGCTGGTTTGCACTGGGCACGGGGGCTAGAGAGCCACGAAGCCACTGAGCTCAGCTCAGCATGCTGTCACTTCTCAGGAAGTTGTGAGGGTGAGAATAGCCGGGCCCACTCTGCAGAGGGGAGGAACGGGCACAGGCCACAGGCACGGGCTGATAGAGTGAGTCTGCTCGCTCATTCATTCATTTATCCATCAGACACCCGCTGGGCATCTGCGGTGTGCGAGGCACTGTGCTGGGTGCCCCAGACACAAGACAGAAACTCGGGTCGCCCTGTGTCCCTCCACATGGGCCTTCCCTGCTGGGTGGACACAGGCTCTGTCTCCTAGGCTTTAAGCCCCATGCATCAGGTGGAAGATGATTTCCAGCGGCCTCTGCCCGCTTGTTTTTCCTCCTCTCCTTTTCCTGCCGCCTCGGTCTTTTTTGTCTTTTGTGCAGGGCCGTCTCTCGCAGCGCCCGTCTGTGCTCCGCAGCGTCTAGGAAAGGATTAGTGTGAGCAGAGCATGCAGGCTTTGGTGAACAGAGCCGAGCTTGGTTTCAACATCTAATTCAATTTGTTCTGCCGAGATTGAAATATGAAATGGTTGCCAGTCAAACGTTCAAAGGACGGGGAAGGGAGAGTGAGCGCCTGCTGAAATTTAAATTTTAATGAAAATGACTTTAACCCTTTGGTACACCTTGCAGAATGTAACCCATCCTCCCATCCTGTGAGAGCGGCCTCTTGGGTTAGAGCTTTCCGCCCGCTTCTCTTCCGCTGAGCTTCACTAATAATATGTCGTCATTTTTTTCAGCCATCTTAATAATAAAAGATTAATAGAATACTTTCCTAATAATAATCTATTAACCCATGCTGCCTAGGCCATTGAAATAGACACCTTGCCTGGATGACTTTCCCAAGCCCCATCCCAGACAAGCCCAGGCCCCTCGTTAGATGTGCTCATCACACCAAACGCCTCCGTAGCTCCTTACGGCTGTGAACAGTTTCTGTGTTTTTATTTCATGTCTGACCTCTCTCTCTGGACCGGAAGCCCCAGGAGAGCAGGGTCCGTGCCTGTTTTGTGCGTGCTGCATCATGGAGTAGATGCTTAGTAAATACTCATTGAAGGAATCGGTGGCCCGAGAGGGAAGTTGACGGGAGATGTAGAAATGGAGAGGTGGGTGACATTCCCAAGACGGCACTGCACAGAGGGCTGCCACCAGGCTCACGCTCAGCTCGCTCTGGCACAAGCCCAAGCCCCTACCTCCCAGAGCAGTGAGGGCAGTTCCCACATACCAGGGGCCCGGCCCTATGCCGGACTTTAGAGGCGCACCCTGCGTCTCGCTCCTGCCGTGGCGCCTGGACTGCTGTCTCCTCTTTACAGCCAGGGAGGCCCAATGTGTGCCGACTCGAGCCCTGTCCTGAAGGCAGCGTGGGTGAAGGGCTGTCTCTCCTCACCCCTGATGAGGTTCTCCTGTTCAGCTCCTGCTTGCCATGGAACCCCCAGTGTGTTTTTCGTTTTGTTTTTAAATATCAAATGCCATCAATGCCGGGCCAGTGGGCATGCGTGGCAGCTCATTATGGCTGTGGACAGTGCCAGGCATTGCCCAGGCATCATAGGTTTTCAGGGTAGAGAGTGGGGTGATGGGGGCAGCCCTGAGACCACCTTCAGGACAGTTCGCTTCCAAGGACTGAGTCCTTGTCTTCATCCTCCAGGGCTCATATAGACCAGGAGCCTAAGGGAGAGGTTCCAACCTGAAACACCCAGCAAATGTGTGTTGAGCTTTTGTGCACCAGGCATGGCCATGATGCTGGGAATGCAGGAGTGGACACAGCAGATAAGACTCCCTGGCCTCGAGGACCTGGTGGTCAAATGTGGGGAGACCCAGACCCGCGTGGACAGAGGATTGCTTCCCTGGCACTGCTGAGGCTCCATTCTCTCTGGGGATGTCTGGCAGGGTCAAGGAAGGGCTCCCTGAGGAGGTGGCATGTGAGCAGAGCCGGGAGGAAGGGAACAGCTCTGTGTGCTCAAGGGAGCGTGAGGGGGACAGCCCAGGCCACAGAAAAAGCCAGGGAGAGTGGGCAGGGGGCCGCCAACCCAGCTCAGGCTTGGGTGTCAAGTCTAGGCCTGTGGAGGGGAGCAGAGCCAGCCCAGTCTGCCACCATGTTGAGGATCAGTAGCAGAAGGACAAGGACCGAAGCAGGGACAGGTGTTCAGAAGCCATTGCAGTGGCCAGGAGAGCAGGGAGGTGGCGACTCAGAGCAGGGAGGTGGCAGTGGAGGGGTGAGGTGGCCCGAGCCTGTAGACAGATTGAAGATGCAGCCAGTGGCCTAAAGGTTTGGCTGTGGGGTGTGCACAACCAAGGCTAGCACCCTGGCTCTAGCCCAAGCAGTGGGAAGAAGGAAGCTAGTGTGCGCTGAGACCATTGCAGGAAGAGCCGGCTCAGAGGGAAGCAGGAACTGGCTTTAAACTCGGTAAGCTGTTAACTGCTAAGAGGTAGAGAACACATCGGAGGATATGTGTCTTGGGTTGAGGAGAGAGGGTTGGACCGAGGTATAATGCGAAATTCTCCTTCTTTGGTTAAGAAATCTAAGAGGGGCCAGCCTCGGTGCTTTACTCCTGTAATCCCAGCACTTTGGGAGGCTGTGCTGGGAAGATCGCTTTGAGGCCAGGAGTTCGAGACCAGCCTGGGCAACATAGGGAGATCCCATCTCTACAAATAACTTTTAAAATCAGTCCACTGTGGTGATGTGGGCCTGTGGTCCCATCTACTCAGGAGGCTGAGGTGGGAGGATCACTTGAGCCCAGGAGGTCGAGGCTGCAGTGAGCCATGATCACACCACTGCACTCCAGTCTGGGCAATGGAGTGAGATGCTGTCTCCCAAAGAAAAAAAAAAAGGGAAAAAAAAGAAATGTAAGAGTCAACATGGGAACTAACAGCCCCGTGTAGACAGACCTGGGAAATCTCATAGCTCCAAAATTTCAAGGTAATTTTTTTTTTTTTTTTTTTTGAGACGGAGTCTCACTCTGTCACCCAGGCTGGAGTGCAGTGGTGTGATCTCAGCTCACTGCAGCCCCTGCCTCTCTGGGTTCAAGCAATCCTCCCACTTCAGCCTCCCAAGTAGCTGAGATTATAGGCATGCACCACTATGCCTGGCTAAGTTTTGTATTTTTAGTAGAGGTGAGGTTTTGCCATGTTGGCCAGACTGGTCACGAACTCCTAACCTCAGGTAATCCTCCCACCTCGTCCTCCCAAAGTGCTGGGATTATAGGCATGAGCCACTGCACTGGCCTCAAGTTCATTTTGAAGCCACTTCTAGATGGTTCCAAACTCCTTTGGCCCCAGAACCCATTTCCCAAACAAATGTCTTAAACAGATTAAGCAAGAACTGCTTTGTTCCAAGTCAGGGTGCAGGGCCTGACCTTCCCCACCCAGACTCCTCTTGCCCCCCAACACCTCAGCGATTTGAAAAACACTGACCTAGGCCCGACACGGTGGCTCATGCCTGTAATCCCAGCACTTTGGGAGGCTGAGGTGGGTGTATCACAAAGTCAGGAGATCAAGACCATCCTGGCTAACATGGTGAAACCCCGTCTCTACTAAAAATACAAAAAGTTAGCTGGGCATGGTGGCACACGCCTGTAGTCCCAGCTACTCGGGGAGCTGAGGCAGGAGAATCGTTTGAACCCAGGAGGTGGAGGTTGCAGTGAGCCGAGATCGAGCCACTGCACTCCAGCCTGGGAGACAGAGTGAGACTCCACCTCAAAAAAAAAATAACACTGAACTAAAAAATGTCTCCCAAATCACAGAGCGTGGACCTCTGTGCGTCAGGAGATGGTTTAGGTGGACTGCACGCTTTTCTTTTTAATTTTTAACTCACAAGTTTGTTTTTACATGTATGCCACAAATACAAACTTGTATTTGTTTAGGTCATCAAACCAGTGGCCTTGCTAAGCTGTAAGGATTACCAGTGAATTTGTATAAAGACAAGTATTAAAAACAGGACTTTCATAAGGCAAAGTAGTAAAAACGGGACATGAATGATTGAAATCAGGGGTGGGCAAACCATGGCCCTCTTTTTTTTTTTTTTTTTTTTTTTTGCTGCTGTTGCCTGGTTTTGTAAATTTTTATTGGAATACAGCCATGCCCATTAGTTTGCATATTGTCAATAGCACATATGCTGAGTAAAACTTTATTGACAAGACCAGGCAACAGTAGCAGTAAAAAAAAAAAAAAAAAAAAAAAAAAAGAGCTGTGGTTTGGCAACCCCTGATTTCAATCATTCATGTCCCTTTTTTTTTTTTTTTTTTTTTTTGAGACGGAGTCTCGCTCTGTCACCCAGGCTGGAGTGCAGTGGCCAGATCTCAGCTCACTGCAAGCTCCACTTCCCGGGTTTATGCCATTCTCCTGCCTCAGCCTTCCAAGTAGCTGGGACTACAGGCGCCCGCCACCTCACCCGGCTAGTTTCTTGTATTTTTTAGTAGAGATGGAGTTTCACCGTGTTGTCCAGGATGGTCTCGATCTCCTGACCTCGTGATCTGCCCATCTCGGCTTCCCAAAGTGCTGGGATTACAGGCTTGAGCCACCGCGCCCAGCTCATGTCCCTTCTTAACTACTTTGCCACTTAGCCACAATGTGACCTTGGGCAACCTCCTTAACCTCCCTGTGCCTGGTGTTCTCACCTTTGAACCGTGAACAGGACAGACTCCTGCAGATGCCAGGATTAAGTGAGGGCTGAGAATGGTGCCGGCCCCACATGAGCACTACACAAGCCTCAGCTGTTGTTACCCCATCCCCCCAACATAAAGGCAGTGTCCTCCTGCACCCCGACAGGCTTGGGCTATCACCCGCCACCCAGGAGGCCGGGGTATTTCAGCACAAGCCCCGGGCCAAGGCCTTCTGGATCGGCAGCAAAGTAAAAGGGGCCCTGCAATCTAATTATAGCATTGCTAGAAGCCAGGGCTGCGTTCCCCTCCAGCTTCCTTAATAAGCCCACTTCCCCGTAATTGCAGATTTCATGGAAGCGGTCCACGGGGGCCACCACGTCCCATCCTTGGGCTTAGGCCAACAGCAGACATTTTGTTGTGCAGAGTTCTGCCTAGCAGCTGCTCCTGCCTTTCCTGGAGACTGTCAGGAGCCCTCCCTTCTCCTGGTCCCCAGAAAGATTCCAGGTGATAACATCGCTGCCACCTTGCACACCTGCAGTTTACAAAGCATTTTCGCAGGTGGGAGCTGAGTCACTAGGCAGGGGCTGTCACTGCTGTGGCACAGATGAGGAAACTGAGGCTCCAGGAAAGGAGGGGAGCAGCCCGCGGCCAATGTTCCAGAAAGAAGGCAGTCTCCTTTCCCAGGCTGTGGCTCTACAAAGAGTCTCCTCTCCTTCCCCTCTGGCTTTGTGGAAAAGGAGGACGGGAAGCTGGAAACGTGGCAGTCATGCAAGGGATAGCAGGAAACACTGCGTCCCGTGAACAATTCTCAGACTGCATTCCCCAGAGGTGCTGAGATGTGAGGCTGAAGGAGTGGAGTCCAGCGCCCTTAACCCTTCCACCTCCCAGGATTTTATATTCCTGGGCTCAGTTGCCCAGCCCTCATAGTGTACGCATCTCACTGCAATCCTTGTGAGCTGCGAGGTATTTTGTGGACCCTGAACACAAGTCACAACTTCACCCAGTGCTCAACCAAAGAACAGCACCCGCCCCAGTGCTGGGGGACAGGCTGCTGTGTTCGCCTCCCAGAGCAACAGTATATATAGGTCAGGGAATGTGTTGGTTCCTGTGACAGACCCAGACATTAGTGAGCTTGAATGAGATGGAGGTGGATTTCTGTCACGTGACAGTTGGAAGGTGAGCAGGTCTGGTCTGACAGCAGCAGGGGCCCAGCCCTCTGAACTGTCGCTCTGACGTGCCTCCATGGCCCAGACAGCACCCCACTGTGCTGCCACCATCCAGCCACTGAGAGTGGGGAGGAAGAAGAGCGCTTGCCCTGCCCTTCAAGGACACAGCCTGGGCATTCACTTTGACCAGAATATGGTCACCTGGTTGAGCCTAGCTGCAAGAGATGCTGGGAAATGGTCTTTCTCCTGGGCAGCCGTATGCCCCCAAAACACACAGCCTCTCGTTCTACAGGAAGCAGGAAAACAAATGCTGCAGGCAGCCAGCAGCCTCAGCCACAGATCGTTGGGTGCTGCCTGGGGCCTTCCCAGGGCATTTTCAAGGTCAATTTGACTGTCCTCGATTTCGACCTTTTGAGCCGACGTTGGAACTGAACCCCATGTAAGCGTTGTTTAAAGACTCATGAATCACAGCCATAAAAAAGGATGAGTTCTTGTTCTTTGCAGGGACATAGATGAAGCTGGAAACTATCATTCTCAGCAAGCTAACACAGGAACAGAAAATCAAACACCACATATTCTCATTCATAAGTGGGAGTTGAACAATGAGAAGGCATGGACACAGGGAGGGGAATGTCACACACCAGGCCTGTCGGGGGGTGGGGGGCTAGGGAAGGGATAGCTTTAGGAGAAATACCTAATGTAGGTGACGGGTTGACGGGTGCAACAAACCACTGTGGCATGTGTATACCTATGTGACAAACCTGCACGTTCTTCAGATGTACCCCAGAACTTAAAGTATATTTAAAAAAAAAAAAAAAAGACTCATGAATCTAATGTGTTCAACGTTTTTTTTTTTTTCTTTTCTTTTTTTGAGACAGGATCTTGCTCTGTCACCCAGGCTGGAGTGCATTGGTGTGATCATGGTTCACTGCAGCCTCAACCTCCCAGGCTCAAGTCATCCTCTTGCCTCAGCCTTCTGAGTAGCTGGGACTACAGGCATGCACCACCATGCTCAGCTAATTTTTTAATTTTTTGTAGGGAAGGGGTCTCCCTGTGTTGCCCAGGCTGGCCTCAAACTCCTGGGCTCAAGTAATCCTCCTGCCGTGGCTTCCCAAAGTTCTGGGATTACAGGTGTGAGCCACTGTGCCTGGCCTCATCACATTCTTAAACCAAGAAAAGTTAACCCACTTTTCTTAACCCACTGTCTTAGACACTAGTGCTGGTTGTCAGTGAAAAACTCCAAAGTAACATGTGGATCTTGTTGCTTACACATTAAGACAAAATGCCAATTTGGGGGGCTGGGGGAATAAGGCATCAAGTTTTCCCCATATGTAGATTCACTCCTGTCTAGCCAAGTGCACCCTCGGGGTGTTGCCTACGCAGAGGCTGTCTTTTCCCTAACGTCCTTCTTTTCCGCCGATCTTCAGAAAGGCTTTCACTGATAGGGCAGTTGGTTAATTTCCTGTGACTGCTGTAACAAAATACCTCAAACTGGGGGGCTTAAAGCAACTTTCACAGTTCCAGAGTCCACAGGTCTGAAATCCAGGTGTGAGAAGGGCTGTGCTCCCTCCGGAGGCTCTAGGGGAGGATGCTTGCTCGACTTATTTCTGAGACAGTCTTGCTCCATCACCCACACTGGAGTGCAATGGCACAATCTCGGCTCACTGAAACCTCTGCCTCCCGAGTAGCTGGGATTACAGGCGCCCGCCATCACACCCAACTAATTTTTGTATTTTTAGTAGAGACGAGGTATCATGATTGGCCAGGCTGATCTTGAACTCCTGACTTCAAGTGATCCACCCGCCTCAGCCTCCCAAAGTGTTGGGATGACAGGTGTGAGCCACCATGCCCAGCCTGCCTTTCTCTTCTAAGGACAGTTGGCATTGAATTTAGGGCTCACCCATAATCTCATCTCAAGATCATTAGTTATATGTACAAAGACCCTTTTTTCCCAAATAAGGTCATATTTACAGGTTGCAGGTGGACATATATTTTGGGGGAGGTCACCATTCAACCCTCTGCAGACCATCTGAGTTTTCCTTGCTCTACAAGCATTTAATAAGCACCTCCTATTGGCCAGCCCTGAACTGGCGACCAGGGGTCCAGCTTTCAACACAGCAGGATCGGCCGGGCTGGGTGGCTCACGCCTGTAATCCCAGCACTTTGGGAGGCTGAGGCAGGCGGATCACTTGCGGTCAGGACTTTGAGACCAGCTTGGCCAACATGGTGAAATCCCAACTCTACTAAAATAAAAAACTTAGCTGGACGCTGTGGCTCACGCCTCTAATCTCAGCACTTTGGGAGGTCGAGGCAGGCGGATCACTTGAGGTCAGGAGTTCAAGACCAGCCTAGCCAACATGGCAAAACCCCATCTCTACTAAAAATACAAAAAATTAGCCGGTCGTGCAGGCGGGTGCCTGTAGTCCCAGCTACTTAGGAGGCACATGAATCACTTGAACCCGGGAGGTGGAGGTTGCAGTGAGCTGAGATGGCACCACTGCACTCCAGCCTAGGCGACAGAGCGAGACTCTGTCTCAAAAACAAGCAAACATACAACACAGTAGGCTCACTGCTGCTGTGAAAGTTCACAGTCTGTTGGGGAGATGGCCAAGTAACAGGTGGTCATGGTGCCAAGGGAGAAGTGGGGCAAGTGTCCAAAGGAAGGGTGGGGAGGGCTTCCCAAAAGACAAGGTTTCTAAACTGTGTCCCAGGAGGTGAGTAGTGGCTACCCTGAGAGGTAGACTTACCCTGAGGGCAGCAGAGAGCCCCTGAAGGTCCAAGAGCAGGAGAGCAGCCATGCCCAGCTGCCTGTGAAGCTGCCACCTCCTCTCCCTCCACACCCTGACACTCAGGGACACGCCCCCGCAGCCCACACTCCCAGGGAAGGCATTCCTCTAGTGGACCTTCCCTCCACCACCTCTGCAGGAATAACACCCTCACCCCACGAAGCCCGACCTGTTCTCTCCCTGGCTGACTTTGAAGCCGTGGTTGTAGCAGAGTGGGTAGGTTCCGATGATGGGCGCAGAAGGCAGAGGCCAGAGCGAGGCAGCCAAGGCCAGGAATGCCAGGAGCCACCAGAAGCTGGAAGGGCCAAGGAAGGATCCTCCCCTAGAGCTTCTGGGGAAGCACAGCCCTGCTCACATCTGGATTTCAGCTTGTGGACTCCGGAACTATGAAAGCATAACTTCAAAGCATGTTCCTGAGGGTGGGGCAGGTACCACTCCAGGGGGCCTGGAGTGAGTTGCGGGGAATGGAAATAGGTAGAGAAGGCAACTGGGGACAGGGTTCAGCTGAGGGCAAGGCTACCTTCAGGCAGGACCATGACTTGCAGCCGCACAGCACAGGATACTTAGTCTGAGCTAAAGAATATTTGCTTAATGAGTGAGCTTATATCATCTGTATATAAAACCTAGAAACATGTCTGGTTTGCTGAAGACTGACTACGTGGGTGGGTGCTGAGCCACATTTCAACTGTAAATACTAACTAATTGCAAGAGACAGAAGGTCATTGTCTTTTAAGCAGAGGCCTGAAAGCCAGTTCCGGCATCAGAACCTAAAGAACGGACACGGGAATCCCAGGCCATCATTGCAGCAGTGGTCACAATTACTGAGCCTTACTCTGGGCCAGGCACTATAAGCCAGGGAGTTCTCATGACAGCCAGAATTGATGGGGTTGTTGTCCCCATTTGACAAGTGAAACCAGTGCAGAGAGATGGCACGCCTTGCCCAAATTTGCAAGGCTATTAGGGGGATTAGTCAAGAGACTTTAAGGGCCCTTTCTCTGTCTACAAGAAAGCAATAAACAATCAAAGATAAAGAATAAAGTTATTCAAAGAACAGTCAGTGACTTTCTACATAGGAATCTGGCTATGGTTGTGATGGAAGGGGGAAATCCCAATTACCAGGACCTCCTTGTACCAAATGAATTAATACTAATGAGGTTGAGTCTTAAGACTCTGTATTGAACCAGGCACCTTCTCCCCTGCCCCCATGATATGGTTTGGATTTATGTCCCCCCAATCTCATGTCAAATAGTAATCCCCAGTGTTGGAGGTGGGGCCTGGTAGGAGGTGATTGAATCACGGGAGTGGTTTCTCATGAATGCTTTAACACCATCCCCCTGGGTGCTGTTCTCGTGATACTAAGTGAGTTCTCCTGAGATCTGGTTGTTTAAAAGTACGTGATGGCTCTCGCCTGTAATCCCAGCACTTTGGGAAACCAAGGTGGGCAGACCACGAGGTCAAGAGATCAAGACCATCCTGGCCAACAAGGTGAAACCCCATCTCTACTGAAAATACAAAAATTAACTGGGCGTGGTGGTGCACGCCTCTAGTCCCAGCTTCTCGGGAGGCTGAGGCAGGAGAATTGCTTGAACCCGGGAGGAAGAGGTTGCAGTGAGCCGAGATCGTGCCACTGCACTCCGGCCTGGGTGACCGAGTGAGACTCCGTCTCACAAAAAAAAAAAAAAAGGGTGTAGCAGCACCTTCCGCCTCTCTCTTCCTCCTGCTGTGGCCACGTAAGATGTGCCTGCCTCCCCTTCACCTTTTGCCATGGTTGTAAGTTTCTTGAGGCCTCCCCAGGAGCAGAAGTTGCTATGATTCCTGTATAGCCCATGGAACCATGAACCAACTAAAACCTCTTTTCTTTATGAATTACCCAGTCTCGGGTATTTATTTATATCAGTGTGAGAATGCAAATACACCCCATCCCTGCAATTTGTCTGTATCCCAGTTTGGGATCCACTGTTATGAAGTGTACATGTATATTATCTGCCTTCAGGTATCAGATTCTTTGCTGTAAACATAGACTGTAACGTACCTCCTTTCAAACAATCATGGGAACATGTATAAAAGAGCACCATATATAAGGCTACCAAAGAAACCCTCAATACATTCCAGAAAGAGGAAATAATAGTGATTACATCCTTTGACTACATGCAATAAAAGTAGAAATTTGTATCAAAACAGGAGAAAGAAAAGCTCTTATAAATTAAAACTCTCAAAGAACTTGAGTCAAAAATAAACACTGAAATTGCATAATATCTTCTAAAACCAGCAGTAATAGAAACACTCATGGTTCTGATGACAGCTAAAGCTATGCCTAGAGGAAAAGTCATAGCCTTAAATACCTGCTACATACACAAGCTCTGCCAGTTCCATCTTGTATTAGTTATCTATTGCTGCTTAATGAACAATCACAAGACTCAGTAACTTAAAACATTACATGCTTATTTAGCTCAGGAGTCTGTAGGTGAGGTAGGCAGTCTTTGTCCAGCTTGGTCATTCATGCCTCTGCCCTCAGCCGCAGGTTAATTAAGTGGCTTTGCAGATCTTGGCTGGGCTCTTCCATATCTCAGAGCTGTCTCCTTGTCTGGCCTGGCCTCAGACTGAACTGACTCAGTGCTCTCTCATCCTCCAACTGGCCAGCCTAGGCATCTTTTCATGGGTGAGGCAGAGGAGCCAGAGAAGAAGAGTTTATTCAAAGCCTCTTGTGCCAAGTTTGCTACTTGCCCCATTGGTCAAAGCAAGTCACAGGGTGGAGCTTCAAGTCAGCAAGGGAAGCATCTATCAGAAGGCCTGGATATGGGCTGGAAAGGGACAAAAAACTGGGACCATGAATATAGTCAGTCTGCCACATACTTCTTAAATATATCTTGCATCCGTCATCTTCCTTAGGCACCGTCTTTGTGCCAGCCCCCATGTGCTGCCTAGATTAGTGGGACAGCCTCCCGCTCCCCTTTCCCTCACCCCACTCCCCTAGTTACCAGCTGCTCATCCTTGAGGTCTAGACATCACTCCCTCTGAGCAGTCCACTGACCACCCAAGACAGGTGCTCTCCCTCTGGTCCTCTGTAGGGCTTGCCACAGCTGTAGGGTAGTTCCCTCACTGTACTGTAGAGTCTGTGTGCCCTGTCGCCCTGCTGCCAGCAGTTTGAGAACGGAAACCATGCCTTATTCACAGCAGCATCCACAAGCGAGAGGCACCCACTAAGTGTTTGCTAGAATGCAGGGAGCCCCTAGTCTGTCCCCTTGAGAAACGGAGCATTCAGAGACTTATTGCCCAAAACCAGGAGAGTTCTGTCCAGCAGGTGAGCTCAGCCTCACCCATGGTTGTCTTCCAACTTCAGGAGCATTTGTGCTGCCAAGGGACCCAGATGGCACTCCCCAAGCCCCAGGTGTGAGTGGGCCAGCGAATTAACTCCCTCCTGCCAGAAGGGTCTGTGCTCTTTGTCTTGCTCTTCACTGTGGTCCAACCGGCTTGACTGTCACAGCCAGGTGGATCCCAGGACCACCCAGAGGTCACTGACAGGTTCCCTCGGACCAGGCAGCCTCCAGTCCCAATCATCTTTAAGGAAGGGAAGCCAGCCCAGCCAGCTCAAAGCCAATCCCTCCTTCCCTGCCAGGGCAGATGGCAAACCGGACCCCCCTCCTTCCCCCCACCCACCTCCTCTGTAGCAGACCTTGCACGTGCCCACACGTTCGTTCGCTCTCCCGGCCTGCTGAGATTGGCCGTGGTGTGGATTGGAAATGGTGCCCATCCCCAGTTTAAAAAGTGCCCCCAGGGCTCTTCAACAGCCGGATCTAGTTCATTCTGGTTCCCAAGACTCAGTCATTTCAAACCCCATTTTCCCTGGGAAACCTTTGAATTTAGAAATCTGAGTTTTGGATTTAGCCTCATTTCTCTGCATTCTGCTTCCTCTCCAATTCCCTAGGCCTCCCTGCCCTCACTGTGGAGCCCTGAATCAGGGGCGAGCAGCCCCACCCTGCCTCACCACCCAGCTGGGGCAGCCTCGTTTCTGGGGGCAGATGAAAAACCAACTCGTCCTTGTTCCTGCCCAGAGAAGCCCAGATTTTTAACTTCCTGGTGTCTTAAAAACAGTCCGATTCTTCAGTCTCTCTTCTCTGTGGTTAGGTAGGTGATCTACTTAGGATAGTGTACACTGGGTGCAGCACACCAACATGGCACATGTATACATATGTAACAAACCTGCACGTTGTGCACATGTACCCTAGAACGTAAAAGTACAATTAAAAAAAAAAAAAAGAATAGTGTACTCGTACCTGTCTCCTTGCCCTCCACCCAACAGACTCAGTAAAACAGTTTTCAAAACGAGGCGGGATGGTGGATGGGAAGGGGTGCAGTCAGCGTTTGTGTTTTCTGAGTTGACTGCTCTGTTTTTACTTTGATTGCATCTTGCCTGAGAGTCCTGACTTCTGGGGCAGAAGCCATTGACCCCTCAAGATGAGATGCCAGTGATTCCAAGAAACCCAGGCCCTGGCCAGTCATGGTGGCTCACACCTGTAACCTTAGCACTTTAAGAGGCTGAGGTGGGCAGATCACCCGAGGTCGGGAGTTCAAGACCAGCCTGGCCAACATGGTTAAACCCTGTCTCTACTAAAAATACAAAAATTAGCCAGGCATGGTGGTGGGTGCCTGTAGCCTCAGCTACTTGGGAGGCTGAGGCAGGAGAATCACTTGAACCCAGGAGGCGGAGGTTGAGTGACTGAGATCATACCACTGCACTCTAGCCTGGGCAACACAGTGAGACTCTTGTCTCAAAAAAAAAAAAAACAAAAAAGAGAGAGAAAGAAACACAGTTCCTGAGGAGTGAGAGGTCAAACTTCTCCCTTTAATCTGGAATCACAGGCTGGAAAATCACCCCAACCAGGATTCTCCTTCCTGATTCCCACATCTCTGCATCTGCTTCCTCATCTGAAAACAGGGATAATGTGTCTATTCCTTCCCAGGAGTGTTAGGAAGACCCAGAAGATGAGTGTTGAGCCACCACAGAGTGCCTGGTTTGCAGGAAACACGTAAACCATTCATTCCACCGAGTTTTGCTAAACGCTGCCCAGTGCCAGGCACTGGTTGGTAAGCCAAGGATCCACATCCAGGGGATGTGGGGATGGAAGTCATCCCCACACATCCAGACCCAAAATGACAACCAGTGACACCTGTGTAATGTGTATGCAGGGGCGGTGCAGGGTGCCACGAGAGAAGGATCCTGGGGGCCTCCTTCAGACGGACAATGAGCAGGTTTCTCTAGGAAATGATTTTCCAGCCAAGGGAGAGTAGGAGGCAGCTGAGCAAAGGGAAAAGGAGGTTCAGGAGGGAGGAGCAGCCTGTGCAAAGGTGCAGCAGCGGGAACAGTGTGTGGCTGCCGGCTCCCCTCCAAACCCAGCCCCCGGCCCGTCTTCTCCATCACCTGCCCCGCTGGAAAGGCCAGCTGGCACCTCCAGTCCCGGGATGGAACACCATCAGCCAGGGGCTGCTCCCAGGACACTGAACTGTCCCCATCTGGGGGCCGACGCCTTGGGTCAGGGCTGCGCAGGTGCCCCTGTCCTCAGACCGGCCTCCTCCCCGAGGCAGGGAGTCACGTGGCAGCTGACTGAGGTTTCAGATGTGACCACTCATGAATATCAATGAGGCCTGGTAATTCACAGTAAGTGAGATCCAGATTGACTAATAAGCAAGGCTTTCACCCCAAACTGGGTCTGGGGAAGGAGAGTGGCAGCGGCGGGCAGCGGGCATGTGTGGGCATGATGTGACCAGAATTGGAAAACCTGACAACAGAGCCACAGGCAACAAGGTGGCCGTGGTCGCCTGCTTGCTCACTGGAGGGGCCGCCAAACAGCCTGGGGAGCAGGGGTCCCCTCACAGGCAGCAGGCTCTAAGCCCTAGCACAGAGCATGTGTGGCCCAAGGGAATGCTTCAGAAACCCCTGCAGTGTGATGAGGGACCAAGGGCTGGTAGGCTTCCTCAGGGTACAAGGAGGCAGCTGTCGGCCCCAGGCAGGGCTGAGGAAAGGGCTGCAGCCTTTCAGGGATGTCTGATACCCACCCTAGTGTTTTGGTTGGCATCAGGAACGTGAGAGCCCTCCGGGTCTCTTCTCCATCCTGGCTGAGAGCCAGTGCCTCTCTCTGCAGCTGTGGGGTCCGACTGGGGATCCCAGGAGAGATGAGTTGTCTGGGTAGAGTGCTCCAGAAGGGGTGAGACTCCGGGGCCATGGTCCAGGAGAGAGAGCACCCTGACAGCTCGGGACTCTGAGAGTCGAGGGTGACACCCGGCCCTGTTCTGAGCCCTTCCTGTGAGCTACGGGCTCAATCTCACCAGAACCAGCTGGAAGTCTGAACTGTGGACAGTTTCGTGGGAACCAGCCAGAGTGCTGAGTGAAAATCCGGCTCTACTGCTTACGAGCTCTGTGACCTCAGGGCGGTTACCTGGCTGTTCTGTGCCTCAGTTTCCTCCTCTGTAAAACAGGGATGAGAGGAACACCCATCTCTGAGGATTAACTGAGCGTACCTGGGTGTGTCGCCTCCCAGCTGTGTGACTCAGGCAAGCACTGTGCCTCCCTGAGTCACGTCCCCATCTGTAGGGTGAGGTCAGGAGACTGAAATGAGAGGCAGAAAGCCCCCTGCACACCATGGGCATTGGATGAGGGCTGCTTTCCTCCTTCCCTCCACCTCCCCCATTGGAGTCTTGGTTCATCCACCACCCTGACATGTGATTGTCATCATTGCCCTAGCCATGGGTTAACTCATTCAACCCTCACACCATCCCACAAGATGGGTGCCATTATTGCCATCCTTGTCTCCCATGAGGAAGCAGGAGCCCAGAGAGGGCCCGTCACTTGCTCAAGACCCCACAGCTCATGGCTGAACCAGGGTTAGAACCAGGCGGCCTGACTCTGGGTCTGTGCTCTCCACCTGGTGCTGTTCCCCTCAGCTGGCTGGGTCAGTCTTTGCCTAATGTCTTAAATACAGGCATGTGCTCCCGCCTATTGGAGAAAGCAATGGAAGGCTCTGGAAACTGGATATCTCCCTCCAGCCCCCAGCTGCAGGCTGCTGGTGGCTGAGAGAACTTCCCCTTCCCTCACGCACTGGAAGCAGTGTTGGGTTTTCAGCAGGAGCTGATGGGGGGATTTGCAGAGAATCAGTCATACCAAATCCTTTATTTTCCTGGTGCAGTGCCGTCTTGGTGCCACTGTCCCTAGCTGTTAAGAGGCGATCGGTTCCCAGAAGCAGCTGCATACTCCCACTCATGGCATCTGCTGCAGCCAGCTCCAGGAGAGGACAGCTTCTCCGCCTTCAAAAGATTCCTTCCATCAGAGACAGCGGTCAACCCACAGTAAGGACAGGAGAAATGTGGGGCTGAAATCAGAAGATGCCGCATCCATCCAGGCACATCTTGGACAGGTTCTCGGGCTGGGGATTGTGTCTTAAAGACGGTAACCAGCCTTCTTTGAGAGCTAAATTCAAGGTCCTGGGGATTCAATGATAAATTGAATCTATCGCTCCATTATCCAATCCTCCCCACAGCCCCATGGGTACTGCTGTCTCCCTCATTTTACAGATGAGGAAACTGAGGCTCAGGGCTGCTCTGGGGGCTTCTCAGCGCCAAATGACTTGGAATAAGCCGGTGTGGCATTCCTGCTGGGTGTCTCTGACTTCCAGCCCCAAGACTGGACCCCCAACTGAAGGCTGGTGACAGTGAGCCCAGAGAATTTATTCATTCATCAGAACAGACATTGACTAGCACCTTTCCGGGCTGGGCCTGGCCTTAGTGTCCATGGGGAAGAGGGTGGACACAGCCTCTGGTCACAGGGGGAGCCACAGGTTGGAGGGGGAGCACACAGTTCCAACGATTATGGAGGATTGAGAATGCCGAGGTCAGGCACACCCGGGGCCCTGTTGGACGTGTGTGTTTGTGTGCACCCGCATGTGGAAAGGGACAGCAAACCACAGACATACAGTTCCGTGGTCACCCCGAGCTTAGCCTTGGCCTTCAGAAAGCACCAGGCACTGCCTTTACTCATCTAAACAGTAGCCAGGACACGGATGCAGTGCCCTCCAGGACCCCTCCCCAGCCACACTGCCTGTTTTTCTGATGTGGGATGACATAAAAGGTAGTTTTAAAACCAGCAGATTGGGGGGTTTGTTTTGTTTTTTGTTTCTGAGACAGAGTCTCACTCTGTTGCTCAGGCTGGAGTGCAGTGTTTGGATCTCAGCTCACTGCAACCTCCACCTCCCAGGTTCAAGCAACTGTTGCGCCTCAGGCTCCAAAGCGGCTGGGAGTGCACCACCACACCCAGCTAATTTTTCTGTTGTTGTGCTTTTAGTAGAGACGGGGTCTCACCACGTTGGTCAGGCTGGTCTTGAACTCCTGACCTCAAGTGATCCGCCTGCCTCAGCCTCCCAGAGTGCTGGGATTACAGGCATGAGCCACCATGCCCAGCCAAAACCAGCAGGCTTTGTAACCCAGGGAGGCAGGTGAGCAGGTTGTCTGCCTTCACCACAGACAAGCTGTGTTGGTGTGGACACCTCCAGCCAGGACATCTTGAACATGACGTCAAGTCTTGTGCAGAGGGGCCCGGGGAGACCAGGCATTAGGGCGTTCCCAAGGCCACTGCTGACAGTGGGCTGGGTGTTAGGTCTGGAGTGGCTCCAGGAAAATGAGACAGCGCCACTGGGACTCTGATGGAGCAGTGTTTTGGGCACATGGTCAGGCTGGGGGGCAGCTCAGGACTCATCAGTCTCAGTTTCCTTTCTCTAATACACAAGCGGCATTTCTCCCACCTGAAAAAAAGCACCCCAGCGCCTGTAATCCCAGCACTTTGGAAGGCCGGGACGGGCAGATCACCTGAGGTCAGGAGTTCGAGACCAGCCTGACCAACATGGAGAAGCCCTGTCTCTACTAAAAATACAAAAATTAGCCAGGCGTGGTGGTGGGCACCTGTAATCCCAGTTACTCGGGAGGCTGAGGTAGGAGAATCGCTTGAACCCAGGAGGCAGAGGTTGTGGTGAGATGAGATCGCGCCACTGCACTCCAACCTACGCAACAAGAGTTAAACTCCATCTCAAAAAAAAAAAAAAAAGAAAAAAAGAAAAGAAAAGAAAAAGAAAAAAACACCCCAGGCACACCATGTTCCATTTCACTCTGGCATGTGTGAGCATCCAGTTCTCCTGGATCATGAATTCCATGATCACTGACCCTGTTCTAAGTCCTCTAGGTGAATGAACTCATTCAGCCTTTGAAACAGATACTAGTGTTCTCCCCTTTTTCCAGACAAAGAAACAAGGCACAGAGCAGTGTCGTGGAGTGCCCAAGACCACACAGCTTCTAAGTGGCATGACCAGGCTGAGAAGTCAGGGAATCTGGCTCCAGGGCCTATACCCCTGACCACAGCACACCGTAACTTTGGGATGGCCCCTCCCACGCCTGCATGTGCTCCTGGCAGGGGGCTCCCAACAGGCGGGACCTCTGTCTGCACCACTCAGCCTATGGAAGTCAGAGCCCATCAAGAGATGAGCTTCGGTGGGGCGCGGTGGCTCATGCCTGTAATCCTAGCATTTTTGGAGGCCGAGGTGGGTGGATCACGAGGTCAGGAGATTGAGACCACCCTGGCTAATACAGTGAAACCCCGTCTCTACTAAAAACGCAAAAAGTTAGCTGGGCATGGTGGCGGGTGCTTGTAGTCTCAGCTACTCGGGAGGCTAAGGCAGGAGAATAGCATGAACTCGGGAGGCGGAGCTTGCAGTGCACCAAGATCCTGCCACTGCACTCCAGCCTGGGTGACAGAGCGAGACAGTCTCAAAAAAAAAAAAAAAAAAAAAGATGAGCTTCAAAAGCACACTGTGCGCATCTTCTCCCAGCTTGTGCGGTCACCCGGCCCTTTGTTGGAAGGTGTGAGTCAGCCAGAAGGGAAAGGTTTGAATTGTAAGGAAACAGGGTATAGGTTGGATGAGCACCCCCTCTCCTCATCAAATGTTAAATGCTAAAGGACATGTCCAGGAGTGGGTGGGCAGAAGGTCAAGAACCAGGGCATGGCCCAGGACCCTGCACTGTGGCCGAATCCAGCCCTGCCCCACCTGCCCCTGGGATCCTCGTGGCCCTGTTCCATCTCTATAAAGTGGGGATCCGCTTATTTGGTAAGTGTATATTGAAAGGCACCTAAGTGCCAAGCCCTGTTCTAGGCACTGGGGATCCCGCGGTGAAGAAAACGGACAAAAAGGCCCACCCCCGTGAAGCTCACATCTCACTCCCAGAGACAGACATTCAGCAAGTCAGAACGTAACGTCAGGCAGAGGGGCCTGCAATGTCATCAGAGCAAGGGGCAGGCACCACATCAGTGAGAAAATGCCTTCACTTGGGACCCAGGCACGGCCTCACGGATGAGGTGACAGTCATGCTACCGCCACCCTGAGGATGACCGGGAGGAAGCTTGTCCAGGGCCCCTCAACACAGGGCCTGCACATAGTAAGTGCTCAATAAACGGCCACCACTGGCGTGGTGCCTCTTCTTGTTATTTACATTCCTATTCTCGGTCCCATCGATTCTTAAGCAGATGCCAGGTCAGCTCGAAATTCCCCCATCTAAACTGCAAAGATGAGCGATATTCATGAGGGGCCATGGGGAATAGATGGGCCAGCTTGCCACCGCTGCTAATTTTTATTTGCATCTCAAGTGGGCCTTGTCACCTTCCTGATGTGGGGAAGCACCATGAGGATACGGGGGGGGAGGGGACACTTGCCCCCTGGTCGGAGGGAATCCGGGGGCTCTCTGCATCCATGGCTGGTGGCTGGAGAGGGTTTGCCATCGGAGCTCGGAAGGCCCAGCCCGCTGCCTCCCATGAAACACTGGGTAGTTTCTCATTTTCCCCTTGAGTAGTTTCACAGCCCAGTTAAACCTGCAGCAAAGGCTGGCTGGGATGGAGACCCAGGCCCAGGAAGGAGGCGGGTGAGGGGAAGCAAATATGCCCCACACTGTGCCCTGCCCCCACCACACACAAAAAAAACATGAAATGGCCAGGAAGAGCTCAAAGGAGAAAGTGATTTACAAACACTGGCCCTGGCTCCAAGACAAGAATTCCCCAAATACAAAAAATGACACCGCACAGAGATCCCACTTCGGGACATTTATTTTGCAAACTGAACAGCAAACCGCACAATGACATCCTGTTGCAGCTCCTTATCTTTTAAAGCAGCAATTTGCCCCCTAGTCCATTTCCCTAAAGTGTGGTTCGGCTGCAGAATTCTTGCTTTGATTGTGATAGCCGGGGTGTGATCGTCTTTAGTTATAGGGGGGTTGGAAGTGCTACTTTTGAGAATCTGCCCTCCCCCAGATGCTCATTCACAATGCCAGCCCATAACCGTGTGAGGAAGGCTCTTATGCCCATTTTTCAGGTGCAGCAACTGAGGCTCAGAGAGGTGTAGTGACTTGCCCAGGGTCACACAGCTCGGAAACGACAGATTCAGGGCTCAGGCTTCAGGCCCATCCACCCCCACTCCCCACCCCTGTCTGTCTGACTCTGAAGTCAATGTTCTTTCCAGAAGATACCTGGATGGGCCGGAGCAGCGAGGGAGAAAACAGGGCCATCATCTTGCAAACAGTTTCTGGCCTGGGGTCCAGGCAGTCTCAGCTGGCTGCAGCTGTGACAGCATCAATTTACCCTCAGGCTCACTGGTCCCCTTTGCAGCTCACTTTCAATCAGTGCCAGCAGCTGGAATGAGACCCTCCCGCCAGTGTCAGCCCTGGCCCATAGGCAGGGTCAGGCACCACGCGTGGGCATCTCAGGGTGCTTTCTCTGCCCTCGTAGGGCTCTGGAATAGGGGTTACCAGGGGCCGTCAGGCTGGGCAACACGAGTCCAGCTTCTTGGAGCCTCAAAGTGTCAAAGGCTTCTGGAGCCGAGCCCCCACCGTATCCCTGCTGCCTTTGCCCAGTGGTCTCCAGCCTCATGGTAATAATTCTCATTGGGATTAGAATTGTCTGCTCCACTTCAGCCACTAGGGCCACCTTGCAGTCCCTTATGCTCTGTCCCCTTCTTTTCTTCAGGTCTCTGCTCAGATGTGGCCTCATTGGAGAGGCCTTCCTTTCCATCCTGTGTAATGTACCGCCCCCGACATGCTCTGTCCCCAACTCATTGGATTTTCTTCCTAGCACTTATCACCCTCTGACATACTTTATATTTATTTGTTTATTGCTTCTCCTCCCTCCCCAACTAGAATGTTCCACGAGGGTGGGGGTGTGTTATCTTGGTCTCTGTTGAGTCCCCAGTGCCCAGAACGACCCCTGGACAAAGGCACATGGATAGGGAGTGAATGAGTTTGTAGGCAGAGAGCGCCGCGGGCTCCCTCCTTAGTCATCACCACCCTTCAAGGTAAGTCATCTTATCCCCACTTCACAGATCAGAAGACTGAGGTCCCAGAGGCTGAGTGTCACGCAGCTCGAAGCAGGAGAACCTAGTTTCCTTGACACTGAAATGGCCACCCTGCACAAAAGCAGAGAGCCCCATGTCACCCTTTGATGGCACCAGCACAACAGGGAACTCTGTCCTCCACGAAGGTGGGAAGTTCGGCTCCTGGCAAGCCTCCGCAGCTTTCAAAAAAGAAAAAAGAGGGATCAAATCGAACTAGAAGTTGGAAACTTGGGTTGGCCCACCTGGCTCCGAGTCCCTAGCGAGGCCGCAGCCGCTGTCTGTGCCCAAGCTGGGAGGGAGCAGGGCAGAGAGCAGCAGGCCGCGGGGTCTGGGGGCTTGCTGGCAGCCGGCCGGCTGCGGGCTCGCCTGACTTAGTTAGAATGCAGCCGTTAGATCGCTGCATCCTCTCTGATGGCTGCGAGTGATTGACACTTACAAATTACCCAGCCGAAAGTGTCGAGTCTTTGACCCCTGAGTAACATCTTTGGCAAGCCTGAGATTTGCCAGCATTTTGTCATCTAATTACTACAAATCCCTTGAAAATTCACTGGCTGGTGAATTTTTAATGCGGGGCAATTTCAATGTGATGCATGGTCCAGATGGGTTCTTGCGTTTCTCACCTCTCTCTCTCTCTCTTTCTCCTCTTCTCTCCCTCTCATTCTGTCTCCATTCCTCTTGGCTTAACTTTTTTATTTCCTAACCTCCCAAACTTTTGAATGAGCTAGTAGTAACAGGCGCCCCACCCGAGCGTTTGGGTAGAGCAGTTGTAGGATGGCTGTCTTCACATCTGATCATTTTCATGCCGTGTTCTTTGGAAAAGGGCTTACAGAGCAGACACCAGAAAAATGCCTCCCAGAGAAACGCATGGGTTCACCTTCTCCCGCTAGACTTTCCCAACCAGCACAATAAACAAAGCGGCATAAACAAACCAGCCTCCTTCACGAAGTACCTTGTGAGTGGTCGCTTTCCCTAGGCAAGTGGGCTGGTGACTGTCTGCAAGGTTGGTTGCATTCGCACTAAACTCTTGGGCAAAGCTAGTGTTTCATCACAATTGTTTCCTTTTAACTCATTGCTAAGGTGCTCCGAGGATGGTGCTCAGTGGGGAAGGGGCGAGATGGCTGCCTTTTGTGGAGCAGAGATGAAATCATCTCTTCTACCCTGCATGCTTGGACATTCAATGCTGACCAGGCCTCCAGGCTTCTCAGATCTGGACGGGGAAGCTGGGCTTTCTCCAGCCCAGTGCCACACTGCCCCATGTTGTAGAATGAACTTGAGACTTCAACACAGAGGAAGGCAGGCCTCCCAGTGCTTAGGGTTTCTTCCCCAAAGGAGCAAAGTAATCTTCAAACCATGAGTGAAAAGTAGCCCATGTATGAGAAATTCACGTTCCATTCTCTAAAGACTCAACCACCCCATTCCGGCATGGTTTTAGAATATTTATTATTCTTTTTTCTTTTGCCTATGATATGTATATTGGGTTCTTATATCTAAATACAAAAACAAGATGTCTTTTAAACTTTGTGCCCCAAACAGCCGTCTGTGCAGACGCTCCCTGCGTTGACAAGACGGAGGGTGGAAATCAGTCACCGCATGTTCCCGCTGTTGACCTCCTAGAGATAAGTCCCTTCTGCCACCTCCGCCAGCGTCCCCACCCCCTCCCTCCTTCCCCCTATTCAGGGAAACGAGGTTTCGCTTTTCAGCCCCCTTTCTGGTTACATATGTACACGGCTGATAAAATATTCCTCTTCACCCCTTCTCCCCGTGGGACCCGCCGTCTTACGGGGAAAGGGTTTGTATGACAGCGACCGCAACAGACGACGTGTCGCCTGGAAACCGCAGTGGGGGGCAGTGACTCTCTCTCCCCTCTCCTTTTTATTCAAATTCCCTCTCCTGGTTTTGATAACGGCATCATTGCTGGAGAGAAAAGGCTGGGGCTTCCTCCGTGGAACTCTGGCCGAGGCCCAGATGGCCACCCTCCTGTCCTTGAGTGAGAGGGAGAATACCACTGAGGTTCTGACCGTTTGCTCCCTGGCAACGGGCACCTGAGGCCACCCGGTGCTGCGAGGAGGTTGGTTCTGCCCTCCTGCAAAGCAGGCAAGGTCTATCTTCTGCACAGCAGGCTCAGTTGGTTCTACACGGAGCTCACTCTCCCAGGATAGTTGGGGCCAGAGAATTTGGGTGGGGGAAATTTCCACAGAAGCAAACATAGCTGGCTGGATGGAGTCCAGCAATGGGAGAAGGAGGGGCTGGGCACTGTGCATGGAGAGGAGGAGGTCTGGGCTGCTGAGATTGTCCAGGAAGGATGGAGATAAAGGAAGGTCTGCGAGGTTTGCCCCAAGGGTTCGGGGAGACTGTAGACAGTGCCTTTGCAGAGACAGATTTCTGCTTGTCTCTCTACCCACTTCGTTCTCTCATGTCTCCCTTCATGTGTAACTGATGTTCTCCAAATCCAGAATATTCCAGAAGCAGAAGATGGGCAAAGGAAGATTCAGGGAGGTTGCAGGCCAGAGACAGACTTCTTTCCCCAAGCTTCCTGACAACCTCCTTTGCCAAAAAGCAACACCTCTCTTTGTTCAGAGTTCACAGAAGCAGGGAATTTGCACTCAGAATTTTGAAAGCTGGGCGTCAACTCTGGAATTGCCATTTGCAAAGATCTGTGATTGACCAGGCATGGGGCTTGGTGCTGAGGGGCAGAGATGCAGGCCCTGTGGTGAAAGAGCTTAAAATGGTGTATGGGGTTCAGAAGACAAGAATGAATTGAATGAACTCCATGTGGAAGGTGCAGAGGCTTCTGAAAGATCAGAACAAGGTGGGGTTCAGATATTAATGCTATGAGCATTTAATAAGATCCACTAGGTGCTGAGCACAAGAGTGGCAAAGATGAGAGACACAGTCCCTGGTCTTGGAGGGCTGAAGTGTACTGGGAATGATCTTGGCATGCAGATGACCTCTTAGAAAGGGGGCATCCAGGTGGGAGGTTGCCACAGTGAAGGACCCACTTCACACATGCACTGAGACCCCTGTAGTTGGGTGGAGCAGGGCTGTTTTCAAGCTAACCTATTTCAAACAAAGGTGCACATGTGCATTACATGTAAAATAGAGCCCAGTCCCTCCATATGGAGGCCTGATTTGCATGAACTGGCAGCTAGCAACATGGAGTCCATGTTGAAAGAAATGCATTTGGACCTAAAAATAGCACGGCCACTGCAAATGACAAATTCCGTTATCTGTTCGGTGAGGCCGCCTGCCTTCAGCCTGGTACTCCTTAAGATGGAATAATGAAGCAAAAAGGCTGGCAACAAAATTTGCCTCTACTTCTTTCCCACACCTCAATATTCCTCTGCTTTTTTCTTCTTATTTTATTGTTTTATTTTGGCGTGTGTGTGTGTGTGTTTCCATGTACATGCATTTTTCTCCTAACAAGTCTTGTGGTAACCATTTAAAGCTCTGGACTTATTTGGGCCATGGTCCCCACTTGACAATATATACCAACAGTTCGGAGACTATTGGAATTTTTCCCTCCTCCCTTTCACGTATTCACACATTCATTCAACAAACATTCATCAATATCATTACAGTTTTTTGCACTTGGGCGTACTATAGTAGGAGAGAAAGTTCTTCTGAGGTCTCCTGGGAAAACAGATAACAAGCCAGGAACAAAAACAGTGGTCATTTCAGGCAGGGATGAGGGGTACAGAAAGGGCTGATTTCAGGTTGCAGTGGCCCGGGAAGGTCACCCTGAGGAGGTGACATTTCAGCCAAGACTTGAAGGCTAAGAAGATACCACCGATGTTTGCTGAGAATGGAGCTGGGGCCAGCAGTGCTTGGGTGGAGGGAAAAGAAAGTTCAAAGGTCCAGAAGCGGGGAGACTTTGTGTTTGAGGATGTAAAGTTGGCCCAGGTTTCCGGAACACAATCCATGTGTGGAATGAACTGGAGAGACATTCAGCCTCGTAGAAGCAACTGTTCATTGAAACTGGAAGGTTAAATGACACAACAGTGAGGTGCAGGAGATGGGGTGAAAACAGGATGCAGCAGATACTGTGGGATAACCAGTTATTTCCAATCCCCTTCACCAGTGCTGCCTTCCACTTGATTTCTCAGCCCCGATGGCAGCTAGGGGTTGTCCAAGACAGAGTTCTAGCCAATCACACATAAACAGAAATCTGGCTGGGCGCGGTTGCTCGTGCCTGTGATCCTAGCACTTTGGGAGGTCAAGGTGGATGGATCACTGGTCAGGAGTTCAAGACCAGCCTGCCAACATGGCGAAACCTCATACAAAAAATTACCGGGGAGTAGTGGCAGGTGCCTGTAATCTCAGCTACTCTGGAAACTGAAGCAGGAGAATCGTCTGAACCCGGGAGGCAGAGGTTGCAGTGAGCTGAGATTGTGCCACTGCATTCCAGCTTAGGTAGCAGAGCAAGACTCCAAAAACAAAACAAAACAAAACAAAACAAAACAAAAAACCCAGAAATCTGCTAAGAGCTTTCCAGAAAAGTTTCTGTTTTCCTAATTAAAATGATAGTGAAACCATAGGCCCTCTCCCTTCCTGCCTTCTTTCTGTCTTTCTTTCACAGAGGCAGATGTGATGTCTGGAGCCGTGACAGCTATTTCCCAAACTTGAGGCAAAGGCCAATAGAATCACAAAGACAGAAGCTGGGCATGGTGGGTTATGCCTGCAATCCCAGCACTTTGGGAGGCCAAGATGGGTGGATCACTTGAGGTCAGGAGTTTGAGACCATCTTGTCCACCATGGTGAAGCTTCATCTCTACTAAAAATACAAAAATTAGCAGGGCGTGGTGGTGCACATCTGTAGTCCCAGCTACTCTGGAAGCTGAGGCTTGAGAATCACTTGAACCTGGGAGGCAGAGGTTGCAGTGAGCCAAGATCGTGCCACTGCACTCCAGCCTGGGCAACAGAGCGAGACTCTGTCTCAAAAAACAACCACCACCACCAAAAGAATCACAAAGACAAACAAGCTATTTAATCCACACCAGTCACCTCCCTCCAGACTCTTCATTATGTAAGAAGAATGGCTCCCATCTGTTTAAGGCATAGTTGGCTTTTCTGTTACTTGCTCTCAAATGCATTCTTGAGTTGATCCGTGGAGTAAGGGTTTGGGACTATGGATGGGGGAATAACAATATGAGTGAGTCTGAGTTCAAAAGCAGCAGTCTTAAGACTCTAAGATGGACACCAGGCTTGAAAGAGCCATCTCTGATGGTAAAATCAATCTATTTCTTACTTAAATATCTCTACTTCAAGTTCCATATTTTGGGGGAAGGGCTAAGATGAAATGAATCAAGATAGGCATGAATCCTTATTTTATATGTGACCCTTATTTCACCCAAAAGCAAGTTTGGTGGACAGATAGCAGCATTGGAGAAAGACTGCTTCCAATCCCCTTCACCAGTGCTGCCTTCCACTTGACTTCTCAGCCCTGATGGCAGCTAGGGGGTGTCCAAGACAGAGTTCTAGCCAATCAGACATTGAGCCTGAATGGGGAAGGGCTGAAGATGATGGAAAATGAACAACAGTGGAAAGTAGAACATCTTTCCACATGAGCTCTGCTATCCCCTGGGCTTCCAGGATTTGAGGCATATTGTGACAATAAACTTTTTGTGGAATAGGAAAGAAAAGTTATGGGATGTGCAGATTCATTATACAATGTTAGAAAACAAACAAAAAAAAGAACGGTTATTTGCTTTTTGTGTTCCCTCAAGGCCCATGTAAATTCTTGTAAAGTCAAGTCTGCAATGAAATATAAATCATACGGATGGCCACAAGTTCTAGATAGCACAGAGTTAAGGTCTCAAAATCATGGAAGGCTGAGAGCACAAATGACATGAGATGAGATGAAACTGTGAGTCTTGGTTCCAAGAATCTGGCGTCAGGGCAGTCCCCATCCTATCCACTTAATCTAATGCCAACAAGTGTTAAGGTCCAGTTTGACCAAGAGAAACCATCCTGCCCAAGGAGAAGGCATCCACTGTACAGTGTAAATGCTAAATATGCAGCTCTCTGCCTAAGTGTGTGGCATATTGACTTGTAACCAATTGATATAGTTTGGCTTTGTCCCCACCCAAATTTAATCTTGAATTTTAGTTCCCATAATCCCCATGTGTTGTGGGAGGGACCAGGTAGAGATAATTAAATCATGGGGGCCATTTCCCCTATCTGTTCTCATGATATTGAGTTAGTTCTCATAAGATCTGATGGTTTTATAAGGGGTTTCCCCCTTCACTAGGCACTCATTCTTCTCCCCGCTGCCGTGTGAAGGAGGACATGTTTGCTTCCCCTTCTGCCATGATTATAAGTTTGCTGAGGCCTTCCCAGCCAAACTGAACTGAGAGTCAATTAAACCTCTTTCCTTTGTAAATTACCCAGTCTCAGGTATATCTTTATTAGCAGTGTGAGAATGGACTAATACACCAACAAACATTTGTTGAAGAAATACCTACCTACTCTGCACATACTGCCCCATGTGCTGGAATCATCTAAGACCATAGGGTTATCATAAAAGATGGATGTCAAAGTAGCTGTCCCAGAAATAATACAGAATATTCTACATGCCACATTTGCCTCTAGGGAATGTGCTTCCAGTGGCATTTCAACCATGACATGGTTGTTCTGTACCTAGAAAACTCCAGACATGGCTGAGCACGGTGGCTTATGCCTGTAATCACAGCACTTTGGGAGGCCGAGGTAGGAGGGTCGCTTGCTCCCTAGGTAACCATGTGCAACCTAAAGGCTTTGATAAAAAATGCTGACATCTTGGAAGAGATGCAATAGGAGTTGGTGGAGTGCACTACTCAGGCGCTAGAGAAATAGAATACACAGAAGGACATTCCAGCTCATATCAAGAAGGAATTTGACAAGAAGCCCAATCCCACGTGACTTGCATCGTGGGGAGGAACTTTAGGAGTTATGTGACACATGAAACCAAATGCTTCATCTGCTTCCACCTGGGCCAAGTGGCCACTCTTCTATTCAAATCTGGTTAAAAGCATGGACTGTGCCACACACCCAGTGATCCATCCAAAATCAAGGACTGCACCCTAAGTTCCAAAAACCAGAGACCGAAATTTTTAGCCTTGATCTTGGAACCTTCATTGTGTTTTACACAAGGCAGTCACTGAACTAGTTTGTTATGGTTATAAAACAATTAGCAAAACCACCTACATTTGTATTTCTTTTCTTTTCTTTTCTTTTTTTTGAGACAGAGTTCTGCTCTGTCACCCAGTCTGGAGTGTGCAGTGGCACGATCTCAGCTCTCTGCAATCTCTGCCTCCTGAGTAGCTGGGATTACAGGCGCGCACCATCATACCCAGATAATTTTTGTATTTTTAGTGGAGACAGGGTCTCCCCATGTTGCCCAGGCTGGTCTCGAACTCCTGGCCTCAAGTGATTTGCCTGACTTGGGCTCCCAGAGTGCTGGGATCACCTGGTCTTGTATTTATCTTCTATTCTGTATCTCTGCCCCATGTTATTTTCTCTCAAAATCCATTCCTTTGAAAAATAAATATGTTGCAGATGTGAAAAAAAAAGGAAAATTGGACTTGGAGTGCAACATGAAAGGAGAAAGGAATAAAATGTCAATAAAAAAATAAAAATACAATAAGAATATAGACAAAGGATCTATATACAAATGTCCATAGCAGCATTATTTGCAATAGCAAAAGACTGGAAACAACCCAAATGTCTGTCAACAGAGGATGGATAAATAAATTGTGGTATATCCACACAACAGAATACAGTTCAGCAGTGAAAAAGAAACCACTGACATCCACAGCAGCACTGGCCTGAAGTTCAAGAACTTGCAAAACTGAAGGTGGTAACAAGATAGCAATGGCCTTTGGAGAAGAGAAAAGTTCTATATTTTAATCTGGGTGATAGGTACACAGTGTATACATAGGTCAAAATTCATCAACATGTGCACATTATCTAATTTATACCTCAGTTTAAAAAACATAGGAAGGGTAGAAATGTACACATGTGGATAGTAGTTATAAAGCATATCATTTGATTCAGACCAGACCTAGATAAATATCCAGATCACCTAGGGAGTTTTTGAAAAACATTCATGTCTGGCCTGGTGTGGTGACTCACATCTGTAATCCCAGGACTTGGAGAGGCTAAGGCTGGCAGATCACTTGAGGACAGGAGTTCAAGACCAGCCTGGGCAACATGGCAAAACCCTGTCTCTCCAAAAAAATTTAAAAATTAGCTGGGCATGGGTGGCCTGTTCCTGTAGTCCCAGTACTCAGGAGGCTGAGATGGGAGGATAGCTGGAACCCAGGAGGTCGAGGCTGCAGTAAGCCATGATGATGCCACTGAACTCCAGCCTGGGTGACAGAGTGAGACCCTGTCTTAAAAACAAACAAACGAAAAACATCCAGGCCTTGATTCTATCCCTAGAGATTTTGGAATAATTTATCTGGGACGTTGGTGACGTTTTCGTTTCCCGGATAATTTTGAAGGGCAAAGTTCTCAACCTTAGTTGAGAACTGCTACTCTAATGAGCCAATCCACAAGTACTTAGGGAGCCCTGAGCTTCTAAACTAGCCCTGGCCCCAGGCCTTCTATCTGAAGAGCAGCCCTGCCCTCTCTCCCTCTAGGCGTTTGCTGTCTGTTAGAGGAAGCAAGACAGTAGAAATTACTTAGCAACAGGATTGTCTTTAGCTCCAAGAAATCACCAGAAAGAAGGTGGCGTAGACCTCATAACAGGGAAGAAAAGCCTCTGATGGATCAAACCTAAGCAGTTAGAGAGAGGAAGGAGAAACATTCTGGGATGGAACAGCATAAATGGAGGCACAGAGGCAGCTCAGCCTCAGTGGTATGAAGGGCACTACCCATCTCTCAGGGCCCAGCCTAACTGGGATCTCCTTCCTCTTCTCTGCCTCCTCCTCACCTCTTGTGACCTTTGTACATCCCTTGATTTACTTCTCTGCAGGGTAGTTGTCCTTTCTGCGAGTCTATCTCCCTGTTAAACCACAAGCTTCCCAAATATCGAGACTGCCATAGTTTATTTCAAACTACCCAACTCTAACCCAATTTCTCCGATAGAGAGAGAGAGAGAGTTTCTGACAGAGAAATGGGAAGTGGAGCTGACCAGGGAACCTAATAGATCTTGCCCAAAGTCGCTCAGCTTATAAGTGGTGGAAATTAACTCAGATGTCCAGACTCAGATCTGGACATCATCTGTTTGCCGCCTTTGATCCACCCTTTACTATTCTCTACCTTGCTCTGTGCCTGGTGGCAGAGCCCATGTGGGCTGCATCCATAGATCCCCTTTCAGGCTTCTGGTTGTGTTTGGCCAATAGGAAGCACTGGCAGAAGATGGGAGGGCAGGGGGAGAAAGAGGTTGGGGTATTAATGCCCCTGATGCCCTGTTGTGGGAGCACCATGAGTTGGTCATGTCCTGTGCCAGAGGTCATAGCTCCTAACCAGCAGTTCTCTCCAGCAGGGGCAGCAGTGTTTCTTGGCCTTCTTTCCTTCCTTCCTTTCTTTCTTTCCTTTTCTTTCTTTCTTTCTCTCTCTCCTGTATTTCTTTCTTTCCTTATTTCTCTCTCTCTTTTCTCTTTCTTTCTCTCTCTTTTTCTTTCTTTCTTTCCTTCTTTCTCCCTTCCTTCCTTCTTCTTTCTTTCTTTCTCTCTTTCTTTTCTTTCCTTTCTTTTCTTTCTTTCTTCTTTCTTCTTTCTCTCTCCTTTCTTTCTCTCTCTTTCTTTCCTTCTTTACTTCTCTCTCTCACGCATGCTCTTTCTTTCTTTCTTTCTTTCTTTCTTTCTTTCTTTCTTTCTCTCTCTCTCTCTTCTTTCTTTCTTTCTTTCTTTCTTTCTTTCTTTCTTTCTTTCTTTCTTTCTTTCTTTCTTTCTTTCTTTCTTTCTTTCTTTCTTTCTTTCTTTCTTTCTTTCTTTCTTTCTTTCTTTCTTTCTTTCTTTCTTTCTTTCTTTCTTTCTTTCTTTCCTTTCTTTCTTTCTTTCTTTCTTTTCTTTCTTTCTTTCTTGACAGAGTCTCATTCTGTTGCCCAGGCTGGAGTATAGTGGCACCATCACAGCTCACTGCAGCCTTGACCTCCTGGGCTCAGGTGATCCTCCCACCTCAGCCTCCTGAGTAGCTGGGACCACAGGCATGCGGCATCACACCCAGCTAATTTTTCTATTTTTTGCGGAGATGGGGGTTTCTCTACGTTTCCCAGCTAGTCTCAAACTCTTGGGCTCAAGCGATCTGCCTGCCTCAGACTCCCAAAGTGCTGGGATTACAGGTGTGAGCCACTGCACTCAGTCAACCTTTTAAAAAATGATCATCCCCCTAAGAAGACTTTCTAGACTTTTTTCTAATCACTAATCCTCCCCCATGAAATTACAATCCTGCAGATATTCTGTGTTCCTGTTTATGTGCTGTGTGTATATTTGTGCTTCCTACAAACAGAGTAAGATCTGTTTCACCTCCCAATAATCAATTTTTGCCCCTTTTGGGGGGTGAAATTGACCCTATTAAGAAAGCATGAGCTCCCTGGGTACCACCAGTAGCTTCTGCCTCACCTTACTTTATAGGGACAAGGTGTAATGGCTCCTCACTGCCACCAGTCCCAAGTAGCTTCATTCCCCGTTCTGATGTCTCTTAACCTCATCCACACATTTGTTCCTTTAAACCTCCCTCAATTACCATTTCATTCCTCCCAGAAACCTGGCTGATGGAGATTCAGTGACAGAACCAAGACCATACAACAGGAATGTTCTGGGATGTTCTAGAAGTGAGATTTGAGAGTTGGGAGTCATCCACAGCTCCCCCAATCTCAAAACCTCTGTCCTTCCCATTGGCAGAGCCTGGCATGACTTGCCCCTCTTGTGGTTAACTGCCCTGGAGCTTATCTGTGAAAGAAATACCTCTGGCTTCACAGCTGCCTTCTAGAACCTTTTCAAGAGCATTCAAAATTTCCTCAGTTGGGCAGAAAATGCATGACTTGCTGAGGGAAAACTAGGGACAGAAGGGAAGGAGAAGAATTTTAGCCTCTTTAACAAGGCAGACAGATATCCTGATTATCCTCTTTAACAAGGCAGACAGATACCTCCAACCTGCAAAGACAGCCAGGTTCTATGTGAGTCAGCCTTGAGTTTGAATTCTTTGAATCTATTTCTTAAAGATAAAGCATTCCATATTAAATGATGGTTGGCCAAGGAACCTCCTTTCCTATTGCCAGCCTCCTTCCCCAGCAGATTTGGGATTTTCACCTTCCTTGTGGCCCCTGAGGATGTTTCTCAGTAAGCATAATTTCCTAACAGGAGAGTTCATGTTTTCACCTTGGGTCCTGAGTCTTACAGAGTGAGCCACAAACTCACTCTTGATGAATAAGGGAGCCCTTTCCTGCCCAGGAGTCCTGATTTGCCTCTTTGCTGATTTCACCTGCTTCTCCATTTGCTCCTTCTTTACAATCATCCCACATTTTCTGCCCAGTATAACCAATAACTTGCTTCCCCTCCAAGTAAAAGCCAGTAAAAGTATTTGCTCTGCACTGGTTTAAGGGGCAGCAAAGAGCTTCTAGGGGAGATGGCAAGAAAGAGTGCCCTCTGGTGGCAAAGTTCAGCTTCTTCTCCAGGAACTGCAGCAATTCCGTTCTGGCCCCAAACTTGCATAACCTCTTGCCATTTGTTAGAGGAAAATGAATGGCCTTGCAGTTAGTTACGAGGTACACAGTCCTTACAAGGCAGTTTAGCAATCATCACTGTTACTTGAAAAAGCCTCTTGGGGACCTCATTACTTATCCCTGTAACAGCCTCATACAAGACTCTCCTGAGAGGAATTTGACAAAACACTATTTTCTCCATATTATTACACATCCATTGCTGATTTTATGACCCTCAAGGGTGGCTGTTTCTGGCTACTGTTCAGCTGGCCTGATCCTTAATCACCCCTTTTTCCTGCCACTAGCCTGCCTCAACTACCACATCTCCCAGAATGCCCCATAGCCAAAGCCCTGGGTTAGAGCTGGATGTGTCACAGCTCCTTCTATCACAACCAGGTAGGTTTCCAAAGAACGAAAGTTCTCAGACTTTTGGGGTTTCAGGATACTTCTACACTCATAAAATATTGAGGATCTCAAAGAGCTTTTATTTATGTAAGCTATGTGTATCCATATTTACTGTTTTAGAAATTAAAACTGAGACATTTAAAAGGCTTAATTATTTAAAAATAATAATTATAAAGTCATTATATATTAACATTAACATATTTTATAGAAAGCTAATCATGTTCTAAAAATAAAAATTTAATGAGAAAGACCAGGCACAGTGGCTCACAGCTGTAATCCCAGCACTTTGGGAGGCTGAAACAGGCAAATTACCTGAGGTTAGGAGTTTGAGACCAGACTGGCCAACATGGTGAAATCCCATCTCTACTAAAAATACAAAAAATTAGCCAGATGTGGTGGTGGGCGCCTATAACCCCAGCTACTCGGGAGGCTGAGGCAGGAGAATTTTTTGAACCCAGGAGGTGGAGGTTGCAGAGTGACATTGTTCTACATTTTTGCAAATGTCTGGCTGAACAGAAAACACCTGGATTCTTTTTCTTTCTTTCTTTCTTTTATTTTTGAGACAGGATCTCACTCTGTATGTCACCCAGTTTGGAGCGCAGTGGCATGATCTCAGCTCACTCACTGCAACCTCCGCCCCCAGGCTCAAGTGATCCTCCCACTACAGCTTTCTGAGTAGCTGGGACCACAGGCACATGCCACCACACCTGGCTAGTTTTTTGTATTTTTAGTAGAGACATGTTCTCACCGTGTTGCCCAGGCTGGTCTTGAACTCCTGAGCTGAAGTGATCCACCTGTCTCAGCCTCCCAAAGTGTTGGGGTTACAGGCATGAGCCACTGCTCTCGGCAACACCTGGATTCTTAAACCCTCTTTTGCAACCTGTTGTTCTGCTTGAGGCATATGAAGAAAATCTAGTTGTACAAAAATATGAGGTGAGAAAGGGAAAAGCCCCCCAGGTTCCCTGGAAGGATTTCTGGGGCCATGAAGAGTCCTTAGAACACTGCTTAGAGATTCAAACTCTGGCTTCTCCTTAGTAGAAAAGCAGATCTTTGCAGGAAGCAGAGAGCCTGTGTTAAGGCTCAGGGGTTCTTAACTCTCTTGGGTTAATGACCACTTTGAGTATCTGATGAAAGAGAAAGATCTTTGCCTGGGAAGAAAACCGTTTTTAGTGGATGCAAAAGGGGTGTGCATGCCCATAATTTCAGAGGTTTCACTAACCCTGTGAGGCCCATCTCTGACCCCAAAGTGACAGCAGGGGTTGGGAAAGAGGGAGGTCATAGTTGCTTCTAGTCCTTGAATAAGGACACACCCCCTCTAATCCATTCAATGCAAAGTCATGTTCACAGCTAATTAACAACAACAACAGCTACTATTTGGGGGCAATCTTTACGGTATGTCAGGCACTGCTGTCTGTTTTATAGACTTTACCTAAGTTACTCCTCACAAGAGCCCTCTATGCTATTATTATTCCCATTTTATAGATGGTGAAACTGGGACCCAGAGAGGCAAAGTCACTCGTCCAAGGTCACACAGTAGGAGTATACCAGCTTAGTCTGCTAACCACAGCCTTGCTCAGACCCCAGTGCTAGAAGTTTTACAACTGGTGTGTGTATGTGTGTGTGTGCTGTTTTAAGCAGGAGAACCTGTTTTCCTAAACAATTCATAATATGTAAAACAAAGAGAGGCTAGGCTGATTAAAGTGCTGGGCTGGGGTGAGTGTATTCCAATGTTCGTCCTCTGCCCTTTCTATGTACTCAGTGCTGTTCTAAGCACATTACATGTGTGAATTTATTTGGTTTTCCCTACAACCTACAATCTATAACTGTGTCTGTTTTACAGACAAGGAAGCAGATTCAGAGAGGTTGAGCAATCTGCCTAAGGCCACACAGAGAATGCCAGTGCTGGGTGAGGAACTCAGTGAGTCGTGTGTATGTGTGTGTGTGTGTGTGTGTGCGCATGTGCATATGCATGTGTGTGTGTGTACCTTTTTATAATCATGATGTTTGCATGGGAAAGTCTGGCAAAACGGATACCCATTAGCGGTGGTTATACTAAAAGGGTTGTGAAAAAAGAGGGACCTTTACTTGCTAAGCCTTTTCTTGTAATGTTTGAAATTTTAAATCAGAAAAATAAAATAGAGATTTTTATTTTTAGAAATAATAAGACTTAGTATGTCGACCTGTGGAGCAGGCCCTGAGCATGTAGCGTAGTGTCTGGGCATGCAGGTGTATGTGATTGGCGGGGTGGGAGAAAGAAACTTCCAGAAAGCCACAAGCTGGGGAAAAGTTGCCAGGTCCTAGGCACAGGGCTGGAGAGTGAGGTGATGCAATTGAATCACAGGGGCCTCATGACCGTGCTGCCTCCCCCATGAAGTCCTCCAGGTGTGCACCCACATGTGGTAGACATTGGGGTACTCCCAGAAAAATCTGCACGGGCCTCAAGCCTCTAGAATCTGCTGGGGCATGGGCCTGGCCCTCTGGGGTGCTCACAGTCATCCTGCGGTGTGAACACCCCCTGCAAAGTCCCCCACCGAGTTCACAAGACAGGAGATTCTCATTTTCACCCAGAAGACAGCCTGTCTGTCGGATGGCTAGGAGCCTCCTTCTATTTTTTTTTTTTTTTCCTGAATGATAATTTTCCCTCTTTTTTGTAGCTAAAAATCACCCAGGCTTGTCCAGACGAGAGGGCAGAAAATTATGCGGTGAAAGAGAAGGGAAGATAATTTCTCTGGGTCACAGACGTTCTCACTTGTCATCCGTCTGCAGGAGGAGAAGTGGAGAGGGAGGGAGAGCAAGCGCGAGATGCAGGGATTGAGAATGAAAATGAAGGCTGGCCCAAATCCATCACTGTCCTCCTCGGCTCTCCCTGGGGGGGATGAGTCTGGAGGAGGGGACCACGGGAGGGAGGGGAGAGGATGGCACTTAGCTCTGATCGAAGGGAGGGAGGAAGAACCGAGCCACGCATGGAGCCCTGCCCTCCTGTCCCAGCTACTCAGACCCACTTCCCCACTCTGGGCCTCAGTTTCCCCATTAAGAAAAGAGGGATAATAAAACTCTCCTGCACTCACTGCCTGCACACCTTCCTGCACAACACACACACATAGGAGATAACAGATGGGAACATTTCAGAGAATCTGGACCATGAAAACAAAGGTATGGGAGGAACAGGATCGATATTCTCGAAAGACAGATGAAGCCTGCAGGTAGGGACCAGAACAAGCCGGGGTTCAAATCCCAGTACCGTCCCTAAGAGGACCTGTGAAAATTGCAACCCCTGTCTGTGCCTCAGTTTCCCCATTTATAATCTGGGGATAATAATGCACCCTATCTCATAGGGCTATTGTGAGGACAAACTGAGAATGATAGACAAAGTGTCTGGCATCTTGTAATCACTCAATAGTAGTAATAAGAGAAATAACAGAAAATGACAAAGGAACTACCAACAGCCACCCATATTCTCACTGCCCCAGTTTGACAGTGGGTAATGCCTTGGAGTTGCCATTTCTCATGTGTATAAAAAGCTCTCAAGAGCTTTGAAAGTGAGAGTTTGAAAAAAGAAAGAAGCAGAATTTATCATCAAACAAATCTGGTTAGAGTCCTAGATCTATCATCCATGGTGTGACCCTTGGCAAGTCACTTTACTTCCTCGGGCCTCAGTTTCCCCATCTGCAAAGAGCAGGTTGCTGTATCTCGCAGGGTTGCTGGAAGGATTAGCAATACTGTGTGTGACCTGCCTAGTATAGTGATGACTGGAGGTTCTCCAAACTCTTTCAATAAAGGGCTGGATAGTATTTTCCGTTTTGCAGGCCAGATGGTCTTTGCTGCAATGACTCAACTGTGCCATTGTAGCAGAGTCGAGTAAAGCAGCCATAAACAGTATGTAAACAAATGGTGTGACTGTGTTCCAATAACACACATTTACAAAAACAAGCCACAGGCCAGATTTGGCCCATGGGTTACAGTTTGTTGACCCCTGGTCTGATGGAACAAAACCATAGCGTGAGAAACCCACCCAAATCAGCACTCTGTCAAGCTGAAATCACCCCAGTTGTGTGTATGAGCATCAGGACTGCAGGAAAACACAGACAATTCTGAAAGCTGAATCAGTTTCCCAACCATTTCCTTAAGCCAGCCCTGGATGTCCTTCCTCCCTGACCTGTCCTGGACTTGCCCTTCCAAGTGCATGCCTCCTGTCACTCCCTGCTGCCCCACTGTCCTGCCCTGTGGCCCTCCAAAAACTTGTTCCTTGAAGTTTTCACTGTTGGGAATGCCTCTTTCCCTGGCTGGTCAGTGCAGAGTTGACCTTCAAGAGTTGGCTCACATACCAAGCTGAAATTTTTGAGGAACTACTAGAGCACTACCTAAAGCAAAATGGCAAATGCGGAGCATACGTTATGCAAGCTCCCTTCCTGTACCAAGGCAGACATTACTAATCAATCAAGACAATCTTTCCCACCTTAGGTAACCATTAAATCAAACAGAGTTGCTTTTGTGATAAAAGCTAATTGCCATTCAGGCCCCATAAGAAGAAAGAGAATAGCTGCTTTAGTGCTAGTTTATTTTATGACTGGGAAAGTCCTAAAGTCCGAGATAAAAGTGTTTGTAAAATCCTTAGCACAACACCAGGCAGTTGCTATGAACCCCATAAATGGGAGCTTCTGAGGTTACTGGCTCCAACTTGGGCTTCTGATGGTCTTGTCTGGAAGATTTGGGCCCACATGGAAGAAACTGGGTCTAGCAAATCCTGGGAGAAGCTTTAAGGGTAGTTAGTTAAACCCTAGGATATTCTGCTTTCTAGTAATACAGGTCCCCTATTTGTCATAAGAGGAAGAGTGGGAAAATACTAATGAAACAGCCCCAGACTTCCCGAGGTGGGGGTGCATATGCAGGGGAAGGAAGGGGTGACCATTCTACGGGGCTTTAAAGTCTCCTTTTGCTTTAAAAAAATCAAAATCCCTTACTTCAGCTTCTCTTCATTTTTTTCTTTTTCTTTCTTTTTTTGTTTTTTGAGAAGGAATCTCACTCTGTCACCCAGGCTGGAGTGCAGTGGTGTGATCTCAGCTCACTGCAACCTCCAGCTCCTGGGTTCCAGTGATTCTCCTGCCTCAGCCTCCCTAGTAGCTGTGACTACAGGCACCCACCATCACTCCCAGCTAATTTTTGTATTTTTAGTAGAGATGGGATTTCACCATATTGACCAGGCTGGTCTCGTGATGCACCCGCCTCAGCCTCCCAAAGTGCTGGGAATACAGGCGTGAGCCACCATGCCTGGCTGCTTCTCTTCATTTCTCTGAGTTTGTTACACTCCCTCTTGTCTTAGGGCCTTGGCACCTGCTGTTCTCTTTGCCTGAAATGCCTTTCCCTGCCCATTTTACCTAATTGATGTTTACTCATCCTTTAGATCCCAGCTCTGATGTCCTTTCCCTGGAGAAGCCTTTCTCGATAGCCTGACTGTTCCCTCCTTAAACACTCTCCTTCGTGCCAGGCTGAGTCTGTGATCTGGTAACATCATCTCCTCCACTGGGTGGTAAACCCCATGAGAACAATGAGTAATGATGTCTGTTCATTGATTAACTGATTCATTCATTCATTCATTCACTCAACAAATATTTATTGAAGACCTATCATATGCTAGATTGGATGGTCAGGGAGACCAGGAAGCAGGAAAAAGGGAGATTCTTATAAGAAAATGAATGCAAAAAAACTGTGACTGGGCAAAGTGAGTGAGGGAGTGAGAGTGAGAGAAGGGAGGAGTGGAAAGAGCTTAGATCAAGTGGGAGGTTGACTTTAACACAAGAAGAAAAGAGAGACTGTCTCAGTCAGTGAGTGCTACAATAATGCTGCAAAACGAATTACCCCAACATTCAGTGGCTTAAAACAATAAGCATTAAGTATTAGTACATGAGTCTAGATGTCATAGTCCTTCTGGTTTTGTCTGGGCCCTTTCATTCTTCTGCGGTCAGCTAGGGGTCACTTAGGTGGCTCTGCTGATCTAGGCTGGCCTTTCCCACTTGTTTGAGGGTCAGCATGCTGGCAGTGGGTCTAGAATGGCCCTGCTGGGAGGACTTAGCTCTCGCCCATGTGATCACTCATCCTCCAGCCCAGTCTTATTCTCAAAGTGGAAGCAGGGCTACTGGTGAGACAGCATGGAAGCCACAAGGTCTTGGAATTGTCACAGTGTCACTTCTGCAAAATTCTATTGGTCAAACCAAGTCCAGCCCAGGTTCAAGGGGTGGGGAAATTGAAGCTCCTCCCATGAAAAAGTAGAGTCTAAGTCACATGTCAAGGGGAGAACATGGAGATAGGGGAGAGCTGGAGCCACAGAAGGCATGGAAGGTTTTAAGCAGGGCAGAGACACCATCCCACTACGGTTTATACAGATCTCTCTGGCTGCTGTGTGATGAATGAACTACGGGGTGGCAAAAGGTAGGAAGAGTGGATAGAGGGAAGCCAGTTGGGTCCACCACTGATCTATCCCTAGTGATAACATATGCCGGGGCACAGGTGAGGCTCTCAGTGACTGTTGGATGTATGTATAGGTGGAAGATGATGGGTGGATGTTTTCGGCCACTGGTTGAACCAGCATTAACTGCAGGGGACACAGCCCCTCAACTTGGCCCATTAGAAGCCCCCTCCCCTTCCCCCAGAGCTGTGATGAGGAGACAGCCTTCTTCCTTCCAAAGTTTAATTAAGTGATCTGCCTCCATGGGGTTAATCCTGTTACCGCTGCCCGGCTCTGACCACAGGGGAAAGCGTAGGGCGGTGTAAAATGTCAGTTGTCTAGAAGGCCTGGTGGGGCACTGAAAGCCACTGGAATCTGGGGAAAGGTAGGGGGTGGGATGGAAGCCGGAGCCCCTCTGGGGGCAGGATGTCTGCTTTCCAGACATAACACAAAGGGGCTAAGCTCAGTTTGAATCCCATCCCAGGAGGAGATGTGGAGGAGGAGGGACTTTGCTAAGAAGCTTCTGGCTTGGATGGGCTTTGCTTTGACTGCTGCCCATCCGGGTACCACATTCCAGAGGGGAAACCTCAGCTGGCTCA